>NC_044319.2:12212561-13412561 GCF_007474595.2 Lynx canadensis
GAAGGTTAAGAGCACTGGGTTGGTGAAAAGAGAAAAGCTTTGAAGAAGATTTCAGTTACAGGGCACCTGGGTGGCTTAGTCAGTTGAGTGACCAACTCTTGATTTCTGCTTGGGTCATGATCTCAGGGATGTGAGATCGAGCTCCTGGTCGGGCTCTGTGCTGAGCATGGAGCCTGCTTCAGATTCTCTCTCTCCTTCTCTCTCTGCCCCTCCCCTGCTTGTGCTCTCTCTAGCTCTTTCAAAAAAAAAAAAATAAATAAAAGATTTCAGTTAAGATTCTGGCTCAAGGTGAGGAATGATTGGGATCAAATCACCTATTTCCTTGAGTCTCAATTCCTTTATAAAATGCAGATAGTAATTATAACCTAATTCAGGGATGTTATGAATATGAAGTGTTAGTCTATGTAAAGTTCTTCAGCCCAGCATATAGTAAATGCTGAAAACTATTTGCTATTGTGATCTTACCAAACTGGGGATGATAATATACTTCACAAGGTTATATGAAGCAAGATGGTATATAAAGTGCCTACCTGATGTCTGGTAAATATCACGTTTCATTGAGTCCAAGTTGTAGTTTTATTTTAGGTACAGCCAAGGGAAAAAAAAAACACTTATGGTATAGTTATAGATAGGAAGGCAAATCCCAACTTCCGGAATGTTGAATGTGAAAATTTTCACACTAAGACCAAAATGTGTTTGTCTCTTCTTTCCTATTTAACTAGTAAGGAGACCATGCTCCCCAGAATCTGGGGTTTTCCTTTGCTAGTCTTTTTCCCTCGGGTCTCCTACTTGTTTGGCTATACGGGGTTAATCATAAGCATTACAAGTTTTTTTTAAACACTATTTAACAACAAAAAGGAAAAAAAAGGAACACACTATGGATGCACGCAATAGCCTGCATGAATCTATAGAATATTATATTGACTGAAATAAAGCCAATTCTGAGAGGTTACATACTGTAGTTCTATTTGTGTGACAGTCTTTAAATGACAAGTTACAGAGATGGAGAACAGGTCAGTGGTTTCAAGAAGTTTAAGGAAGGAACCAGAGAGGAAAGTGGGTGTGGCTTAAAAAGGGCAACGGAAGGAATCTCTGTGGTGATGATACTCTTTTATGTCTTGACAGGATCAATGTCAATTTTCTAGTTTCGATATTGTACTATAGTTTTGCAAGATGTTACCATTGGGAGAAAATGGGGGAACAGGTGAAGGTTCTACGAGATCTCTTTGTATTATTTTTCACATATATTTCTTGCATATGAATGCATAGGTATCAAAATTAAAAAGTTTGATTTTCAAAATCTTGCTTTAACACTGTGATACAGAGATTCAAAGGCCTAATTCTAAGTTCAATATATTTCTTTTTCTTTTAAAAATTTTTTTTCTTAATGTTTATTTATTTATTTTTTTGAGAGAGAGAGAGAGAGAGAGAGAGTGTGAGCAAGGGAGGGGCAGAGAGAGAGGGAGACACAGAATCCAAAGCAGTCTCTGGGCTCTGAGCTGTCAGCACAGAGCCTGACATGGGGCTTGAACCACAAGTTGGAGATCATGACCTGAGCCGAAGTCAGACACCTAACTGACTGAGCGATTCAGGCACCCCCCCCCTTTTTTTTTAATGTTTATTTTTGAGAGAGAGAGCAAGCAAGTGGTGGGGGGAAGGGGTAGAGAGAGAAGGGGACAGAGGATCTGAAGCAGGCTCAGTGCTGACAACAGAGAGCCAGATGCGGGGCTCAAACTCACAAACTGTGAGATCTTGACCTTGACCTGCGCTAAAGTCAGACACTTAACCAACTGAGCCACCCAGGTGCCCCTCTAAGTTCAATATATTTCAATATTTGTTTTTATGCCTTTTAAGGTTGTAAGATGCTTTTCAAATGCATGGATGTTAGAGCAGCTATCAAGAAAAAGACAAGAGATAACAAAAGTTGGTAAGTGTGTGTGGTGAGGGTTTGTTAGGGACTGTATTGAATTGGTCAATTTGGGGAATTAACAATAGTATGTCTCCCAACCCTGAGCACAGTGTCTTTTCGTTTAGTTAGATCTTGTGTAATTTCTTTAAAAAATGTTTCATTACTATAAGGTCCTTAGTAATATCCCCTCTTTCATCATGGATTTTAATAATTTGAGACTTCTTTTTGTTGATTGGTCTAGCTCAAGATTTATCCGGTGTGTTGATCTTTTCAAAGACCCCACTTTTGGCTTTGTTGATTTTTTCCTATTGTGTTTCTATTCTCTACTTATCTCTGTTCTAATCTTTAGTTCCTTCTTTCTGCCTCTGTTGGGTTTAGTTTGCTCTTCTTTTTGTTTTCTTAAAAATTTTTTTTTGCATTTGTTTTTGAGAGACAGAGACAGAGAACAAGTGGGGGAGGGGCAGAGACAGACGGAGACAGAATTCAAAGCAGGCTCCAGGCTCCAAGCTGACAGCACAGAGCCCGATGCAGGGCTCCAACTCACAAACCATGAGATGAAGTCGGACGCTTAACCGGCTAAGCCACCCAGGCGCCCCTTCTTTTTCTGTTTTAAGGTGAAAGTTTTGGTCATCAACTTGTGATCTTTTGTCTTTAAAAATTTTTTTTTTTTTAGTTTTCTGTGTCACTTTAATACTACCGTGATTCCCTTTATTTCCTCCACCTTAGTGTGAATTAAACTGCTCAGCATTGTTATTATATGAGATAAATGAATATAAAAACAAAACAAAAACTTCTTCCTAGTTACCTAAGGCCTTCAGTCTCATGTTTAGGTCCACTAGCATTTGGTGATGTGTATGTATGCCCTTAGAATGAAGGGCATGGTGATCTGACCAGGCACTTCATGTAAACAGACACTAATGAAGCCTGGGAAGAAACTCAAACTTGAAATAAGAAGTGTCAGTTTTCTCTGAAAACAAATTTATGTAACGTGAAAGGTGGTAGAAAGGTCAAATAGAATGAAGGTGGGGACAGAAAACTTTCCCACGAAATAACCTCCTAGATCTCATCAAATGCTCGGGACACTATTTCTTGTCTCACTTAGTGACTATAGTTAGTAGATTGCTGGTATATTACTTGGATAAGCAAACAAATATACTTTCAGAAAAAATAATAGCGAAGCAGAAATCAAACATTCAAGACAAGTTTTTGATCATTCTCTTTATTTCACTTAGGACACTCAGTGGATATTAACTGGGTTACTTAAAAGTCATTTCAATTAGGTGTCTCTTTAGTCCTTCTTCAATTATTTCGAGTGTTCTAGTCTCAAATACATTCCTTTCTTCTACAAATTTCTGAAAGAGATGAATCCCTCCACCTACACCAAAATAATGTGCTTTGCTGGCCAAAAGCACCCGTCCGTTTTTATCTAATAATCTGAGGAATGTCTGGTGCAAAGAACCATAGTAATCTGGGTTGTAAATGGTTTCTGAGGTAAGAATGAGATCATATTTTTCAAAGAATTCTTCACTACTTAGTACAAGCTTACAAAACTCAGACCACTCCCCTGAAAAGAACCGGCATTTACATAATTCTTGTGCTACTTTGGATTTCCTGCATCTTTTCACATCTGGTTCGCTGACATCATTTCCTTCTTCTTCCAAAGTAGAGTTAGCCACTACATTAGGTAAGGTTACTTCATCAATCACCATACTGTTGTAATCTTGAAAATGAATTTCTTTGGCCCCTCCCTTGAATGCACTTATACCCAGCAACCCTGCTCCACAGCCAAGATCCAACACTTTTTTCCCAGCAAATTTCACTTGGGCCTTTTTGCAATAAGCCAGCAGGTCAAAGGTACATTCCCAGATTTTTAAGCCTCCTTCATAAACACCTGTAATCAGATCAGAGTGAGAAGAACAACTTTGCGAAACTATGTTTTCTCCAGGGCAGTTCTCTCTCAACAAGACGGTTTTCACTACCGATACGTTAACATGGGGGAGACCTGGTAACCTTTCTATGACTTTATTTTCTAACACTTTCTTGAAATCTTCGGGCACAGCATGCTCCTTGGCAACTCTCATGCAGGGATGTTTTTCACATGGCTCTAAGTTACTTGAACTGTTAGCTGCGCTGAGTGAGTTCTCTGTGTCTTGAGAGGGAGCTGCATTTCCCACTGGCTTATGTTCCAACACATGATCCTGAGGCAAGTCAAACTGTTCGGTAGAACATTTTTTGTCCCTATCTTTTTTACTTTCTGAGACTGAAGACTCTTTGGAGGAATCCAGGGCCAAAACTCCATGTCCAACGGGTGTTAATTCATTTTCCAGATTGTTTTCTATAGTGAAATTAAATTGAAAAGTCATTCTGTCACTAAATGTACACAATCCTTAAATTCAAAGGAAGATTCTTCAGCTTCTGGATAGAACTGATGACACATACATAAACCTGCCTCAATTATTCAATTAGTTTTGCTGTGGGTTAAGTTTTCTTTAGCTGCTTATACACAGTTACAAATATTTAGAGGTGTTTCCAAATGACTTCTTAGAGATCTCTGCTCTTCTTTTGAATTAGGTCTGCAGAAAAAAAAGAAAATTAAAAAGTAAAATGAGGAGTGCCTGGCTGGCTCAGTCCATAGAGCACGTGACTCTTGACATTGGGGTCTTGGGTTCAAGCCACACATAGAGCTTGCTCACTTTAAAATGAACAAACAAAAAGACTAAGAAAAGGTAAAATGCCATATTTCGCTAAAATTTAACATTAAACAGCCCCCTTTCCACCATACAGCTGCTTTTGCTGTAAAAGCTGTGAACGGTGAGGGAGACAAAATGATTTGGAAACACAGGGGTGCCCGGATGGCTCAGTGGTTAAGCATCCAACTTCAGCTCAGGTCATGATTTCACCATGCCTGACATCCAGCCCCGTGTGAGGCTCTGTGCTGACAGCTGGGAGCCTGAAGCCTACTTCGGATTCTGTGTCTCCCTCTCTCTCTGCCCCTCCGCGGCTCGCATGCTGTCTCTCTCATAAATGAATGAATGAATGAATGAATGAATGAATAAATAAATAAATAAATAAATATTTAAAAAGGTTTGAAAACACAGACACAAACCCTTCAGGGTCCAAAAAATGGAGAAGAGAATACCTGTAAAAACTAAAGGACAACAGATCAACAACTAGGGGGGAAAAAAAGTCCAAAATTCTCGGGCAGGAAATGACACGCCTGATTAAGTCTTCCACTTAATCATGACCTTGCCCAAACATGTTTACCTCCTAAGCCGCCAGAATCTCTTCACTTCAGTCTGTAACTGTTTCAAGTAACAGGTCTTCAAGATTTGATTTTGGCAAATGAGCATCCCTTATAAGAACGCGCACAGGGAGGCTCTGGTGTGTGTCAATTCCCCCAAATGACCCCCGCCTACAAACATTTAGCAAGCACCAGCAGCCCTGGGTGTACGGGAGTAGGAGAATTTTGGAGTACTCAGTAAAGATTCGTTTGGTGGTAGAGAAACACAAAGTAAGGGCACTGACCGGAGAGGCCCCTCGAAAGTGGAAGCAACGTACTGAGCCCCCTCACGGTATCTACCGCGCTGGGTACTTTATACACCATCCGCTTCAATTTGGACAACTCCGGCAGGCGGGGGGTCTCTGTCCCCCTTAACACAAGATGTACAAAGTCGGGCTGCCCCGCGAAGCGGGTAAAAAGGTGCCTGTTTCGACCCCACCGCGCCCTGAGGCTTGGATTCATTTCTGGCTGCAGGGCCCACGGCCACCCCCGCCGCAGGTGCGCTGTCTCCACGCCCCCGGGGGACAGACGCCAGCAAATCTGGGGGCTTCCGCCCTCACCTCCCCAAAGCGCCTCAGTGCAACGTTTCCGGCACCGCAGCCCTGAGAACGCTCGCCGCCCAGGAAGGGCCCAGCTCGCGGCGCAGACCCTCGGGACCGAGAGCGGGCACCTGTGAGTCGAGTCCTCCGCGGGCCAGACAAGCCCGGCTCTGTACCCGGCCGGGCGCGGCCCGAGCTCACCGCGGAACGGCAGCAACCCGCCTCCTCTCTATGGTCCTGGTGCCGGCGGAGAGCTCGCAAGGCCCGCCGGGACGGCGGCGGTTTCCGGTCTTGGCGTTGGCGGGACGGGTTTGAAGGCGTGTTCCTGGGCGAAAGATGTCGCAGGAACGCGCGGTCGCGGCGAGCGCCGTCCGGCTGGAAGAGTTAAGTAGCTGGTCGCAGGAGCTATGCCGCCGGGAACTGCCGTCTGTCCTGCCCCGGCTTCTTATATCCTTTGTCACCTCCACCTGGAATGGGGTGTGGGGCAGCCCTTCCAGCCTTTCTCCGGCCTCGTCACGTTCGCCGCCGGGCCGTGTTGTGTTCCTGCGGCCTGAACCCTCTCCTTTCCTCGTCGATTGGAGAGATGAGTGAAGGAGGGGGAGCCCAGGGGACCGGGGCTGCCCAGGCCGAAGGCACGCCTCCCTCCGGCACTGGAAGGGCTCGCAGTGGACCCGATGATTTTGGCAGTGGATGTGGCGGGTTTTTTTCCGGGCGTTTGTGCCTTTGGGTTTTTCTCTGCTCGTCACGTGTAATTAAATGTAAATACCTTTCCTTGGGGTAACCGGGGGAGGGGGGGGGAGGGCAAGTGCTCAGACCTGAGCTGTAAGGTGAGCGCTGACTCCCTAAGAGGTAGATACTCTGACCTCCTGTCTCTCGAATGGATGGGGCATCGGAATACCTTTCCCAGTATTAGGAGAATTAAAAGATGTAGTTCTGCCATGATGCAGAGTTCCAGTCATTAAAAATGTTACTCTTCTTCTCAGAACTCTGTTCCATTATTGCTGGTTAGGAGTTGCTTCCTTTTGTAATTGGCTTTCATCTGCCGGGTTCGAATTAGTTAATGCCTCCCTTGTGCAGGTGCATACTGTTTTGTAGTCGTCCTGCGGTTGTAAATGGCGCCTGGAATCCTAACCCTCCGTGTTGAAAGGTAATCTTTTTTTTTTTTTTTTAACATCTTTGAGCTCACCTTCAACATAAAGCCACACTGAAAAGAAAAAAATGGGCTTCACTTTAGAGAGTCTCAAATAATTTTTTACAACTAAAGCCAAATGTAATGTATTACCGTTACGCAGAAGTCATTCACATAGGCAGTGGCAAAATCCCACTTAGGTACCAAAGATCTTTCTTAGTCATTGTGCATTGCCATCCTCAAGGATGTTGACTTGGGAAATATAGCCATCCTCCCACCCCAGAACATCTACTGGGCACATAACACATACCCCGCCAGGGTGTTATGCTTTGGGGGAACAAAGATAAGGAACACGGCTCCTCTTTTCCCCCTCAGGTTTATGGATGACATCAGTAATTGAAAGTCAACATTCCCACTTGGTTTTGCATCTCAAACTTAATGTTCAAAAGAACCTAAACCTGTTTGTTCTTCCCCCAGTTTTCAACACTTCTTTTTTTTTATTAAAAATTTTTTTTAATGTTTGTTTATTTTTGAGACAGAGAGAGACATAGCATGAATGGGGAGGGTCAGAGAGAGAGGGAGACACAGAATCGGAAGCAGGCTCCGGGCTCCGAGCTGTCAGCACAGAGCCTGATGCAGGGCTTGAACTCATGGACCGTGAGATCATGACCTGAGCCGAAGTCGGATGCTCAACCGACTGAGCCACCCAGGCGCCCCAGTTTTTAACACTTTTCAACAAATGAAAGTTAAGTTTTTAATCTATAGTCCCATCACCCAAACCTAATTATTTTCATGTTTTGCGTTTGACATTTATTTTCCAGTCTTTACTTGCATGTCCAGGTAAGCATAACTTATGTTTAATTTTGGAAGAGGCTAGAACCTTTTGGACCTTTGCTGAAATTTTTCCATAAAACAAATCCAACACTACCGAACTAAAATGAGTTAGGGGGTGCCTGGGTGGCTCAGTCGGTGGAGCATCTGACTCTTGGTTCCAGCTGGGGTCATGATCTTGTGGTTTGTGCATTTGAACCCCACCTCTGGCTCTGCGCTCACAGTGCCTGCTTGGATTCTCTGTCTCCCTCTCTCTCTGTCCCTCCCCTGCTCGCTCTATATCACTCAAAGCAAACGTTGAAGCAAGAAAGATTTAAAATGAGTTATGCCTCATTTTGATTGCTGCGGTAAAATCCATATATGCAAAGTAAGGTGTCAGAAGAATCCATTCTTGTATTAGTGTGATGGGATTATACTTTATTCATTTTTTTTGCTGACATATTCTTTAATTATTATTACGCAGTAAAACATTTCCAACAATTCTTGAGGGTTATAAGTGTACAGTTCATAATGCGATTATTGTTAACTTTTGTAATGAACATAGAGTAATTTTTGGTCACTTATTTGTAAGCATCTGCTGTGTGCAAAAGAATCTCAGACTGATCAGGTTGGTAAGATAGGTCCACAAGTAATATGAAAAGAAGGTAGAACGTGTTGAGTGGCTTTAGACAGGTGCAAATAAAGTGCTGGAGAGGTGCTCAGGAGAAGAAATTTCTTTCCTGTGTTAGAAACCAGAAGCCTATGGATTAGTATAGTATTGTTCCTCATCTGTCAAAGGTATGTCGACTACACGTACTTGGAAAAGACAGTTTTATCCCTGAGCAATTTTGAAAATATTTCCTTGGATATATTCATTATATTGTAGTTTATTTACCTAATAACATTACATTTTTAAGAGCAAAATTAAGCCAGTCTAATTTCAGTTTGAGTCTAATTTCAATTTCTTACTGATCATTGCTTAAACTTCAAGAAGGCTACTTTTTAGATTGATTCTTAGTAGTGAATATTCTATTACTGTGATGCTCGTATCTTCCTTAATTTTTTTACTCTATGTATCAGCATTCTGACAATTGGATCGAGCATATTCGTAAGTAAAATTATCTTAATTGTTTGATTTACCTTGATGTCATTAAGGTCTGAGTCGTATGTATCTCAATAACAGTTTCATATTCCCTTCAAATGTCTTCTTCTTGTAGTGCTCCAGCCTCTGTAAATTTCAGTTACTTAAAATGACCAATTCCTTCAAATTATTTAAATTCTATTTTGGGTGGATACCAAATCTGTTGATAATGCACATGTAAGAAGCACGTTGTAAATTTTAAATGTTTGTTGTGACACTGTTCAGACTTATATAAAACATAATTTGCGGTCTGCTTTCAGGGTGACTTTCTCATCTTCATCTCTGTTCTTAATCTTAGTTGGCTTATTTACTTATTTAGCTGGGAGAAGGGATGAATTAAAGTCTAGACTCCACAGTTTACTCATTTATTTTGAGTTAGCTTATTTACATTTCACTTGGTTGTGGAATATTTATGATTTTCAATCTATGTAGCCTGTTGGGTTTAATTTTTTAAAGTAATAATTACTTTTTATCCTGAGTATAATTTTATTTATTTTTAATAATTTAAAGATACCAAATCCTATTCAGTAGATGTATGCACATCCATTAAGTGGTCCTCAGTGGCTGGACATACAGGGTTGTTTTTTTGTTTTTTTGAGTTTTTGTTTTTGTGTTATTATTTCAACTACTTAATAGTTTCTCTACGTAGAATGTGGCATTTTGAAACTGTACAAAGTTCTGGTACTTACAGATTCTTGGATTTGGGGAAGGAGCAGTGATCTTTGTTGGCTGACACAACTTAATTTTCTTACAAAATATGTTGCTATTTCACTTTATAGAAATTCTAAAAATTATCGTGGAAATGTTTTTACCTCATATGAACCACCTGACATTGGAACAGACTTTCTTCTCACAAGTGTTGCCAAAGGTATAGTACTATTATTATTTTAATCAATGTACATGTTATAAAGGCTGTTTATATCTAGCCTCAATTTTAGATAATTTATTCTTAACTGTGGCTCCATTTTTCCAAATGTATCACACATATTTGAAATACAAATAAGGTAGTAAGAAATAGATCTCATGGGAGAACATGGTGTTAGGGTGATCATTAGGTGATTAAAAACTTCTATTTTCAAATAGTATAGATCTTTCATTAATTGAATTTATATTATTTGTAGCTACTTTAAACACTCTTGTATTTTAAAGCTATTCAGTGAGGCCTTCCCCGAGTATCCCTGGAAATGGCATACTCAATTTATGAAAACAACGAGCAGAATATATCTGAGGAGGCATTAGAGGGAGAAACTGTGGTGCTCACGTTGCTTCCAGTTAATGAGGAACCTAAGGAAGAACATCAAATGGAGCCAAGTGTTTCTTCAACCTCAGAAGTTGGCATGGAGGTGCCTGGGACAAACGATAAAGTTTGTCATCCTCAAATGAGTGAACAATTCAAGCCTTATCCAAAACATAGCTGTTGTAATACATCGATCCTTCCCTTGCCAACCAGTTTGTCTCCAGTTAATAAAGTATGTTGGGACACATTGCGGAGCTGGTGCCAGCAATTTAACTTGAGGACCGATGGCCGGAAAATGGATGTTGATCTGAGGCTCCAAAAACACGCTTACTCTGAATTAAACGAGAATATTCCTAAAATATCACGAGGCCAGATTGCAGTTGTGTTCGACAGAATGCAAGATAGCCTACATTGCCTGCATGTACCTTGGTTTGCTTATTCATTCACATATTAAAAGTCATCTTGGGTGCTTCCAACTTTGGGCAATTATGAATGAAGCTGCTTTATTGTGTGCAGGTCAAATAAAAAAATAAAGCTATTCTGTGAAAATTTGGGGATGAATGATGAAGTTATCTAAGTATCTTCTCTGTAGAGTTTATTAATAATTGTTAAATTTTATTGCCTAGAAAAATGGAGCCAAATTTTATTCAGGAAGGCTTAGAATAACCAAGAGAAAACACTAAGTTCACCATCTACATTATTACCTTTTAGATATAGATATAGTTATAGATATAGATATAGTGTACTTTTTCTTTGAAAAGCACAGGCAATTTTCTTTTTTTTTAACTTAGGAAATTAAAGGTATTTTGGTTCCAAAATTAAACATTTTTTGAATGGTACCTTATCTCTTATTAGAATGGTTTTCTAAATTTACCTTTGAAGCAGATAATCATCAAAATTCCTGTTACTCATATTCACTTGATTGTTCTCTATCTAAAAGTTTCTTAGAATTTGTTCTTGGCCACCAGAAAAAGATCCAGCTGTTATATAGATTAAAATAAGGATGTTGAGTGTTAACTTGCCTTTGGGAAATAACATCCTCTTTAATTACATTGTGTTGTTATTCTTGCAATGTTTAGACCATTTAAATTGTGAGTATTAAGATCTTAGGATAGCTAACTTCTCACAGACCAAAAAACTTAGTTCTGAGGTCACGTACTGTAGCCCTAACCCAGGAATGGTATTTTGAGTTGCTCAAAAAGAGGAACTGCTTAGAATACAAGCGAACAAGTAGTTCACCAATTCATCATCACTAGCAGAAAATACCCTTGTAAATACCCATATAGGTGTTGATTGGTTAAGACCATCAACTTTTACCGTGTAGAGGAATACTTACCTTTAATGGATGTTATTAAATAGATTCAAACCACAGAAATGGAAAGTAAATAAATTTCTGTCTGAGGCTTTTTTAGAGAGATTACGTCATATGAATACTTTATATATATAAAAACATATATTTTTACTTTAATAAGTGCAGTTGTTAAGCTAGATAATATCCCATGGCTGTTAGTAATGAAAAATTGTCTGTCATTTTTTTCACTTTAAAAAATACGTCTTTCCCTTTCTTGTGTTTTCTGTTACTCCTATTTATAATGTGCTTTGTTTTCACAGACTGTGAAATCATTTGATGATATGATGTATGAGTTAACCAGTCAAGCCAGAGGACTGTCAAGCCATAATTTAGAAATCCAGACCACTCTAAGGAATATTTTACAAGTATGTCAAATATATTAGAAAGGGTATAGAGGAGGAGCTTAAACAGTGTAAGAATTTTTGTACTGATATTAATTAAGTGATATATCCTTTGTGTAGTGGTCCAGTGCTGGAATTAAACTTATAGAATTAAAGATACAAATGGAAAAAAATAAATTTTGAATTTTTTAATACAGTTTCATGCTGAGTAAACATCAAACGTGTATAAGACAGCAAATAATCAAGATAGCATGCCCTACCTGTAATTTCCAAGTGTATATGGAGAACACTTACCATATGCTTTGATGTGTGGCTTAGTATTCCAACTTTCGTTTTTTAACCAAATGGCTAGCTAGTTGTCCCGATAACGTAGTTCTGATAGATTGAAGTTCAATGACAGAAGGAACAGAGTGTCCATTGTGTTCACTGCTGTATCCCTAGTACCCAGCGTATCGTCTGATACCTTTATATGTTTGTGCATAAAAACATAACTGAATGAAACCTCTTCCCTTATTTCCAGACAATGGTGCAGCTCTTAGCAGCTCTTACAGGATGTGTTCAGCATATCTGTGCCACACAGGAGTCCATCATTCTAGAAAATATTCATAGTCTTCCTTCCTCAGTCCTACATGTAATCAAAAGTACATTTGTACATTGTAAGGTGAGTAATGAGTGTAAGTGTACTTTAAATGGCCTAGAATCCACAGGCAAAAGGGCTGAAGAAAATAGTGTTTGTACGTAAGATTTTACATATTAGCCTCTATTATTGGAATAAACTTTTCCATAGAACAAAGAACCACGAACAGGCACACTTTGTTTTATTGCACGTTGCAAATAGTGCGCATTTTTGCAAATTGGAGGCTTGTGACAACCCTATGTTTAGCCAGTCTGTTGGTGCCATTTTTCCAACATTTGCTTGTTTCGTGTCTCTGTGTCACATTCTGGTAATTTTTCCAATATTTCAAACATTTTCATTATTATATTTGTTATGGTGATCTGTGATTAGTGATTATAACTTGCTGAAAGCTCTGATGATGGTTAGCATTTTTTAGCAATAAATAATTTTTGATTAAGGTACATACATTGTTTTTTTGGACATAATGCTATTTCACACTTAATAGACTACAGTGTAGTGTAAACATAATTTTTATATCCACTGGGAAACCAAAAACTTTATTTAACTCATTTTATTGCAGTAGTTTGGAACTGAACCTGCAATATTTCTGAAGTATGCCCGTATGTAAATATTTGCTTCAAAATAAGTGGTTATAAGGAAGTGATTAAAAATGGGCTTTTGCGGTTTTATGTTTGTTGTTTTATTCTATTTCCTTACTATAAAGAAAGAAGAGAGATGGATTTGTGTTGAATCACAGGAATCCTGAAATTGTTCTGTCATGGCATTGGTGGATGAGATGAATTCCTTAGTGATTGGGTGCCTCTGAAAGGACACCAGCCCTTTTTCAGTCCATCTCTACATTCCTGAGGCAGCTTTAAAGCACCAAAGCTGGCCTACAATTTGTGGGTCTCAGGCAGTTTTGATACTGGTATGGTCCGGTGAATAAAAATCGCTAGTTTAACTAACACTTCTCTTTGGTGACAGGGCTAAAAGTCTGCACCTGACCGAATGTTGTGTATCTCCCTTTTAGTTTTTTTTATATTTGCAAGGTCTCAGAAGTCAGAAATCCTATTTTAGGGGCACCTGGGTGGTTCAGTTGGTTAAGCGTCCGACTTCAGCTCGGGTCATGATCTTGCGATCCATGAGTTGGAGCCCTGCGTTGGACTCTGTGCTGACAGCTCAGAGCCTGGAGCCTGCTTCGGATTCTGTGTCTCCCTCTCTCTCTGCCCCTCCCTCGCTCGCACTCTCTCAAAAATGAATAAACGTTTAAGAAAAAATCCTATTTTATGTGTGCCTGCATCTCTTGAAGTACACTGTTCATAATGAATGGTCATTTGTTTAACGAATAAATACGTGGTTCAGTAAAAAGCACTAAAGTTATGAGCTCTGATAGAATGAGTTAAAGTATATTTGGCTCTTGAGCTTTTCGTGATTTGCTGTTTCTTTTATTTTTATTTGTGATCAGGATAGCGAATCTGTCTATTCTGGGCATTTACACCTAGTTTCAGACCTTCTCCAGGCTCTTTTCAAGGAGGCCTATTCTCTTCAAAAGCAGCTAATGGAACTACTGGATATGGTTTGCATGGACCCTTTATTAGATGACAATGATGATATTTTGAATATGGTGATAGGTAAGTGAAGAAAACTTCCTACTTAGTATATGACATATATTGACTAAACTGCATATCCATTCAGTTACCGAACCGAATGGTACCGAAACGTTGTTTCGAATGATTCGTGGTATCTTATTATGTATAAAAAAAATTAAACACTACCTGATAAGTTTTTAGCCTTCTAACTTTTAGAACTTATAAAATTGCCATGTGATGCCTTAACATAGATTTGTGTATTGTCAGTGTTCGCCATACATGATTTTTCCAAGAAAGTTGTGCAACTGTATACCTTGTAAAATAATTTAGATTTTGAGGCAGTAGTTTTTAGAGTGTTTAAAGCATTAGCTCAGTAGGAAATGAAGTTTGCATTTCTTCCCAGAACACATCTAGTTATATATGTACATGTCTCTAAATGTGTATGTATGCACGTTCATTTATTATACATAAAATAATAACCTGTTTTACATGTTACATTTTTAAAGAATTGCTGATTGCTACCTCATAATTCTACCACCCAGAGTTTGAAAAACAGTAATATCAGGGCAAAAATTGCATACATAGCTTCAGCATAAAGAGATAAGTTGGTTTTGTGCAGTATGTCAGGAGTACCTCTTGGTCTGTAACAGACCACCCAAAATCTAGTGGATTAAAACAGCTACTGCTGTATTTATTCACGGTTCTGTGAGTCAGCAGTTTAGGCTGGGTTCAGCTTGGACAGCTTTCTCTGCTCCACATGGTGCACCTGTCTCACTTGTGTTTTTGTGGTCAGTGACCTCACGCGTATCTGGCTTTTGGAAGAGGCAGAAGCACTGAGCCAGCCCTGTGTGGCACATCGTCTAGGAGACCAGCCCAGGCTCGGTCATCAAGAGAGAATAAGCCCCAGTGTGCAAGCACTTTTTAAGTCTTTGCTGTCCTTATAGTTATTGTCCTGTTGAACAAAGCAAGTCATGTGGCTAAGCCCCAGATCAGTATAGAAGGAAACTGCCCAAGAGTGTGGACACAGAAGGGGAAGTCACTGGCCATTTTTACAAATAAAATGGAAGAGTAGAAGCTTTCCTTAAACACTGTGCAGATTTACTTTCATTCTTCCCTGTTGGGAGTTCTTTCCTTTGCAGCTTATTTTGTCATTTTGGATTAGAATATCTATAGAATATTTCAGTCATAATAGGGCACAACTTTTATTCCACCGAACATTTTAGTTTTATTTAGATCACTTAGTTTTATTTAGGTAGGTGTAAATGTCAAAAATTAATTTTCTGTATTTATAAAAACAAATCAAAAGTGTGATACTTACTTTTAATAATTATTCTGAATCCGTTTTTTTCTAATTGCATTACCTAATTTAACAGATGTCAAAATTCTTCAGTAGATATGTTTAAATATAGGGCAAACTCACCCCATATGACATTTGAGTGTCCTAAAAATTCTGTTCTCTTTTTTTTTGTAGTTATTCATTCATTGTTGGATATCTGCTCTGTTATTTCCAGCATGGACCATGCATTTCATGCTAATACTTGGAAATTTATAATTAAGTAAGTTGTTTTTCTTTGCTTTTACTTTTTGTAATGTATTTTCTATATTCCAATTCTTAATTATTTGTAAGTTTTTGTAGATTGCATTTTAAAACATTTTTGTATGGGTATGTATAAATAATGTTTACTGACGCTGCTGTCTGGTAATTCACATATTGTAATGTAGCTCCCAAACCGAATTGGACTTCTCCACTGTGCTACTTCTAAAATTAAAAAAATATTTAGACTTTGTTACTAGTACTTCTGAAATAATGGGCCATGGGCCTTAACCACTTGACTACTGCTACTGTAATTTAACCCATCAAGTGTTTTGTTTCCAGGCTTAGATAAATAGTCATAATTAGAGCTAAATATAATCCCTTTGTTATATGCCTTTGAGTTGTTGAAGTTTAATTTCACTTATAAAGTAATTTTAGCTAGAGTGTTACGAAGGGTTACCAGGGAGAGTACCTATCAGATTCTCGGGGGTGGGAAGAGGTAGACTTGAGATGTAAAATGGCTAAGAATCTCTACTTTATACACACGCATAAAACATTAAAGGCCAGTGTAGTATTTTTAGGTGTTAGATACTTCTCTTGCACCACCAGGAGGTTACTAATTTGCCAACAAGTAAAGGTGCAGTGGTTAAAAGTGTCAACCCAGAGCCCATACTGCATGTGTTTGAATCCATTCTGAAATCACTTCCTCTTCCTGAGCACTCGGACAAGATGGTTAACTTCTCTGAGCCTTAGTTTGCTTATATGAAAATGGGAGTAAAAACAATAGCACCTTCTTGGTGGGTTTATAGTGAGAGTTAATTTGAGTGTATCGATATGAAATGCTTACAACTCTGCATGGCACGTAGCAAGTGCCTAATGAACTACCACATTATCATCATTATCAAATATTTTCTACTCCTGGACCCTTCCAATTCATTTGCTAGCCAGTGTTCAGTCTGATCTTTTGAAAATGTAAATTAGATCATGTCACTCTACTGCTTAAAATCCATCCCAGTTTACTAAGAGATACAACTTCATCCTCTCCAGCCTCTGCCTTCTTCACCAGCTCATCTCTGCTGCTCTCTCCCTGCTCTTACTTCCTCAAACATACCAAACTCTCCAATCCTGGGGCCTCCTCATGCTCTTTCCCTCTGCCTGGGATGTTCCTCTCCCATAGGCCACACCTAGCTGACTCCTGCTTATCTTTTCAGTTCGCAGCTTCAGCGTTACATCCTCAAGATAACTTTGATATTCTCACCCTGAGAATAAGTTATTTCAGGTCTCTCTATTGTAGCACCCTGGACTTTTCTATCTCAGCATTTATCACAACTGTAATTATTCTTAAAATTATGTGATGTTCTCTCTTGTGCTAGACCAGAAGTTCCATGCAGGCAGGGCAGAGATTGTGTTTTCATTCACTTCTCCATCCCCAGGGTCTAGCAGAATATCTGGAGCGTTAAATTCAATTAACATTTTATAAGGAGCAATAAAAAAATAGCCACTTACTAAGCTAACATGACACCTTCAGAAGTAGCATCAGCATATCTTGATTATGACATGTCTAATATATATATGATCCATTGTGATTTTTACATGTTACTTCAAGTCCTAGTTCTTTTTTTTTTTTTTTTAATGTTTTCACGTTTATTATTGAGAGACAGAGAGCATGAGCATGGGAGGGGCAGAGAGAGGGGGAGACCCACAATCCGAAGCAGGCTCCAGGCTCCGAGCTGTCAGCACAAAGTCCAACGCGGGGCTCGAACTCACAAACCGTGAGATCATGACCTGAGCTGAAGTCGGACGCTTAACCAACTGAGCCACCCAGGTGCCCCTCAAGTCCTATTTCTATGGTCCTATGTTACTTGATGTATTACTTGTGATTGTTTCTTTTTATTCATTTAGGCAGAGCCTTAAGCACCAGTCGGTTATAAAGAGTCAGCTGAAACACAAAGATATAATTACCAGCTTGTGTGAAGACATTCTTTTCTCCTTCCATTCGTGTTTACAGTTAGCTGAGCAGATGACGCAGTCAGATGCACAGGTAAAATAGAGTCTAAACAGCACGTTGAACAGTCGTTCTTTTTTCCTTTGGCAGTTAACTAAATCTCATTTGAATCTATGGATCGGTTTACCTTAAAGGATTTTCACTTATTTTGTTTTTGTTTTTTTCAATCTAGGATTATTTACAGCCTGTGATTACTTTTCACCCCAAACATTGCATTAGACTCTGCCAGCTCTTATTCCCTCTAGAGACTAGTTGTTCCCTTTATACATAATGACTGGTTGGTTGAGGCACTCCCCTCAGAATCCTTTGATTCTTTTCTACCCTCGGACAAAAATCTAACTCCTTAGTCCTGTGTTCACTTAAGGTCGTCTTGATACAGCCACAGTCAGCCTTTTTTTCACCAATCTGTCGCAACCTGTAATGATGTGATATATAACTTTCCTGGGCATATGTATGTATCGGTGTTTTCAGATTGATGCGCGCTTACATTTATTTTGATTTCAGAAAGTTACAGCGTTGAATGGACATCCCATTCATGAAACATACTGTACTGTAAAAATTTGTAATAAGCTTATTGGGAATTATAGTTCATTTTCCTAAATCGACTTATACATAGTGCCTTTTGTTCTCAGACTAGCCCTTTAAATTTTATTTAACTCATAATGACCCTAAATTATAGGACTGATAGTGGTCAGGACCTAAGAGTTGTATGTAATAACTTCAGTGGGAAAATGAGTTAAATATTTCTTCCTTAAAGTAACCGTAACCTCCTTTCCTGCTGTAGACTTGCTAACTGATACAGGCAATTCCTTTGTACCTGTGCTCCTTCCTGCCTTGCCTCCAGGCGGGTGGGCATGTAAGGATTCATCCCTTTCCTAAGCACTGTTTGCAATTCCTGGGGCAGAGATGATCTGGAAAGACAGACCCTAGGGGCGGATGGGAGTTTGAAACTGAGGTTGGTAAGAACGAACTGAGGAGTGGCTTTAGGAAGGGGCTAACCTTTTCCTTCTTGCTTCTCTTTCTCTTATCTGTTCTCCCCTTACATCTGTTTTCCCCTGTTGTTTTCCATCCCCACTTCTGTCCTTCTAGTGCCCTTGCCAATTCCCCTCACCTTCTTGTGAGGAGGAGACATTTGGTTGGGTATCTCGTGTCAGTGGCAGGAAGGCTGTTTTCTTCTCCACCTTTATCCTCAACCCCGACCTTCTCTTTTCCCAGTTTCCTTCTTGCTTAACTTGACCCCACAGACTCTCCAGCTAGTGCTGGGAAAGTAAGATTAGACAGAGATTGCGGGACAGGAGAGAGACAGGGAGAGCCCAAGCAATAGTATAGTGGAAGAGAAAAGAAGTCCTGAGGCCTGACTAGGGTGGCTCTTTGTACACAAAGTATTTAAGTTCAGCTTGTTAGAAACGGCTTGTATATAGAAATCAAAGAATTTAAATTATATGGAGCGCTTGGGTGGCTCAGTTGATTGGGCATCTGACTTCGGCTCAGGTCATGATCTTAAGGTCCGTGAGTTCAAGCCCTGCGTTGGGCTCTGTGCTGACAGCTCAGAGCCTGGAGCCTGTTTCAGATTCTGTGTCTCCCTGTCTCTCTGCCCCTCCCCTGCTCACGCTCTGTCTCTATTTCTCTCAAAAATAAATAAACATGAAAAAAAAACTTTTTTTAAAGAATTTAAATTATAAACTTTCCTAACTGCCCAAGGAAATTTTCATGTATTCCCTTGTGAAAATTTGGGACTGATAAAGTGACTAACACTACTGACTGCCCACTGCCTGAAAGGGAGCTTTGAGATGGTCTGTGTAGGTTGTCCGTTTTGAACTCATAATTCTGGTCAGCAGCGCCCTCTGCTGTTCACTATTGGTATTTATTGAGGAATTGACCAATTTATATTAAAGTCCTGAAGCAGTTTTCTCACTTCGTTTTCAAAAACATCAAAATAAAACCACCAGATTTAATAGCTAATATACTACTTTTGGAAGCATACAGATGTATCAGTCCCTGTATCAGGTTCCCTGTGCTGCCATAACAAACCACAAACTGGGTGCCTTGAAACAGCAGGAATTTATTCTCCCATGGTTCTCGAGGAGAGAAGTCTGAGATATAGCAGGAGGACCATGTTCTCTCGAAGGCTCTAGGGTAGAGTCTGCTCCATCTCTTAGTTTCTGGTGTCACTGACATTCCTTGGCTCGCAGCTGTAGAACTCCATGCTCCGGCTCCCATCGTCATGTGGTGTTCTCCCCCCGTGTCTTCACCTCATCTTCATGTAAGGACACCAGTCATTCAGAATTGAGGGTACACCCTACTCCAGTGTAACCTCATCTTAATGGATTATATCTGTGATGACCCTGTTTCTAAATAAAGTCACATTCTTAGGTACTGGAGATTAAGCTTCAACATATCTTTTTAGGGGACACAGTTCAACCTGTAACAGCTCCTAAGATTGATATTTATTTTCTCGTAAGTCTTGAACAGGTTCAAAAAGAGAATGTCATATTAGATTTCTTAACATACAGTTTTTTAACCACAAATGATTTAGTTTTTCTATAAAGATAAGGAAACTTATTTGTAAGGCTCTTAAATATAAATTTAATTTCCACTGTAAATGCTACTTTTGTCTATATAATGCTTGTAAAATTTGTATTTAGAGAATAAATATACTTTTTTACATATAAATATATGGCTTACTCTAAATGTGTAAATATAAAATACCTTATTTTTAAATGAAGTATCGTTGACTTACTGTTTAGTTTCAGATGTACAACAGTGACTTGACATTTGTGTATACTTTATGAAGTGCTCAGCACAATAAATAGTTACCATTTGTTGCCATGCAGCGTTATTACAATGCCATTGATTATATTTCCTATGCTGCACCTTTCATCCCTATAACTTTTCATTCCATAACTGGAAGCCTGTGCCTCCCACTGACCTTCGCCCTGTTCGGGCATCCTCCTACTCCCCCTCCCCACCCCCACCTCTGGCAACCACCAGTTTGTTCTTTACACTTATGAGCCTGTTTCGGTTTTATTTTGTTTGTTTTGTTTTTTAGATTCCACATATAAGTGACATCATACGGTATTTGTCTTTCTGTGACTTCACTTAGCATAATATTCTCTAGTCCATCCATGTTGTCCCAAAGGGCAAAATTTTGTTCTTTTTTGTGGCTGAGTAATATTCTGTGGTATATATATTTATATACTACATCTTCTTTATCCATCTGTAGTTGGAAACTTAGGTTCCTTCTATATCTGGGCTATTGTAAATAATACTGCTATAAACATCAGGGCGCATGTATCTTTTTGAATTAACATTTTTGTTTTCTTCAAAAACCCAGACATGGGATAATTGATTGTATGGCTTCTATTTTTAATTTTTTGAAGAACCACTGTACTATTTTCCATTGTGTCTGTACTGATTTACATTCTGACCAACACACACTGTGGTCAGTTTGTGTTCCCACCAACAGTGCATGAGGATTCCCTTTTCTCTGTATCTTCACCAGCCCTTGTTCTTTCTTTTTTTTTTTTTTTTTTTATACTAGCGTTTCTGACAGGTGTGAGATGATATCTCATTGTGGTTTTGATTTACATTTTCCTGATGATGTGTGACGCTGAGCATCTTTTCATGTGCCTGTTAATCATCTGTACGTCTTCTTTGGAAAAGTTATCTATTCAGGTCCTCTACCCATTCTTAGTTTGTTTGTTTTTTTGGTGTTGAATTGTAGGAGTTGTTTATGTGTTTTAGATATTAACCCCTTATTGGTTATATCATTTGCAACTATCTTCTCCCATTCAGTAGGTTGCCTTTCGTTTTGTTGGTAATAAACGTGTACTTTTATATCTATATACCTATGCTTAACTTTATTGCATGCTGCATTTAGATTTTATTAGTATTTTTGTTTTATTTAAAGAAAGGATGCTCAGTATTTTGAAACACTGAAAATGATCTTCCTTGCTTATATCTTCACCCCTTTTCGTTGACACTGGGATGCAAACTTTTTGTTTTGAACTATTCAGTAAATCGAGATGGGATAATCAGTTGTACACTCACTTTTGAAAATGTCAGAATAAAAGCTCTATATTTAACTAGTATGCTTAGTAATGAAGGAAAACTAGATCCTTCAACCAAATCTGTACAATGTCTCCTTGAATGAGAAAGAAAAATTGAAAGTAGGCAAACATAATAAGTAGTGTGTCACTGGCCATTCATTTCATAAGCATTTCCAGAGTGCTTATTCTGTGTAAGTTAGATTTTCTGCCTTCAACAATTTATAGTCTAGGGCAGGAGAACAATAAACAGGTAATTATAGAATAATTATCTTTGGAGAACTGGGTGTTGGCTTGTGGGAGTAAAGGTAGGAATCCAGTCATGAAGTCAGGGAAGATTTCTTGTGAATGACATCTAAGGTTAACATTTCTTTTTTCTTTTTTTAATGTTTATTTATTTTGAGAGAGAGAGAGAGTGTGCAACTTTGGGGGAGGAGCAGAGAGAAAGGGGGAGAGAGAATCCCAAGCAGGCTCCACACTCTGTGTGGAGCATGTCACAGGGCTCCATCTCACACCCAGTCTTACGACCTTGAGAGCATGACCTGAGCCGAAATCAAGAGACACTTAAGCCCTTAAGCTTAAGATTTCTCATTGAGTGTAGGGGTACTGGGTGGTTCAGTCAGTTAAATGTCTGACTTCTGCTCAGGTCATGATCTCACAGTTTGTGAGTTCGAGCCCCACATTGGATTCTGTGCTGATAGTGCAGAGCCTGCTTGGGATTCGTTCTCTCTCTTTTTCTCTCTCTCCCTCCCTCCCCATCTCTGTCTCCCTCTGCCCCTCCTCCACTTTCCCTCTCTATATCTCAAATTAAATAAAACTTTAAAAAAAAGATTTAAGTGTATTACAAGGTCAGTGTAGATTCATAGCACTCTGTTAAGAAAATTCATGTTTGTTATTATCAGGAAGGTGAATTTTCATCTAACCTATTTCTGCTGAGGACTGTTTACTGTTTCCAGGTATTTTCAATAAAGGTCAAAATGAAGGGTCATATTTAATTAATGAATCATCCATTTCTGTTTTGATTGGTTTATTTAAGGTTTTGCTGTATTGGAAAGGAATCCAACGTAATCGATTAACATTAAAGTTAGTATATGCTATTTCATATGAAATTATTCTCAGAATTAAAGACAATAAGGAATCTGGCTTAAGTTTATGGTACTGATTAAAGCTTTTTGGATTATACTGCGTATTACACATTGGAGTGACAAAGCAACCCACGTTTATTGAGTTAAGTTGCCCAAAGTGTCAGGCACTGTGTAAACCTCACTTTAAACTATGGTATAAGCCACACATCGCAGCCTCATAGAGAGGTTTAATAACCTTCTCAGGGTATGTAGCAGTTGTGATAGGGCCAGGATTTCAATCCAGGCAGGATGACTCCGTAGTCTCTACCTCCCCTGCAAGCACATAGCTAACTTGGCATTACCCACTGTTGTATCATTTTACAAATGTAATATATACTCACAAAATCCTCACATGTTACAGAAATATTTAACATGGAAAGTGAAATCCTACTTTCATCTTCTAGAGAGAACCGTAGGTAAAGTTTTGATTTATTTTTGTGAGGTTAGGAAGCAAATATTAACATTTTATAACGCATTTTAAAATAATAGGATTATATACATATTGTTTTGCAACTTGATACTTTACTTAATTACCTCAGGGCTTTGTATGTCTGTGAAGATAAATCTACCCAATTCTTTTTTTTTTTTAATGAATTCGTTTTTAGGAGAGAGCAAGTGGGAGTGGAGCAGAGAGTGAGGGAGAGAGAGGACCCCAAGCAGGCTCCGCACTGTTAGCGTAGAGCCCTACACAGGACTCGAACTCCTGACCTGGGAGATCGTCAGCTGAGCTGAAACCAAGAGTCGGCCGTTTTACTTGACTGAGCCACCCAGGCGCCCCACCCCCAATTCTTTTATTAATAGCTTTATGCAATTATTTATGAAAATACCTTGAATTTATTTACCCATTCTCTAGTTGATGGATACTTGGTTCATTTCAGTTTTCACTATATAAAAATGTTGCATTGCATTTCTGTGCTAGCTAGCATGTATTTCTTCTGTTTTCTTTTTTTCTTTTTTTGAGAGAGAGAGAGCCTGAGTGGGGGAAAATGTTAGGGGAAGAGAGAGTTGTTGTTTTTTAATTCTTGTTTTGTTTATCCGTTTTGAGAGAGAGAGAAAGAGCAGGAGCAAGGGAGGGGCAAGAGAGAAACCCAGGCAGGTGCCGCGCTGTCAGTGCAAAGCCCAACACCAGGTTTGAACTCACACCATGAGATCATGACCTGAGCCAAGAGTCAGGCTTAACTGACTGAGCCACCCAGGTGCCCTGAGAGAGAGAGAGAGAGAGGGAATATGAATCTTAAGCAGGCTCCATGCTCATTGTGGAGCCCAATACAGAACTCCATCCCATGACTCTGGGATCATGACCTCAACCAAAACCAAGAATTGGACACTCAACTGACTGAGCCACTTAGGCGCCCCTGTGCAAGCTAGTATTTCTGTAGGATCTAAGTGGAACTACTACTGTGTCAAGGGAATTCAATACTTTAGCTTTTAAAAATAATAATGCAAAGACTGTATTTTATGCTCCCATGAACGATAAAGTGGGTGTTACCCCACTTCTTCAGCAACTTTTCGATATTATCAGTCTTTTTTATGTTTGCTAATAGCCCGCCCCCTTTCCCTTTAAAAGATATCTAATCAGGTTGTAAATTGAATTCTTTCAATATTAGTTTATTGGCAACTTGTATTTTCTTTTCTTTGAACTGACATGAGAAGTCTTTTATCTGTTGTCTTTCATATATCATTCTTTTATTGGTTGGAGACTTTTTTGATCATCTGTTTGCTCTCCATATAGCAAAACATAATAAGGTAGTTAAATTTCTTTTACTTTCAGATCAACCAGGGATGACCACCCCTTTTGCTATTATAAAGTAAAATTTATTTTCAGTAGAGTTTAATTTTTTGAAATATCTCTATCATTTAATGTTTATGTTGCTCCTAACAATTCAGAGAGTTATGTTTACTTGGAAAATGCTTATGCTCTGTTTATTAAGAAATCTTCTTAGAAAATACTGTCTCATTTACAAGCTTAGCTAATTTCTTACTCTTTTCTTATTTATTATGCTTTTTTCCTTTTTTGGAACAGGATAATGCTGACTATAGATTATTTCAGAAAACACTCAAATTGTGTCGCTTCTTTGCCAACTCCCTTTTGCACTATACTAAGGTAAGGCTTATTTTGTTAAATGTGTAAATGTGAAATCTATAATAAATTATAAATTGTCCTGTTTTTATCATTCCTGCCAAAAGATCAATCTGTTGAAGTTATTTTGTGAAGAATATGTTTTATAGGTTTTTAAAAAATACTGTTATTAAATGTTGAGCACCTGTTATATCATTTAAGTTGCTACCATCATGTTACTATTTTTATTCAATTCTCTGGAAAAATCAGTTCTTTAAGTATAAATACAAATAAAATTACTTCTATAAGCACAAGTCAGTTATCAGAAGATAATTCAATTTGCTTTAAATACTGTTCATAAATTACTTTTACTATATTTCTGAATTTTTTAATTATTAAAGTTGAAATGTTCAAAGTTGTAAAGCTGTATAATAATTTAAAGTAGACTTGCATATTTGGGAGTCCTTAAGATAGTAGTGATAGTTGAAGATATCTGGATGGAGTAGATAAGTTATCAAAGAAGATTATTTGGAGAGAAGAGCAGAGAATGCTTATAGCACCCGGTGCAGGAAATGTCACTAATACATATTGGTGATTTAAAAAAAAAACAACTGTTGGTTGTCTGTGTAGAATTTGTCTTTAACTTCGTCTTCCTCTCTTTGGAGGAAAAGATGAGGGTCTCCAGTGACTGTTTCTTGTAGTTGGGACTCCCGCGCAGGCACACAGACTACCAGCACATTGCCCTCCTATTGGGTGTGCTGCCCGAGCTGGTCTGGGCATGTGCCACTTCCCGGTTGGCTGCTCGCACCCTGGGTTCCCTGCAGCTGGCAGGGCCCGTGGTGGGAGGGTCCTGGCACCAATGGCACTTGATGGGTGGTTACCCATCTGATAATTTGCTTGGTGTGTAGGAGGCAAAATTACACCTAATCATGCCCTTTTTAATCATTTCTTTTCTCTCAGGAATTTTTAATTTTTAAAAAAGAAAAATCAGCTTTTTTCTGTACCCTATATTACACCAGGAACTATTTATTTTACTTCCTGAGAGGTAGCCTAACCATAATGGAGCTGCACAACTGTGCTTGAATCCTAGCCATGCTGGTTTTTAGCTGTGAGACTTGATTGAGTTACTTGATACTTTAGCTTTAGCTTTCTGTTCTGTGAATTGAATCTAAGATTTTTGAGAGGACTAAAATTAAATAAAGTGATACGAAGTCCCTTGCTACATGTGTACTGAGCGCTTAGTAGGTTCTCAGGAAGCGATCTCTGTTAATTGTGGTTGTAGTGACAGTTTTAACAGCAAATTAGGTGCTGATTAGCCTCATCCTCCTTGTTGTCTTCGTGTAAGAACCTCTTTTTTTTCTTTAATGCGGCACCCAGGATTTTATTTTATTTTGCATGTCTTTGTGAGGGGATGTGTATTAGAAAACCACAGCGCATTCAAAGAATGAATAGAGTTGTTTTATTTTAGGAATTTCTTCCTTTACTCTCTGATTCTTGCTGCACATTGCACCAGCTTTATCTTCAGATACACAGGTAAGAAGAATGCCATGTGATCATTAAAATGTAACAGTGCCATTTGAACTGTGCAGAGATCAAGCATATGCCATTCAAAATAAAACATGAAAGTAATTTTTTTTTTACTGTTTCAGTAAACTTTTAACTGCTTGCTTAAAATAATTAGATGTGGCAGCTTTTAAAGAATAGATTCCATGTGAGTTTTACTTACTCTTAACTAGTATCTTGTACCCGAGTGATGAATAATTGGTATGGTGATAAATACTAAAGGCAAAAAAAAAAAAAAAAAGCCTCTGTATACATGGATGTATTGTTCTTTATCGTTGTAAATTTTTATTTTAACTTCTGTGAGATTTCAGATGTGTAGTAGTTAACTCCATCTGAGGGAAAACATTGAAATCCAGAAAAGTATTATTTAGATAGGGGCTGAGCGACATGTGAAATTGACAGACCCTCCAAAGAGCCCTCCGTTTGACATTAAGATACTCTGTCATCTCATTTGTCCAGCAGTGCTTTCTAGTCTTCTAGACACCTGTTTCATACCTCTCCCTCCTCAAATTTCCCACGTCTCTGACACCTCCTCCCCATTCCCCGTTGCCAGTTAACGTCCTCACTGAGTATGTCACTGAGAAGGCATGGCTTCCTCCGCTCATTGACTGTCGCGCCTGTGTCTCGGTCCATGTGGTCGCTGACCCGTGAGTGAGTGTCCGCGCCCGCCTAAGGCCGGCCTGTACGCGCTGGTCCCCTGAACTCGCCTGCTCAGGGGTCTCTCTCTAGCAGTTGTTCCCTTCCCTCTTGCATCACCAGTCTTCCCTCCTACTAGGCCTTTCTCATCTGGATACCAGCATGCGGTTACTTTCCCCGTGGTCGACATCGTAAGAATACAGAACAACACCTCTCGAGTCCACAGCCTCCTCCAATGCCTTCCCATTTCTCTGCCTCTGTTTACAGCAAAAGTCCCAGGAGTTGTCTGTCTATACCGCTGTCTCTACCTTTTTTCTTGGGGCCATTCTAGTCAGGCTGTCGATGCCACCACTTCGCCAAAACAGCTCTTGTCAAGCTCGTCAGTGACATCCACATTTGCTACATCTGGTGGTCAGTTTTAAGCCTCCGCTTATGTAACCTGTTCACAGCGCTTGACCCTCCCTTTTGCACTTCCTTCCGTTGGCTTGTAGGTACCTCTCCCTCTTGTTCTCTTCTGACCTCATGGCTGTGCCTTCTCAGCAGATCCTCTTCTCGGCTTCAGCTGGGTGGCCTGAGCGGCCAGTCCCCAGGCAACTTCGTTCTTCAAACTCATCAGGCCGAAATACCTGGTCATCTCTGACACTTTTCCTTGTTTTCGTATCCACATCTCGCCCAATAACAAATTGTCAGTGTCACCTCCAGTATAAATAGATATACCTAGTATATGGGTTCAGTATGTATGTATACAGGACCCAGCCAGTTCTCACCACCAGAACTGCTCACATCTGATGTCACCCATTATTGTTTCTTACCTGGGTTTCCACGGAGAGCATCCCACCCACTGTCTCCCTCCTCCCTTGCCTCCCTCTAGTCTGTTGTCCATACCATAGTCAAAGTGAGCGATAAGACATTAAGGAGATCATGGGACTTTGCTGTACAAACCTTCAAATGATTAATATTTGTTATATTATGGATTTACTTGCTTCCTTGTTTGCTAACTGCCCCCCTTCGTTAGCATGTGAACTTTGTAAAGGCAGTGATCTGGTACATTCTGTTTACCACTGTGTTACCTGCTTCTGGAACAGTGCATGGAGCGTATACACAGGCATTTAATAAACAGCTGTCACATAAATCAATTTAAAAATACACCATTTGATTGAGGGGCACTTGGGAGGCTCAGTCAGTTAAGCATCCGACTTCAGCTCAGGTCAGGCAGTTCGTGAGTTCAAGCCCCGCATCAGGCTCTGTGCTGACAGCTCAGAGCCTGGAGCCTGCTTCAGATTCTGTGTCTCCCTCTCTCTCTGTCCCTCCCCTACTTACAATCTCTCTCTCTCTCTCTGTCTCTCTCTCTCTCTCTCTCTCTCAAAATAAGTAAACATTAAAAAAAATTTTGATTGAAAAACAAGTACTTGCTTTGATGCTTAGTAGCTATAGTTCAAGTCTGTGGAGTTTCATTACCTTTTATTTATGTATATCTTTCACCTTACTTATAATTTAATCTTCACAGCCACTCTGAATCAACACCACAAATGAAGAAACTGAGGTTCAAGGAGGTCAAATGAATGAACCAAACTCAAGCAACTAATAATTGACAGACTGTTGCTTTTTCCATCACACTTCAAAGGCCTCAAATGTGTATCTTAAGTGCATCCCTTCAAATGCTGTTATCTCCTGCTAGACAGGGTTTTCTCAAGTACCCTCAAGTTTGCCACAATTAAAATAACATGGCAGAAAGTACTGAATACACATCTTATTTCACATAAGTTTGGCTGAAGTTTCGTTTTAACTGTACCTCCTGAAACATCTTCCATGAAAAAGTCTTTGCATCTTCCTTCAGGACTAGTATACCATTTAATTCTCACAAAGCCCTTGTTTCTGAGCATTATTTCCTAGTAAATTCAGCATTCTGCGTTATTTTAAAACAACTTTTAATAGAAGTGTGTAAGCCAGTATTTATCAGAAATACCTTTCTATATGTAATGTTTTTCCTGGTTATTTGATAATTCATATTTTCATGGTCTTTTTTTAAGGACACTGCTGTCAAAATGGTATTAAAATGCATCAAAACAATACCAAAGATTTCTATAAGATTATATAACTTAATTTTGTGGAATTATAGTCATGTTATTTAGTTTGGAGGTCCTCATACAATTGTGGTATCAATTAAGTACCTTGAATTTTGTTATAAAATACATGCTACTTATTTTTTCTATATTTTCACTGCTAGAAGATGAATTTATAATACTCATGTCTACCTAAAATTAGGAGAGACCTATTAATGGATGCATTTTTTCCCTGCCTTTCCAGCAAGTTTCCTCCAAGCCTATATGCTGCCAGGATTTCTAAAGCACAACAGGAGGAAATAGCAGGGACTTTCCTAGTTACACTGGATCCTCTCATCAGTCAGCTTCTCACATTTCAACCTTTCGTGCAGGTGGTTTTGGATAGTAAGTTAGGTAAGCTTCAAAACAGATTTAATTTTAAACCCTTCAGTAATTATTGCATGTTAGAGATAGGGTTATTTCCCTTACATAATCAATCATCCCTTTTAAAAATTTTATTTAAAATTCCTTCTATTTTTTTTTAAATGAAAAATATGTTCCGAGAAAACAATTATGCCTCTACCTTCCTTTACACATCACGAGCAGATTTCTGTTGAAATTACGTAGAGTATGTTTTTACCAATTGGTTGTAACTTAACGAATGTGTTCTTATTACGTGTGAGAGCTGCCATGTGAACTGCAGTTCCCACAGTGTCTTCTGCTGGTTGTCGTCATGGACAAGCTGCCCTCTCAGCCCGAGGATGTGCAGGCCCTGTGGTGCACAGAACGCCAGCTCCTGGAAGCGAAAACCAGGTAGCTGACACGGTGGTGGTGATGTTCAGTCATGCTAGAGAGGGTTTCGAGTGTCCGCCATTGGGAATGAATTTGAAGTTAAGGTCTTCCAGTTAATTATTCCTGTGTAGACCTCATCTGTATTGCTACTAATAAATGTGGATTCAAAATATGTAAACCTATAACAGATGCTAAAAATATTTGCAGTGTTTTAGAAGGTTTTGACTAATACTCAGTGTTATAAACGCTGAGAGTAATAGAGCAGATGCATTTACTAACATTTAAAACTGAGCTCTGAGAAACAATGCTCTATGCTGTAAGTTCCCTCCCGGGAGATTTCACGCGTATTTGTCCCCCTTGCCACCGCCAGGCAGTAGTCTTACTCCCTGGGTTATACCTGCTGTAATGTCTGCCCTCTCCTCTAGCCCGTGCCGCGTGCCACCCACCCGGTTAGTCCCCCTGAAGCCCAACTGTGAGCCTCCTGTTCTCAAAAACAAAAGCGTGATGGCGGAACCGCTTAGCTTTGCATCTTAAGTCCATCGCATTCTGCCGCCATCACCCATTTTTGCTGCTCGTCCTGTCGCTTGCTTGCTCTAGTCATGCTGGTTACTGCTGCCTGCCTTTTCCTCGTGCTTTGTCTTCTCTGCCTGTTTATATTTTGCCTATTTCTAACTTGTTATTTAAATCCTCTATGAAGATTTCTTAAACCATTTCAATCTTACAATGACCCCTCTATCTTTTTATTTTAATGTTTATTTATTTTTGAGAGAGCAAGAGACAGAGTGTGAGCGAGGGAGGGGCAGAGAGAGAGGGAGACACAGAATCCGAAGCGGGCTTCAGGCTCTGAGCTGTCAGCACAGAGCCCGACGCGGGGCTCGAACTCACAAACCACAAGATTATGACCTGAGCCGAAGTCGGACGCTTACCTGACTGAGCCACCCAGGCGCCTCAGAATGACCCCTTTCTTATACCTATTTTCTATTTTATATAGAGTATCTAATCCATATTTAAATTTCAGGTTCTTTGATGACTTTTGTCTGTGACTTTGTGTAGTTCAGTACTATGATAAACATTTGGTTAGAAAAAAAAGGAAAAAAAGGTACAGAAAATTCTTTTCCTTTAAGAAATTTGTCGAACAGGGGCACCTGGGTGGCTCAGTCGGTTAAGTGTCCAACTTCATCTCAGGTCATGATTTCGCGGTCTGTGAGTTCAAACCCCGCATTGGGCTCTGTGCTGACGGCTCAGCCTGGGGCCTGTTTCGAATTCTGTGTCTCCCTCTCTCTCTGACCCTCCCCTGTTCATGCTCTGTCTCTCTCTGTCTCAAAAATAAATAAACATTATAAAAAAAAAGAAATTTGTCAAACAATGATTATATTTTATTTTTATGGTTATGTATTCACACACAGTGGAAACTGTCGTTGATACCTACCTCTTGAGACATTTTGCTTTGCTAAAATAACCCTCCTTATGTCATATTATTATTATACCTGCTAATTATTAAAATGTTCATAACGTTCAGTGCTCTCAACGTCCCTGCAGGGTATCTCTATTCAAAGCCATTTTCTACAGTTTTGAGCAGTGTTCTGGTGAACTCTCTCTCCCTGTTCACCTACAAGGAGTAAAGAGTAAAGGGCAAGCGGAGGTTGCTGTCACCTTGTATCAGCATGTTTGTGTTCATCTGTGCACATTCGTCGCTTCCTTTCATCCCTCACTGTTTCCTGAGCTGGTAAGTTTGCTATCTGCTGGGCTACACTGAGACTACCCTTCTACTTTCTTTTCACTGAAGTTTTGATTTATATGCAGAAGAAAGGAACAGTTCATGTTTTCAGGTGTCATTCTCTGAGTTTGCACATTTCACCCTATAATTCAGTTGTGTCTTAGGAAATGGTAATCCTAGAGCCCTGTGGTATTCAGATGTAATGGTCAGCCAGAACATTTGAGAAAACATTTTAGGTGGCAAGATATGGAAATATGGAGTGAAAAGAGAAAAAATGTTCGAACTTTACCTAATTCTGTTCCATAAAGAGAAGGAGAAGTAAGTAGTAGATTGTAGTACCAAGTCTGTAGATCTTAGGCATAATGTTGAGTTTCTTTAACGGAATTAAATTAGAAAAGATGTTGAGAAGATCGTGGGGAAGAAATTCTTAGGATTTACATAAGGATCAGTATCCTTTAAGATGTTTTACAGTGGTTAATATCTAGCACTAGAATCTTTGGATCCTAATGATTGAGTAAACACATTTAAAATCACTTTGGAATCTCCATAGCCCAGCATAATGCTTAACATACAGTAGGTGCTCATCAATGTTGAGGCAATGGTGCTATATATAGGTTCTTTCAGATACTAGAGAGTTGAACCTTCCCATTGAGGATCTGTTGTTATTTGGATTGTGATGGTGTTTTGTTGTTTTATTTTGAGAAATGTAATAGTAATCATAATTTATCATGAACTTTCTGTTTTTCATTAGGATGTTGCTCTGTTGAATGCTGTGCTTAGTGCTAATCTGATCACCTCTTTGTTAGCTATGGATACATGGTGCTTCCTTTCACGGTACGATGTATTTTTTTGGTTTTTGGATTGATTTATAATAGTAACTGAGAGTAAATGATGTTATAATGTAAGCTTAAAGAAAATTTCTGTCTCAATAACCCTTTACCAGCTACCCAAAATGGTTTGATTTCATAGCATAGCACTAATTAGGAACTAGGTTCCCATTTTCGTTTCTGCGGTTCAAGCCGATAGATAACTATTTCCTAGGTAGTTTTGTATATTGTGCTGTTCCTTGGCCATGGATAAAATTGCAGGTTAGAATATTTGGTGCTTTTTAGAAGTTTATCTCCTTGCTTTTCTGAATAATTGTATGAATTATTTCATAAAGATTGTCTTCTCTTAAATCACAGGTATGGGACTGCTGAACTCTGTGCACACCATGTCACCATAGTGGCTCATCTGGTGAGGAGAATTACAAGGTCTAAAACACCTACTTTCCATGCAGTTCCTTTAAGGATACGATAATCTGAAAGCATGTGAATATCAAAGGGAGAAATAGTTTGATTGCTAAATTGTTTTGGCAGTTTCTTTGCTGTGCTTTAATTCTGACGTTATTGAGAAAGGTGTATCAGAAACTGTAAAACTGCGGAAATTGTCTCATATTTTCAAAATCTTACAGGATTTCATGAATTGGTCTGAGAAAGAAAGACTAGGTTAACTGAGAATGAATTTAAAATTGAATGCAAAGTCGAAAATATAGTTGTAATGTTGCTTACTGAGAGTTATTCTTTTCTTTCTCCCTTTAATATGACTTAGACAAGGTGCCTCTTGATTTTATTGTCTCTCGGTCAGAATGATTTGAGAGGAACTAATGTGACAGAAACTTACGCCTTTTGGGAAAGAAATCTTGCTTTGTGAACGGATATAAAGAGAAAATGATGTAGTGATGATTTAATCTTTTCAGTGTTGATCTTTTTTTGTTTTCAGATTTGAGATGTTTGATATATTCCATATGATATGGTCATGATTTGTTTGTTATTCGGGGTTTTTTGTCCCTGACCTGTGATAAAGATCTTACGTGGGTCCATGTGTCTTTCGTTTCTTAGTAGCTATTATGTCATATATTTCTTAGTTTACTGTTGAAAGATGTTGTAGACTAAATCCAATGAGGTCCAGTGACCTGAACAGCTGGTCTGTATGTCTCCATGGCTAGCGGTCTGGAGCACTTACCCACTTCTGAATCCTTAGCACGTCTCGTACAAAGCAGATCCATAGTAGTTTTTATGTTATGTATATTATTTTTCAAATCAAATAAAAGCTCTAGTACATTATGATAGGAATTGATTGCCAGAACATTGATCTTATAAAATCTTTTAATGGAGCTTCTGTCTTAGAGTTATACCTGTCTCTGCACTGTTGTGCTCAGATCTTACAAAATTCCATAAACTGTCACTGAGTAGGGGATTAACATATCAAGTTATCATCAAAATAGTGATTCAAAATAGAAATCCCAAAGGGTTGTTTTTATTTTTCTTTATTTTTCCTTCAGATTTTTATTTAAATTCTAGTTAGCTAGCATGTGGCGTAATATTTTCAGGAGTAGAATTTAGTGATTCGTCACTTACATATGACATCCAGTGATCAACACCAAAGGGTTGTTTTTAAATACGGTGTCAAAACCCTTTTCTCATAAAAATAATGTAGGTTAATGAAAGAAAAACAACTTATTTAAGAAAAGCTCTAAATAAAAAATCTGAATTATTTATAATCTTATATTCCAAAAGAGCTGCTGCTAATATTTGGGCATATGAAAGCTTATAAAAACTATGATTTTAAGTCTACTCTCCTCTCCTGTCTTTTCCCAGATAAAATCTTGTCCTGGAGAATGTTACCAGCTCACCAACCTATCGATACTATTCAGGCGGCTCTTTTTCTTCATGGCCCCACCCCAGCAGGCAAGGATATGATCTTAGTCACTGTCTTTGGGTAGCTGCTGAGAATTGGATTCAGACTCTCTGAAAGCTTCCCATTGCCCCATTTATGGTACATTTGAATGTTGACATGATCTGAGTATAAATTTTTAACGTATTGATTGCTTTGCTTCTCGCTTTTAGGTGGGTTTAGATTTTGATGTTGTTAAAGAAAAATCAGAGCCATCCAGCGTAGTCAAAGTGATAAAAGTGGATTTTATTTTGGGATTGTTGCTATAGGGAAAAAGAGGCCTCGGTGGAGAACTGGGCTCGAGTCTGAATACAGCACAGACTGGGAGGGATTCATACTCAGGGAGCAAGGTGTAGGTCAGGAGGTGAAAACTGCTGAGAGGAAGTGGTGATTCTTGCTAAGCACAGACCAAGGTGATAAAATATCAAGGCTGAGGATGCTTCCTAAAAGGACTTAACAGAATTCTTGCTAAACCTGGATGCTGCAAGCCCAGGGATGGACACAATCCCAGATGGAAGACGAGTTGAGAAGAGGCTTGGAAGAAGAGCCTGACTTAAGTTTGGTCAGGAGAGAGCCTTTGTCGCTGTGTTTGCTGCAAATTACAGACAGTCATTGTCTTCCCGAAATATATCTTTCCCCTTGTTTCTCAGCCATTTAAGATATTGACATGAGAAAGTTCTGTATGCCCTTCTTCCCCTTTTAATTTATTGTGAAGACCGAGAATATCTGTATGCCCTTAATGATGTCTCTTATTTTTTACGGCAAATAAGCTGAACTTTTTTGGGAAAATGGAAAGTACGATGAGCCTTAGTTGATTGCTCTTGTGAGGAAAGCCAGCTTTGCCACGATAAAGGAGAGTCTCTGGCTACGGACACCTGTGTCGGCCAGTGCAGTCCCTTGGACTAGCGCTTTGCAGCTGTTTCAGGAGCTGCTTAGGGCTTTTTGAAACATCTAGGCTCCTGGACCTTCTCCTGTGAATGGGGTGGGTGCAGAGTGGAGGCAGTACAGTGAGGCCCAGGCATTTGTGTTATTATTGTCGTTGGAATTCCTACATGATTCTGACATGGATACGAGCTTGGGAACCACTAGGTCAGTGAAGGGGGTTTGAATCCTGTCTAACTGTGACCTTGGGCACAGCATCCTTTCCAAACCTCTTTCCCTGTCTATAGAATGGTGGATACGTGTTAACTATTTTGAAAAATTTTGTAACGACCCAGATGTAATACAGGCGAAACACTTAGCATAGTGCCGTGCTTAGAAGGGTGCTCAGTAAATATTGGGAGTCCTTTCTGAATAGAGTATTTGCCTCAAGTCCGTTTCTCCTTTCCTGCCCGAGAGAAGCTGGACAGGCACCAGAGGAGCCGTGCTGGCCTCCTAGCCCCCTTCCTTGCAGGTGGTGCCGATGCCGAAAGCACACCAGGCCCACCTGCTAGCCTTCTAGAAAACACAGAAGTGTTGCTCTTCTCCTTTCCAAAACCCCCAAAGAGTCGTCTGCTCCACGTCCCTTCAGATTTTAATCCCTTTTATTCCCCTCTCAGGGGTCTTTCTCTTGGTTTCTGGGACACTGTTCTTCACAGGGGCCCCGTGAACTGGGAAGCCCTTCCTGAGGGTCCGTTTAACCTCAGTTTTCTCATTTATTAAATGGGAATAAAATTGTCCTTTTCCCAGGGTTGTTGTGAAATTTTAACTTGTAGAATACTACAACTCAGGATGAATGATCTAAGTGAGGTCTAGAAACGTGGTTGTAAATAAACTCTAGTTAATGTTTAGAGACTTCTTAGACACTCCTCAATTGTCTAAGTTTTTCCAAATAATTGAGGCTATCAGATTTTGAAGTTAGGAATATTTGAGAGGTTACTTTTAACTCTTTCCCTCGGTTATCAAATACTGGTTTCCTGGTCAGCTTACTGTGCTTCAATTTAAAGGGACATGTCTGAATTTGAATTCTTGTCTGAGAGTCCGTGGCATTTAGCTAATCGTAAAACTGAGGTACTAACCTTCCCTAGACAGATCTGAGACTTGAGATTCGAAACGCGAGCTGCTCGAAGGGAACACTTCACAAGTGTTCCTTCTTCTGCCAGGCTCTGCTCTTTCTCCTTTTCCCTGAGGACGTGATCCCTCCTCCTGAAGGCAGGAGGGAGGGAACGGGCCTTCTTTGAGATGGACTGGGCTGCGTTCTGGGCACTTCAGTTCTTGGAGTTCCCGCGTCAGCCTGCGGGTGGAATCCGTGGTGTTAACGTTCATTCTGCACGTGAAGACACAGTAGCTCAGGGAAACTCGCCATGACAAACGGCTGGGCCGGGATCTGTGCCAGATCCATCTTACTCCATCCAAAAGCTGTGCTTGTGTCGCCCCGGCCCCGGCTCCTCTCAGCTCTTCTGCAGGCGGCTGTCCCGGGGCTTCCTGTCCGCAGGGTGCCGGTCTGCCTCCTTGTCCCTGTAGCTGTGAAATCTGCTTTTCTTGTTGAGGTGTGTAAAGCTCGCTCATTAATTTTTAATAGCGCTTTGTTTAAAAGAAACAACTTGGAAACCACTGTGCTATATATCATGATACCAGAAAGAACATAGAATCTGGTAGAAACTACAAATTTATTAAAGTGCTCATGGTGAAAGGTGCTGCGTAAGGAGTACCAAAACTGGCACAAATCAGGTTTTGTTGGGTGTTCATAGCTTAGAAGATCATTTGTGGGGAGGTATGGGTGGGAACGGGGGAATAGGGGAAGCTGTTGGAGATGGAGGCATTTGTGACATAGGCTAAAGGATGGGGGAGGAAGGGCGGCTGGGACAGGGGTGAAGGGGGGAGAGCACGCGCTGGGGAAAAGGAGAGACCAGCAGCAAAGCTGGAAGTAATTACTGTTTGCACACAGGATGGTATCTTTTTAAAAGGTGAAATAAAAACCCAGATTTTGTATTAGTGGTGCAGCATTAACATAGTGAAAATAGTTGATCCCAGTTCAGTGATGTTTTACTTAAAAAAAAAAAAAAAAAGTGTGGCAATAATTTGGGGGGAACTGCCAGTAAATAGGGAGATTAAAATGTGTTTCTGTTTCAATGTGGAGAGTAATTATTGATATCCTATTATCTCTTTCAGTGTGTAACTGTTAATATTTCTGTTTTATAGAAACGAGCAAAAGTACAAGGTTACTGAGAGGAAAGGATTTAATATACCTGGTTTAAGTAGACTGATAGTTGTGTTGCCATTTTTATCTAAAATAAAAAGTACTATGAAAAGAAAAAAAGTACTGTCAGTATTTGCATTTTAAGCCCACTGTTGTATTTTTCCTCTCTTCTCAATTTTAACAAGGGAAGTCCTAAGTCTCTGCAAATTATTCAGTTCTACTTCACTCCTTATGAACTGTTGTTAGCACTGGCAGTTTTAAATATATTTTTTAAGTTTTATTTATTTGGGAAAGAGAGAGAGCATGGGGGAAGGGCAGAGAAGGGGGGGAGAGAGAGAGAGAGAGAGAGAGAGAGAGAGAGAGAATGAATCCCAAGCAGGTTCCACATTGTCAGTGCAGAGCCCAATGTGGGGCTCAAACCCACAACCACAAGATCATGACCTGAGCCGAAATCAAGAGTCAGACAGTTAACTGACTGAGCCACCCCAGTGCCCCTGAATATTTAAAATTGTATTAAGACTGGGGTTTTCAAACTCAAAATAGTAAATAAATCACTTTTTCTATGTAATAAATTTTGTCAACGCCTACCCTTTTATGTTGTCCAGGGCATTATTATTTGTAATTTCTATTTTGGCAAGGGAACTAGTTCATTCAGTCACTGGATTTTATTATAAAGAAAGGTCATGTTCAGCTGATGTCTATCAGTTGGCACATTTCTCTTGGCCCTCCTGATGCAGTTTGGTTTCATGAGTAAAGCTGCTTATTATAATAGACACATAGCTCATCACAGGGTCCATTTTTCTGGCTTTATCAGCTGTCCCAGAAGATAGCCACACAATTTCTCCCTTGTTTTGACAGCTAAATATTGTCTGCAAACAAAATCCAAATATAAATATGATACACAATGTGAGAAAATTACTCTGTCAAATTTAACATGGTAGGGTTTTTTTTTTTTAATATAGGAAGTTTTCATCAAGTAGATTTGAGATACTACAAATTGAATTATTCTTCTTAAAAAATTACATTAATATACTTCCTAGGTTATATTTAATTTAGAAATTCAGTGCACCATTATTATTGCTGTTTTTCCACTGGAAACTATTATTTTAACTTTTTGTTTTTTTATTTATTTTTTTTTTTTAATTTTTTTTTTTTTTCAACGTTTATTTATTTTTGGGACAGAGAGAGACAGAGCATGAACGGGGGAGGGACAGAGAGAGAGGGAGACACAGAATCGGAAACAGGCTCCAGGCTCCGAGCCATCAGCCCAGAGCCTGACGCGGGGCTCGAACTCACGAACCGCGAGATCGTGACCTGGCTGAAGTCGGACGCTTAACCGACTGCGCCACCCAGGCGCCCCTAACTTTTTGTTTTTTTAATGTTTGTGTTCTGTTTTTAGCTAGTCTGCTGATGCCTCATTTTTAACAAACTAGTGCTGTTTTTCTGTTAACTTGGCAAAGGCTTTGGATTATTTCAGTGGTAGAATGGATTTGCTAGCCACATGATTCTGAACTGGTGGCTTACGTTTGTGAAACAAATTCTGTGTGTCCTCTGAGAGCAAAGCCAACTAGCCTAGTGGAAAATCGAACCGATGAGCTTTGCTTCTTTCTGTAGGTCCTTTGTTCTAATCAGCTGAGATAACAGTAAGCCGCCAGGGTTGGCCGAATCGCTCTTTTGGCATACCTTGGAATATTACTTTTGACTTAACAAGGTCACGAGCACACATGTTCTTAGGAAAATAATAGACTTACTGGGTAGGATAAAATAGCTACCTGACTAATAATGAAATCGATTATTTTTAACATCTCTCAGTGCCTACATATCATGTTCCACTTAAACTGCGTTTTGCACTTGCAAACAAATGCAACAACAGCAAATACAATAATGCATGTTTGTGTCATTTACCTTGGTCTGGTCCTTGTCAGTTAAAAGCTTTTTAAAAACATAAACCATGGGAGTCAGTTCTCCGCTTTTGTGTATCCATTCATCAGATCGTCTTCTGTTACTCTTCAATTTTTTTCAGGTGGAGTTTATCCAGAAATTTTCCCCCAGAGAAGCAGAAAATCTGTCTCTGTGGCAATGTATTTCCTTCCAGGCATTACCTGCCGAGCTTAGGAAACAAGCCACACAAGAGGTCGTTGGAGTAGGCATTGCACGGTGTACGGAGTGGCTAAGTGATAGTCGTACTTTGGGAGAGCTTGACTCTCTGGTAAGAAAAGAATTTTGATTGATTTGGTTCATTTAGTAACTGTTTATTGAGCACTACTTAAGGTACTAGTGATGGGTTGTTAATAAGAAGGATACAGTCTTCCCTCAGGTTAGAAACTAGCAAGCTTTCAGATTCTACATTGTAAAGGGGTCTGTGAGAAACTTACTCCATCTTGATGTAAATTACATTGGGGGCTGAGGGTCTGCAGTTCAAGACACACTGGACCAAGATGAAACTCAGTATGAAATATTTTATTTGCAGTGATTTTGCTGACACATCATTAGATTAGGCAGACATGACTCTTCTGTTTGACAAAATGCAGCCCCCATTTTAGACACACCTATTCTGAGTCTTTATGTAGTTCTTATGAGCTTTATGTTCCCTCTTAATGAAACGTAAAAGAAGTTCATCTAGAAGAAGTAAAAACCACACGAGTTTTTAAAATTGAAAAATTGACTATACTACATGTGGTTCAGTTTTCCAGTTGAGTATCCTTTTCTCCTTCATTTATTTCATCCAGCAAACATATTGTGAACACTCTTGTGTGCCAAGCACTGTTCTAGGCATTGGGGATAGAATAGGGAACAAAACAAAAATTCCTGTTCTCATGAACTTGTACTCTAGCTCAGCTGTGGACAGTAAAATAAGTAATGAATATATTTGTAAATGTTTTAGATTAGTTTGGGATAAGTGGAGAAAAATCAAGCAGGGATGGGGACAGGGTATTCAAGGGGCTAGGGGTGTATTTGCAATTTTAAATTACGAGGTCAGGGTTTTTTCAAGGCTTAGATCTCCACACTGAGTGTAAGTGTTCTGACACTCTGTTCTATTCATGGCACTTGATGATAATGAAGTCTAAAGGAGCTGAGGCCCCAGAGGTTATGAATAACTTATAACTCTGCATAAAAACCTGTGTCAAATTTGTATTCTAAGACCCAGTGCCATCTTTTCAGCTACTTCATTAATACATTTTATTAAAAAATAATTTTAATAAAATTTTATTAAAAATAATTTTTTAAATTATCAGGATAATTTAAAACATATACACATATTAAAGGAAATATAAGTTTTTGTTTGCATTTATTTTGAGATAACTTTGAAATACACAGGAGTAACTTAGATTGTTCAGGTTTTACATTTATTGTGCACTGATTTTTGCAGTTGAAGATAAAAAATTTTTTGGAGTAGGCAAAATAATGCACCTGTTTTCTAAACTTGAATATATCTTTGCCCTGACCAAAACTTTATTTCAGCAGGTCATTTTACATGCTTATTTGTAGAAGGAAATAGGTAAATCTTAAAAAGCTGTGTGTTAATCCTTCAAACTTAAATGTTGTTGAAGTATGATGGGTTAAAGGCATTGTTACTAATCATTACGTGCAGCCCACTGCACTCCTGGACAGTCAGAGAGAGAGATTCCATATATAGATAAGAGCAGATCCAGATAAGACGGTTTTTAGTTTCAAGTTCTAGATAGTGTACTTCTCAAGTATTGTATTTGTTTATTGAATGCAGAGTGTTGTTGAGGAATTTTAAAGATTAATTATGAAACAACAGCAATAATAAAAATCTAGTAATGGTAAAAGATTGCTAGGTGCATCATGTGAAAAAAATAGACTCTGTAGTTGATGAATATTATAAAATTAGCTTGATTATGTGGACAGTCTGTATCATTGTATTAAAATACAATGCTGCTTCCATTTTGATATTAAATTTTAACCTAAAAGGAAAAAAAATATGTAGAAAATGAAGCAGATGTTTGTCTATAAGGAAAACGATTTTTAATAAAATGTATTAATGAAGTAGCTGAAAAGATGGCATTGGGTCTTAGAACACACATTGGCCACGGGTTTTTATGCAGAGTTACAAGTTATCCATAACCTCTGGGGCCTCGGCTCCTTTAGACTGGGATCTAACCTCAGTTCTTTCCCTCTGTCTCCACTTACAGAACACACAGCTTTCTGCTTTGCTTGCTGTGTGTAATTCTGCTAGTGAAGCTTTGGATATTGCACAGCAGACTGCAATTCTGGAAATCGGGAGTCAGCTTTGGGCATTTTTAAACACTACGCTGGTAAGGAAAGCAGCTGATAATTTCTCCGGAGAACAAATAAAATACTGAAAAAAGAATAGCACCAAAATTTCCCTGTAGAGCGAAATGTATGTAATTTCTTTAGGTGCTTGATAGAACTTGCAATCAGAACTTAAAATACCTATTTGTGCTCTTTGAACCAGTTCTTTTTGAGTGTGACAGGATTCCACTAGTAAAACTAGAGCCTAGTAGAGTGACTGACAGTCCAGCTAACTATTTTCATGACCATTTGGACCCTATTAAAAAAAATCAAACCCTTCTTGGTATTGTTTCTCTTCTCTGTTGGGTTAGTGTAGCCTGTTTCTGTGGTTCTGGGGTCTTCCATGAAATCTTTTGGGCAGTGGAGAGTGACCTGGCCTAAAGGCAGCAGGGACAAGTGGATGGCTATGGCTGCTTTGTGTTCCTCTTCCCCAGCGATGGCAGAGGCCAGGTGACAGGCTAGAATTGGGATGATGGGTGTCCCACAGATGATTGTGGTTTCCAAATGACATTTAGTTTAACAATCTAAATAGGACATTTGTTTTCTTTGAGTAGTGCCAGCTGCTGGAAGCTGAAGGCAACATTCACACTTTTGGTAAATAATGGAAATGGTTTTGCAGATAATGTTTTATCATTAAAATTTACGTATGGTTAAATTTCCCTTCTTTAGTATTTTAACTTCAGGAAGTGCTTTCCCCCAATCCTCACAAATCATTCAGTAAATATTCATTGAGGATCTCTCTGCTGGTGATCTAGCTTACCATATCATGATAGAAACCACAGTTACAGAGAAGAGAAATGGAATTTCTGGTCATGTGATCTTGAGCAAATTATTTAACCTCTCTGCCCCTTTTTCTTATTTTTTGGTAAAGTGAGGGTAGTAAGAGCTACTTCATAGAGTTATAAGGTATATGTGAGGTAATATAAAACACTTAGCATATTGCCTCGTGTATAATAAATGTTCATTAAAAGGTAGCTATTTTCATGTAATTGAAAATTTTCACCAAAATTATTTTGTGTTTCTTATTTAAGGTAACAGGTCAACCTTATGTTCAGCAGACACTTAGCCTTTTACTTTCACTGTTGGGATTTTTCATTCAAACTCTAGATCCTCATCTGATAAGTCAGGTAAGAACAGTGAACAAATTGTTGATACTTTGCTGAGGAAATTATTGAACTGGTATGACCTAAAATAGCTTTGTAGAAACAGCCCTTTTTAGCGATTTGTTGCTCAGTTTGCTTGTTCCCCCTTTCCTGCTGGACTGAATGTAGACATCACAGGTTTGCTTTATCTTAGGGCGGTCCCCTCATTTCTTTCACTCATCCAGTAGAGTATGGTTAGGATACAGGCTGTTGGTTCAGCCCATATCTGTTCTTCCCTATCTCCCTGATGCCAAATAGTCCAAGCTTTAACTGCCCCAGAACATCTCTGAGGCCAGGAGTCATAGCTCATGTGTGAACTTTGCATGCATACCGTGCTCAAATGTATTTCAGCAGCTGTGGGAGTGCAGAATATAAGCAATGTGGACTTAGGGACCATCTTCACGGTCTCTTTGAAAGCATGATTCTGACGTAAAGGACTACTGAATTTTCTCTCTGGCCCCCAGCCTGCATGGCTGGAGCAGGCAGGACGAGGTCACTGTCGGGGGGATCCTTTTGATGCTGCCTAGTCACTGCCTGCCTTTGGCGTTTCTAAGCCGATACAGAGAGGAGACGGCAAAAGGCCTCCGTCTTCTCTGAAATGATTCGGAGGCTTTGGAATTAGTCCATCTTGGACAGAACTGATCCCCCAAATCGAGAGTTGGCTTAAGCTTACAGGCACATTAAGAAATAAACAGTTATGAGGTCAAACTAATCATTCCTTGGAGGAGGATGGAAGGAATAATACCTTATCACAGGACCATATATGCTGGAAAGCAGAACTACTAACACTTTGTTTTTTAGTAGCTTGGTTAGTGGTTGTGCACATTCACAACTTGGCATTAACAAATACATACTAATGAGGTGCAGTTTTAAATTACATATTTATAAAAAAATTACATATTTATATATGCATATGTATATGTGTATGTATATGTGTATATATGTACATATGTATATGTATTATATTAAATATATGTATATATGTATTATAGTAAGTAAATTACAAATTCTATATGCATAACATGGATTAACTAAATTACAGAGAATGAGAATACAGTAGAATCATTGACTCAGACTTTGTGGATTCTGAAGTTTCTAATCTTTTTTGAAAAATCAAATATGGATAATTTTGATAGAATTGTGTCTACCTTTAAAAAACCCACATAACTAAAGTTCTAAAATTTCAGCATAAGTAAATTGTTCATTTAGGTGTTGCTTCTTTTATAGGAGACTTTATCTCTGTGTTCCTTTAAACCAGGGATTGGCCCCCAAAATAAATAAATGTTGAAAAAAAAAATTAAAAAAAAAAAAAATAAAAATAAACCAGGGATTGGCAAACTATGGCTTCCTGGCTAGGTTCTCCCTTCCTGTTTATAGGACAAGAGCTAAGGATGATTTTTACATTTTTAAAGGTTTGTAAAATAAAAACTAAAAAAACAAACAAAAAAAAGAGTATGCAGCAGGGAACATACTACCTACAAAGCCTAAAGTATTTACCACCTGGCCCTTCATAGAAAGTTTGCCGATCCCTGCTTTAAATAATGAATTTCCGTCACTATAATTTATAATACAGAACAACTATTAAGGATTTGAAAGGAGAGCACTGGTATGTAATTTTTCAGGAAGATACTTTTTTATTTTTAACAGCAAGTGGGAGGATGAATACTGTAATAATTAGGTCAGGCATTTGTTTTTCTTCAAATTCCACTTGTGAAGTGTAGGCTTTGTTGAGTGTTCAGCTGTTTTGGGTTTTGTTGTGTTTTCCCTTCCACACATCCATCAAAATCTTACTCATTAGGTCTCTACAAAATACTTGTTTTCATTTCTAACTGTTCTTTGGTCTTTGCCACTTTAGGTAGTAACTTTGCAGACCTCACTGCTTAAATTAGAGCCTCCTGACCATGTTTGTTTGGCAGTGCTTGATTTTGTATCTTCTCTGGGAAATTTTTTTATACCTCAAGCTATCCAGGTAATATTCTTCATGCTTTTGTTCCCCAAATTCCTTTAATTCTTTTGTTAACAAAATCTCTGTAAGAATTAGTAAAATTTTCAGGCTTCTGATTTCTGTCTGAAATTCTGTGGATTGTTGACAATGAAAGTTGGGGGGGGGATGTATTTTGTGAAGAGAGGATGACTTTGTCAAAATAGAACTCATTGTAAGTTTTTTTCTTTTTAGAAAAATACATTTTGACATACAGATAATTTAGAGTTGGCAGTAGCCTGAGAGTCTCATTCCAGTTGGCCTTTAGTACACAATGTCTCTGAGGAAGGCAGACATTTGTCTTCTAGGGAATAGTATATAATGAGGAAATTGGGTAATTTATCAAACTGTATATACTCTTGGTTTTATATCCATGAAAAAGAACTTGTTTGTTAAGACAATGTTTTTGAAAATGTTGCAAAGTATATATAATTGGCAAATGGATATTTACTTATAAATTATACTGCAGGGGTCTGACAATATACTACTTAATTTCCAGATACAACCTCCTGAACTGAATTTTGCCTTCCTTATTACTGTGGTCAGTCTAGATAGTTGGCTTTTTTCACGTCCGTGGGTGATGACAACCTTGTCATGTAATTGGAGCAAAAATATGATGGATGTTATCTCAGTAGATATTAAAATCTTTGCAATAGAAACATTTAACTGGCTAGTTTCTAAAGGGCTCTTATTTGCTCACAAGTAAATGGTATCATACTGTTTTCACCACACAAGGTTATGTTTCATGAGAGAGAGGTAGATGTTGACAGCCTCTTTTAGAAGTATCCAAAGATGTTTGCATTCGAGCTGTCTTTTTAGCATAAGATAAATTCCAAAATACTGTCTCATTCATGAATAGGTATGCACCCTGATGGGCCCAGATGCTGTGGAACAAATGGTTTATTAGCAGAAATTATATATTCCCCGGAGCAAAGGCCTGAAAAATTTGGTGGATTCATCAGCGTATAAGAGCCTTTAAAGCCAGGAGATGACATTTTATTCAAGAAAAATATTGCTGAGTTTTTGCTGTGTGTCAGGTGCTGTTTTAATCACTGGGGATTCATTAATGAACAAACTAATAAATATCCACCCTCAGCCTGTCAGAAGGCAACTAAGAAGGAGTGACGTAGCATATGAAATATCGTATGTGCTCTGGAGAGAAAGAAAGCAAGGGTGGGAAAGAGAGAATGTGTATGTGGTACAGTTTTAAACGGGTTATTGGCAGTGGCGTCCTCACCAAGGTGAGCTGTAAAATCCTGAAGCTGAGAGAGCAAGCCAGGCGGGTATCTGGAGGAAGCGTCCTGCACTCGGGGGAAATCGTAAGCCTGATCCCTCTTGAGAGCGTGTCTGATACAGGGAGGGAAGCCAATAGAGCTAACACACCGGTAGTGGGGCTTTCCGGGCCATTGTAAGGACTTCAGCCTTTACTCCGAAGGAAATGAGAAGCTGTTGGAAGCATTTGAACAAAGGAGTGACATGACCTAACGTGGATTAGTATGTGCTCACGGGGACAGAATTAAGGAAACCTGACATTAAGAATAGTGAATATTGGAGGACCTGGATGGTGCAGTTGGTTAAGTGTCTGACTCTTGATTTTGGCTCAGGTCATGATCTCACGGTTCATCGGGCTTCCTGCTGACAGCGTGGAGCCTGCTTGGGATTCTCTCTCTCCCCTCCCTTCTACCCCTCCCCTGCTCACTCGTGCTCTCTCTCAAAATAAATAAAAAAGAGTGAATGTACTCTACTGAGATTTTCCTCTAATAAGGTTTGGTTCTCTTTGTAGGACAAAATTCTGCCCAACCTATCTTCTATTTTTGCCTTACTGTTAGCTGACAGGAACTGGATACTAGAACAACATACGTTAGAGGCGTTTACTCAGTTTGCCCAGGTAATTATAAGACCAACCTATCATAGTGACCTCCAAAACAGTTTAATATTTGCAATATTCTAAAATGTTCTAGAAACATTTATTGAGCTACTTTTGATCTTGGTCATTAAAATTTTCTGCTGGAGGAAGTATTGCTAACGATCTATTTTACAGGATCTAAAAATGAAGCATAGAGAAATGAAGGGACTTTCCTAAGGTCAAGGGTGGTAACAACCAGAACCGAGCATTCAGACCAGGCCTACTAACTCGGACACTGTCTTCCAGACAGTATTTTTGAGTTTGAAATGAGTAACACGTTTCAACTCAAACTATCGTAGGAGTTAGGGAGATAAACACAGAGCCCCGCGAGCTCAGGTCCATGGAGAAGGTGAGCCTTCTTGCCTGTCGCTGTGCAGTCACGCCTGTGCTCATAAGGGGCCCAGAGACCGGGCAGAGGTGACTAAAGCTCACAGTGCCGTGCCCGTGCAGAACGCTGCGTTGTCCTGAGGCGCCCTGAAGGGACTGTGAGCTGATGGTCTTCTGAGTGTCCTCGGATAGTTTTCTTTTAAAATGCATTCTTAAGTTGCTCTTAAAACTCATGTATTTGTCTTCGCAAGTTGTTGAAATATATTAAAATCGACCTCGTTTATCAATCTTTTGATAGGGAACAAATCATGAAGAGATAGTCCCACAGTGTCTCAGTTCCGAAGAAACCAAGAACAAAGTTGTATCCTTTCTGGAGAAGGTATTTATTTATGTAGATCAAAATAGTGGGATCACGTATTTCGTCATTTTTTAAAATTGTATGATTGTAACCGACTTAAGTATCTTCTTAAATTGTTCATAGTGCTCAGCACACGGGTGACACAAGTTAAACAGCCGGGGCCAGATGACAGGTCAGAGACCGGGCGGAGTCGCTGTGAGTTCAGGCAGTGAGAGGACCGAGGGACCCCGAACGTTACCCTCCTAGATTCGCATGGAGAACGGGGGGCCTGAGAGGCCGCGTTTACTCCTCTCATTTACATAGAATTTTACACGGCTTTCCTGCGTCAACAAAGACCTAGTTTTCCAAACTGTGACATTTCTAAAGCTGTTTTTAATAGTTAGAACCCAACTGTTGAGTCATTTGGCTCCCATGTCTGTGCACACCTTGGAACTTCTATGGGGGCAGTTCTGGGGCATAAGGGGCTAATTACAACACCAGCAGAACATTAAGCCACAGATTTAGAAGACCAGAGAAAGTGCATTATGCTCAACTACTGATTTTTTGTTGTACCACGCCCATTATTAAACTGGGCCATGTGGCTGTTTATACGCACGTATACCTCACACATCAGCTGGTGAAGTATGTGCGTACATGTTGTTTTTACCAGTTTCTCACCCTGTACAATGAAGGTTCGCAGACTATCAGTTTTTCCTGGAAAGAAGACACTTCGGCTTTTCTGTAGGGAAGGAGAACACTGGAGAGTGATTTTATCCAAATCACACGAAGATGGTGCATTTACAGATGAGTCCACCTTCCAAAACCTGCCTAGCTCACAGGCTAAGCCAGAATAGTTTAATACTGGGTGCTTACACACACATGCACGGCGTCTTCTCATTTTCTGAATATCACAGCATTTTCTGTTAGAGAATGCTTGGTGTTTACTTGATTTTTCACGATTTGTGGCAGACTGGGTTTGTAGATGAAACCGCGGCTGCCAGGGTGGAACGTGTGAAACAGGAAAAAGCCATTTTCTGGGAACGCTTTGCTAACGTCGCTGTAGAAGAAGCAAAGTGGTCATCTTTACAGGTATGGACTTTATAGTATGGGTCAAGCTTTAAGAGAAATTCTGCCCTTCTTACTGATAAAAGTGAAAAAAAAACCAGGATGGTTCCTGGCCTCCTATTGAATATCAAAATATCACATCGGGGCACCTGGGTGGCTTAGTCGGTTAAGCGACCAACTTTGGCTCAAGTCATGATCTCACAGTTTGTGGGTTTGAGCCCCCATTGGCTCTGTGCTGACAGCTCAGAGCCTGGAGACTGCTTTAGATCCTATGTCTCCCTCTCTCTCTCTGTCCCTCTCCCTCTCAAGCGCTCTCTCTCTCTCTCTCTCTCTCTCTCAAAAATATTTTTAAAATATAATCAAATAGATCTAGAAACGTAAAATTCTGTTTTACAGTAGCTGCTCTTTTTTTTTATTTATTTAAATATTTTTTTTTTCAACATTTATTTATTTTTGGGACAGAGAGAGACAGAGCATGAACGGGGGAGGGGCAGAGAGAGAGGGAGACACAGAATCGGAAACAGGCTCCAGGCTCCGAGCCATCAGCCCAGAGCCCGACGCGGGGCTCGAACTCACGGACCGCGAGATCGTGACCTGGCTGAAGTCGGACGCTTAACCGACTGCGCCACCCAGGTGCCCCATAGCTGCTCTTTTAAAAATCACATTTCTTCTTTCCTAGCAGGCTCCACACTGTCAGCACAGAGCCTGGTGTGGGGTTTGAACCCACGAACTGTGAGATCATGACCTGAGCCGAAACCAAGAGTCGGACATATAACCAAATTGAGCCTCCCAGGCACCCTTGCAAATAAGTTTTAACATCATACTATCCCTACTCTTTCAACAGGACTTTCAATTGTTTGTAGTAACTTTTGGGAAAGTTCTGTATTTGTTATCAGTGAAGTGACAAACAGCAGTTTCTGAACCACGGAAAACCAATGAACTCACCTTCCAAAATGCTTAGGCTGATCCCTTGCTTCATTCATCAACCCAGCCGGATAATTCTGGGCAGTGTCTAGAAATCACATCTACCTATTAAAAGGCAGAAATCTGATACCCCTAAGGATATTCAGAATATTGTTTTGAGCACTGATATACACACGTATATAGAATCGCAGTCCAAATGAACGATATTCTGGTGAGTTTAGTTGTAACTTTTGTAAAAAGAAAAGTCTGTTTATAACTAGTTTTCAGGAAAGACTTAGTTTTACAGATTTCAAGCCTGAAAGTTACATATCAGTGTAAATAAGCCCCCAAGAATTTATTATGACCATGGGGCCCTGGATGACTCAGTTGGATGTCCGAATCTTGGTTTTGGCTCAGGTCACGACCTCATGGTTTGTGAGTTCAAGCCCCACATTGGGCTCTGCACTGACTTACAGAGTCTGCTTGGGATTCTCTCTCTGCCCTTCCCCTGCTTGTGCATGTTTTTTTTTTTCTCTCTCGAATTTATTATGACCTTCCTTAGGAAGGCCGTGATCACAAAAGGTGGCTCAGCCCCAGTTCCCACCCCAGTGCGGTGATGCTAAAAGCCTGACAGTTTCTGGAATTGGCCGTAAAAGTTTCCGAAAGACCACAGCTCTCCTCATTTATAAACTTAGCATTAAAAAGTAAACTGGAACCATTTAGAAAATTCATACTTGGGGCTTTTTTGTCAGGACAGATTGCAAGATAATCCCAAAGAAACTCACTGGAAATGACTGGATGAGGCAGGCGTTTCTCTTACTTTCCTTGGGCCCTAATGTTAGTGGAACTAACCAGAAATGCCTTCCCAGAGTTTTCTAGGTGCTTGCAGGGGGTGGTGGTTCCCTCCTCCCCTGGTGAACCAGTGACTAAATAAAATTAGCACATAAAACTTCACAGTTTCAGAACTCCAGAAAGAAAGTTCTTTATCATCTTTGAGATGGGTATCGTGGCATTACTTATCGCAGCAAATTCTCATTTGCCAGCCTTGCGCAAAAAGAGCCCGTCGTGAGCTCCCTGCGGAAGAAGAGTGCGGGTCAGCACTACAGGCGGCGTCCGTGGCCTTGGAGGCGGTGGAACTATTACTCCAGAAGTCTCCTGCTCCAGACTGGCTTGTAGTGAAACTGGAGATGCTCCAAGAAAGGATGGATAGGCTAAAACGACTTGTACTCTCAGGTGGCCCCTGAACGGACTGGACCAACCCCCACCCCAGAATCGTCTTTGTCAGCCTGCTCTGTGTTTTGTAAATGAATGCACTGATGGAACTATGCGTTTTCTAGCACATATAAAACAACTTTTGTAAAGTTGAATCTAGCGAAAATAGTCTTTATTGGACATTTATTTAGAGAACAGGTCGAGGGGGGAGGTTTCTCATGAAGAGCTTTGGTACAACGTGATACATGTGGAACAGTCAGGAACTGCCCAGGTCCCCACAGGGCCCCTCACTCGTACATCTGTAAACAAATAAATAAGCTGCCTAGGGAAACCTCAGCAATCTAAAATCATTTATATACTTTATAGCTAAAACTTTTTCAGTAAGTTGTATCTCGTAGTAAAGCTTACTCTTCTGTTAAAGAAATGGCACAGAATTAAGCTAATCAGCTTGAATTTTTGTATTTATTTTCTTTACCTCTGGAATTGTCCTGGAAAACAAGCAGTAAATTCAACCTTTCCACGGCTGCTTGCCCTTCACAGAAACTGGCCTCAGGCAGACGCGCTCAGGCCCCTCCACAGGACCGGTGCCGGGGCGCCCGCCGCCACTCGGGGGCTCACGCTTCAGTTGGCACAGGCAGGGAAAACGGTGCTTCTGGGTTTTCCGGTCTGCAGAGCCCGCTTTTGAGGTATTAGTTGGATTTTTTAAAGAAATCCTTTGCCCTAAAGTTCCGCCCGTTGTCACCAGTTGTGATCTTCCCAGTTCAGCTCCCCTTCGTCTCCCCAGCCTTCGGACTCTCCCTGCAGCAAGATAAAGCAAACCAAGGGCAGCCTGCTGAAACCAGTCATTTCCGAATCGAAAGGAGCCTAACGCTTGCCTTTCGACGCCAGAACAGACTTCCTCGTGCTCAGTACACTCCCTCCCTCCCGTGAACAGGAAGCTGAGGGGAGGATCGCTTTGGTTCCAGAATCATAAAGCCACAGCTTTGTAAGATAACCTCCCGAGGACCGTATCAATCCAAAATCAATCTGAAGACACCCTATTCTTGGCTTAATCCCTCTCCCCATAAAGAGATTATCCTGGTCATAACCAGTGGCCAGTTAAACACTTTGCTGAGCACGCTACATCCTTCTGGGGAAGGAAAGCCCTCGGGTACAGGAACTGCCCGTATCCTCATTTTAAACAGCTGAGCGCATCAGTCGCTTCCCTCCCTGGGAAAACGGCAGGCGTGACAAACGAGACCGGGCAACCGGCACGGACGAGGACGCCCTGACGCTAGCGACGCGATTTACCAATCCTCACCTCGGTAAGGTCTGCTGCAGCGAATTTCGAGGAAAACTGCATCACTGGTGGGACGTCATCCTTGCCGGAAACCATCATTTCTGTCCTCAGTTCAGGCAAAATGAGAATAGCAGCCGGAGGCTTAATTTCTGGGATCATATCTGCAAACCAGTCCAACTCTGGATCTCGTACTGGCTTCTTTTTCACTTGAATGGTGAACTCCTCTCCTAAACCCAGTTCAGATGGAACCTTAAGGCGTCCTTCTGGTGACACTTTTGGGGGCTCGGTGTGGCCTGGGTCATCCCTGCTTGGCGCAAGACCGGCCTTCTGGCACAGGCCGGGTTTCGAAGGCTTGGGCTCTTCAGTGAGTGAAAACAAGGCAGGAATGGGCTCAGGTCCCCCTGCGGCCCCAGGTCTCACAACGGGGACTCCTCCTGCGTTTGTTTCACTGTCTAAGCTGCTGGGCTCAAAGTCATCCCATGACGCCTCCTCCGTGTTCAAGTTAGGGAGCGGGGATGTGGGGGCATCGCGGGGTTCCGTGGGACCAATCTGTATGCTGACAGCTTTGTTTTCAGGCTCCTCCGGCTCGCTCCAGTCGGGCCACTCCTCAGACTTCTTAGAACTTGATGGGAAGTTTTCACGGTCTCCTGAGGTACTTTTCACATCGGAGAGTCCGTTCATGGGGAATTTGATAGGCTGAGAATATTGATCACCTGTGGGGATAAGTACAAAAGTTACCCTCATAAAATGTTAAGAGCAAGCCATATATTTAGGAAAAGGTTAACACGCACACAAGGTCTGGCTCTCATTTCATAGAAATATCCAGGCTACTAAACTGTAGCTACGAAAGAGAATCCCCACAGAACGTAACAGAACTAAGTTACTCAAATGCTTAACCCGAACTCTGAGGGAAGCACACGAAGCAGCAGGCGGAGCGTCCGATCCTTTCCCAGATGTTCAACGTTTGTTGGTGTAACTGCGTAACTGTCTATAAACAGAGAAAGGTTCTAAGCCAGGCAGTGTCACCCCCAAAAAGTGTCATGTGCTCAACCAGACATACCCTCATTTTAAAGAGATTTCTCAAACATGGGCAAGGCCGTGGAGTCTGGTGCAACGCGGCCGGACGCTACTCCTAACGCTTTCCCAAACGTAACCACGCCACTCTGTCTCACAGAAAACCTACTGCCATCTAACAAAACTGTCCTCCTCCGACCCAATTTGGAGAATGCTGCACCAAAGACCCGTCACCAGCTCTCGTCACCAGTCACGAAGAAATGGTCGGTAGGTACCCTGTAGTCCAGGAAAAGCAGATGAGACCCCAGCTGACTACAAAGTCCGAAGTGATAAGAGAAATCAGCCTCAGTATCCCCAAGGTGCCCTTAATTTTCAGAATTTAAAACTTAATACTCAGGAAAACATTCATCCAAACAGTGGAAAAGCTGCATAAATGGAGTATTTCTCCCTGTCTGTGTAAGAGTACTGGAACAATCGCTCTGCACATGCTTCTTGCTGCTGGGCGTGCTGCCAGAAAAACCCCAGAGGAGGGGTTCTCCAAGATTGGCGCATCTGAGCCTGCCGGCTACAGATGACGACATACACGGGACAGTATAAAGATACATAAAAACTCCCCAAAGTAAAAGGGCTAAGAAATTGCTTCTTGTTCTAACAGGGTAGGTGGGCAACAGTTAAGAGAAATGGGTGTATTTAACACAGACAAAAGAGAAGTTGCAGGAAGAGAGCATCTTCAAATATCTGAAGAAACACGTGTTACGGAATATGGACGCCTGTCCTCCGGTTGTTTACGGATGGGCTGAGTGTCTAAGTGGCGGTAAGGGACTCGAAAGGATTCAAGAGCTAGCTGAGAAGCTGGATTAGACAGAACCTTTAGGATACTTGCTTATAAGAGTTAACGGCTCTTGAACACTTTGGTGATTTAAAACCATAATTGATTCTACTAAGAATAAAAGTCCGAGAGTACAAGAACGCCAGTGTGAATGTACTTAATGCTACAAAACTATACAGTTAAAATTGGTAAATTTTATGCTATAGACATTTAACTTCCAATTGGGGGAAAAAATTGTTTCCAGAAAATGCTGTCTTTAACAGTTTACCTAAAAGTTCATACTCCACAGTGGACATTGGTCAAAAAGTTTCCAGCAAAATTTTTGGCTTAGTACCTCCTCTTCCTGGAAGGGCCTGGGGTAAGTCATCACAGTGAGGCCTGCCGGGCCCTGCAGGGTCTGACCTCTACAAGCCCAGCACCTTCTTGCTTGCTTCTGCTACCATCCTCCCTGCGAGGGCCTACCAGTGTCTCTTACCAATGTTCCCTTCTCCAATTCTCTTCCCTTTTCATAAATCTCACTATTATCCCATATTCTTAAGTCTGACCATATAGGTAAACTGCAAGGGAGCAGAAGGAGGAAAAAAAAAGTCCAAGGGTACCCTCCTATGGACATGCTCCTCCCCAGCATTCCCCCATGTTGTTCAGAAGAAGGTCCACTCTTAACTATAACCTTGAAATGCGTCAAAAAATGAAATGCAGGCAGTCACCAGGGCTCGGCAGCCATCTTGGATGAAGAGCTTAGCTAAGTCACTGAAAGTCTTTAGAAAAATCTATTTTAATAAAAATTCATCCCGGGGCACCTGGGTGGCTCAGTCGGTTAAGCGGCCGACTTCGGCTCAGGTCATGATCTCATGGTCTGTGAGTTCTAGCCCCGTGTCGGGCTCTGGGCTGACAGCTCAGAGCCTGGAGCCTGGTTCGGATTCTGTGTCTCCCTCTCTCTGACCCTCCCCTGTTCATGCTCTCTCCCTGTCTCAAAAATAAGTAAAACGTTAAAAAAAAAATTCATCTGTTCTACTTTGGTGCATTTTTGGTTTCTTACTAAGATTATAGGTCAACAGTTTATAGAAAGTCCACAATTAGGAAACTGCATCCAATAAATAAAACAGATTGGAGTGAGGACTCAACATGCAACAAAGCTGCCCTCAGAGACTGATGCCCCCAGCCTTATCCCAAAACTGCATCCCAAAACCCTTCCTCCCCTACAGATTCCTCTGGTATGAAATACAAATAAATCTCTCATTTGCTGTTTGGTGTACTCTGCTTGAAAACAAAAAACAAAACAAAACTACCTGGTACCACACAGACTCCATTCACTCAACGTGCTCCAAACATATCCTAGTCAGTGAGGGAGGAGCTTCGTCACCCTCTTCGAGTTCCTGGCTGACAATGATTTATTTCATCAGCACCAAGAAGAGTTGGACCTATCAAAACCTCAGGAAGCCAGCGTTGCTTTAAAAACCCTCCTGGAACCACAAGGAGATACCACCTCCCCCGTCAGAAGCCCTCTTGCACCGCTAGTGGGAATGCAAACTGGTGCAGTGCTCTGGAAAACAGTGTGGAGGTGCCTCAAAAAGCTGAAGATAGAACCACCCTACAATCCAGCACCTGCACTACTAGGTTATTTATCCAAAAGACACAAAAATGCTGACTCAAAGGGGCACATGCACCTCCATGTTTACAGCAGCGCTATCGACAATGGCCAAAGTATGGGAAGAGTCTTAAATGTCTATCGACTGATGAATGGATAAAGAAGGTGTAGTAAATATATACAACGGAATATTACTCAGCGATCAAAAGAATGAAATCTTTTTGGAACTAAAGTATGCTAAGTGAAATAAGTCGAGAAAGGCAAATATCATATGATTCCACTCGTGGAATTTAAGAAATAAAACAGATGAACATAGGGAAGGGAAGGGAAGGAAAAATAAGATAAAAACAGAAAGGGAGACAAACCATTAGAGACTCTTCAATACAGAGAACAAACAGTTGCTGCCAGGGTGTTGGGTGGGGGGAGGGGCTAAATGGGTGATGGGCATGAAGGATGGCACTTGTTGGGATGAGCACTGGGTGTTCTATGTAAGTGATGAATCACTAAATTCTCTTCCTGAAATTATCATTATACCATATGTTAACTAACTTGGATTTGAATTAAAAAATTAAAAAAATAATAAAATAAAATAAAATAAATAAAATAAAATAAAATAAAATAAAATAAAATAAAATAAAATAAAATAAAATAAATTCTCCTGGCATGAGAATTAGAGAAAAGTCTATCTGATAGTTCTTTTCTACTGTAACGGTTTCTGTGCTAATTCACCATCCGTGAGAACTGAATCAGAGATCCGTGTTTCCTAACAAGATCACCATCCTATTCAGGGTTGTATCAAGGAGCAAAGAAGCAATGCTGTTGATACAAAATTTTTATTCTTGACTTTTTACAACCTATAAAGACCAGCAATTATTGCTACGTGCCATGTAATATCCAATTGGAATATGCCAGAAATAAGTATTTCTTGAAGTTCTTAAAAATCAACAGCTACTTACCTAAGAGGCCATCAAAATCAAAGGACTTAAACATCTAGTGTTGTTAAGAGCTGCTACAACCTTTAGAAACTGACAGAGAGTATCCATAAAATTTTAAATATATTCTTTGACCCAGTAGGTCTACTTGTGGGACCTTATCGTCTAGCAATAAAAGGCAAACTACATCAAGATACAAGTACAAGGACATCTACTGCAGCAGTGTAGTGGTTAAAAATCCAGAAATGAAAGCAATATCCACCAACAGGGAAATCACTAAATGAAATGTATTCAATGAAATATTAGGCAGCTGTCAAAAAAGTGACATTTCTACATACTGACCTGGAGACGAGTCCCTGAAAAGGCACTACACGAAAAAATTAAGTTGTAGAATTGGGCACAGTATTTTCTCATTGTTTTGTTAAAAAATCTGATACGTGGGTGTGTGTGTGTATACACAGATACCTGTGTATCTTTATGGGCCTAAGAAAAGGAAGAAAAGATTCCCACTAAACTATTAAAATTGATTACCTTATACACCCAGAAGGAACCGGGAGAGGGAAATTATGCTTTCTTTACAGTTGTCTCTATCCTCTGACTGAAGCCAACCCACCTGCCTTACTTGTATAATGTTAAAAATTTCATTAAAACAACAATATTTAAAATAAAAAGCCCATTTAATCATTCTTACCTTCTGGGGAAAGGTCCACCATTTTAGTAAAACTTGGGGCAGTGCGTTTGAAGATCTTGGTTCTTTCACCTCCCACAACCACCTCTGGTCCAAGTAAGGACACCAGCACTGCTAGGCTATGAAGAGTAATTGCCACAATGGAATCACTGGTATCACGCAGGCCCAGCAAGACCTAGGAGTAAATCAGGTGGTAAGTGCACACGACCACACGGCCTTTTTCCCCATAAACCAGCACCTGGGCTGCAATCAGACCACGCTTGTTCAGATGACTTCATCTCTTACACGCGTGCTCCGAGTCGGCAGCTGTCAAACTACTGGTGGGCAAGGCCCAATAGGTCCCCCTCCCAATCAATCACAGACCCACACGTTGTAGAAAACACAATAGGGGCGCCTGGGTGGCGCAGTCGGTTAAGCGTCCGACTTCAGCCAGGTCACGATCTCGCGGTCCATGAGTTCGAGCCCCGCGTCGGGCTCTGGGCTGATGGCTCAGAGCCTGGAGCCTGTTTCCGATTCTGTGTCTCCCTCTCTCTCTGCCCCTCCCCCGTTCATGCTCTGTCTCTCTCTGTCCCAAAAATAAATAAACGTTGAAAAAAAAAATTTTAAATAAAATAAAATAAAAAAAAACACAATAAAAGCAAAAATAAATCTATTGGAAATCGCATAAAATTATTGTGTTGAATTGCTATGAAAGGTTCTAGGCTTGTTCATGATGCCTGTCAGCTCCCGCCCCAGGAACAAAGGCAGCTGAGTGCTCTGGAGATCTCCAGTCTCTTAAGCCGACAGCACCCAGTACTCCCAGGAGGCCTCCCAGCAAATACCAACCAGGCCTGACCCTGCTCAGTGTCAGATCAGCTAAGACGGGGTGTTCAGGGTAGTATTGCTGTAGAGGATTTTCCAAATTCTTGGGAGAATCTAAATGCTCCAATCAAAAGACGCTGAGTGACAAGAGTCCATAACTGTGGCAGAGGGGCTAACTGCAGACACCTAGACTGACCAATCGTTTAATTTTTCTAGTTTCTAGTTTCCTCATTTATCTAAGATCAAGACTTCCAGCAAGACGAAGATGATGTTCAGGTCCAATGCTAACAAATCAGGCACATTCTCAGAACAAAGCTGTACAAATAAAGTGTTTCTTTCCCAAATGATGAGAATTCCATCAAGTAGGCTAACTGTACAATAACAAACCACCCAAGCCACAAACCTCAGTCATCCTCAAGCCTCTCCTCTCGTGAGCAGCTGCGTCCTACCCTTCTACCCTTTATATGTCCCTCTCCCATGACCACTGTCATATGTCCCCCAGACATTGCCTTCTCTCAGCTGGACTATTCTAACAGCCTCCTACCTCCTCTCCCCTCCTACAGTCCATCTTCCACACTGCTACCAAAAGGAACTTTCTAGCACATAAAAATCGGCCAGGCTATTCCCCTACATAGGACAGAACTCCAGTGAGAGTCTTCACGGTCTTTCACACGCTGAAAACCTACGCATTCTTTGACCTCAGCTCAGGGCCAATTCTGAGACGTAGGAAGACTCCTCTCAGAGGGAGGATGCTTCGTCCCTCGTCTATATGTTCAGAGACAACTACATCAGGGTAACAATTACTGCTACAAATGTAAGCACCAAGTGCCATGTTGTGCTGCTTGACCCTAAAGCCGGCCAGGCCCCCGTGGTCCCCCAGTATCCATGCCCTATGCAAACCCACTCTTAATGAACCTCAGCTGACTTCTGTGACTCGCCCGAACCAGGAGAACATAACAGAAGTGACACTGTCCACTCCTAACCTATGCCTCCAGAAGGCTGCCCTGGCACTTCTGGTAGCCCCGGGCAGCCCTGTAAGGAGTCCACCTCCCTCGGTGGAGATGGGACGAAGGGGAACAGAGGCCCCGAGACATCCTGAGACCACGTGGAGAGAGAGGCCCAGCCATCCCCTTCAAGGTGTCAAGGAACCGTTTTGCGTGCGTCAGCCTCAATGGGCCCCAGGGGACTGCTCATCAGCTGACATCATGTGGAGCAACAGAATTCCCAACCTGAGCCCAGTCAATGCAAAGAATTCCGAGAAAAAAAAGACTTTTGGGGCACGTGCATGGCTCAGTTGGTTACGCATCCGACTTCAGCTCAGGTCATGATCACATGGTTCATGAGTTCCAGCCCCACGTCGGGCTCTGTGCTGACAGCTCAGAGCCTGGAGCCTGCTTCGTATTCTGTGTTTCCCTCTCTCTCTGCCATTCCCCTGCTCATGCTCTGTCTCTCCCTCTCAAAAATGAGTAAATGTTAAAAAAATTTTTTTAAATAAAAAAATGTTTTAGGTACTAAGTTTTGGGGGTGGTTGTACAGCAACAGGTGACAAACACCTATCTTTCCCACCTCCCAGCTCCTTGAAAGCAAGGTGTGTTATATACCCCTACGGCCCCAGGACCTATGCACAAGACCTGGCATAAAACCAGGCTTTACAAATAATTTATAAATAAATTAATCTCATAGGAAAACAAATTATTTGGAAGATACCACACGGCTGACAAAATCTTTTAAAATCTCATACTGAGGGAGGGGCCAAGATGATGGAACAGCAAGGAAAGTTTTTTTTGTGTCTCTTGTCCCTGAAATGCAGCCAGCCAGATCAACACTAAACATCTTGCACACGTAGAAAACCGATTTGAGGGTTAACAAAACGATACGCACAACCTGAACCACAGAACTCAGCAGGTACATGGTGCACAGAGGTGAGCTGGGGGAGAGAGAAGCCACAGAGGGCAGGGAGCTGTTTTTGCTCGTGGAGAGAAGAGGAAGAGTACACAAGGGACTGAACAAAAAAGGGGAGAAAGGGAGGGTTTAAATTCCATTAAGACTCTAAAAAGGGGGAGCGCAGAGTCTGAGGCTCCACAGCTCAATACCTGGTGGTGCTGTGGTGGGAAGGGCGAATCCCCAGGGGCAGAGAGTGTGGCCCGAGGATGCCACGGGCCACAGAAGGAGAGGTGGTTCCCCTGCCGGGAGGACATTTGGTAGAGGCTGTGTGGCCCCCACCCAGGCAAAGGTGCCACCGGACCCTGGAGAACCACATTCACTGGAACAAGGATGATAAGGGGGAAGCCCGGTGCCAGATGTGCGTTGTGATTTTCCATAATCACTGAAACGCTGCTACACAATCACGTGAACTTTTTCTGGGGCAGGTGGGCACCCGGCCATTGCTTGGTGAGACCCTCCCCCGGAGGGTCAGAACAGGTCAAAGCCGAAGTCCCTCAGAAGTGAGGGGTTGGGAAACACAGCCACCATCTGAGATAAAACTCAGGAGGAGGTGCCGCTTGGCAGCCTGATGGCTTGGTCAAGAACAGTATAAAAGCGGGGAGTGGACAGAAGTTGGAGACAAATGAGGCTTGATTGCCAGTCGGGAAGAACACAGAGTTCTGATACTAGAGACAGGGTGAGACCGGGTAGCTGGGTTATGCCATTTTCATCTCACCTGCACATGCGCATACATGCCTACGTGCGCCAAAACAATCCTCCCCAGTAAGTGAAGCAGTGCCACCTAGTGGAGAATGGAGCCGTTACACTAAGCCCTGCTCAAAAGGCAACCGCACATTTGAGGAAAAACAAGAATCTCTCTGCCTGCTTAGTTTATGCACAACAAACTTCATAGTTTGACTTTTAGGGGAAACCGATGTAATTTCAATCATATTTCAGTTTGTTCACTGATCCATCTATTCAATTTTTTTTCTTATTTTTGAATAAAGACAAAACATTTATTTTTGTTTTCCATTTTTATTAAAAAGATTTTTAACTTTTTTCTACTACGTTTTTAAAAATTTTTTAAATTCTATTTTACTTCCATCATTTCATTTTATTCTATTTCATTGTATTCATTATATCTAATTTTCAAACGTTTTCCTTTTTTTTTTTCTTTTTTCCTTTTTCTTTTCTTTTCTTTACCTTTTTTCTTGAATCTACCAAGCTCATTTAAACAACCAGACCAAAATACACTTAGGATCTAGCATTATTTGATTTTTTTGTGTTGTTTTTACTTAAAAAATTTTTTTTTTACTAATTCCTTTTCTTCCTTCAAAATGATGAAATGAAGGAATTTACCCCAAAAGAAAGAATAGGAAGAAATGACAACCAGGGACTTAATCAACAAAGATACAAGCAAGATGTCTGAACCAGAATTTAGAATCACGATAAGAATACTAGCTGGGGTTGAAAACAGATTAGAATCCCTTTCTGCAGAGATAATAGCAGTAAAAGCTAGTCAGGATGAAACAAAAAATGCTATAACTGAGCTGCAATCTTGAATGGTTGCCACGGTGGCACGGATGGATGAAGTAGAGCAGAGAATCAGTGAGATAGAGGACAAACTTATGGAGAACAATGAAGCAGAAAAAAGAGGGAGACTAAGGCAAAAAAGCACAATTTAAGAATTAGAGAATTAGGTACAAGGTTTATGTGAGCAAATCATAGAGGAAAACTTTCCTAAACTGGGGAAAGACACAGACATCAAAATCCAGGAAACACAAAGGGCTCCCATTAGATTCAACAAAAAACTAACCATCAACAAGGCATATCATAATCAAATTCACAAAATACTCAGACAAGGAAAGAATCATGAAAGCAGCAAGGGGAAAAAAAAGTCCTTAACTTACAAGGGAAGACAGATCAGGTTTGCAGCAGACCTATCCACAAAAACTTGGCAGGCCAGAGAGGAGTGGCAGGATATATTCAATATGCTGAACTGGAAAAATATGCAGCCAAGAATTCTTTATCCAGCAAGGCTGTCAGTCAAAACAGGAGAGATAAAACATGTCCCAGACAAACAAATATTAAAGGAGTCTGTGACCAGTAAACCAGCCCTGCAAGAAATTTTGAGGAGCATTCTCTGAAGGGAAAAAAGATGAAACAAAAAACAAAAACAAACAAACAAACAAACCAAAAATACCAAAAACAACAGACTAGAAAGGACTAGAGAACACCACCAGAAACTCCAACTCTGAACACAACATAATGGCAGTAAGTTCTTATCTTTCAGTACTCACTCTAAACGTCAGGGGACTAAATGCTCCAATCAAAAGACATAGGGTAACAGAATGGATAAGAAAACAAGACCCATCTATATGCTGTTTACAAGACACCCACTTTAGACCTAAAGACACCTTCAGATTGAAAGTAAGGGGATAGAGAACCATCTATCATGCTAATGGTCGCCAAAAGAAAGCTGGAGTAGCCATACTTATATCAGAAAATCTAGACGTTAAAATAAAGACTGTAACAAGAAATGAAGAAGGGCATTATATCATCAAGGAGTCTATCCACCAAGATCTAACAATTGTAAACATTTATGCTCCAAATGTGGCAGCAAACAAATACATAAATCAATCACAAACATAAAGAAACTCATTGATAATAATACCATAAAAATAGGGGACTTCAATACCCCACTTACAACAATGGACAGATAATCTAAACAGAAAATCAAAAAGGAAATAATGGCTTTGAATGACACGCTGGACCAGATGGACTTAACAGATATATTCAGAACATTTCATCCTAAAGCAGTGGAATACACATTCTTCTCCAGTGCACATGGAACGTTCTCCAGAATAGACCACATACTGGGACACATTTCAGCATCAACAAATACAAAAAGATCGACATCATACCATGCATATTTTCAGACCACAACGCTATGAAACTTGAAATCAACCACAAGAAAAAATGTGGAAAGATAACAAATACTTGGAGACTAAAGAACAGCTACTAAAGAATGAATGGGCTCACCAAGAAGTTAAAGAGGAAATTAAAAAGTACATGGAAGCCAATGAAAATGGTAACACCACAGCCCAAAACCTCTGGGACACAGCAAAGGCGGTCAGAAGAGGGTAGTATATAGCAATCCAGGCCTTCCTAAAGAAGAAGAAAGGTCTCAGATATGCAAACTAACCTTACACCTAAAAGAGCTAGAAAAAGAACAGTAAATAAAACCCCAAACCAGTAGAAGACAGGAAATAATAAAGATTAGAACAGAAATCAATGTTATCGAAAAAGAAAACAAAACAAACAAACAAAAAAGCAAACAGTAGACCAGATCAATGAAACCAGGAGCTGTTTCTTTGAAAAAATTAACAAAATTGATAAACCCCTAGCCAGTTTGATCAAAAAGAAAAAGGATCCAAATAAATAAAATCAAGAATGAAAGAAGAGAGATCACAACTAACACAGCAGAAATACAAACAATAATAACAGAATATTATGAGCAATTATACACCAATAAAATGGGCAATCTGGAAGAAATGAACAAGTTCCCAGAAATATATACACTACCAAAACTGAAACAGGAAGAAATAGAAAATGTGAACAGACCCATAACCAGTCAGGAAATCGAATTAGTAATCAAAAATCTCCCAAAAAACAAGAGTCTGGGGCCAGATGGCTTTCCAAGGGAATCCTACCAAACATTTAAAGAAGAGTTAACACCTACTCTCTTGAAGCTGTTCCAAAAAAATAGAAATGGAAGGAAAACTTCCAAACTTTTTCTATGGAGCCAGCATTACCTTGATTCCAAAACCAGACAAAGACCCCACTAAAAAGGAGAACTACAGACCAATTTCCCTGATGAACATAGATGCAAAAATCCTCAACAAGGTATGAGCCAACCAGATGCAACAATACATTAAAAAATTATTTACCACGACCAATTGGGATTTATACCTGGGATGCAGGGCTGGTTCAATATTTGCAAAACAATCAATGTGATACATCACATCAATAAAAGAAAGGACAATAACCACATGATCCTCTCAATAGATGCAGGGAAAGCATTCAACAAAATATAGCATCCTTTCTTGATAAAAACCCTCAAGAAAGTAGGGACAGAAGGATCATACCTCAAGATCATAAATGCCATATATGAAAAACCCAACGCTAATATCATCCTCAATGGGAAGAGAAACTGAGAACTTTTCCCTTAAGGTTAGGAACAAGACAGGGATGTCCACTCTCACTACTGTTATTCAACATAGTACTGGAAGTCTTAGCCTCAGCAATCAGAGAACACAAAGGAATAAAAGGCATCCAAATTGGCCAGAAGGAAGTCAAACTTTAACTCTTCGCAGGTGACATGATACTCTATATGGAAAACCCTTAAGATTCCACCCAAAAACTGCTAGAACTGATCCATATTCAGCAAAGTTGCAGGATATACAATCAATGCACAGAAATCGGTTGTATTCCTATACACCAAGAATGAAGCAACAGAAAGAGAAATCAAGGAATTGATCCCATTTACAGTTGCACCAAAACCCTTAAGATACCTAGGAATAAATCTAACTGAAGAGGTGAAAAATCTACATACTGAAAACTATAGAAAGCTTATGAAAGAAATTGAAGAAGACACAAAAAAATGGAAAAAGATTCCATGCTCCTGGATAGGAAGAACAAATATCGTTAAAGTGTCAATACTACCCAAAGCAATCTACATATTCAATGCAATACCTCTCAAAATAACACCAGCATTCTTCACAGAGCTAGAACAAACAATGCTAAAATTTGTATGGAACCAGAAAAAACCCGAATAGCCAAAGAAATCTTGAAAAAGAAAACTGAAGCTGGAGGCATCACAAGCCCGGACTTCAAGCTGTATTACAAAGCTATAATCATCGAGACAGTATGATACTGGCACAAAGACACTCAACTCAATGGAACAGAATAGAGAACCCACAAGTGGACCATCAAATGTGTGGCCAACTAATATTGGACAAAGCAGGAAAGAATATCCAATGGAATAAAGACAGTCTCTTCAGCAAATGGTGCTGGGGAAACTGGACAGCGACATGCAGAAAAATGAATCTGGACCACTTTCTCACACCAGACACGAAAATAAACTCAAAATGGATAAAGAACCTAAACATAAGACAGAAAGCCATCAAAATCCTAGAGGAGAAACCTCTTTGACCTTGGCCACAGCAACTTCTTACTCAACACGTCTCCAGAGGCAAGGGAAACAAAAGCAAAAATGAACTACTGGGACCTCATCAAAATAAAAAGCTTCTGCACAGCGAAAGAAATAGTCAGCAAAACTGAAAGGCAACTGACAGAATGGGAGAAGACATATGCAAATGACATATCAGATAAAGGGTTAGTATCCAAAATCTATAAAGAACTTATCAAACTTAACACCCAAAAAACAATCCAGTGAAGAAATTGGCAAAAGAAATGAATAGGCGCTTCTCCAAAGAAGATATCCAGATGGCCAACTGACACATGAAAAAATGCTCAACTTCACTCATCATCAGGGAAATACAAATCAAAACCACCATGAGATACCCCCTCACACCTGTCAGAATGGCTAATATTAACAACTCAGGCAACAACAGATGTTGGCGAGGATGCGGACAAAGAGGATCTCTTTTGAACTGCTGGTGGGAAGGCAAACTGATGCAGCCACTCTGGAAAACAGTATGGAGGTTCCTCAAAAAATTAAAAATAGAGCTACCCTATGACCCAGCAATTGCACTACTAGGTATTTATCCAAGGGATACAGGTGTGCTATTTCGAAGGGACACAGGCACCCCCAGCAGCACTATCGACAATAGCCAAAGTATGGAAAGCGCCCAAATGTCCATCGATGGATGAATGGATAAAGAAGATGTGGTATATACATACACTGGAGTATTACTTGGCAATCAAAAAGAATGAAATCTTGCCATTTGCAACTATGTGGATGAAACTAGAGAGTATTATGCTAAGTGAAATAGTCAGAAAAAGACAAATATCATATGATTTCATTCATATAAGGGATTTAAGATAAAAAACAGATGAACATACAGGAAGGGAAGCAAAACTAATATAAAAACAGGCAGGGGGACAAAACAGAAGAGACTCATAAATATGGAGAACGAACTCATAAATATGGTTGCTGCAGGGGTTGTGGGAGGGGGGATGGGCTAAATGGATAAGGGGTAAGGGGCATTAAGGAATCTACTCCTGAAATCACTGTTGCACTATATGCTAACTTGGCTATAAATTAAAAAAATAAAGAAATAAAAAACTCCTACTGAGTCGAATATTATCTCCTAAAAGCTCGCAGCGACCCAGAATATGACCTTAAAGTGAGGTCACCCTGGGTTAGAGTGGGCCCTAAGTCCCATGAAGCGGACAGGCCTGAGTTACGAGCCAAGACACAGCAGGGACCGGCGGGAGTCAAGCTGACACGTGGAGTTCAGACCGGCCTCCAGACCCGGGAGAGAACTTCTACTGCTTTAAGCCATGCAGTTTGGGGTCATTTGTTAGGTGAGCCATGGCAAACCGACATAAACCGGAGCCCCAGAGTGGGTGACTCATTACCTGGTTCCCCAGAGGCTGATAGACAGTCTGAAAACCACTGGTAGGAATAATCTCATCTTCCTCTCGGTTATAATTTAATTTGTTTATGGTATTTAATTATACCATAATTAAATATGGTATATGGTATTTATACCATATTGTATATGGTATTTAATTATACTTAATTATAAGTATACACGGATACTTTCTGTCACAAAACATCCACAAAGGGTTCTTGGTCCTTTCCCCAAGGAATCACACCTGGGCGGCTCAGCCGGTTAAGCGTCTGTCTCTTGACCTCAGCTCAGGTCCCGATCTCACAGTTTGTGAGTTCGAGCTCCACATCGGGCTCTGCGCTGGTAGTGCAGAGCCTGCTTGGGATTGTCTCTCCCTCTCTCTCTGCCCCTCCCCTGCTTGTGCTCCCTCTCTCTCTCTCTCTCTCAAAATAAATAAATAAACTTAAAAAAACAAACAAAAAAAAGAATTAGCAAACAGAACTATGGTTTTTCCCAGCTTAAGACCAAACACCTTAGTTTAATCGATCTGCCTATGTGAATGGGATGGGAACGCAGTCTGAATTTCAGCCCTGGGTATCCGAGGAGCTTTTCAACCCGACGGGGGCCTCCCGACCCCCTAACCTATCACCTCAGCGCTGCGAACCCGCCCCCTCCTTTCAGCCCCCAAACTAGCAGCGGCCGTCCAGCCTGCGCCCGCCGGCCGTCTCTGACCTGTGGCAGGATGACTTTCTTCAGCTGCTCCGGAGTGAAGTGCTCCACGTAGGCCTCCAGGTGAGACAGCAGCACCATCCGCACGTGCTCCTCGTGCACCTCAAACAGCTGCAGCAGCACAGGGATCACCCGCGACCGGAACAGGGCCGGCGACAGCAGGCAAGGCACTTCTCCCCGCGCGCTGTCTACCCCGCGATCAGAGGCGGTTCCGCGTGAAGAAGCAAATGGTCATTTCAGCGAAAGGAGCATGAAGGATAATTTAGAAACTGAGCCCAGAGCTTCCCACACATTCTAGGCCCCAAAGCAAAGGACACCTTTCTGGTTGACTCAGATTACTCAAGGGTCAACGACCTTAAACACGCTCTGCCTTGTGAAATACTGTGCCACGCTGAACCTGCAACAGAGAAAGCTTGCGTATTTTAAGGGACTCCTGAATCAGTAACTCTTTATACATCTGTGTTTAACCAGTGAGGAATTTCATATACTAGGGTAGATCAAGGACCGTGGCCGCAATTTCATCTGCAGAACCAGGAGGTGTTAAATGTCACAATGGGATTTGATGCCGGGCGGTCCTCTCTTCCTGCCAGTTATGGTAGCGGTGATCAGAGATCGCCGTCACAATCACGTGGGGGCCTTTACAAATAAATAAATACATATATAGTCCTGCCCCGGCTGTCCCACCATCAGTGGATCGGCCATACAGGCACTTTTTTTTTTTTTTTCAACGTTTATTTATTTTTGGGACAGAGAGAGACAGAGCATGAACGGGGGAGGGGCAGAGAGAGAGGGAGACACAGAATCGGAAACAGGCTCCAGGCTCTGAGCCATCAGCCCAGAGCCTGACGCGGGACTCGAACTCACGGACCGTGAGATCGTGACCTGGCTGAAGTCGGACGCTTAACCGACTGCGCCACCCAGGCGCCCCTACAGGCACATTTTTAAAAAGGTCCCCAGGTGATTCAGAAGCACACCGCCATCTAAGATCTACTGAGTAAAGGGATGGCACCTGGGAAGAAAAACTCCAGGACCTGAGACGGATGTAATGTGTGTCAGCTACAGTTGAACTGAAAACAGACACAGAAACAAAAACCCTCAGGGAATAACAAAGGCTGTAACAAAATTCTATGCTGTAAAACAGTTACCTATGCTGCTGCTTTGTTGGGTGGAGATCTTTTAAGAAAATAAATTCTGAAAATAAATTCTCTAACCTGGTACGTTCCCATCTACAGTGCTTATGAAGTTATAGAGTATCAGAATAATAACCTTAATTGCACATTCAGAAAAAAACTGAAGCTCCAGGTAGGAAAGTCATCTCCCGCCTTTCAGTCTTTCCACTGAAAATATAAAATAAGTGAGTTGCTCTTGGGAAGCCAGAAGGCACAGGCCTAGGTGCGCCTGGGTGGCTCAGTCAGTTGAGTGTCCAGCTCTTGATTTCAGCTCAGCTCATGATCCCAGGGTCATGGATTGAGCCCTGTGTCGGGCTCTGCGCTGAGCGCGAAGCCTGCTTAAGGTTTTCTTCCCTCTGCCCGTCCCCCGTTTACACTCTCTCTCTAAAAAAAAAAAAAAAAAACATTAAAGGGGCGCCTGGGTGGCTCAGTCAGTTAAGCTTCTGACTTCAGCTCAGGTCATGATTTCACGGTTCATGAGTTTGAGCCCCACACTGGGCTCTCTGCTGTCAGCACAGAGCCCGCCTCAGATCTTCTGTTCCCCTCTCTCTCTGCTCTGCCCCACTCACATGCGCGCTCTCAAAAATAAACGTTAAAAAAATACATTAAAAAAAAAAGGCACAGGCCTAACTGCAAATGCAAAAGCCCTGTGAGGACGTACGCCTTATCTTAAAACTTCATGTGCGTTGCATACTTGAATCTTACGTGTTTATGTGTGCGTGTGTGTATGTGTATATGTATGGTTTTTCCAATATACCACCTTCTACAATAAATCTGACTCTCCAAGAAGATGCTCCTTATTTACCCCGTGGGCTCTGGTACGCAGGTTTGAGTCAAGATAATCACCTCAGGGACCAATGACTCTTTTGGAGCCATACTCTAACTACACCATGCAGTAATCTCAGTCTGCTCAAATAAGGACTAATAATGCCCGAACTCCTTAATTACCAATAATCCTTTGAAAAAAATTCACCTTTTTTGGGGCCAAGCAGATGAGGCAGAAAACTCTTAACGGCTACTGGCTCTGCAAACACCAACTGATTAAGCAGAAGAGGCACCAACCTCGAGGCGATCAACTCCTCGGACAAGCAGCTGACTCTGTCCAGCAGGAATCTGAGGGGAAAGAAGAAAAGCCTGGGCAGCCGGTGGCGCCACTGTAGCCACTTCCTCGTCCAGTGTAGACACACGCAGCCCTCCCCTACTTCAGTCAGAGGGAGGCACGGGGAAACGTGGCCAGAGGAGGTGAACGGTCGATGCAGGGTATCTAAGAAAAACGCAGGGGGTGCGAGACAAGGCCGCCAGCACGCACACAAGGTCCCATCCACGCTACGAAGGATGCAGGATGTTAGATTATCTGAAGTTTCCATAGGAAACAAAATTCAGGCTTTTCTTACTAACTCCCCAAGGTCACACCCGTCAAAGCCCTCTGTCAAGAACACACAGGTAATGGCGGGGGGGGGGGGGGGACAGTATCACGGCCGCTGCACAACCACCCTGTGCAGACGGTCCTGCTCCTGCTGCGCGGAGAGGCCGTCAACAGGGCTCCCCTGGGCTCGTTCGGTTCCCGCCACCTCTTCCGATGGCCACCCCCACGCAGCTGTTGCCCCGGCATCCCGGCCCCTTCCAGGACCCCCAGTGGGGCTGCCCTCCTCCGCGAGCCCGGTGCCCCGGCCCACGAACGTGCTCACGGCTCTTCTGCCCTTAAAAAAGTCCTTCCCGACTCCATCCCCTTCTTCGGCTACTCTCCGCTGGCCCTTCTCCAAACCTTCCCGCAGGTCTTCCCCAGTGTCCGGGCTCTCGCCTTCCTAGCGCATCTCCGTCCGCCCGCGCGGCCGGGATCCCCACGCCCTCAAACAGCTCCTCAGACGGGGCGCTCTCTGGGCGCCTGACAGCGTCCCCTGCCCTTCCTGAGCTTTACTCTGCCGAGGACGCCAGCCTTCCCTTCCCGGCCTCCCCCGCACCTCCTTCGGCCATCGCCCCTCTGTCTCATTCCTCGACCACCGTCTTAGAAAGCTGGGTGGGGGCCCCAGGGTCAGTTTGGGCGTGCCGTGCCCCCCATGCTACCGCTTTCTCCGGGAAACCGTCACCAACGGCAGGCCAGTGAACCCCAATACTCCTCTCCGGCTCATCGGCTGCGCGCGTCTCGCCCGGGCTTCAGAGCCACCTGGTCAAAGGCCCACGCGCATCTCCGTCTAGAGTCCCACGGCCCCTTCACGCCGACGCCCTGAACACCCAGCTCCTCACATTCCCTGCGCGCGAGGGCCTCTCCTCGGGTATCCTCCGGCGCTCTTGGTGACGATCGCCACGGCCTTGCCAGCGTTAGAAGCGGGGCTCATCTGTGTCGTCCTCCTCGTACCATCGCTGCCTCACCTCAGGCCTCCCATCGAGGCCCACCACAGGCCACCGGCCGACCCAAGTCCCGTAAGAAATCACTCTGCGCCCTCCAAGGGCAACAGAGGGAGCCGCCTCTGGGGAGATCCGACCGTTTCACAGCCCGCGTGCTCCGCTCACAGACAGCGGCAATGCTCCTCACGGCCGCATCCGAGGGTGCCCACCTCTCACCCACTGCGGTGTGGGAACATGCAGACTCACCCGCCTGCCTGCTGTTCCGTACACGAGGCACAACGCCTCCGTGCGTTACTTCGCGTTGCCCTCTGCCTGCCATACCTCTTCTCTAACCACCTCCTCCCTCGACCTCTGGGCCGTCGGGACGTCCCCCACGAGCTCGGTCACCGCTTAAGCACTAACTAGCCATCCCAGGGCCCAGCAGAAAGCCTGACACGCAGGCAACGTTCGAAAAACTTTGTCCAAGAAAGCAAACGTCGGACTCATCTCTCCGGAGATGAGTCATTACGCGGACTTAACCCAAGGTACTGAATTTTAAGCCCTTAACTTTCTGGACTTACTTGAAGAATTCAGTTTTTTCCTCTTCACTCTTCAATGTTAAACTTTTCAAGAAATTCACAACTTCTAGAAAATCATTCCTAAATGCCAAAGAGAAAAAAAAAACATGCAGGATGGCAAATTAGAGAAGGTGTGTTCAATACTGAAGCCATAACCACAGACCGGGCTGTAAAAATACTCAAGGAAACATTCTCCTCTGCCAGTTCGAAGACTCCATTATATAGGGGCGCCCGGGTGGCTCAGTTGGTTAAGCATCGGATTCTTGATTTCTGCTCGGGGTCACGATCTTGTGGTTTGTGAGTTCGAGCCCTACGTCAGGCTCAGCGCTGGCAGCACAGCCTGCCTGGGATTCTCTCCCTCCCTCTCCTTCTCTGTGCCCCTCCCCGCCGCGCGCACGCTGTCTCTCTCCAAAAAAATAAATGAACGTTTAAAAAAAAAAAAACTCTTAAAAAAAAGAAGACTCTATTATAACTGAGTCGCTCAAGAGACAAATACTGCGAACGAGCCCGTGGAGCATCTGGCGTCTTAAGAACAGCAAAGAGATGTGCGAAGAGGATTCAGGCTCCGGCACACACGGTGGGCACACCGACGCCCGCCACCTCGGCGGTGTTTTTGCAACCACAGTCACGGGAACCTGCGCTGCCACAGGATGTGGTGAGCGGAGCTGTCCTGGCAGAAATGGAAGCGATGCAGTGAAGCACTGCAAAACAGCCACTGAACCTCAAGTCCGCTCCGGTGAGAGCCGTCAAAGGGGCCGGGGAGACCGGCATGTCCGTGCCAGTCACGGGAGGCTCCCCATTTCTCCTGCCGGAAGCCGTGCAGTCATCTCCTCAGCCGGGGGGGGGGGGGGCTGTGGGCCCCCCGGGGGGAGGGCGGCTTGCATCGAGTCCGGCGGGAGGAGGCTGCCAGGCCGGGGCCCGACGCTTCAGCACACGGCCCCACCGCATGGCCAGCCACCTGGGGCTCCCCATTTACGCCTGCACCCCTTTCCCTCTGGCTTTAGTAGCAGAAGAAAAGCACAAATGTCACAACCGAAGCCTAATCGAGTTCGCGCAGCTGCCTCGGCAAGAGATGCCGGTCCGGGTCCTCCCGCTGGCTTCTCCTCACGGGCAACCGTCAGATTTCAGGAAGGGGGAGCTGGTGTGCGTTCTGGCTTTCTCTCCCGTCTCTGTTTAAAACACAATTCTTGGGGGGCACCTGGAGGGCTCAGTTGGTCAAGCGTCTGACTTCGGCTCTGGTCACGATCTCATGGTTCGTGGGTTTGAGCCCTGCGTCAGGGCTCTGTGCCGTGTGCGCGGAGCCCGCTTCGGATCCTCTGTCCCCCTCTCGCTGCCCCTCTCCCACTCGCGTGCTCTTTCTCTCTCAAAAATAAACAAACGTTTAAAAAAAAAATACAAAAATACAATTCTTACTAAACAACTCTTTTATCAAACAGTGGAGAGAATCTATTTGCTATGAAGGATTCTTTGTAGAGACCTTGTATCAAGGTAAGTAAGATATTGCTATGAATCCTCCAAAAGGACACAGAAACACCTTGGTTAAAAGACTCCTGTGACGGGAAAGGTTTTGAACAGTTTCTTTGAAACCAGAGTGGCCAATAAAATCCTAGTAATTATAGTGAAACTACCTGTGCCCCATTTAATAACATGGACCCTAGTCCTATGGGAGAGGTAATTCACCCCCTCGGAGGAGAGCACCGGCTTTCCCTCCGCTCCGGTTTGTCTCGGGCTCTCCAACCGCTGACACGTAAGGATCCTTAGTTTCAAAAGGACAGAACATCAGTTTTGCTACTAAAAGTCATGAATGTGAAATTAACCAGTGCGGAATTTCTGCGGTCACGGAAATGAAGAAAAGGAGGACACGTAATTGAAACTAACCTTGAAGAGAGATCCAAAACCATCTCTGAATCCAGCGGCAGTATCAACCTTATATTGTGCCCCTCCCTCTAAATCGACTTCGGTGCGTTTCCATCACTCATTACCAAACAAAGACGACAACCTTCTGCCTGAAGACAAACGAGCTCCTTCCCCCTCCCCCAACAAGAAAACTTTTCAACAACAACAAACTCCTAGAACACAATGGCAGCAGAAAGGAGCGGCCGTGTTTATGAAGTTTCTCGATTACCTGACCAGTGCCATCCACTAGATGCAGCGTGGCTTCTAAGGGCTCTGGCTGTAACTTCCAGACCCAGGCCTTCACCACAGTTAAAGATTTCTAGAACTTCCTGTGGTAGGAACCCGAGAGGCAATCCACTCTCGCCCCCTATCCTCCCATGCGGATGTGACTTGACCTCTCCTATGCCAACAGAAGGGACTGTGTGACCCGGGGGCCCCGAAACCCCACCACGGGACGCGGCACCTGCGAGCGGCCGGGGAAGCCCGCCGGGTGCCCTCACCTGAAGAAGTCATGGGACAGTAAGGTGCGGAGCGGCGGCCGACATGTGGGGATGGGATTCAGCAGGGTTGAGTGCAAGGTCTGTTGGAAGCTGGAGAGAACGTCCGCTGAAACTGAAATCCAGAGGTACAGTTAGTTTCCAAGCCTTCTCCCTCCTTTCAGGACCTCTATAGCTGGAGACTGACGGGAGCAAAAACCAACCTGTAAAAAGCCCAAACAAACAAAGCCCTGGCTGTTGCTAAACAGCTTCCGGCTCACCTGAAGCCACACTCCTTGGCAGGTGTAGAAAATTCATCTGCCAACACATCCAGCCCCACCCCCACGGGCCTCACCTCTGTGTCCTTATCTCCCAGCGGCAGGTGTAACTCAGCTCGGGCCTAGAGGAAGTTTAGGAAGTGGCTGGTCTGAGGGCCTTATGGACCAGGGTTCCTCACCCACAGAACAAGAAAAGTTATCTGAATGACTGTGTTTTCTCGTCTCTCCAGGATGGTGCATAATTACCACCATTCTAGACACAGAGGAGTAGTGAGTTCATTCCCCACAGGGCATGCCTTAGGGCCTTAATGGGGTTTAATTCTCAAGTATTCAGGCTGAGACAATTTAGAGCGAGCAGCCGAAGGGTGCTTGTAACTTCAGCATGCTGCAGAAGCCTGGTAAAAGAAGTTGCGTTAGAAGTGCCCAAAGCTTCGGCAAAGTGCGAGCCAGGCTGGGAAGGGGCCTAACGAGGCATGTACTCCATCCCCCCAGGCCCGTTAACGGGCGGACAACCTAAGGCCTGGGGTGGCTGGACCAGAATGAAGCAGGCCACCAGGCGCGCCATCAAAGAGCTCGAAAGAGAGAAGAAAACGATGTGTTCAGGAGCCTGGGCTCTTCGGGGCAACAAAAGAAAAGGTAATGAGTAAATTACATCAAGAAGAAAAAACTCAAAAGGACTTGGAAAGAATAAAGATAAGGAAACGTCCAGCTTGATTCAGATTAAATAAAAAGTGCCGAATCCTCCTCTCTTCTTCAGATCGTTACATATAAATCGATAACAGCACTCATTTACTTGGCTGACTCAATAAGGAACAGAGTCTTTAGACCACAAGTACCAATACCGATTGATAAGATTATAACACGTGATATAAACAGAGTCAAAAGTGGTTCCTACTTAAAATTCTTTAAAACTCTGCAAAGAAATCAAAGCTTCTTTCCTCAGCGCTGTTAAGATCTGCCATACACAAGTTATCTGGTAAGTAACAGGTTCCTTACTATGGTCAAAGACTGTGGTCCTCTGAATCCACCCAGAACAGGCTGTGAACGACCTTCCTGCTTATTCTGTGGATGTAATAGTGCAACAACTCACCCTGTCCACTTAAGACTGTGAGCAAACTTTCCACCAATGTCCCAAATGAATAGGCATCCCGGGCATGTCCATGTGACTCTGGCAGAGTTGTGAATTCTGGAGACTAAAAGCAGTAAAGATCATTAAACCTAGAGAATCTGCCTTAGAAACCCGATCTACATTTTCTCTGAAGCACTCTCTCCCATTTTGGCATTCATTATACTCAAAGCCAACTATAGAGTACCACACACTGGCTTACAGGCTCTTAAAACCATGAGGGAATGCAATTTATCAAAGATTTTAAAATATCAAACAAAGGCCAAAAGAGAAAAAGGGCCTAAATATGATATATGTCTGTGGCTTTCAAAAATATTTTTGACGGCAACCCACATTTTTAAAAATTTTATTATTATTATTATTGTTAGTGGTGGTAGTACACACACACACACACACACACACACATAAATACACATAATGGAAACAAAACTTTTATAAAACAATACTCAGACTTACTGATATTTTCTATTTTATTCCCCCCCCCCTCCCCCCCCCCCCCCAATAACTGTCAGGACCTCTAACTTGATTTAAAACCCACAAGTCAGTCTGAAAAACACTAGTACATACACATAGTACTGATTTGGAACAACCTGATTTATTTCAAGTCTTAGGTCTATATTCAAGGTTATAGTTGGGTTGGTATTTCCTGTATGTCTCTGGGGATCGTGGTCTGTTTTACGGTAATTGTAAGAAAAAATTTAGAGGGAGCGACGGCCTTCGCGTGTCCTGGTAAATATAATCTTTCTTCACCGGCAGCTGGTGGTGAAGATAAGAAACAAAAACAGAATAGAAAGGTTCATCAACCTAGGGGAGAGATCTGTAGATGGACCTTTGTCAGACAAGATCATTAACGTCAATAATCACGCTTGCGTGCACGTTGGAGCCCTACCTCACGACCGGCGGGCAGACGAGTGGCTTGGGTGCAGCTCAGGGACGGCTAGGGCTGCTGCTTCCCCAGCACTTAGGGCTTCCAACAGAACACCAAGACCGTGAAATGGGGATGAAGCACCAACCCTGTTCACACTGAGGTACTTAATGGTAACACAGGGGTCTGTACGACCCAAAAATGTACGCAGACTGTCCAGAAAAAGGCTCCCTGCTGTGGTGATAAGATTAATCTCAGACGCCGTCACGGCCAAAGGAATTATGAGGCATCTACAACTTAGCCAAGAAAGAGGGGGGCAGACGAAAGGTTCTTTTAAGTTTCATACAAAGAAGCCTTCGTTACAGCTGAAGCATATCATCTTACCATCTCTTCAGGAGGGATAGATGCTGGGTCTCTTACTGACTGAATACTCCTCAGAAACTAGACAGAGAAATAAATTAGGGAAAATAATTCATACACAGGTTTGGTGAACCAATGTCTTACACCAAGTTACAGAAGCAACCAGCAATGCAAAAAGCAGCAATGAAGCCTTCTAACTGACGCACATGTTAAATACACAAACTTAAAATCTTGCTACTTAAAAAATGTGAATACAGTACCTGGCACAGCACGAGGCTCAGCAGAAAACACCTGTAAGTGCCCTTTCCTCTCCCCTGCAGCTGGTTTAGGATGCCCTCTGCTGGTCAGAGGCACCTCTGCACCTACTTTCCTTACACTGATAATTAGGAACACTTCTTTCACATCCTGCAGAGTTATTAACGAGTGAAAGCCTTTTCTAGCATAGAACAAATCTATCAATAATCTTCCTGCTGAATTAGGTCAATCTTAAGGCCCGCTGCCACATGAGATATAAAAGTTGAGGACCTTGTCAACTACAGAGATAACATCCACAGAACAAGTACATTCATTCACCGATTCAAAGATTAGTTTTCAAGTGCTTCTATGTCCCACACACCACTTAGGGCACTAGGAGCACAAAAGGAATACGATACAGTCCCTGCCGCCGGCCAGGTGCTCACAACCTAGAATGTAAACTGAGAACCGCAGTAACAGGTGCTGAGTGCCATATGGAAGCACAGAAGGAGAGACTGATTTCGTTGGGCGGGGAGTACCCAGGGGAGGGCTTCACAAAGAGACTGAGCTAGAACACAGACTTCAGCTTCATCTCACATGCCACAGAGAGCCCGTGGGAAGAAAGCATCTCAGCGACAGAAAGGCACACACAGGAAGAAGCGGGTGAAAGGCACCGCCCACCCAAGAGCACAGCTGAGCTGCGTAGACCGGGGTGCGGGTGCGGCCCGAGAGGAGCTCAGTGACTGTAAGTGTAGGTCGAGCTGAAGGCAGGCTCAGGGAGAGCCTGTGAAGGGCCTTACACGTCATGGTAAAGAATTTGGAAGAGAAGTCAAGGAGTGAGTTACAAGCCATTGTACTGAGATGTAAGGTGAATTCTGAGAAGAAAGGGACCACCTGGGGCAGAAATCATCAGAGGAACACCTTTGCGGGGAGAAGGAGCGTCTGACCTCGGCGAGAGCCCATGAAGGTGCGCATTCAACATGGCCCCCTCGTGGAGGCCCCACGAGAGAACGGGGAACCGGACTGAGTCAGTATGCCAATGAGCCAGCACTTTAGTATGGCTACCGCGATGGGACTGGGTTTGTTGTTGTTGTTGTTATTGTTGTTTTTAGAAAGAGCACGTCTAGTGGCAATGTGCAAAACGATTAAAAACAAGAAATAGAACAGAAAGGTTCATCAACCTAGGAGGGCAACGTGTAGAACCTGGTCAGGCAAAACCATTAAGAGGTACCAGAAGCAGCAACAACACAGCCCACGAGGAGCTGAGATGTACGCGTCCTAACTCCGGCTGTTAGCGCACGATGGAGGACTTTGGACAACTTGGACGGCTGTTAATGAACATTTCCTGACTACCTAATGCGTGCCAGGCACTATTCCAGGTGGAGATGTAAAAATAAGCCAAAGAGACTCTCGCACCCTCAAGAAGCTCAAATACTGGGAAAGAAATCAGACACACAAAGGTAATTTCAATATTAAACATTAAGTGGTGTCATTAAGGACAGGGTATTATAGGAATAGAAGGGAAGAGCATTTAATTAAAAATCTGACCGAGCCATTTTACCCCTCGGTCTCGAGTTCCCGAGCTACCAATCGAGGAGACGAGAATAAAGGAAGCCTCTGAAAGAATAAACTCCTACAATTCTGTGAATCTGGCATCGACAAAAAAGTCCAGTGTCCAAAGCTAGGATCACCCGAACACCGAAGGAGGGTCCCGAGGTAAGAACCGCCCACTAAAATGCTATCCGATTCCGGGTGCCACAGAGGGCCTGTCCCCTGGCTTACCTCGGGTGTGGCCTGAGGAACTTTGCAGACGGTCTCCATCCCCCCCAGCTTCCAGTGGCCGTCCTCACTCACAAACACAGATGACAGGCAGACGTTGTTGTGTGTCAGGTGCCCCTGGAGAAAAAGAACATGAAGAGGCTGCCGCTACAATCTGTGAGGCAGAAGTTCTAAAGAACTAAAAACTGATCGCCGAAAGAAGCTAAGGCAAGTCCGCCCACCTGTGGCATAATAAACGAAGCACAACTTTAAGGAGTGACAAACCGAACAAGCCTGCGTATGCGTTACGAGGTCGGAGGGAAGGAAAAACGCGATGGACAGGCTTCTGTTCTCTCCCCTTCCCAGTGAGGCAGGTTAATGAAATAAAGGCATGACAGCAGGGCACAGATTCTGCACGTCCCCGCCTCCACGCCAGGCAGGAGGGATGGTACGCACACAGGTACACGTCGTCATGGCCCGGAGCGTGTGCCTCCCTTTAAAGGTGAAGTTTATCTTTGCTCCCCTAGGCTGCTGTACTAACTTTCTCCTCTAAATTCTTTCTCACCTACATTCTAGCACGAACCCAGAAATCTTCCCCTGAAATCTTGTCAGGAGGCCTTAAAAATTTCTGCCGGAAGAAGAGGAAAATGGAATAACGGTAAGGCCCATTAGAAATATCTCACAGAGCACAGATGTGACAGAATGTGGGACCAGAAAACATAGTACAGTCAAATAAGTAAGAAGGAAGAAGGCAATGAGAACAGAATTCAAGTACGTGTATGTTTTTTCCCCCAAACTGGAAATCATTTCAGTAGACAAGTGCGTTTTAAATATCCTACTTGCCAGAAAAGTGTGTACATATTTTGATATAAAACATTCCAAGATATATATATCCGTTTTAAAGGAAGGTTCAGAATAGTACGGATGGTATTTTTGCATTTGAGAAATAAAGGAGACTAGGCGTAGGGACATTTGCTTTATGCACACACGGAACATGTCCGGACGACCAGGCTCATCACCGTGGTCGCCCCTGGAGGAAGGTGGGGTCCTGGACTCACGGTGGGGGGCTTGCTCTTCCCTCTATGTGCTCCCACACTGTCCAGGCTTTTCACCACGTGCACGCACTTTTTCCAACAAAGAAAATATACCCCCACATGAAGCCCTAACAATTCTTTAATGTTTGTTTGTTTGTTTTGTTTTGTTTTTTGAGACAGAGACAGAGATGAGCAGGGGAGGGGCAGAGAGAGAGGGAGACACAGAATCCGAAACAGGCTCCAGGCTCTGAGCCATCAGCACAGAGCCCGACACGGGGCTCGAACTCACAGACTGTGAGATCATGACCTGAGCTGAAGTCAGACACTTAACCGACTGAGCCACCCAGGCGCCCCTGCAATTCTTTATATGCATCTTAGACAAGCTTTTAAGAGATGACAAATCCAAAGTGATATTTGGAACCTGTCCCCGATTAATAGGAAAAGTGAAAAAAACCCAAAAACATACACTGAGATGAGTCATATGCAAATGTTTCTAACCTGTGACTGGTCATTTTAATCTTGGAGGACGACCAAAGGCTTTCTTACTTCAGAATGCAAATTCCATTAAGAAACAGCTCCATAATACTGTCCAGAAACAGACCAGAAGTAAACAGAGGAACTACTCTTATCCCCGTGACAGTGAACCTGACTGCAGTGTTAACAGGCTGGCTCTCAGTGGCACCACCTACTCGAAAAGAAGGGAAAGTCTCTTCTGAAGAAATGGTCATTTCTTTCTTCAAAATCTAAAATGGAACAAAACTCCTGGAAATGCCCACAGCGGCATTAGCGTCAAGGCTTTCTCTCTGTCTTAAGAACAGTCATACAGCTGCAGCTATTTTTAGGGAAAGGCTTACCCCAAACTCGAGGGAGACCATCGTCAAGGGAGTCAAGTTCTAGGAAACACTGCGCAGGGTCAGAGGGCTGGCCGCCCATCCACAAACCATTGTCCGTGGCACCCCCGTGCCTTCCGACATGCGGGTTTCCGTCAGGAAGCTTCTGAGTCAGAACGGTGCCTTAGGATTTCGACACGTCCCATGACTGCCCCCCCCCCCCCCCCCCGCCCAACCCGGTCTATACCAGAGCCTGTGAGCACACTGCGTGCGGGCCGCTTACTCTGTCGTGAAGGAAGACGAGGGCCAGCAGTACGTCGTAGATGCCGGCACAGACCTCCGCAGAAGACAGCACTTCCAAAGCCACTTCCAGAGGCTGCACTCGCTCGGTGACCAGATGGATCCCATCCGCCTCCACGGTGCATGATAAAAATCTCAGCAGGCAAGGGTGACGAAGTGTCTTCAGATGCTTTAAACACACAAACAGAAGGGGTGGTGAAGTTAACGACTCAAGACCAGACTGACGGCAGTTTCACGTAAGGCGGGGTGAAAGTCAGAAAACGTATCCTCGCAGTCAAGGTCCTGTCCAGCTCCCCTGCCCCCAAGATTCCAAACAAGGTGAAGGAACATCTGTGACCTGTTCTGACTTTATCAACATTTAAGTCCTTCTACGGAGACCTGCAGCTCCCTTAGGGCAGTGTGAGCCCCCCAGAACCCAGGCCTCCCGAAGATCACTGCTATTGACTCTGAAGCAGGTGCCCAAAATAATGACCAGAGAACTCGACAAAGCACTCAGATTCTGGAGCAGAGTCAAAATGAGGAGAAGACACATCGTGGGGGTCCACGTCCTGGGTGAGGGATGGCACTTCTCGCAGCTGCGCACCGACGGCGGGCCCCGCTCGCACAGCGGTGCAGCAAACGTGGCTAGAACTCTGACAGAGACCCTGCCACCTTTCCGGCCGGAAGAATGGCGGGAAGGAACCACGGCAAGCCTGAGTCCGAGGACATCCCAGAGGCGAAAGGACTGGAGAAGGAGACGTTCGAGGTGTCTGTCCGCGCACAGGTCTCAGACCAAGTCCCGAACCGACATGGACAAAGCGGGCCAACACCAGCGCAGCAGAGTTTTGAGAAACGACCTGGGGTTTGAGCACCACGCACAGCAAGAGCAGGTGGAGAGTAGCTGGAAAACTTGAAGCCTGAACCTGAGGGGACTGACGGCCTGCAGTCAAAACCTCAAATACCAGAAACACCAACAACCTCCAGAGGATTAAAACAGAACCAAGAGTCTATGCGACAGGACATTCAAAATGTTCAGTATGCAATCCAAAATGCTCTCACTTAACAACAACAAAAAAAGTGAAAAGACAATCAACAAATATCAACCCCAAAATACACCGGATATTAGAATTATCACAAAGAATTTAAAACAGCGTAACCATTATATTATAACCATTCTCCCCTAGAGGTAAAGGAAAACAGTTACGAAATAAATACAAGTTCTCAGCAGAGAAAGAGCTGTTATTTAAAACAAGTGGAAGTTTCATTATTTTTTAAAAATAATTGTTTATTTTTGAGAGAGAAAGAGAAAGAACACGAGCGGGGGGAGGGGCAGAGAGAGAAGGGGACAGAGGATCCAGAGCAGGCTCTGGGTGGACAGCTGACGCGGGGCTCAAACTCACGAACCGTAAGATCGTGACGTGAGCCGGAGTCGGACGCTTAACCGACTGAGCCACCCAGGTGCTCCAAAATAAGTAGAAATTTTAGAAAGGAAAAATAAAATATTAGAAACTAATTCAACGAGAGAGAAACAGAGCACGAGCAGGGGAGGGGCAGAGAGAGAGGGAGACACAGAATCCGAAGCAGGCTCCAGGCTCTGAGCTGTCAGTACAGAGCTCGATGCAGGGCTCGAACTCATGAACCTCGAGATCATGACCTGAGCCGAAGTCGGACGCTTAACCGACTGAGCCACCCAGGCGCCCCAACTGTTCTTTTTTAAAATAATCATAGCCTCGGGAAACTATGTGACAAAAACAAAAGGTCTAATGTATATAACTGGACCCCCCCACCCCCCCCCCAAAAAAAAGAATGGGGGCATAAAAATTGTAATGGTTGAGAACTTTCCAAATTCAGCCAAATACTAAAGTTTACAGATTTAAAAAGTTCAATGAACACCAAACAGGAAAAAGCAAAGAAAACCACAGCTGTACATGTTATCATCAAACTGGTGAAGATCAGATAAATAAAAAACCTCAGGAGGCAGCTAGAGGGAGAAGCCTGTGCAACCTGCAGGACACCGAGCAAGGCTTGTAAACCTGTCATCACACTGGGGGGGGCGCATGGAAGACGTCACTTGGGACAAAAACCCTCAATATAATGTTCGGTTTCATCTCATAAATGAGCACTCAGCATGGAACATTCCAAAATACCTTCTGGAAGAATTCGAGCTCCCATGAGAGTCTGGAACACAGTGCTGGTTCAAGGTTTATATCAATCATTTCAAACTAGCCTGTTAGGTGAGACCACAGGAGAATCTTCTGAGGAAATGAATTTGCCCAGTTTCTTTTCTTTTCTTGTAATAATCCCAAACTTTGACAACTCTAGGAATAGCTCCAGTAGGATTTCTTGTTTGTTTTTAAGAAGAAAGCTGTTACCCTCCCTGAGTCACTCTAATAACAAGTAATTAAGAAAACTCTTGGGGTGCCTGGGTGGCTCAGTGGGTTAAGTGTCAACTCTTTGTTTCAACTCATGATCTCACCGTTTGTGGGTTCGAGCCCCACATCAGGCTCTGAGCTGACAGTGCAAAGCCTGCTCGGGACTCTCTCTCTCTCTCTCTCTCTAAATAAATAAATAAATAAATACATACATACATACATAGAAAATTCTTTAATTCTTAAACGAATAAATACGAACTATTAATTCGTACATACAGACGCAAATACAGCAAAGACCCAGATGAGCCAAGAGTCATGCTAGCAAGTTGGCTGAATGTCTGAGCTTAAGTGGATAGAGCTGCTTGCAAGGGTCTTTTGAGCTATGGTTTCTGAATAAAATTATGCAACCTCTTTCATATTTTTTTCATTTTAAGAATCATCTCAAGTAATTTGCAAACCCAGCATGGAACACTTTTGAGTTTTTACTTTTGCCTGTTCAGGAAAAATTATTCATTCAGCTTTTATTTCTTAAGACTCTAATTATTTTCCTTTGGTTGTATGTAAAAGAAGTTTTATGCTTCTAGTAGTCAGGGCAGACTAGTAAGTCAGAAGAAATATCACCGGGCTGAGTACTGGCATTAAATACAGAGTCAGTAAATTTCACCTAATTAATACATGAAATAATAAATTGCAACCTGTTTATTTTTTTAACCCTACATTCCCAGGAAAATTCTCAGTCCAAAGTGACTTGTGTGTTTAATAAAGGCAGAAAGGAATAACTCATAGCGTGATTCTGAACACGGCACTTAACTGGCCGAGAATGTCATGTGTCTCTCCCCTTCAGCACACACGATATTTTGCATAAATTATGCATACAGACTCACAGGGAAGTCAGCAATTATGAATCAAATAGAAACACTTCTTGACTCGAGATTCTGTTGCTCCAGAACAGAGGGGGTGACAAGATGCGACTGGGAGATGTTCTCAGTGAGCATCGACCAAAGAGCAAAGGCTCTTGTGGTGGAGGGAGGCGACTTTGTGGAAGGAGTGCCGAAAGTACCTGCCCCTGAGTCACCACATCCCCGTTCTGCCCATTCTGCTCCAGGCGAATCCTCTCAGACAGAGGATTCCGAGCAAGGACTTTTATCGTTCAACATGAGCAGCACTGGATAACCTGTCAACATCTGTTCTTATCCAGGCCCACACAGAGACATTAGGTGTGAGAGTCAAGTCGTGAATATAAACTACGTCTACTTTTTAGGACGGGTTAGGACGCAGCTATCCAGAGAATTAATTCAAGCCTTAGCGGCTTAACTTTTCATTACTGTAAGTTCTATCTCTGGTTCGCTATTTCACTTTGGGAACTGCACAACATAGTAGTTATCAGCTCACGTCCACCTGCAAGTTTTTCGACAGGAAGCAAGCCATAGTTTCATTCTGTTAAAGAAATATAACAAAGTAACCAGGATGCCTAAAACGAGAGAGCAAGAACTCTCAGGGAGAAATACTCTGGCTTCTTCTGCTGAAATGCAAATCTGAGACAAAGACAGAAGCACACTCTGTCTTTGAATGCCCACGAGCTAGAGGTTAGATGAGACACTAGGAATAAAACACAGGAAGAGGAAGGGATAAAGAATCCTGTGTTGGAAAGCCTGTACCTGAGGTGCTAAGGGAGTATCCAGGTAGAGATATTCCACAGGCAAGTGGGAATGTGGACCTGGAGCTGAGACCAGAGGGCTCAGCAGTTACTTCGTCGGGGGCAGGAGGCCAGACATAAGCACCAGAAGAGAAAGGAGGAGAACCTGAAGTCTGGAAATTGTTGGGGAGAGCCGAGGCTGGGAAGGAGCCTGCGCCATCTGGAGGTGGCCCAACACACCTGGGGGATGGGGGCACTTCTTAAGTTCTTCTGAATGGATGATGATCCGGGAGCCTTGGAAGAGAACCAGCTGACAATGGAGGGCAGTTGATTTATTAGAATAAGGGTTGTAAACAGCACAGGAAAGGGCGAAGGGGGAGAGGAACAGAAAGAGCATGTCAGTATATAAGGAAGAGCGGTAAAGCACTCCCCAAGGGGAAGGCAAGCGATCTTCTATTTCTTCCTCATGACCACACACTGTGCAGCCCCAAATATATTGACCAACCCTTCCAGAAAGCGGCCTGAGTCATGGAGAAGAGCACAGTGTCTCCCAAGGCAGGTGCACAGCGTCCACAAACGCACTCCTCGAGTTAACGTGGCTGCCTGGTTATGAATACACTCAGGGTCATTCACGAGCTTGTCCTCACCACGAGGTCCCACCTAAGCACTGGGATTAGAGCAAACTACGGGAACCACACTCTGATTTAGGAGTTATCATTCCTTACTATTCCTCAGAAATGAGTCCTAACCACCGGTGAGAAAATTATACTATTATAGCTAGTGACTTCAAGATAAAATGATAGGATCTGATGGACTTGAAGAACTTCTAGTATCGTTTTGTAGAGAAAGGTTATACCATGTTTCATCTTATTCCACAGGCTGCCCTGCATTGTGACTGTAGTTTATTTATAATACTAGAGAAACACTACACTCACGACCTAACAGTATATGCGAGGAAAACACTGTCCATCTGTCGGAAGTGGCCACCAAAACCGTCAAAGGTAGGACCGGGAGCCTGAACTCTAGAGACAGTGAGGTGAGCTGGACATACTGTTCTACTATTTCAGGAATCTAGGAACACCAAGGTCCTATAACCCAATGAAACGTGACACATGTTTTCAAGAACTGTGACCTGCACTGAAACGCCTTATCATTTTGTAGACATTTCAAATTTCTCAGGTTCGGGTCTCAGGTATTTAAAGCCATAGATGGCCTGAAGAATAGAGGAGACAAGTATAAAGCACTGGAAAAGACTCAGCCTTGGTTTAGAAGGGTCTGTACTAAGGGGGGGAGAAATCTTCTGTCTCAAGCTCACAGTCCCTGCAGCATACGAGCCCTCGGACACCAACAGTGCAGCTTTACTTTTCTCGTTTAAAAACACCGTGATCTGGGTTGTTCAACTTTCCTGGCACACATATGATAAAGAATAACAGTGCTAAAAAACCTTGGGGCTCAGTTGGCTAAGCGTCCAACTTCAGCTCAGGTCACGATCTCACGAACCAGGAGATCAAGCCCCACATCAGGCTCTGTGCTGTCAGCACAGAGCCTGCTTCAGATCGTCTGTCCCCACCCCCTCCCCCAGCCTCTCTCTGCTCCTCTCTGCTTGTGCTCTCTCTCTCTCTCAAAAAAAAAATAAACAAAACAATGTTAAATAGTCTTATGAACTTTAGAAAAAAAGCTAAGAAAGATGATAAATCTCTAGTACTTCACTAATAACAGTCACCCTCATTTTTTTACTTAAAAAACGTGCTACCTTATGAGATGAAGATAATAGGAAGTATGTCAGATTTTTTTTTTTTAATTTTTTTTTTCAACGTTTATTTATTTTTGGGACAGAGAGAGACAGAGCATGAACGGGGGAGGCGCAGAGAGAGAGGGAGACACAGAATCGGAAACAGGCTCCAGGCTCCGAGCCATCAGCCCAGAGCCTGACGCGGGGCTCGAACTCCCGGACCGCGAGATCGTGACCTGGCTGAAGTCGGACGCTTAACCGACTGCGCCACCCAGGCGCCCCTAGAAGTATGTCAGATATTAACTGCAAGTAAGAATACGACAGCGAAGCAAGGCATTTTATCTTTTGCAAAATTACAATAAAAAGTTTTAACAGGGGCAGCTGGGTGGCTCAGGTGGCTGGGTGTCTGACTCTTGATTTCAGCTCAGGTCATGATCTCGCAGTTCGTGGGTTCAAGCCCTGCATCAGGCTCTGGGCGGTCAGTGTGGACCCTGTGTGGGATTCTCCCTCTCCCTCTTCTCTGCCCCTCCCCTGCTCATACACACTTGTGTTCTCTCAAAATAAACTTAAAAAAAAAAAGAAATAAAGGCACTTAGGGTTGTTCTATTGAATTATATTCCGAGGTACAATCACGCTTTCTAATCAGAGGCTGGGGTCCCCCGACAGTGCACAAGCACCTGCTAATACACTGGTCCCCTTCCAGGATCAGCATCTGGAGGGTGTGAGCCAGGAGGACCCCTCCCTGAAGAGGAAACTGAAGCCTCTAAAAGCGAATGAAGCGACTCAGGTCCCTCAGCAAGAACCAGAACCCAGGCCAACATTCTTTCTGGGACATCACAATAGTCCTGGAAAAGAAAAAATAGTACCTGCAGTTTCTAAACTACTTTATTTCTAGGTCCGTCATCAATACGCTAAAGGTGAGCACAGTATGTTGTACGCCTGAAACTAACACTGTGTGTCAACAGCTATACTCAAATTTAAAACCTGAAATGCAAAAACTAGAAAGCTAAAAATGAAAATAAAAGTTAAAAGACATAAAATAAATATAAATAAACTTTACAAATTAAATCATACACTTACCAAAATGTCAACACTTACAGATTTTTCCTAAACTCAATTAAACTCTACCTTAATTTAGCCATGGAAAATTACCTTCTGAACTTCCTCACTAAAACAATATGATAAAAGCTCTCACCCTGCGTTTTCCGAAGCTTTTTGGTTCCAACATGTCCTGCAAGTTGGAGATTTTCCCATGAGGGAGGACAACTATGTTTTTTTTTTGTTGTTGTTTAATGTTTATTTTTGAGAGAGAGAGAGAGAGATACAGAGCATGAGCAGGGGAGGGGCAGAGAGAGAGGGAAGCACAGACTCCAAAGCAGGCTCCAGGCTCTGAGCTGTCAGCACAGAGCCGGACATGGGGCTCGAACCCACGAACCGCGAGATCATGACCTGAGCCCAAGTCAAGAGTCCGACGCGTAACCGACTGAGCCCTCCTCCCCACCCCCACCCCCCCCCCCCCCCGCGCCCCAGGACAACCACGAAGGTCATGAACAAAAACACGATTCCTCAGGATCGCCCTCCTGTGACCCTCGTTAAGTTCCGCTTCGTATTTCTTAACACGAAGCGAGCCAGTGAACCCCCCCAAACGCGAGCGCCGCCGCGCACGCGGTACCTTGGCGGCCTTGTTCACGCGGTCCTCGTGGTCTCTCCGGTACACGAAGACCGAGGCGCGCCGGCCATCCTGCAGCGCGGCGGGGTGCACGGCCAGGCCGGCCGGCAGGGTGAACGCGGGCTCCGTCAGCGCGTAGCTCTTCAGGGCGCTGCTCTCCGAGCCCATGCCTTCCGCCGGGAGGCCCGGCACAGCTGAGGAAGGAGGAAAACACCTGCACACATAAGCCTCCACCTGCGGGGGGTCGGGGGGTCGGGGAGATCACTGCGTGCAGGGGCCCCGCCGCTCCCACCCACCCACCCACCCGGCCCTCCAGTCCCCATCGGCCAGGCCGCCTACAACAAGGACGCCAAATGCTGGCCAAGTGCCCCCCAAGTCACCGGCGGTGCCTGTCAAGGAACAACTGAGGCTCTACGAGAAAACGCACCTACCAGGCCACGTGCAGTTACTGCCCCTCGCGACCCTCCCCCCACACATGTGCGCGCGCGCGCACACACACACACACACACACTCTCACGGAACGCTCACAGCGCCAGCTGATCAAAACCAGAATAAGATCACCCGCGTTCCCTAACCTGCTCGCATATCCTGCCTCACAGGAGCCTGTTGCAAAACGTCATTATTCACCAATGAGAAAACTGCTGTATGTCTATAACTTAAAATTAGAACAAGAACCAAACAAACTGGAGAGTAGTTCTCTCAGTGATGAAAAACGTGTTAACAAATGGAGAGTTCACGCGGGAGCACCAGGAAAACAGTGGGATAGAGACAACTGGCTGAACACAATGACAATAAACATAAGAAAGAGGGTGCCTGGGTGGCTCAGTCTTGGGACTCTTGATTTCCCGCTCAGGTAGTGATCTCCCGGTTTGTGGGTTAGAGCACGGAGTCAGGGTCAGCGCTGGTAGTGTAGGGCCTGCCTGGGATTCTCTCTCTCCCTCACTCTCTGCACCTTTCCTCTCTCTCAAAATAAGTAAATAAACTGAAAGAAAGAAAGAAAGAAAAAGAAAGAAAGAAAGAAAGAAAGAAAGAAAGAAAGAAAGAAAGAAAGAGAAAGAAAGGAAGAAAGGAAGGAAGGAAAAAAGAAACTAAGAAAGAAAGAAGGAAAGAAAGAAAAAGAAAGAAAAAGAAAGGAAGGAAGAAAAGAAAGAAAGAAAGAAAGAAAGAAAGAAAGAAAAAGAAAAAGGAAGGAAGGAAGAAAGAAGGAAAGAAAGAAAAGAAAAAGAAAGAAGGAAAGGAAAAGGAAGGAAGGAAGGCAGGAAGAAGGAAGGAAGGAAAGAAGAAGGAAGGAAAAAGAAAAAAAAGGAAAGGAAGGAAGGGAAGGAAGGAAGGAAAGAAAGGAAAGGAAGGAAGGAAAGGAAGGAAGGAAGGAAGGAAGGAAGGAAGGAAGGAAGGAAGGAAGGAAGGGTGCGCTCCCACTGCTCTTCAAAGTCGGGCTAGGTAAAAAGGGGAAAGTGCAAAACTGTGTCATCCCAGATGCTAAAAAACCCACACAGACAGGAACACCTAGAAAACACAGTGATAGAAAACAGATGAGTGGTTGCCTGGGGTAGGAGCCCCGTTACAGGGACCAGGAGAAGGGAAAGGATTGCAAGGGGTGTAAGGAGACTTGTGGGGGAATGGATTTATTCACTAACTTGATTATGGTTAAAGGTGATAACAAATACCGAAACTTTTAATTGTAGGGTTTAAATATGTTCAGTTTATTGCACATCAATTATACCTCAATAAAGTTGTATCTGTGTATGTGTCTATATACATACAGATACACACAGACATAGAAAGGCCTGAAAAAATGCTCAAGTATTAATAGAGGTTTGCTGTCTGTGTCGGATCACGAGGAAGTCACAGACAGACATGCACCTGCATTTCCAAACCTTCTACACTAAGCACACACCTTTCTTTACAACGGGGGTACAAACTTCCACGGCTACAGCAGGCATTGCAAAGTGGCCCCACAGTATTGGGGGAGGAGCAGAGGGCCCTGCGTGTGACAGGCACCTGCTGACAAGGCCTGCGCTCTGCAGGGAGTGGCCGTCACAATGTCCCAGCCAGGCCTGCCAGATCAGGTCATTTATCATAAGGATCCAAGAGCCTGAATATTTATGTGGAAATCTCCGTATTTTTCAGTGCTGGCTCGAATGTGTTCAAACCTGTACGGGCCAAATAACACACGTTTGAAAAATCTGTGGCAGTCAATCTGCAGTTCTGGCTTTACCATAATAGAAAAAATAAAACATAAAAAGAGTTCTTACTAACTGGTGGACGTGGTAAGAAGTTGCCAGTTCTAAATAACATGGCCAAAAATTCTACAGAGACCTTTAAAATTCTCAGTTTAAAAATTGCACCCTTTGAACAAACACACACCCAACAATCATTATACATAGACCCTCTACTTAGATTTTTTTGTTCCACTTTAGAGAAGTTCCACACAACGCTTTCTGTGTTACCAAAGTATGAGGGGCTGCTGAAGACACATGCCTAAAACAGAGAATTCCAAGTGCCTACAGACCCACACACATCGTTATATAAAGAACACAACATGGACAAAGCTAAAACTATCTAAAATTGAAACTGTTCAAAAATCCAAGAATACTTCTGAGGATAAGAACGAAGTCGTCTTCGTAACAAATCCACTGGGCTCCTCCCTATTCTGCAGTTGACCTTAACAACAGCAGGGGGATAAACAGTATTAAAAATGCCAAGTATCCGAATTATGTGTAACGCTCACCTTTCTACCGGGACTACAAATGAAGTGTCTACCCGGGCCCACGGAGAAAACCAGCTCCCGTTAACTCCCCTGTTCTGGAGACGGCATGGTACCTGTGACAACACCCCTGCTGAACAGCGAAGGTCACGTTGAGTAATTGGATGTTGCCCCTCTCCTCTAGGACACAGTTAATGGGTCAGGTGCCTACCCTGGGCCAAAGGGCAGTCAGTTCACACATTAGCCATCTCTAGGACCCCCGGCCAGGTCTTTATCTGCCTCGGGAATCTGAACGCACAAGACATATTTCTATTTGCTGAAGGTAAAAGGATGCCATGAGGTGGAGTCAGGGCCATGGCCGGCCAAAGCCACGAAGAAGCAGAAACTTGGCAAGCACAGAGGAAGGCAACTGGCAGAAGGAAGAGCAAACACTGGGAGTAGCTTCGTCAGATCTGCAGGGGCACATTACTACCCTCCATCTCGAGGCTTCCAGAAGCCCAGCTGGAAATGCACTTTCTCACCACCACATGGACAGCCTTATAACCAGGGCTGGCATGAGGGGGCAGCTTGAGAGGTCCATGTTCTTTGACCCCAGCTGCCATTTCATCAGCAGAAAATGCCTACTTCTCTAGAACTCCTCTGTGAGAACGGAGGCATTAGTCAGAGAAGTGTTACTTTGAAGAGTGTGTAACGGAGGCCAGTCTAACTTCCTTCTCTCTTAGCCGCAAAATACAGCTTTTCAAAACCAACACGGGGAACTGCAAGAAAATGAAAATCCTCTTGGGAGGAAAGCACAGTGTTCGTGTAGTTTTAGCATTCGTCCTCAAAGGAGATAAGATGGCCACCAGGATGCAGGGGCGGTGCTCTGGCTGACTGAATGGCACTCGGCAGAGGCACAGCAAGGGACATATAGTTTACTTAGTCATTTCTCAATAGCAAACTACGTCGTTGCCAGAACACTCGCCCAACAACACCTAGAGTTAGGAAAGCTTTAAGCGGTTAAAACCAGTTTTTCTTAGCAGTGGATATATTGGGTCTAAGACCCCAAGAAATACAACTTAAAAAAAAGAAAGGGGGGGCGGGGCGCCTGACGGGCTCAGTCGGTTAAACTTCTGACTCCTGGTTTCAGCTCAGGTCATGGATCTCATGGTTTGTGGGACCGAGGCCATGTCAGGCTCTGCACCCACAGCACGGGGCCTGCTTGGGATTCTCTCTCCCTCTCTCTGCCCCTCTGCTGCTCGCACTCGCACTCTCTCTCTCTCTCTCTGAAAATCGACAAACATTTAAAACAAGAAAAGAGAAAGAAAAGAAAAAAGGCAAGACGAGACTCCCTTTCTTGGGACAAAGGCTGCCATTTTACTGTTTTGAAAGCGTGATTAACGTGGACAGAAGTCTTCCCACGTCAGGACTGCAATGCTCACATTAGAGTAGGATTACAGCCTAAGTGCAGGGCAAACTTCATCAGGTGGCAACAAAAAGATGTGCTGTTGTCTGCTTTGAAGTCAAGAAGTCACGAGAAAAAAAAAAGTTACAAGAAGACAGAAAAGGAGAGCATGGATATTCTGCAGAATTTACCCTCCCCTCTCTCTAGAATATGATGTTGGGTCGGCAAGGTCTGCTCCTGAAACATGGGTTCACCTACCTTCCTCCACCCTTTGGCTTCCTTGGGCAGCACATCACATTTCTGGGCCACCTGTGGATTATGCAAGCGCTTGTCTAGGTCACTGGACAACTCCTACTAAGAAATCAATGTCATCTGGGGAACTCTCTCTCCCTCTGTTCTTCCACAGCAATAAATCGAGATGATCTTGGTTCTAGCTCTCTTAGCTTGGAGGTTCCAAAGATAAAGGCTTGCATCGTGAGTTCTAAGGACGCCCTATACTCATCGATACTTTGTTATCTGGTGCTAACATTACTCGGGCCCTTTGCTGTGATCTGTTTCAAGTACACGTTCTCTGTAATGAACTCAGTCCAGCATTGCTAGCTGACCAGCAATACGTAAAGACGCCTTTACGGACCAAAACAAGTAAGTATGATTTCAGCTAGGATTTGAAATGTTACGTGGGTACGCACACAGGTCCTTAAAAACAGCAGTTACGGTGATTCCAGAATTCAGGACCCGACTCAGTATTCACATGGTTTTCTAAACACGCTCTTCCGAGAAATGTTTCATCTTTATTCTAAAAAAAAAAAAAAAAGGCACTAGGCAAGGACAGAGCCGGCTGGGCCTCCGGGGGCCCGGCACTCGTCTTGGAGAAGGAACGCAGGCGGTTTCCCGGCGCGGGCGCGACCCCCGGCTCCCACCGCTCCGGCGGCACCGCGCACACTCGCCCGACCCGCGGCGGGGAGGGCTGCCCGGGGGCCAGCGGGGTCCCACCGCGACCCGGCTCGGGGTGGGCGGGGACGGCGCTCCCGCTCGCTGGCCCCTCACCTTCCGCACCTGCCCGCGAGGCCCGGCTCCGCGGCTTCTTTCGTTGGCTCCGGCCGCCAGCAACGCGCCGGGCGGGGGTCGCCCCCGAAGCCCAGCGGCGAAGGGCGCCCCGCACCGAGCAGGGGGAGGCTGCGCGGAGGCGGAGGGCACAGCTCAACCGGCAGCGGCGCCGCGCCGAGCGCGGACCCGCGAGCGGGGCGCGCGCCCACCGTCTCCGCGCCCGGCCCGGCCCCTCCCCCGCGGCCCGGTCCCGCACGGACGGAGGACGCGGCGCAGGGCTCCCTGTTACCTGCGGGAGGCCGGCGGGGGAGGCGGCCGAGGGTCTTGGCTCCGGTCCCCTCTTCGCCCCCTGTTGACACCAGCCACCCTCGCCTACCCTGTGAGGCTGTGGCCACTACACCCACAAATCTTCGGGGGGTATGCTCCCTCCGACACCATAGAGACGGGTCCGGAAACCGGACAGAACGCCAGCCTTCAGCCCTCCGACGCCACCACTGAGGCGAACGAACCCGGAACCGAGAGAGAGAGAGAGAGAGAGAGAGGCGGCACAGGTGACGCTCAGGCCGGCGCCATCTTGAGTGTGGGCGCCGGTGCCGGTCGGCACTTCGCGCCCTGCTCCCAGCGGCCTGGCTGGTTTGTGAAGATGTCTCCTCTCTTGGCGTTTGAGTTGAACTCACGAGTTTGTCTTGATTTTAAGTTTTAGGCTTTTAGCCGCGCGGTTTTAATTCGACACCCGCCCGAATCCAAAATGGCCGCCGTCGCCTCCAACAAATAGTAAAGGGGCTGGTCGCAGAAGAGAAGTATGGAAATTGGCCTGGACTTTTAGGAGAGTGACGTCACTCACCCCCGCAGCCGCGATTGGTTGCGCCGCGTGGGCTGAAGTCGTGCGGAACTGCGGCTGAAGCTGGCGGAGGTGTTGGTGGTTCAAGCTTAAACCTTTGAGTCGGGAAGTTTGAAGTTACGCTTAATTCAGCGTACATTGGGCTTAATCATGTTAATAGCACCTGTTAATGTTAATGGTTTCTACTTAATAGGATTCTGTGTGTGTTTCCCTGTTCTCATCTGTATGATCGCAGTAGTGGCAGCCATCACTACTGCTTAATACAACCTCACAGTTGACAGCTGACCTCAATAATTTGATCATCCAAAACTTGTAGTTTCTTTCCGGGAGCTGAAAGTTTCTGGTCGCTGAAAAGGTTTAAGATGGATAAGGACACCACAGTTTCCTCCTGAGGTTAAAAGAAAGCAACTAGGCCTACTTTTGCTCCATATTCAGAAATGTATTAAACACATGTTTATTGGGAGGTAGGCACATATAGATAGCATTTAACCTGCCGGATAAGCTTGACAATGGCTGAGCTGTCTATTCTGGGTCAGCACTGGCCTACAGAAACTGAATTCAAGCCACATATTAACTTCGCTAGAAGCCACCTTAAAAACTTTTCATCTTTTTAAAACTTTTTAATCTTTAAAGATTTAAGTCTTTAAAACTTTTAAATCTTTTACTGAAGAAAAAAAGATGAGGTGAAGTTAATTTTAATGTATTTGAACACAGTATAACCGGAAGATTGTCATTTACATATGCATTCAATAGTAAAAAAAAAAAAAAAATACTGTGTTACATTTTTTGTACTGTCTTCAAAATCTGCTATGTATATTTTACAATTTGGACTAACCATATTTTAATGCTCAGTAGTCACCTGTGGGTAGTGACCATCATTTTGGAGAATACAGCCCGAGGCCGTGTGACCACCACCTTGCACTAGAAAGTTGAGAGGCAGAAACGGGTTCACCTCCCTCCCTCCACCCTTTGGCTTCCTTGGGCAGCACATCACATTTCTGGGCCACCTGTGGATGATGCCACATAGTCACCATCTGGCAACCAGAGATCTTACAGACCAGTGGTAGAGCCAGCACCATTAGGGATGCAGCCTCAAATGGAATCTCCGAAGGCTGAGGACACCTTGAATTTTTAGACCCTGTTCACTCAGATGTGGAGAGCATTTTCTAAAATATTTTAAACAATTCACCCAGCTTGAATTCTTTTGAGAGCCCATTTCTACTAGTCATCATGATAATAAGTTGTTACTTTTGCCAATAAATACTCACTTCTGACACTCATCATGATAATTAGCAAAGCATCCAGTGCCATCAGCGATCCAGTTGGCTAAAGTGTTTGTAGCTCCATCTCTGGAATGTAGCCTTTCTGGAATGATTCCAGCTAGCAACCTCTGGAGTGTAGATTCCTGATTACCAGAATGCTGCGTCTAGGGCATAGCTTCAACCAATTAACCCACGCAGAATATTCCACTGTCAATGCGGAAATCATTTAAATCGCCAACAGGCATCATGACACCCATGCTTTAAGGAATATTGGCATCGCTTTGGAAACTGTGAACACTATACAAATGTTGCAAAATTTAAACTTCATGTTGTTACACACTAATATTTATTCCACAAATATTTAACATATACCTTTTCTGTGTCATGTACTATGCTGACCACTAAGAAGGAAGAAGACACAATCATTGCAAAAACGTGGGTTCAAGGGGCCCAAATAAAACTTTTTTTTTTTCCTTTTTAAGTGATTGAGGGTGTGTGAGTAGCTTAATGCTAGAAAAGTTATCTTAGTTTTGCGAAGTTCCCTGCCCCGGCTTCAGTATGTAAGTTTCAAGCTACTGTTGTGTGAGGCTAGATAGGAACTAAGTGACTCTACACTTCCCTGATTCCTCTTAAGGCTTTCCTGACATTTGCTCCTTGTTTACTTAGTACAGCAAATACTTTATTTTTTTCTAATGTTTATTTATTTATTTTTGAGAGAGAGAGAGAGAGTGAGCGCACAAGTGGGGTAGAGGCAGAGAGAGAGAGAGAGAGAGAGGGAGACACAGAATCTGAAGCAGGCTCCAAGACGCAGGGCTTGAACCCACAAACCATGAGATCATGACCTGAGCTGAAGTTGTATGCTCAACTTACTGAGCCACCCAGGCGCCCCCAGCAAATACTTTATAAATGCTCATGGTGTATCAACCTCTGCTGTAAAGACTGAGGAAACATCGGCAAACAAAACAAGATTAATTCCCTGTTCTCACAGGCCTCAAATTTTAGGGGTTTGACGGATAAGGGGAGAAATAGACACTAAGTGTATAAATGAACAAAGGTTAGTTTTCACAATGGTAAGTTCTATTAAAATACAAAACAAGGTGTTGAGGAGGAGGAATTCTACTCTGCTCTTCAAGATTCTTCCAGCTCTACTAAGGATTAAATTGACATGAAACAGATGAACAGGAGAAAATCAAACAAAAGTTTAATAACATGAGTACTTCCTATACACATGGGAAAGACCCAGGAAAACTAAGTAACTCACCAAAATGGCCAAAGCCATCACCTTAAATCCCATCTCCAGCTAAAGACAGAAGGGTTTGTGGTGGGGGAGACATTCCTGGAAGGTTACCAGGAAAAGTCCAGTAAACAAGGATAAGGGTAGTAGGTAGATTTAAATCCATTTCTTCTCCATTGATAACAGTTTCTAGAGATTTAGGGTCATCCCTCTTTTATGAATGGAGATTTCCCTTCTACATGTAAATATCTCTTACAAAAGGGTAATTTCTTTTTTTTTTAATTAAGTTTATTTTTTTTTTAATTTTTTTTCAACATTTTTATTTATTTTTGGGACAGAGAGAGACAGAGCATGAACGGGGGAGGGGCAGAGAGACAGGGAGACACAGAATCGGAAACAGGCTCCAGGCTCCGAGCCATCCGCCCAGAGCCTGATGCGGGGTTCGAACTCCCGGACTGCGAGATCGTGACCTGGCTGAAGTCGGACGCTTAACCGACTGCGCCACCCAGGCGCCCCTAATTAAGTTTATTTTTGAGAGAGGGAGAGAGAATATGCAAGTGAGGGAGGGGTGGAGAGAGAGAGAGAGAGAGAGAGAGAGAGAGAGAGAGAATCCCAAGCAGGCTCTGCACTGTTAACATCAGAGCCCGATGTGGGGCTGGAATCCATGAACTGTGAGATCATGACCTGAGCCGAAATCAAGAGTCAGATGCTTAAAGGACTGAGCCACCCAGGTGCCCGCCCCCTCCCCCTTTTTTTAAAGAATAGTTTTCCAGCCCCACCCTCCTTCCTATAAAAAACCTTCCCTTTATACAGCTGCTCAGAGCTCCCCTCTGCTTGCTAGATGGTATTCTGCCCCATTCCGGAATCATTTAAGGAAGCCAGCTAGATCTCCAAATTTATTTGGTCGAATTTTGTTCTTAACAGAATGAATGGAAATATAGAAGGATATCTACTAGTCTGTTAATGGTCCCTGTATGGGGTTAGAGAGGGGATTACTTCTTTTGTAATATGTATCTGCATATTGCTTTATGTGTTACAGTGAGCATATGTTACTTCTATAATTTTGAATTTAATAAAGGACTGAGGAGCTGAAATGTAGACTTAGATTGGAAGCTCTTGTGGTCTTACACCTATAAAACTGGCCTCGACCTGTGATTCTTCATTATGTGGTAACAATGTTGCGGGGTGGGGGGGGGGCATACCATAGTAGCTGAGAAGCATTTGATAGGAAAGACAGAAGGATACAGCACGTGCACATTTCCTGATAAGGTACAGATGGCAATTGAGTTAATGTCACACACTTAAGCCGAGAAAGAGTGGTGCATGATTCTCTGCGATTTTCTCAGTTGTCTTCAAAGCTGCACTTCTAGCTCAGAATAAGTTAAACATTATTTGCTCGATTTCCTTAAGAAAAAAAAAAAGTCCCTGTTCTTGCCACTCCCCCGAGTCTTCCTGAGTGACTCCTGCTACCTCCTGAGTTACCCCCTGCTCCCTGCAAACACTCACCCCAGTCTATGTTCTAAATCGAGGAAGAAGCATCGAGATGGAACAACGGAGTGCTCAGAGGACAAACGGAGTCCACAAAGAGTCTGTCCCATGGTCAGCAAACATGTTTTTAAAAAAAGTAAGCAAAGCTCTCCCAGAGATTTCAGAGCTCCTCCTGCAGGCTTTGGCCCCCACTTTAGGCACCAAAGTTCTAAAAAAATTATTTTCGCTTTTTCTCCCAACGTTTCTCTTCACTGATCCTCTTGATTCTTTCATTTACTTTTTCCCACCGTATGGGGCAAATAGAATCCAGTGAGACTGTCACCACACTGGTTTGGACAACCAAGCGGACAGGAAAGACGCCTGTGTCACAAAAGTGCAAAGGATGGCACCACCACTGCTTCCTGTTCTTTTTTTTTTTTTTTTTAATGTTTATTTACTTATTTTGAGGGAGGGGGCGCAGACAGAGAGAGAGAGAGAGAGAGAGAGAGAGAGAATCCCAAGCAGGCTCCACCCGGCTGTGAGCATAGAGCCTGATGTGGGGCTCGATCCCACAACTGTGAGCTCATGACCTGAGGTGAAATCAAGTGTGGGATGCTTAACCGACTGAGCCACACAGGAGCCCCCTCTGCTCTTTCGAGAAGAGGCAAGAGTGGAAGAAGGGCTCATCTGCCTTTCCTACCTTCAAGACACCGAGAAAGACCTGATGGAATCAGGTAGACGAGTGGTGAGATCAGAGTAACCCTACACAAAGTTTGTAAACAGGCATTTTAATAACAGAAAATCAGACCAAGGGAGAATGATTAGGTATTATATGAAAACATGATCACACGAAAGAGTTTGGGGAGAGAACAACTAAAACAGAGGGAGACGCCATCAGACAAACTCACAACAAAGGCAAGGCTGGGGAATAAGCTTGGTCAGGTTTCAGATGGGGGCTCAGTACCCCGGCACTCTTCTGCTCCCCATGGTGGTAACCACATTGCTTAGGTAGATGGGTGCACTTGGAACTTTACTGTGTCTTCATTCTGAGTGCTGTATTGCTGCCTAAGGAGTGGCGACAGTGATGAATGGAAAAACAAGATGTGGTATATCCATACAATGGAACATCATTCCTCCATATAAGAAGTATTGATACATGGTACAACACAGAGGGAGCCTGAGGACCTTCTGCTACACGAAAGAAGCCAGACGCAAAAAGCCACATATTGTCTGATTCCATTTCTATGAAATGTCCAGGACGGGTAAATCCATAGAGACAGAAAGCAGACGAATGGTTGCCAGGGCCTGAGGGTAGAGGGGAAATGGGAATTGTCAAATGGTATGGCAATTTTGGGGGGGTAATGAAAATGTCCTGGAATTAGATCATTGTGAAGGTGGCACAACCTTACGGGTATACTAAAAAACACTGAGAGAACAAGCATGAGCAGGGGAGGGGCAGAGAGAGAGAGAATCAGAGAATCCCAAGCATGCTCCGTGCTGTCAGTGCAGAGCCTGACGCAGGGCTCGAACTCACAAACCTGAGTCGAAATCCAGAGTGCGATGCCTAACTGACTGAGCCACCCAGGCGCCCCTGAACTGTACTTTTTTTCTTTTTTAAATATGGAAGCTTCAGGAATTTGTGTGTCATCCTTGTGTCGGGGCCAGGCTAATTTTCTCTGTATCGTTCCCATTTTAGTGTATGTGCCGCCCAAGCGAGCACTGAATTGTGCATTTAAATGGTGACTTTGAGGGGCGCCTGGGTGGCGCAGTCGGTTAAGCATCCGACTTCAGCCAGGTCACCATCTCGCGGTCCGTGAGTTCGAGCCCCGCGTCGGGCTCTGGGCTGATGGCTCAGAGCCTGGAGCCTGTTTCCGATTCTGTGTCTCCCTCTCTCTCTGCCCCTCCCCCGTTCATGCTCTGTCTCTCTCTGTCCCAAAAATAAATAAAAAACGTTGAAAAAAAAATTAAAAAAAAAAATAAATGGTGACTTTGACGTGAATTATTTCTCAATTAAAAAATAAAGCCCACGTAATGTGTGTGAGCAGGCACAGGTGTGCATGTGAAGGAGAATGGATATATTCATCAGGTCATTGTGCAACACTTGTAACAAAAGAGAACTCTACATTGATAGCAGGGACTTGTGTCATATTCTGTGTTATTGTAACTGAACTAACGTGAGTTCACAGCGCGGCAAGTCCCAGATAGAAACTACATCAGGAGGAGTTGCCGCACAAAGTAAATTTATCTGCAGCACATACAGAGATCACCGGGAAAGGTTTCCAAAGCCGTGATTCCTCCAGCAAGGGTGGATGGGTTAGAAGGAACCCTCTTTAGGGTTAGAACGAATATTCAGATAAGGAAGCCTTGTCCTGGGATGTAGGGGCGGGCCTAAGGCTGCGCATGTGCCTTAAGGAAACAGGCCTATACATACTTTGTATATTATGTAAACGAGGTTTGTGCTCCTTCTTGGGCGGAGATCTTAGTATTATAATGAGGTACAGGTAGTTGTCAGTCATTCTAGTGGTCGCTCTATCTGCGCAGGCGCCAGTCAGGGGTTTTGCTCACACCGGTCTGGGTGGTCCGGGCCTGCTGGAGGTCGCTATCAGTGGAGGGGCAGTTTCAGTTCCACTTGACCTGTATTAAGAGATAAGCTGGAAAGAAGAGCTGAAGGAAAAATGTGGGACAAAGGTCGGTGAGTACCGGCAGGTGGGCAGTGAAGGTCGGGTCTTGGGGTCTAGCTGGTGACCTTGTTGAAAATCAAGTGTCAGAAAAACTGAAAATTAATTGGCAAGTCATAAAGATGGCATTAGAAATGCTCCAAGTAGGTAGACTGAACTAATCTCAACGAGAAATGATTGACAAGCTCAGATTCCCTTTCCAAAGTGTCTCATCACATTTCTGGAGTTTGCAGATACCTTGAGCTCCCCAAACTTGTGTGGGTCTCCTTTTCAAAATCACTGAATTAAAACAGATTCCTTCATACCCAGCACTGGAAGTAAATGAGCTCTGAAAGTTAAGCGAATTGAAAAGCAACACTTCCTTAGCCAGCCCTCCTGGGATCTGGGCCTTGATGGGCAGCCCCATGTTCACCTGGCGCAAGCTCGGATATTCGTGCTCTGTGGGGTCTGACTTAACAGTCACACACTTGCCCAGTGCTCATTACACAGCCCACTTGAGACACTGGTAAATTGCAGGTTAGGAGGAAAAAGCGGACTCGTACGAGATACTTATTCTGCTTTTAAGTAGCAGTTACCAACCTCCAGATTCCGGAATCATTTCCTTCAGTTCCCCAAACTGCCAACCTAGCAAGATTAGGAGGCTTGGAAGAGAAAAGGAGTAGAGGAGGTGATGTGCATGTTAAACATTTCTTCTCACAGTTAATGAACTGCAGAGTTTCTATATCGAGTGGTCGTGATGATCAAATACAAATACTTAATTATTTATTTTATTATTATTATTTTTTTTACAGTGGAAGTCCTGTATATTGGACATCTGGCAAACGAAATCTTTCTCAATGCTTTCAGAGATCATGATTTGTAGTAACTGATAATTTTACTGAGAGATGAATTTAAATTATTCGCACTTCAGAGTGGTAGGTTCTCTAGTGGTCTTCATTTGGGTAATAACTCTCGTGAATTCATAATCTTCGTTATCTATGGAAAATACCTGTGGTGGTGATGGATGTGAAGAGAAAGTGAAAAGCCTTAAGGAAGTCCTAGTACTTGTGATTTGGAGGATTTCTATAGGCCTTTGGATGTATCCCTGATAGAAGCAACTGTCGCATCACAAAACATCACAAACTTAGTACATAAGACACCGCGTACTTTGCTCACAAATTTGTAGGGCTTTGGGCAGGGCATGGCAGGGCAGCTCATCTTGGCTCATGTGGCCTCAGCTGGGGTAGCTTGAGGGCTGGGGGCTGGGATCACCTGAAGCTCATTAGCCTCTGCCGGTTGACTGGTTGTCTGCTGGGACCTCAGCTGCAGCCACCTGCTGAAGCCCATACACGTGGCCTCTCCATGTGGCTTGGCCCTCTCACATCATGGCAGCTGGCTTCCAGAATGAGCATCCCAAGGGAAGGAGGCAGAATTGAAAGTATTTTTATGACTTAGCCTTCACCTTTATGACTTCCACTTAACGCTATTGGTTGAAAACAGTTAAAAAAAAAAGTCCATCCATGTTCAAGGGGAAGAGGCATAGACTCCATTAGTAAATGGAGGAGTATCAATATCACTTTGTAAGATGAGCGTGTGAGATGGAATATATGGGGGCGGGCATCTTTTGAAAATACAACCTGCCACATCAGCCCAAAACTACAAAAATTGAAACAACAGCGATTTATCATTTTTCACAGAGAGTCAACTTTCTGTGGTTGGCTGGGTGGTTCTTCTTCGGGTCTTGCTTGAATTCACAAGACTGCGTTTTGGTGAGAGGTCAGCTGAGGGAGTGTGCTCAGCCGAGACGGCAGGGCTTCTGTCTCCCAGTTTTTCACAGCATGTCAGTCTCAGGGAGCGATCCACAAGGGCAAAGGCAGAGGCCGTGGGTCTTCTTGAGGTCTAGGCCCTGGACTCCTACGTTGTTTCTGCCACATTTTGTTGGTCAAGGCAAGATACAGGGTGAGCCCAAATTTAAGATGTGATAAAACAGTCTACCTCATGATGAGAAGAGCTGACAAATACCACGGCCATCTTTTTCAATCAATACACATTGCCTTCTGGCCCCAATGATTGACCTTCTGTTCCCATGCAAAATAGGCTCACCTCTTCCCCCCAAAGTCTCATATCATTGTGGCATTAGGCTCTGGCTTGTAGTGAAAGACACCATCGTAAAATCATATTCAAGTGAGGATGAGGCTTCTTGAGTGTGGTTTTCAGGGTTTCCTCTAGTATGGTTCCTCTTGATTCAGAGACTTGTGAACTGAAAGAAGTTATCTGCCACCTCCCCTGTCCACTCCCACCCAACACACAAAGGTGAGACAGGGACAGGATAATCACCAAGGATACTTGCATTCTGAAAGGGGTGCAATGGGAAGTTATTGTTCATTGCAGATCTGAAATCCTGCTAGGTACACCTGCAACTTACTCTGGGGTCACAGGATGTTCTTAGGGCCACTTAATGTCAGAAGTCTGAGCGTACTCTGTTTCTTGGAAGGCATTTTTTCTTTCTTTTCAGGATTCTTAAGGGAATTTCAGTTCATTTTCTCAAGAATTCTTCCAGAATATGTCAAGATAGATGTCACACCCATTTTTTAAAATGATTCATATGTTGTAGGGAAAAAATCCTTTTTAGCTCAGGGATGTTTTCTTCTATTATCTTCTTGGCTATTGTTCCTATACCGTTTTATTTATTTATTTTTAATGTTTGTTTATTTCTGAGAGAGAGAGAGAGACAGAGAGAGAGCGAGAGAGAGACAGAGAGACAGAGAGACAGAGAGAGAGAAAGACTGAGCACGAGCAGGGAAGGGAGAGAGGAAGACATAGAATCTGAAGCAGCTTCCAGGCTCTGAGCTGTCAGCATAGAGCCTAATGCAGGGATCGAACCCACAGACTGTGAAATCATGACCTGAGCCGAAGTTGGACATTTGACTGACTTGAGCCACCCAGGTACCCCGTTCCTATACTTTTTAAAAGGACTCTTTTATTGGAAAACCAACCAGTCAAACGTTGGTGCTCTGATTTTTACCTTCTATATTATTCATATTTAATCTATGTTCTTCTCCTCTGCTTTCTCAGAGAGGTTTTAGAATTTTTCTTTCATATTACTGATTTTTTTTTCAGTATTAATTCTATTCTTTAATGGCTCTCTATTTCCGGCAAGTCTTTATCCCAAACAGTAGGGAGGTTCTGCTGTACTCCAAAGAGAACGTATGTTGAAGCCTAATGCATTATCACTCCAATTTAGTAGACTTTCAAGAACGTGGCTAAAATGTATATGTGGGATTTTTGATATCTGAGGACATACCAGTGTTTTCTACATTCCCATTAAACTAGCAAAAACACAGAACTAGCATAGACACAAAAGAACCCAACAACTCACCTCACTGAAAACCTCAAGGTATCCTCAAAGACAGAATTTGGGAAGACTTGCCAATAATCAAGAACAGCTGGGTGGATTTAGACAAGACCCCTCCAGGAAATGCTTGGAAAAAAGTAGGAAGATCAGTTTATCTTTCTCTTATTCTCTGTTTCATGACTAAAGACCAGGAGGTTAGTCACAGCTAATCTTGGTACAAGAAACAAAGACTCTAAAAGCAGCCCTTCAACTGTGTTGAAGAAAAACCATTCTTTTCTGTGGGACCTTCTGACCATCTGGCTTAGGCCTATGCCGAAGATTCTTAGCATACCCCTCATGGCCTGGAGCGAGCCCTGGCACGCAAGGCCGAGTGACGGGCTTCTGACTGCCAGCTGTGATCAGAGCTGCAAGTGGTAATAGTACCAGGTTACTGTGTGTGATGTACCCCATCTGTCATTTCTGAAGCTTCTGTAAAGTCATGGCAAAATTTATAGCTTTCAGTTCTCTGCTGTGCAGAGTTAAGCACTAGGTGCTTATCCCGCGTATGGAAGGCAATAGGAAGGGGTAGAGAGTGTCCTCCTTCCCCAAGTCCCGACTGGACATGGTGGCTCTCCCACGTGGCAGGCATCATGAATCTTAGGAAGGTGACCAACACAGATGCAGCCGTGGGGGGGACAGGAGGAGGAAACAGAACATGAGGAACCTATTCCTGGCCCTACGTGAGAAAGGACCTTCGGGAACTCTCAGAAAGAGCAAAAAACTCATGAGGAGAAATAATTTCCAGCTATACACCAAGGCCTAAAAGCCATGGCAATTTAGTCATTAAAGTAAATGTGACTTTAATCTGTAGTCAAAATTTAGTGAGGTCAGGATATTTGACTTACATATAAATGGTATTTCTAAAAGTGCCCAAGGCCAAAATCTTTTGTTGTCTGAAGTAAGAATTTTAGATATTCTTCCTTATTCCTTTAGTAAAATATTCCTTCATAAATAACGTAAAGGTAAACCAGCCCCTGCCTGAATGGAGAGTTCACGATTTCTAACTTTGTGAAGTTCCAGAACTAATGCAAAAAATAGAGAGAGAGAGAGCACATTCAGGTAAACCTCAGGGAGCACAGCCCTGGAAATGTTAGGAATCGTTGGTGACGCTCTTCCTAAATCAATTTACAATAGTATGAGGAAGGTTACACGTTAGAATGTTTGCTTTATCTTTCTATTAATGTCACTTATTATATTGCATGTTTTATACTTTGTAGGTATGATAAATAATATTTAGTATTGAGGTTACTGCATTGGAAACATGGAGACAGGTCAGGTACTGACCAAATATATAAGCTTGGTCAAGTCTTTTGATGTCTCCTGGCCACAATTTTTTCAGCTGAAACAGCATGACAGGGTTTTGCATCAAAGACCCTTACCAGCTTTAATATTGTGTGGTTAAAATGGAAACTAAGACAAATAAATGTATGCTTTCAGAAAGATCAATTAGGTTGCTGAGTTCAAAGACACAAATCATACCTTAGATTCACATATTCCCTAGAAGCATATATACTTCCTTATACATAGCAGGTAATTAAGAAAATCTGTTTATGATATTTAAAATTTTTATGTGTTTGGTTTCTCAAATACATAGATAGACTGGGTTATTTAAAAGGCCCTTTCCAGCTCTATTATTCTACTAAAAACATAAATCAAGCCAAATAAATTGTGTAGTAAATCAATGAGATTTTCAATTCAAGGACAGAAGTCTTATCTTTGATCTATAAATTCCCTTCAAAGCCTCATATAATTCCTTCCATAGCAGGCACTCAAGCAAATATCTCTAGATTATAGTTATTCATTTTGCTTTGTTTTTCAAGTAAGTCTCCAACGCTGTAATATGAATCACTTTCAAACCTCATTATTAATTATAATGTCTATTTCTAACTACCTAAATCTTATAAAGACAAGTACACAAATGGGAAATGGGTGAGAAAAATATTCTATCCCTTAATTGTCCTCAATGAGACTTACAGCTTTTCCATACTTTAGATTCCATGAGTAATAACATTTAAAAGCCCAATACGAATCTAGGTTCATGTGCACTAACAGATGTCTCAGGTATTCTGCCTTAAAATCAGAAAGACAGGAATTCAAATCGCGAAGAGACTCCACGCATACATAACACAGCTGTGGCACATGTTCCACTGTAGATTGAAAACTCACTGTTAACTTTGGGAAGCAACCCTGAAAAGGCAGATGGAATGGAAAAATGAGGTGACATTCTTTTTATAAACTTTAAAGTAGCACACATCACACAAAACACTTAAGAGTTTACGAGGGGGGAAAAGGGCAGGGGAAAAGAAAATTCATACGCACCCTATATAAGCATGAAACTCTTAATGATACACATTAAATAGAAACACATGACTTTTGCTAATTCATTTGTACTTTATCCTTCTTTTTAATAGAAATTAAATTAGTCACTTAATGTACATAATGTAGTGTTTGTTTTCCAGTCTAGTTGCTTTTCAGCATTTTCTTTTGCGTCTCTTTGAATAACATGGGCAATGTTATTCATCATCAAGATGTGGTTTGATGAGTGAACAAAGTCAAACATCAACTATACTTAACAGAGGACGGAGGGGTCAGAGTTAATTTGTAGCTAACAACATGGAAAAAATAAAAAGAAGCACAGACCCACAATAATATCAACATGCATTATTAGTCAAGATTCAAAGTTAGCCCAACCCACACAGATTTCTTCTAAGCTGAGAGTACATATGGAAAGGGATGACTTTATCGAGTTCCATAGCCGTAGTAGTAAGGTTCATCAGGGCGGAATCCATAAGCTGTGGCAGGGCGTCCAAGAATGCCAACTGATTGGCCAAAGCCATCCATTCCAAGGCTGAAAAGAGAAAAAGGAATGATAAGTTATATTTTTCATCACACATCCACACGGGAGGCCGGGAACTTGACACCTCCAAGATTTTCTTCCTAGCAGCAAAAGTGATTAATGCGGCTATCATTAAGCATTTTTCTTCTTCATATATATATATATATATATATACATATATATGTGTGTGTGTGTGTGTGTGTGTATGTATGTGTATATATACACACACACACATGTTATATATATAATATATATTTAATACTAGTTTTACTGAATTAATATAGCCACAAAAATGTGCATAATAAATATTTCTAACAGTGTGTGTTAAAAATGTTGGAAACCTCTGTCATCAGGTAGTATTCAAGACAAAGAGGAGGACAGATCAGAAAAGTTTTCATAAATTACATTTATATATGGCTTTTATGCCAGAATATGAAAAGATTTTATGTACTAGCAATTATCAGTATAGTACTGTTAGGGAACGACAATACTAAAACTTGTAAAATGAGTTTTGTTATCGATAATAAAATTTTTTTCACATAGGATTGTTAATAATCATGCATGCATTTTGAGTTTTAGCAGTAAAACTCTCACTCAGGGTCAAATCATACCATAAACCTATGACTAGAACAGGACAAGGAATTTTACAACATTTGAGTTAGTCAGATTTGATCTGCAAATCCTTCTCTGACTCCTCAAAAAAAAAAAGTCATACATTTCTTTTGAATTACAACAAGATAATTATAAATTTTGTCAGTTTATTCTATGGAAATAATAGAAGCCTAAAGATGACCTTCGGCGTTATAATGACATTTGATACATGGACAAACTTTATTGCTTTAAAAATTATTCTTTCATCTATCAGTAAATTTAAAAAAAAATCTGTTCTCCAAGGCACTTTTTAAGGATCAGAGAATTATCCAACACTTAGCCAAATGACAAGGTACTTATCTGGCCAGGCAAAGATGGCAGCTAGAACATGCTCATGCACAGCTCATGCAGTGAATGCTTCTGAGCTTATTTGCAATCAAAGAAAAACAATTTAGAATATAGAAACATGAACTTTGAAAAAAATAACATATTTAAATGATTTAAGATTATTTGAGGCATATACTAGATGGAAACATACTTTATCAGTAAAATCTCAGTATGATTAAAAAATGTACTCATGTAGGCACTACCTTCCTCTCAAAACTCAAAACGAGGTTAAGTTAAAACACAATAGAAGTAACTATTAAAATATTAAAGGTTTTAAATGATTTGTGTATGCGTGTACACATATGTGCATGTGTATACTGAGATAGGACTAAATAGTAAATATAAAAAACCTAACACATATAGGGCGTATTATTCATGTGAATCTACTGCTCAGGGAAATGGAATTTCTGAGGTTTAAGTTTTAGGTCAGCATTTGTAGTGAGTGATCCTGAAGGAAACAAACTTTTTGGGCTTCTTCTAAATATGTGTCTATGATTCTCCCAAAAATTGGCTGCAATTTTAAAGTCTGAGTTTTATTTTGAAATGGCAAAATAGAAGTACATCCTTCCTACCTTGGCCTCCTGGGAAGAAAGATAAGTTTTATGATGAAGGGAAACACTGCTCTAGAGGTAGCTTTAAAGATGTTACAGAAATTAATGCAGTCCATGAACAGAGATACACCTGCATCAGTTTAAAATTAGAGGAAAAGTCGGCCGTTGACATTTTTTTCTCCTGAAGCACTAAGGCTAACAAATACTCATGTATCCAGACAACTCTCAATTACGTAAAAGTTGACTGGATAGCTTATGCATTTCAACTCCTTCCTTTTTCATCTAATTATTACCTGCCTTCAGACACTGCTTATGTTTTTTAGCATCTTTTCCGAGGCCTAATAGCAGGAGACTTAGGTTAAGCTCGAGTTAATTTTATCTTTGTTTCTCAATCAATGTAGAGGCTTCCAAGGGCTTGGAAACAAGAGGCACAGAGTAGATCAGTAAAGAAAATACGCAAAGACACCTTAAAAACAGAACATCTCACAGAGGAACTCGTAGCACTATTACTGTAATTCTATCGAAAAGAAGAGAAGCCTCAGAAGGGAGACTGTCGGCCATGTTGGCACAGAACAAGATGCTCCCCAGTGGCAATGTTGGTACCAACCCAAGCAATTCCTTGGGGTGACCTATAACACTATTGGGAATATCTGATTTTTGGCAGGCTTGTCCTCATTGAGGAAGGGACCTTAAAAAAGGTTCTGATTGTGTGAGGTCATTATACATGCAAACTGCAAAACTGATTTCTATGATCAGTAGGCAAACTTCCGATCATTGTATTTCCATGTGGCTTGACAAGAGGGTAAAGAATACACTCAGAAATTATCCAATCTGCCTGATGTAAATTGACAAATGGACATTCAGCTGTTTTTTTAAGGACATTCTCTGTCACACTGTTGGTAAGAATTTGCACTCCAAGTCAAGTTAAAGTAAGATCGAACCTTGAACACTGGCGAGTTTCAGTTTCTGAGCCTGCAAGTTTACTGTAATAAAGTTCTATTTATGCAGTCAACAGTTCACCCAGAGACATCTGTGTGTTCTGGCCAAATTGTTTGAACTTCCACAGATATCATTTGCAAAAAAATTTTAAGGAGAAAAATTAGAAACTCTAACAATGAGTTTTTCTGTAATGATCCATCACATATCACAGATGAACTTGCTGTTTAAAGAAAAGAATATCTGAAACATTATGACCAGCTTGAATGGTACTTTGACAGAAGTCCTAGGTCCTTTTGTATTATGAAAGATCAGCTATATGTACACAAGATCTTCTAAATAAAATTCACTCTGAAACAGAATAGGTTGATTTTCTAATCTCTCGTTTGGTTCTAATATGGAGGGGACACTGGACTATTCAGGATGCTACAACCTGAAGCTACATATTCTTCCGGGATATGTGGATACATGCTGTGCTTTCTCCCTTGGAATAAAGATGTAGCCTTGTTACTTTTGAATCTGGTTCAAAACCAGGAACACCTAATCATAAGTTTTCCTTGAAACAGGAACGGATAGATTCTTTATGTAAGTTTGTCTAGAAGGAGATAGAAATGTGAATATAAAAGGGAAGTATGGCAGCAAAACTTGTGCTTTCCTGATCCACTAAGGACTCAGAGTACACAGTAACTTGCATGCCCTCACTAGGGACCCTGAGAACCCAGAGAAACTAAGCTGTGATACGGTACACCTGCCCTTGCCCTGTATGACTGTTCTTCAGATGAGAGTTTGCACACTTGACTATTTATATTGGAATTTAATCTAACAGCTCACATGTGTTTCCATGTGTACATACTTTCTTCCAGGCATTCCTAACCTACATAAAAAGCCGTGTGTCCTCTAGATCAGAAAATGCCACTACTAGACCACTATTTTTTTTTAATAGGACTGTGTAGTGTCATTTAACCATTATCCTCAATGTCTAGATATCATTTTTAGACCTTTAAATTAGAAAGATAACAAAATGCAATCTCTTCTTAAAAATATCTTATTTCTAGTTCAAAGAAAATGGTTACTGTGTGTTGTGAAAAGACAACTAGGAAAGGTAAGGGCCCCCCAAATCCATCTGCTACTAAGTTTTCTGTCCCAAGAACAATGATTTGGAGGTACCTAGAAAGGAAAATGACAAACTCTTTGTAACTAAGAAATTACATTTAAAATTCAACAACAAATATAGAAATCACATCAGGATTTTATTTTTACATGAACATTTAGAAACCTAATTAGCATTCAGCAGGCAGGAGACAGAATTTTGCTGTAATATTTACAAGGCTTCAAACAAATTTTTAACAGCATTCATTATATTTCTAAACTTGCGATGATTCAGAGAGGGGGGAAAAAGGGAATCGAGGCATGACAAGTGGCCCTTCACATGCAGCACATCACAAGGGGACCGGCAGCCAGTAAAGAATTGTAAGCACTCTGGGGCTCTACTTAGACTTCTGTGCCAGGGTTGACGTTCCCGTAGGAAGGGAAGAAAATCACCTACCTCTAGCTGTTTGTGAGGCTTAATTAGTGCATATTTGTAAAGCACTTTGAAATCCTTGGATGGAAAGTGCTGCATAAGTGAAAAGTATTATTATTTTATTAAAATTCGATGAAAGCAACACACGTCTTTATCTTCTTTGAAATTCCCAAGTCAGCAAAATGAATGCAGAGCAAATGATGACAATATTAAAGGATGCTAATAAAAATAAAAAATAAATTCAAGCCAAGTTCTCTTTTCACAGGTCACAGAATCTTTGGCTTGGAAATATTTTTAGAAATAAGCTAGACTGTGCTTCCATTCACCACATCCTTGACAGGGTCTATCGAATTCTTTGCAGAACATCTCCAGGAATGGGAGTACTCACAGGGCAGTTCTTCCATTGTGGGCCCGTCACACTGTTAGAAAGTTCTATATCTTGACCTGTAATCTGGTTGTATTAGTTCTAGAATTACCATTTGGAACCACAAAAGAAATCCAATTCTTCTTTAATATGGTTACTTCACAACTCTTGTTTACTCAATCCTCATGACATGGTTTCTCAAATCTTTACTATCTGATTTGCTCTCTAAATAACTTTTGAGGGCTGCTGGGGTGGCTCAACCGGTCAAGCGTCCGACTTGGGCTCAGGTCACGATCTTGCGGTTTGTGGGTTTGAGCCCTACATTGGGCTCTCTGCTGTCACCACAGAGTCTGCTTCAGATCCTCTGTCCCCCTCTCTCTCTGCCCCTCTCCCACTTGCACACATGCTCTATGAAAAATATTAAAAAATAAAATAATGATTTTTTTCAATGTTTATCTTACAATGAAGCTGAAAATGATGTGATACTGTACTTATTATGTGGTCTGAAACCAGCACAGAATACAATGAGATCCTGTTTCTGACTCTCTAATAATGTAGGCTAAAAATGCACTGATCTTAAATTTTTTAAAGAGTCGTTACCACAAAATGGCTCACATTGAATGTATATGTGTGTGTATAGTTGTGCGTATGTACACACAGGGACACACACATGAAGTTTTCACACTGAATTTCATCTTTTTGGTTTGCGTCTTTTTTTTTTTTTAAGGAATTCTATTCTCCCTAAGATAAAATCCTTTAGAGTAATATATTTATAAGTAGAGGGTGGTGATTCTTATTAACTACCTTTGTGATCCATGGGATAATATCGAAGGCTAGAATTCTTTTGGGATTGTCAAGTGAAAGGACTGAAATAGGCTAACTTTTTTCAGAGGAAGGATATTATAGAGCTGTGTGAAATGTTATCTGATAATAGTTTTCTAGAACAGTTCATTCTTTTTATCAAATATTCCAATATATTTATCATAGAATCAAAATCAATATTTTTATCTTCCTAAGTAGATTATAAATTGATCAGAGTAATTTCAGCTTTACTATGATTTGTCATGAGAAATTTAGTAATACGTAATTGTGGTAGTGAAATGTAATAGTGATCCTTTGTATCCATCCATCCATCCATCCATCCATCCATCTAAATAGTACATGAGTTCCTATAATGTGTTAAGTATAGTATTGACAGTCAATGTTAAAAAAAAAAAAAAAAGATGTGGTACTGGGAAGGCAATAAGTAAGACATGATCCCTTGGCCATGCATTGGAGGCAACTAAACATGGAACAAAATTCTGATAATAATATGATGTTGTATTACCTGTAGTACATTTATAAATTGCTACAAAAGAATAGAAGAAGAACAAATATTTAGTATAAAGTTAGAGTATAATAGAGGTATGTACAAATTGTTCCAAAAGAACCTAGGGGACTAGAAAGTCTTCACAGAAAATATTTTTATTTTAATGCATCTGTCACTTCATGACTATATCTATACCTATCTATGTATCTTTTTACTTTATTTCCTATGAGACTATAAGTACCATGAATAAAGGTAAAGACTGTCACTGTCTTATTCATTGCTATATCACTAGCATCTAGCACTGTATCTGACATGCAGTGGGCATTCAAAAAGTATTTTGTATGAATGGATGAATGTAAAAGGACAAATTGGATTTCACTTGTGGCAGCCTGAGCAAGAGAGAGAAGGCACTGAAGAACAGCCTCTGGTTTGTTATGGTTAAAGTCAGGGTTACGATGAAAGCTGAACCCAAGTGGCAGCAGATAAGGCTAGAAAGGGATGTTAAGACTAGATTTTGAAAGCTCTTCATATGCCATGCTAACTATATACTTTGGGAAATTTGTCTACGATTTTTTAAAAAGGGGAACAACTTACGTGTTTTAGAAAGAGAACTGTGGTAACTAATGGTGTTAGACAAAAACATGGGGAGCATTTAATAGAGAATATTATGGCTGTCCATATGTGAAACAGTGAGAGCCCACAGAGGCAGCAGAAGAAATAATGATAATCAAATATGCTACCTTTCATGATAAAAAAAAAATGGTATCACTGGGGTGCCTGGGTGGCTCAGTCCATTAAGCAGCTGACTTTGGCTCAGGTCATGATCTTGCTCGCAGTCCGTGAGTTTGAGCCCTGCATGGGGCTCTGTGCTGACAGCTCCGAGCCTGGAGCCTGCTTCGGATTCTGTGTCTCCCTCTCTCTGCCCTTCCCCTGCTCGCACTCTGTCTCTCTCTCTCTCTCAAAAATAAATAAACATTAAAAAAAATGGTATCAATTTCTCTTTTGAAATGGGTTTTTTAGTTATACTTTTACCATTTGGGAACTGAGAATGAAAAGAAAGAATATCAAAACTGGCTGAAATTTTAGAGGTTATAGCTAACTGGCATGAAACAATTTTGCCATAGAAATATGCTTCATCAAATAACTAAGAAGCCGTAGTATTCCATGTAGATGAATACCACAGACTGTAGAAATAGCTTGCCTTTGAATTCAGTAGGAAGAACTAGACTATTCTGGCAGAAGAGAACATATTTTTCTTGAAATTCTTATGTATAGTAACAAAAGAAGTGTGAACTGAATGGGATAAAGCCTATAAAATTGCACCCAGCATTAGATGTATGATTAAATCAAGATCTCAATGCTTGTAATTTATGAACTAAACACTAGATGGAGAGCTTGTCTTATCACTGAGTATCGTTTACTTTTACAAAGTTTTAAAGCAAGTTTTAAGTTTTATCAAATTGAAACTTCTTAGCCTACTTAACATTTAGAGAACGTGGTTTCCATTGCATTTATCATATAGTCCATGTTCTCATTTTATAAATGTGAAATAATTTAGAGCTAAATAGGAATGTCATTCATATGCAAAAAGGTTGCGAAGGTGGGGGCCTATGAGTCTTGGACACTGAAAAATGTAATGTACGTGCATGTTAAGTACTACTGCTATAGGGACAGCTTCTAAAATTTTCGCTGAACCTGTCCAAAGCACCTTGTCTCTCTAAATTTATATGCGACAAATGCATATTTTAGGTTGCTAATAGGTGTTAGTTGTTGAACTTGAGCCTTTGTATTACTGAGGTAAACACACTTAAGCAGTCTTCTGATGAGCTTTACCAATATATATCAAGTTCAGCTGTCATTTCCCATTTAGTTTTTATTCTTAATCTTTTACATGCATAAGTATCAATTTTCCTTTTATTATGATAAAACTAAATGGCTAATGACTCTTAAAGAATATTTTAGTGGAATCGAACCAAGTAGTATTTTCCCCAAAATCAAGGGCAAATGATACGAGTAGTGGGAGGTTGTACTTAAAGTACTCATCTGGAATTTATTTTGAAAAAGTTTTTTAAAAGACATCTGTCAGTTCTAAGGGGATATATACCACCTTGGGGACAGATCCTTTCAATTTAGTTACAATACTATGATGCTTCAGATAAAAACTAATTTGTAGTAATGATGGGAGAAGCATGTGTAAAACAGTCACTGATTTGTTCCAAATGGTAAAGAAATTCCATTTTACTGATGCTCTTCTAATTTCATTTAATTCACACTTCTCTTATTATGCATCTTAATCTGTTGTTTAACCCATCTCCAGGACCTATTTTAATGATTGCATTTTTTATGTTGAGATGTTATAGTTGGCACTTTTTCATATTATGACATTGCACTAATTTTCTAAATTCCTTTGTCTTTTTAAAAATGTTATGGTCTAATTGAGAGTCTTCTATTAATTCTAGTTCCTGGGCATCCTAACTCTCTGTTATGCCTGACAATTCTCCTTTGTGACAATACTTTTCTTCATGAGCTTTGCAATTTTTTTATTGTGTTCAATTTCAAGTTGCCTTTATTTATTCATTTGCTTTTGCCTGTCTGTTAGTCCTTGAACTTGAAAATATTACTATAGAGAGGTTCTGTATTTGTTTATAATACATTGAGGCTTCAGGGGGTTCCACTGTCCTGAAAACATTTTTAATGAAAATTACTTGATTTGGGGTTCACTAAATTGGATGAATAGTATAAATTCTGAACCCACACACGCTCATGAAGAAAGCTTGTGATTTCTTTCTCCTGGGTAACTCTCCTCCTAGGGCCTTGGGGCAGAAGATAAGTTTTGGCCATTTCTCTAGGCTGGTGAATTACAATCATCTAGTCCTTTTTTCAAATGATGAGAAAAAGGCAGCCCATTGAAGTTCCGGGCCTTATACAGGAATTCAGTTTCATTTTCCTTTACTATATAACCTATACTGAGTTCATCATTATTCTCATGCGTGGTTATTTTGTGTGTGTGTGTGTGTCCTATCTTTGTGAATTTGGCTGTGAATTGTAAATTTTTGTTAACATTTAATCCACCTTTTTAATATATCTATATGGGGGCACCTTCTAAGTCAGCCAGGTCTACCATCTTGCTGGAAGTCCCTTCCACTTTACTCATTATCTGCTCTGCACACTCAAGAAAAGAATTTATCAACCTTGTATTCCTGTGACTCAGAATTGGCCCGCTTGAAGAGAACAATGACTTGAGAGAAATAACTGCAGCTATGAGAAGATATTTTCTTTTTCCTTATTTGTAGCAATTAACAGGAAAAATACTCTCATAGGTGCCTCATGGCAGCTGTCAAATGTGATTATCAAGCTGAAGTGAGTATTTACTCAAACCTATAATGGTCTTGAACTTTTAATAATAATCTTTTAGGGAAAGTATGCCATTCTAGTCATCTTTAACTTGTTCTTCAATTAAGTGCAAGGACTTCTTGAAATTGTCAGTTCTATACTATCAAGCAGTACCTCATTTCATAACACCAAATGTTCAGGGAACCCACTGAGCTGCTTAAGTAACCCCTAGGTCAATAAACCGAGTCATTAGCACCTCCTTTGAATAATTGTTTGTCTGTTACTGGTTCAACATTTATATAATCTGTCATAATACTTTGGTTTTTTAAGGTACAAAAATTACTGCTGTAGGCTTAAAGTAGTGAATATAACATAAGTAGCAATGTTTTCGCAGCGATAGTTTAACCATATTGTCTGGTACTGAGTGAGTTAAAGCCTGAACACCACAGCTAATTACTATGTAATGCTAACCTTAGTTGCTGGTTCATTTTGAGACTCTTTAAAATATGAACTGTGTATTTTACCCCTATGCACTCTCTTAATGATTTGTTTTTTTAGACTGAAATCACTTCCAGCCATCAGTTATACTCTTGGTCTCTACATATGCACTTCTCCAAGCACAAATATTTCTTTTTCCTATTGGTCTGCCAGCCCTGTCAGAGCAAATTTCACTTTAAACTAAATGCTATGATACTTAAAACCTCTTGGATTACTCAGGCTGCTAGTGTGATCTATGACCTTCCAAGAATGACAGCTGAACTTTCCAATTTGCTTATACTGCTTGGGGAACTAGAAAGCACATGCCAAATAGGAAAATGTTTCTGATGTTGAACAGAGAGAAGTTCTTGTTGGAGGTGAGAGCAGGAGACTATTAAGTACTGAAAAATACTAATAAGAAATGAAAAGAAACTAAACATGCTGCAAAGTCTAAGACCTTGAGCATAATTCAAACGTTAATGCTAGTACTCAAAACTTTTCAGTCCAGTAAAAATATGAATAATGACCTTCGGTTACTGTAATTTAAGCACAATCCAGAATCTTAAAGTGATAATGCACTATCAAAACGAACAAGTTCAAGATACAGAATAGAACCTAAAATTATCATGAGTACTATGTAAAATGGGCTATATGAACTCCCCATCTTTCTTTATGAAACAGACAGAAATCCGACATATGGACACAATCAGAGTAAACAGGGCTATCTAACATGCATGCTACAGATCACTCTCTCATAAATGAAAAATTAATGTTAAGCTTCTGTTAATACCTTGTCTCTCAAATCCTCAAATAAATAATACAGTTTGGGGATATTTTGATATACTTTAAACCTTTTCACTTTCTTTTACTACCTTACATAAGAGGTAGAGAAGTGTTGTAAAAAAAAACCAATCTCAAAAATCTTATCAAATATACGAAGCTTAATGTAAGGTTTCCAATATGTCATACTCTACTTATTCGTTTGTCTCAATAATTTTTAGGCTAATAAAAATCAAATGGTGGTTGATAAGTAAAGACTTTTTTTTTGTACCTAAAATCAAACCAAGTGACATTTTTCTAAAATTGAGGGCACGAGTATATATATAATAGAAACTATGTTTAGACAAATTAAAAGTGTGTATTTTTATTATTTTATTTTTTTAATGTTTATTTTTGAGAGAGAGAGAGAGAGAGCACAAGCAGGGAAGGGCAGAGAGAGAGGGAGACACAGAATCTGAAGCAGGCTCCAGGCTCTGAGCCATCAGCCCAGAGCCCGACGCGGGGCTCAAACTGACAAACCATGAAATCATGACCTGAGCCGAAGTCGGACGGTTAACTGACTGAGCCACCCAGGTGCCCAAAAGTGTGTATTTTTAAATAGCTAAGCATGGAAGTGTGAAAATTTGATCCAAAATAAGTTTATAATATTAAATATACAACAAAAGACATTGCCTTACATTGTGATATTTTAAAACATCTATGTTGGACACTGTTACATAAATACTTTCAGCCACTAAGTCAGGAATCACTACAGGTCAGATAAATATTTCATAGCTATTTAGTGTCCTCTAGAGCATTTAAAATCTCAGTATACTATATAATATACCAACATTGTATTTAGCACTGGAAAAACAGGTACTAAAGTAAATCTCTACTCTTAAGTTTTTATAAGCTCTCTTGTCCTTGAGAATGTTTGTTATGTCATGGGTCTGTAAAAAAACAAAAAACCCAAAATCATTTTCTGTTTATGTCTAAGGCTAACTGTAAGATGACCGTCAAGATATGGACTGATTTACATCACTCTGTTCAACCAGATTGTAGAGTTCTGATGATACAGCCAGGTATTTCTATACCATCTTCACAGCACGGGGCCAGCACAATTTGGGCACATGCTGCAATGATACCAAGCAAATTAATTCAGTGTAGACTGGAATGTATACGATTCTAACAATTACTTTTCTGACTTGTACCCTATTGCCATATTTAAACTAAAGTTATTTTCAAAGCAACATAAGAAAACATCATACTTTTTTTTAAATCACTGATGTACATGGGCATTTTTTCTCCCTTAATTTAAGAAATGGAAAGTATATTTATGAGCAAAACTAACTTAAGTATAAACTTATCAACAACTCCCGAATTTTATTAAAGTTAGTGGGGTGCAATGACCTCAAACCCAGAATATCTGGATATGTTTTCTGCTTCTACTGATATAACTTGTTTCAGCCTATATTTGTAACTGTCATAATTTCTTCTTGTAAAGTAAGAATAATGGCTATCCCTTTTAACATCTGCCTTGAGATTATTATACGTCCAAGTCTCTTATAGGAACAGTTAAGAGATTATATATTTGGTGTTGTTATTGTTATGACATATGAAAATGATAGAGCCTTCCCTAAAAATACTTATGAAATTCTGGCTCCTGCCACATGACCTAGACAGTTAAAAGACACTCGATCATATTTGGCATGCTTCTTACACATGCTTTCCGTTTGCTTTTATAGGGCTGTTACATAATTCATAGAGATTTATGCCTATACGTAGGCAACTAATTGTTATTGCACTAAAATAATGCCAAGGCCAATCATATCTTCCTTTTACCATAGTGAGACTCGACTGCTTGTATAAATAAGGTTATTCAAGCAAAACCCTTCAGATTCTATATCATGACTGATGCAAATGATACAACACATGTTGGGATGAAAATACCACGAATGTCTCTCTGCATGCTTTTCTACCTTATTTTATATTCAGTGAGTTTATTTTGAAAGCAGTAAATCAAGGGTAAGGTTTTTAGTTATTCCACACAAATCATCACTTCCCAAACTGCATACATTTCTGTACTCAGGTTTACTGCTGTTAGAAAAGGGCACAGGTCACGGACGTGTCTAGGATAGGGTATTTTCATTCCGTGATGTTCATTATCTTGGGGTTGTGCCAGCCCGACAATCTGGGACTTATAAGCAAAGCTGGGCAACTATCAGGAGAAATCTTCAGGGACACGGTAATGCACTGACTGTACATTTTTGAGATTATAGGCAGTATAGAGTTTTAGGCAGTATTTCAAACTAGCATATAGGTATAGCTAGATTAGGTTTTTCAAGTATGCAGGACAAGGAAAGATTACAAACTGACTTATTTAAAATGACTATGGTGCCCACTTGCTGATGGCAAACAGTACCCCCCACCCCAAGACGGGGAAAAAGTCAAGATGCAACTGTAAGAAAGTTTAATAGTTTCTTTTTTCCCCTTAGTGTATACAGAGAACAAGTTGAATTACAATAGTCCAATATTTATAAAGTCCTTAAAACCCAGAGAACTTTAAAAAAAAACACACACAACTTTTTGAGACTTTTAAGAATTCCTGTGGGTTTTTTTTTAACCACTTCAAAAAAGATCCTAGCATGAAGTTTGAACACCCATGTAAATATAGTTTTGTGGGGTTTCTTGTATCAATTTGAAAAGATGTAAGTTTTAGGTTACAGTTGCAACTTAAAAATTTACTTGCCAAACTATGTTCATAGAAGCCTCCTCCCATCCTTTCACATTTGAGGGGCTCTAAATTAGCCACCTGATACTGTCCACACAAATCTGGATTCCTTTTTAAGATTGTATTGCCTTTTAATTTCTGGCAGGCCAAGGTGCTTTGTTTTTAGCTGGAAGAACCTGAAATGGAAAGAATTTCTGAAAAAATGGGATGTATCAACTTTAGATAAACTTTAGATATTACTTGAAACAGAATGCAGATGTATGTTCACAAAAGAGAAGATATTCAGGAAATCATTAATTATGCTCCTGTTTATAAGTCTATTCAAAGGACTAGTTATTTTATAATATTTAACTCAATCAAAGGGAGTAAGAAATAATTTGTTGATCGTACCTCTCCAGTCTGAAATGAGACTGTAGAAAGGTATAACTTTTACATGAAAACCAACATAGACATACACAGATTTTAAATTCACTAAGAATTAACAGTTAAATAGATGTATACATTTTAGAAAATTACCATTTTTTCTCAAATATAAAAACAAAGTAACATTTGAAAATTGATTTTATTAACAGGGGTGCCTGGGCGGCTTAGTTGGTTAAGTGTTCGACTTCAGCTTAGGTCATGATCTCACGGTACGTGTGTTGGAGCTCCACATTGGGCTCTGTGCTGACAGCTCGGAGCCTGGAGCCTGCTTGGGATTCTGTGTCTCCTTCTCTTTCTGCTCCTCCCCTCCTTGTACTCTGTCTGTCTCTCTCTCAAAAATAAACATTAAAAAATTTTTTTAAAAAGAAAATTGATTTTATTACAGACCGTCCCATTTGTCTCTCTGAAGTAGGTCTGAGTTCTATTTATTTGCTAGAGGCACTAAGCAGTTATAAAATTACTAAGTGGTCTGGGCTACTACTTAAAGACTGCATGTTGGCCTAAAATCCTTACACGATTATAATCTACAGGATAATAGTACATAATCAATCCCCTTAATTCCAGACATCTCTTCCATTTCCAAACAACTACCAATGGAGGTTTATTGTCTTTTTTTCTTTAATGAGAAAACCTGAAACAAATCATGTGTAATCTGAAACTCTTTCAATTAAAAGCTTTGAGAATTCATCAATAGCTATGATATCAGTGTAAATCAAAGACTAAAATGTAGGGTCATGTATTCCCTTGGGAACAGCTATCTGCCTACCTACCTGCCCACCTACCTACTATGTAAGAGGAAAGGTTTCTATTCAGTAAGAGTAGAGATAGGTGGCATCAGAAATCAACATTCACATCAAACTCTGATACAATGCCTTTCCTCAAATCACACAATTATTCAAAGTATGTTTTGTAGGACACTGATGTGTTTGTAAAGAGGCATTGTCTCTATTACAAAGCCACAACAAGCTGCTGTCTGGACTAATCTTTCCAAAGTGCTTATTGTTCTAACGAAGTAACTAAATTCTAGGGAATTACCAGACCATCAAAGTATAATGTTTTATTAAACAGTCTATATAATTCAGGGGCTATATTTCAATAATAATGTGATTCTTTGTCAAGTATTGCAATGCTTAGCTTAAAATGCAAAAAATCTGAATCTATCACTCTATTTACTTTGTTATCTAAGAAAATTCTTCACAGTATCTTTAACATTTTTTAAAATTTTACTTTTCTCCAGCTTCGAGATATAATTGACATAAAACATCATCAGATTATTGGATTTTTTTCCTTAAAAAATTTCTAAAGGCATACTTTTGTAATGGAAGTTAAGAAACTGTAATATTCTAAATAGCATACTCTTAAAAAACTGTTTATTAAGGTAGAGTGGCATTCTTTTCTAAAGATTGTGTCCTCTAAAGATTAAGGACAATTCAGAAATGTATAATACATATATGTACAGAAATGTACATATACAGGAATGGGGCACCCCTGGCTGGCTCGGTCTGTTAAGTGGCCGACTCTTGACTCTGGCTCGGGTCAGGATCTCACATTTCGGGTCGTAGGATGGAGCCTGGTGTCAGGCTCTGTGCTGACTGCACGGAGCCTGCTTAGGATTCTCTTCCCCTCTCTCTACCATTCCCCCCTGCCTCTCTCTCTCTCTCACGTTTTTTTTTAAATGGGCAGGAACATGTATTAGACCAACCATGTCCAAATACTGACAGCGTACTTAGTATTAATTCCTTAATTCCTTTTCTAAGCCTGTTATTACCCTTAAAAGTTTTCAAAAAAAAAGAAAGTTGATATAAAGAATAATAAATAGGATAATGTAAGTTATCTCAAAAAATTATATTTTAACCCTGAACTATAGGCTTCTCAAAGGGAAGTGATTTTGATCTCTTTATCCGTAGAAACTAGCCAGTGCTCGTCAATCAAAAAGGTTACTGAGTATAGGAAAATTTAAGTATTAAAACATTTAATGCACATCCTTACCTTGATTGTATCTTTACTTTATACTCTATGAGGTTGATTTCATTTATCATTACTCTATAAAGCTAATTTCATTAAATGTCTTTAATTCAGGTAAAAGTTAAAGGTATCTTTTGGAAATAACAAAATAACCTCCAACATGTTATACTTCTGATTCACTGACTGCTAACAGGTCATTTTTATTAAGACCCAGTAATAGGAATGAAACAAGATCAAAGAAAACCTTTATTCATTTTAAGTATAACATAAAATTTGTTTCTAACAGAACATAAGCTATTTGGTAATGAAAACTAATGCAAAGCTTGCAACACTGGGACGTTAAAGTTTCTTTTGGCATTAACACTTTTTTATGGTACAGAATGCTTACAGTCAGTAGAGATGAGTACTTCTTAGTAGATTCAAACAGATATGTAGTATAATACATGTGAACTGAGAATTTCTTAATTCAGTCTTAACTACAAAGGCAAGTATCTTTATCTATAAAATACTGCCATTCAGAAGACAGTTTTTTATCCTATATAGAATTTTCCCATATAGCATGGGTTCCTATCCCAAATTTTATAATACAAGCACATAATATATTTTGATTGCATATTTAATACGTTGCACATTTGAAAGAATACTGAAAAAGTAAAGATTAAATATAAAACTAAGACACTGTAACAAAACAACACTGAAAGTAAAATACAGCATGGGAAATGGAGCAAGACATATATGTGTTTAAACTAATGGCTCTGACCCTTATAACTCATTTATTAAACAAATATGTACTGAGAAGCTAGTGTATGCCAGGCACTGTAGATGCTACTTTGAATAAGAAAGTCTAAGTTCTTGGTCTTCTGGAGACGACATTCTTGTGGAAGGAGGGAGATGAACAAGGGAACAACAAATAGATGATTAGGGTGCTAAAACCGACAGTAAGGACAGGATCGGGGAGAAGGTGCTACTTTTGACAGTTTTGTCGGAAAAAGACTCTCTGAGGAAGGAATATATGAGGAAAAGGGAGGAATCAGGAAAGACTCCCAAGTCTATGCCTTGACCTACTGAATGATGGTGACACTCACTGAGATGAAGATTAGGGGAGGGACCTATTTGCATGGAGGAAATCAAAACTTATGTTTGATCATCTTAGTAAACATTCAATTGGGTATGTTAAACAGTGACAGGAATGGTGGGTGCTCAGAGGAAAGGTCTCAGGTAAATATTTAAGCTAAGCTCGTACTTAAGGCCATGGAATCTGGATGAAATCCTTTAGGTAGTGGATGTAGGTAGAAGAGAGGGCCCTCCAAAAGGGTGTTGTTAGAGAACAGGGCCGAAGCCCTGAAGTAACCAGTGTTTAAAGGGAAAGGGAGGAGGAACATACAGCACAGAACACTGGGAAGGAATGGAGAAGTGTTTAGAGGAAAATCAGAAAAATGGGGTATTTTGAGATGAAAGAAGGGAGATTCAAAAAGCAGGGCCCGGACATCTGTGCCGAATGCTGCTGGGTTAAAGATGAGAAAGGTCCACTGGCTTTGGCTACACGAAGATTACCGATGATTCTGACTAGGCTGGAGAAACTGAAGAGTACATGGGAGTCTTTTGAGGAGTATTCTACGAAGAGAAGTGAGACATGAGCAGTAGTTGAAGTGTGCTGTGGGGCCCAAGAGAATGTAACGAGGAGGATTCCAGATTATGTTTGTAAACTGACAGGAATGATCTAGAAGAAGGGAAAATAATGATGAAAAGTCATGAAAAATGATGAAAATAATGAGAAGTCCTTGAGAAGGCAAGAAGGGATGGAATTCGGAGCAAAATGAACTGACTGGACTTTGGAAAAAAAAGGACATTTCCTTCATTCTAGCAGAAGGGAAGAGAGAAAGATGGGTAAAAGTAAGAGAAGAGATTAGGTGGTGGAATGATTACCTGTGGGCAAGTTGCTTAACCTGATAAGCTTTGGTTTCCTTAATAATAATGTCTTCTTCCCTGAGCTGTTAAGATGAAATTAGATAAGGAATGTAATAAACAGCAACTGGCATATTGCCTGGCACTCAGCAAATATATTTCAATACATATCATAATTATTAATCAACATATCTGACTGCAGACAGATGCAAAATCATTTTAGAGAATAACTTTCCAAACAATACAATTAGAATAAAGATGAAGTCTATATGGTATTGAAGCCTGCATTGTTTCTATTCCTTTCCAGTAATTTCATTTAAAACTGGACTTGACTATTCATGTTCCAGAAACAAACTTTTGTGGGCAGCTTCACTTTAAGATTTTTATTTTATTAAAAATTTTTTTTGTTAAGTTTATTTATTTATTTTGAGAGAGAAAGCATCAGTGGGGGAGGAACAGAGAGATAGGGAAGGAGAGAGAGAATCCCAAGCAGGTTCTACACTGTCAACACAGAGCTCAATGCAGGGCTCAAACCGAGGAATCAATCACGAGATCATGACCTGAGCCTAAATCAAGAGTCGGACGCTTTAACAGATTCAGCCACGCAGGCGTCCCTAGGTTTTAATTTTTTTTAAAGAACAACAAAAACTGAAAAAAAAATGTTTATTTTGTGCAGAAATTTTCTGTGGACTTTCAAATCCAGAATTTTGGGGGGCTTACGGACTAATGGTCTGATACAGATTTAAAGTTGTAGAAAAACAAAGAAACAAACTATAGAACAGTCTTCCCCACAGACAGAGTCTAAAATTTTGTTTTAGCCTCATTTTTTTCACATGCAAACTATGACATTACAGTGAAAGTACACCTAGATAGGCTTATTTGAAAACAAAATAATTCTAAGAGAACTAAAATTTTAAAGTTCAACATTTCTACCTTATATTTAACACCTGCTGAAAAAGGCCTTGGGCAGTAAGGCACCTCTCTTAAAATTTTCAAACCACTCCTTTCCAACTCCTTTTTTTTTTTTTTTTAATTTTTTTTAATGTTTACTCATTTTTGAGAGAGACAGAGACAGAATGCAAGTGGGTTGGGGCAGACAGAAAGGGAGGCACAGACCCTGAAGCAGGCTCCAGGCTCTGAGCTGTCAGCACAGAGCCTGACGCGGGGCTCGGGCTCATGAGCTGTGAGATCATGACCTGAGCCAAAGTTGGATGCTCACCCGACTGAGCCACCCAGGCGCCCCTCCAACCCTCCTTTCTTACTGTGGTATCTAACAACTGGTACTGTCCCAAAAGTGGGTCCTCTCTCGGTTTTATCTGGAGATGTGACTTTACTGCCTCCAATTTAGAAATATTCTGAGTTTCAATACATTTTTAGTCATTGTTTTTATGAGAGTTATGTAAATCAATGAATGGATGTTACACACTATTGATTTATCCCAACATTTTGATTTTTTTTTTTAATTTTTTTTTCAACGTTTATTTATTTTTGGGACAGAGAGAGACAGAGCATGAACGGGGGAGGGGCAGAGAGAGAGGGAGACACAGAATCGGAAACAGGCTCCAGGCTCTGAGCCATCAGCCCAGAGCCTGACGCGGGGCTCGAACTCACGGACCGCGAGATCGTGACCTGGCTGAAGTCGGACGCTTAACCGACTGCGCCACCCAGGCGCCCCCCAACATTTTGATTTTTATGAGACTAGAAATACCTTGTCCTGTGAAAGCAGAAAAGTCCTGTGACTTCAATGATGAGGAACTAAAACCAGCTTTCTTTTATATTTAATTTTATAATATATATATATATATATGATCTATATAAATACATAATATTAATAAAGTACATATATCAATGGCTATCATCTAAAATGGCCTCTAAGTGTGAATTTCTTGAGCTATAAGTTCCAGTTGCCAACTACAAAACAAGACCGAAGATTAAAGGTGTGAGTGAAATAAATTTAACATAGATTAACTGAATCAAATAATGCCTCAACTGAGAGATTTCACTGTAGCCAAAAATGAAAAATAAAAAATGTAAGATTTTCTTGTACTTCAGTATGAAGATATATGTATTTAATAATGTATGAAATTCAGCTTGCTTTATGTGATTTTTAATTTCCATTGGTTTATTCAACAGATATTTATATATCACCAGTATGTGTAAGGACCCATTTGATGAGATGGTTCAGCAGATGCTGGTAACAATGTTATTTTTACTTTAAGGACAGCTCTTATAATGTAGGGATCAAAGTTTTTGAAATCCTTTAAATTCCATTAAATACTATAGACTCAAAAGAAATGTATGCAATCAAAAGTGAAAAACAATGTTCTAACCTATTAAATAAACTCATTAGGTACAAATTTATGCTGAAATGGAATATACAACATAATCAAAGTAATAATAAACCAGCTTGTTATTTGAGGAGAAAAAGAGGCTTGGTCTTTCGAAAGCCTTAAAGTAGACCCAATTTGAATCTCAACGGTGGTACAGATCCACGTGCACTCACCGCTTCACCCCTCCTCCCCAACACACACACACCTTTCTCCTCTCAGTTTATTAAACATTCTAAATCTTCCTCCCAGGTTTGGCTTTGGAACCACTTACTTGATAAAGTAGGTCACTTAAAAAGGAAGAAAGCCCAATAAAATGAATTACAAAGACAACAAGATTAAATTGATTGCACTGTTTTCATACATTGTAGCTAAAATTTTGCAAATATGCAGTTGGCTGTGGTTTGGCATTTAACAGCATGCGATCAGTAAGAAGGAGGAAATTTTATTCTCATTAACTGTTGCAGATTTACTGCAGTGAAAAAGGGCTATGTAACCCGAGATGTGACAGTACAGAAAGATCAAAGCCATGGACTGGAAACTAAATAAACCCTCTGGCTACTTCCTGCAAGGAAAATTCACTTTGGCAATGTAAAACAGAGCCCAGTTAAAAACTACTCTCAGTTTTATGAGCTGTCATAGCAGCTCAAGTGGTTTGGACCGGCTGAGTTTAGAACATTATATTTCCTTGTTTTTGTCTTAGATACTTCTGTAAGCAGTTTTATAGACCTTTTTTTTTTTTTTTTTTAAACACAATAACCAAAAAAAAAAAAAAAAAAAAGGCAACTCTTTTCTTTTGGTTGAAATTGAGAAGGTAACCCACTCAACTTATTAAAGCAGGCAGGTCTTCATTTGCACATTCTTTTCTCATTTACTACAGTTTAATATTTTGCTCTTAGATTTATTTGGCAATTATAAATATAGTTTAATAATTCATCTGCAATCTATACAATTCCTATTCAAAATAAGTGCAAATCAGTTTACAGAACCCATATGGCTCATATCTGAGGGGTGAGCTATTTGTAACAGCACATCTGGAAGGACTATGGGCAATATGGAAAATATGGGAATTAATTAATATTATGTTTAAAAACCTATAGGCTCTAGATTTCATGTTTTTTAAAACAAATAAAAATATCTGGTTTAACATTTCTAACCTAAGGAATTTTTTTAACAATTGTTCATAAATACTTAAATCACATGGTTAAATCAATCAAAACACAGATGGGTTACAATAAATCAATTTTAAATTAGAGAGTATCTCTGAGTTGAGGAGTAAACTCAATATCACCAAATCCAGATTTACAGGAAATAAAAGACATGATGTGTTTTCCTCTCTTATTTTTTTGGAGGGAGTGGTTGTGTTTATCAAACAAATTGCTTACGGTTTTGTTATTCTCATTAGAATGTCAATAAGCAAGGCTTTATAATGGCAATTTACATCCTATTCCCTTAAAAAAAAACACACTTTTTTTTTTTTTTTTTTTTAAATAAGTGCATTGTTCACAGGTCAAACATGTCACAAAAGCAGTCATCTTTGCTTATGGACTTCCTATTTTCTTTACATTTAAATTTACAACTAATTTTTATATATTTGTATAGTCAAAGAAATACAATTAATACATATGAAAATGTATAAACTTTAGCACTAGATAATCCTTCTTAAAAGGTGGTGATATAATTAACTTCCCGGCCACGACTGGATTAACTTCCATGTCATTTCTTCTAGTACAAAGCTACACCATAATTGATGTGTTAACATTTTTATAGGATCCAGTCGTAGTCTGATTACTTTTTTTATTTATAGACTCAGTTATGCTGCATTTCTTCTAAATAAAAGTCCTAATAAAGTGACAGTAAATTTCGTTTTCATTTGGAGCATCTTTGGGCCTTATATACAGCTAACACGTATTGCTCAGATCATCAGATTGAAAATTACCACAAACTTAACGAGAGCAGTTTTGTTGCCAACTTCTTCTCTTGCTTCTAAATTTCCAAAGGAAAGTAAATTACTTAAAATATTTTTACAAGTCAGGAGTATAATTTCTCTAGGATAAAACATCTTCCCAAGTTTCCAGGATTCTAAGCCTTGAATTTTGGCTTGTATTTCTATATTTCAGTAAAGTTTACAATTTGCTAATGCTGATGTGTGATAATCTAATAAAAATCTGGCCTTAAAAGTTATAGGCCCAATTTACTAATAAAACCTAATTCAATTCTCCTTGGGAAATGCAAATCATTAGTGTCCCAGCAGCAGAATAAGCCTTTGTTTAAGGCTAGGAAGACTGTTGTCTCTATAAAATGTCTAAACAAATAAGACAATTAAGACTAACATGAGGATTCATGTATAGGTACAAAACAACAGCATCATGTATATAAACATGTACATTAATTAGCTAAATAAATGATTTGCACGAGATATTAACCCTTAGAGACAGATTATTTTGCTCATTTCATCCTCATTTTTTATATGATTGGATTCTGTGGAGAACTTTTATTTTGTTTTGTTTTTATTTTTCTTTATTCTGTGGAGAACTTAATGAACTAAGAAGTACTTAAGAGAATTTAACAGTAGTTAAATTACTTATTAGTTCACTATTAATTACTTACTTAAGTAATTAATTACTTAATGTGTTCATACATTTTTAGCAACTTGCCTCCAAGCAATCTGAAGCATCAGTTTGCAACAAACTATGTGAAATATATGAAAGCAAAGTAGGTAAACAATGTTGTGCTGCACAGCAGAAACTACATATCTTACTCTGAATTTTAATAACATTTACTCTAAGATACTATAAAGCACAGTTCACTGTTAGACTAATAAATCTGCCTGCCTTTTGGAGGCCATACTGGTATAATAGTAAAGGCTTCACTATTTTGGACTACTCCCTTAAAAATCTCAGCCTTCATTTCTACTTTTGTTAAAATAGAGACAGGACTACCCTTTCCCTTATCTACTTCACACACTATCGATGATCAAATGAAATACATGATGATATATACATAAGTGCAAGTTACTATTTTTTGTACACTCTGATTTAGACCAAAAAAAAACCAAAAGCCTTAAACATTTTTCCTTGAAACTTTTAGAAGGCTCCTAAGACATGTCACCTCCTGAAATAAAAAAATATACTGGCAGATGGCTATGTATTTAAAAAGAAAAGTGCAATTTAGTGTAATACAAATTATGTTACAGCCCGAGTCTCATAGTGTAAAAGTCACTTATTTGCATTGACTTAACGTTCCCATCAGAACTGTGTTACACAGCTATTGCATCTTGTGTTCTCCTGTTTTCACCATTCCACAAGCTTAAGAGTAAAATTTCATTACCTTAGATATAATTTTACCTGTCACATAGTGTTATTTCTTATAAATGGTTTAAGAAAATTTACCATACATTTCTGTTTGGTTAATATTGGTGAAAGGAGGAAGAACTTAAAATGACTAGGTATAGCACTGATTACTAATCTTGAAATACATGCTTACATATATTAAAAACAATGCTATTTGGGTAACTTAATACAATTATAATAAAAATTTGCACAGATCTAGGTATTTTTAGACCAAATAATACACCCTGAAACAGAGCAACTTTCAAAACTAAATAGAATATTGTCTGTTACCCAACCCCACTGGCTTCTATAAAGAAGTTCTCCTCTAACTGTTTTAATTATGATTTAACATAATTGCATTTAAACTGAGAAGCAACTCTTGCAAATATCTCAAACTAGATACAGCTAAGAACAAATATTAGGGACCTATACAAATGTGTATGCCAAGAACAGAGTCGATAAAAGGTATAATAGTGCCTTGTATATACAAAGCACTTAGTAAGTTTTTGTTTTTTAATGTTATACATTCTTTAATAATAGGCTTGTCTTAAAATGAAAATATGTTTACATATTAAGATTAAATCAGTGAGTCTATTGTCATGTTTTATACATGCAACTGAATATAAATAGAATGACCAAATACTCCAAAAATACCATCAACTTTCACTACTAGAAATCATAGATGTGGCAGTAGTATACTCACTTCTTTGCTACCAAAACATTATAGGTAAATAACATTTTTTTAAACAGAATTTTCTATAAGGAAAAACCAAATGAAAAGTTCTCTGTGGTCAATTCTTTAAAAAGTGGAGAATTTAATGTAAAGTGATTATCTATTGCTAAATGGATCTGCTTTTACCTATTTTGACCTTTATGCTTTTAAAAAAATTTTTAATGTTTGTTTGTTTTTGAGAGAGAGAGAAACAGAGCACGAACAGGAGAGGGGCAGAAAGAGAGGGAGACAGAGAATCCGACGCAGGCTCCAGGATGCGAGCCATCAGCACAAAGCCCGATGCGGGGCTCAAACCCACAATCTATGAGACCATGACCTGAGCGGAAGTCGGACGCTTAACCGACAGCCACCCAGGCGCCCCCTTCATATTTATGCTCTTAAATCAGAATCCTGGAGTAATATAATCTAATATATGGATAATATCATGTGACACAAAAGCAGCTGCTAAAAATAACATTCACTCCACAATTAGATAGGTGTACACTACACTCACTAAACTCAGTGTATTTATTTTCTTTGACACACACTCACTTTAAAAGGATTTTTTTTTAATGTTTATTTACTTTTGAGAGAGAGAGAGAGAGAGAGAGAGAAAGAGAGGGGGACACAGAATCTGAAGCAGGCTCCAGGCTCTGAGCTGACACCACAGAGCCTGACACAGGGCTCGAACCCACAAACCACGAGATTGATCCTGACCTGAGACAAAGTCAGATGCTTAACTGACAGCCCCCCAGGCACCTCAATCACTTATTTTTTTTTAACAGTTCATTTATCTAGTGTTTATTTTTTATTGATTCATTAAGGATAAATTGTTAGAAATGAAATCACAGAGCTAAAGGAAGTGAACAATGTAAGGATCTTGTTCTTGATTACCAAATGCATTCCACAAAGGTTTTATCCATTTAAATTCCCACAGAGGTGTATCAGAGTACTTCTTTGCTTCTATGTGTGGGAATTAGTATTAAAAAAAAATTGGCAATTGATAGGTGAAAATGGAATTTGGTTGCTTTATTTTGTAACCACCATATCTGGAAAAAATTACTAAAGTCAGGAGTTTTTTTAAAGGCTTCTCATAAATGTTCTCCTCTGGGCAAAATTGATAGGAAAAGAAATCTATAAATAATAATCTATAATAATTTTTTTAAAGTTCGTTTTTAATGCTTATTTATCTTTGAGAGAGAGAGAGAGAGAGAAAGACACACACACACACACACACACACACACACACACACACACACACAATCCGAAGCAGTCTCCAGGCTCTGAGCTGTCAGCACAGAGCCCGATGCGGGGCTAGAACTCACAAACTGTGAGATCACGACCTGAGTGGAAGTTGGAAACTCAACCAACTGAGCCACTCAGGTGCCCCAAGCTATAATAATTTTTGATAAAAATTTAATAACACACTAAATAAAGCAGTATTTTAGTTAATGATTATCTTTAAAAGATTTCGTAAGTATATACCAATTCATTTAGTTCCTAAAATACTGCTGAACAAATGGATGGTCTCAATGTCTATCAAAGGAACTACTTCTAGGAGGTTCTTTTCATTTTCTTTTGATCCTTCCATATACTTTCTATACTACTTACTCAATAATGAAGATCACTAAAACTTTATTAGAATGGAAGAGTTTGGGTTATCATTCAAAATTGGTATCAATTTTTATAGGCATATTTACATTCCTCTCAATAGAAAAGAACTTCCTGACTAGCCAAGTGAGGGGTTGTAACAAAGACAATAATTTGATTTCTCCTTTGAATAACTGCTTTGAAATAATCTCATGATATTCAGTTCTAAGTGTAATATGTAGTTCTCTGAACACCACACAATGCCTTTTAGATTGAGAACATGTCATTTTGAGGTTACTCTTTTCAAATGAAAAAACTGGCTGAATGGCTGAGCATACTGGCCTTAGAACTAAAGAAATTAGCCTAATTTTCACATGTAGAGTCCTTGTCTCAGGAAAAAGTTATACATTTAAAACCGTGGATAAAAGGTCTTTTTTTATATATTGAGAAAATAATTTGTCAGTTCTTTTCAGGAGGATTTTAAAGTGCAACTGCCATTCCAACTGTGATTTAATGTTTGAAAAAAATAAATTAGAACAGAATAAAAAAATGTGTATGTATAATATATAATACATATAATGAACAGAAAGTTAATGTCAAAGTATGCTAAGAAGGGGAGAAAAAGAGGCAGGCTACATAAAATATGTGCAGAAAATGAAAGTGTGAGAATCAGATGCTCAGATAATGGCTTTGACTCCAGTGAAATGGTCAGTCAATGACATCAGTGTGCCAACCACAAAGAAGAACTCCAGGCCTGAAAAATATTTTTCAAAGCCCCAAGGAAACCTAAGCAGTCTCTGCAATTTTTTTTCCAGTTTATGAAAATTGGATTCCTATAAAAGAAAAATGGACCATTTTTACTGCAACAAAACCTGATTTGTAAAAGCTGGAAGCAGTTTAAAAATACTCAACATGAGGTTCTTGTTAGTCTTGAAAAGTAAGAGTTATAATAAAAAAAAAAAACGGTCCAAAAATATGGTACGGATATATTGTATAGAAGGGGGAAAAAAGCTAGTCCTACTCCTATTATTTTTAATTAGCTTCAATAGCAAGTTCCACTTTACTTTCTAACACCAGTTCAGATGTGTTTGGGGGGAAGATTTACATCTAACCCTCTGGGATTGGCAACTCTATAGCTAACCTGAGAGCCCTAATGTATTTTGCATCACCTCCAAGTGTTGGGAAATTCTGGCGCCAAAAGGTTCAAACTGATAGTGACACATGTCTAAAACCCAGGATTTGCTGTCCAACTGCCAGTATCTATTTTATCAAACATTCAGTCTCCCCTGTAGAACAGGATAGATGAGTTTAACAATTTTCACTGTTTCCAATTAAACTGCCTTGCTATATTACAAAAATGTAGGCATTCAGGTTAAGAAGGACCTCCTGACTTGGATTTTAAGAAAAATACCGATTTAAATGGTTTAAACGATTTTCTAAATCTGGCTCAGTGTCCCCATTTTAACAGATTTGTCCTATTACTAAACTTTGTCACTTTAGGAATAAAGGGAAGCATTTTTCTTTGAACAATTAAAAAATAAAAACTTTGCATCATACAAATTAGAAACGTATTCTTTGTCTTTCAGGAACTTGGGATCATGTACTTTACCTGAACCCACTGAAACAAACATATAAAACCACAAAGACTGAGAAGCCACGAATACTGGTTGAAGAGCGTGCTTTTGCTTCATGTTCTCAAACCATTAAAAACAATAATAAAGATAAAAATTCACATTTTTTATATTAACTGTAAAAAAATTCTTCTTCCAGGGGTGCCTGGGTGGCTCAGTTGGGTAAACATCCGACTCTTGATTTCGGCTCAGGTCATGATCTCACGGTTTGTGAGTTCAAGCCCCACACAGGGCTCTGTGCTGACAGCATGAAGCCTGCTTGGGATTCTCTCTCTCCCTTTCTCCCTGCCCTTCTCCTGCTCTCTCTCTCTCTCTCTCTCTCTCTCTCTCTCTCTCTCTCAAAATAAATAAACTTAAAAAACAATTCTTCTTCCAGGTAACTTGACAGTGCTTATTTATCAAACACATGTGATAAAGAACAACAGGGAAAGAATTTGTAAGTCATCTGGACAACTTCCCTGATTTAAAGGGAACCCCCCCCCCCAATAGGTAATGTTTCCTCTCATTCAGAAATCAGTCAAGACATTACACTTTCATAGTTAACCCAAATTCTTCATGTTGCCCATTAAGTCTGCATATTCTCAAGAATCTTCCAATGGTGATGAACAAGAGTCCAATAGCTTCTGTTAACATTTAAAAAAAAATCCTATTTTGTTTAAAATATTCCTATTTTGTTAAAGTAAAAAGTTTCAAAAGTAGTATTGTAAGTCAATGTTATTTGATCTAATAGGCTTTAAATTTACCTATTGGATATCAGAAGCTGAAAGTAGCCATTAGTTTAAAATTTCACATCTGGGACACTATGCAGCAAAATTATGCCAAAATATGTGAATAATTATGTAGCACTTTAAAATACTTAAATCTCTGCAGAATTAAAAAGTAAGCCAGAGTTAAGATGCATGGTTTGTTACTATCAAAGAAGAGCCTACGAATCCTATTAAGATAGAATCCTAACCAACCAAAAATGATTGAATAAAACAAAGTAAATGATTCCAGAGCAGGTCAATAAAATAAAAAGCAACTATGGGTATTTGGCTATATTGTATACTTTCTCTGTATCTCTGCTGATACAACTGAGTCCCTTTTTATTTGATCTATTACCTATTAAAAAACTGAGGAAATTCATTGTAAATTATTTCTTCTGGAAATAAAAAGAGAAAATGATACAGTTATGTGATTTAAGGCCTAAAAAATTACAAAAGACAAGAGATGAAAGACTTAACTTTCTCAGGAGAAGTTCTTTTTACAGGTCAAACAATTCTCAAGTCAAAATGATTATAATAAATAAGTAGTTCACTCTTTTGATTTGAAAAAAGAGTCTACAGTAAGTTTTGTTAGCTAATCCTTTAAGCCAACATTACTGTGTTGTGTCTTTTATGATGTAAAAGAAGCTACTTAAATATTTTTGCCCTTGAAAAGGAACTGAAGGTACAAAGGTAAGAGGATTCCCTGAAGTCATGTTTTAAAAAAGTTACTAACAGAATTGAGGAATAAAATCCTGAAATCTTTGAACAGTGTATAATTTATTCACTGGGTACCACCATCTCTCAAAAAATTTTCATTGTTTTATAAAATGACCATTTTTGAAAACCAGAAATGAGAGATTTTGCTGAATTGAGCACAGAAAGTTCACTGTTTTGACTGCTCAATTTTAATGAAAGTGTTCAGGTTCTTAATCATATAATTATGTAAAAAAAAATGAAAGCAAGTCTTTCTGAAATAAGTAATGTATGAGTAATTTCAGTCTGCTTTCTTTAGACTGGCAATATCTGCAGGAGATACCAAAATAATGTTTTTGTTCATAGTGAACAAAATAGTGAAACACATATGTGCCATAGTGAAACAAATATGCCAGCATAATTAATCTTGTGATGCTATCGGCAAAAATCTTCAATATAAATAATTAGGATTATATACCCAAATAATTTCTTCCTTTTCCAATTATGTTTCAGAAAACATTTTTACAGTGAATTTTCACATGATCGAGTATAGTAGTTACAATGATTAAACAGAGCCTCTATTGAAATAATTATAGCTAATATAGACAGAAACCTCAGAAGCAATCAAAAGCCGTATGCTTTCTGATGTTTAAATATGTTTAACTTTTATGTCCTAAGGCAAGGAGTTTCCTACCATGACAATCCAGTCACCAATGAAACTATTTCTGAAGTGATATTATTTATTTAAAATCCACTACAGAATACTGAACTGTATATAATGTTATATCACATTTCATGTAATACTCCTATGTTTTTCCACCATGCTTTTAAACTTTGGGTCACAACCATCAATGAGCTGTGAAATCACATAGTTGGTTGCAATCTGCATTTGAAAAATGAAATAGAATAGGATAAAACAGAATTCCTTCTTACTATCATTAAAAATTTTTGTCTTACAGGCATAGGTATATATATGTATATAAACAAATATATATATGTATGTGTGTGTATATATTAATATATGTGTATATATATGTATATATATACACACACATATATAAACAAATCTGTATGTGTACACTAAGTTGCAATATAAAATGTATTGCTTAATATGAGCTGTGGTTAAAAACACATACACACACACACACACACACACACACACACACACACATACACACACACTTAAAAGTCACTATAGTATGCTGTGTTTTCTTCCAAATTCGGCATCATGTTCTACCAGAAAGAATATAAGCTTTGAGACATATAGACTGGAGTTCAAATTTTTCCTCTGCCACCCTACCTGTGATAGTTGGTCATTTAAGCTAAAATATTAGAGCCTTGATTTCTTCAATTGTAAAATGGCTATAATAATACTTGCTTTAAAACATTGCTGTGCAGGTTAAAGTAAATATGATGGATATTCATAAAATAGATTACACACAGATGATCAATATTGCTTGCAGTAATAATTATTGGATTAAAATGGCTTACTATAGGTGATCATTAAAAATCATAACATATTGGTCACAACTGCATTCTTTCATGTAAAAAAATACATTAAACACATCCTTCAAAGAGAAAATAATTGATATTAATGAAAAGTAGAATTTTAGAAGAGGAAATTAAATCAATAAACAAGACCCCAAACATTCATCAAACCAGTGTAATGTGAAATTTCAACAAACTATTGCATCTCTAGGAATGATAGGAAGGAGAAAATAATGTACATACTTTCTGATAACATCTGAAAAATCTATGATACCAGTAATGAAGTAGGATATTTGCCAGGGGAATCTTTATTATAATTGTAAAACAACACTGGCATGCCATATATTTCTTAAATATTTTTCTTGAATGCCATGCAGGGAAGAACAGTCTTTAATTTAATCAGCTTTTAAAGTGATGTTTGAATAATTATTAAAATACATGAATCGTCTTCTTGTATTTTACTGGCTTTGGGGAGCACTTAGGGAAACAATCCGAGTTCATTAATTTGGCAAAAGTATTTCAATGGACAGCCTGTATTTTCCAAAGTGATGAAGCATTTTTATTTTCAGATCTGCCATCTCCATTTTTTAAATATAAAATATGTGACTTCATAAGTTAATTCAAAATAAAACAAGCATGTTCTTGAAAATATTGAGGACTTTTTCCTCTTTAATGAAAAAAGATAGAGAAATGGGGAGTGAAGAGATTTCTAGCCTTTCAAAAACAAGGGAAGCACCATATATTAGATTTTTCTTGGATGACTATTTACCTGCCAGGAAATGAGTGTTGCCCAACTCCATCTCCATTTTGAAGGTGATAATCATTGAAGAAATCTGGACTTATGGCTCCTTCAGAGGCAATTAATCCATCTAGAAAGAAGGAAAATTGGTAACCAGTGAAACATATTTGTAGGGAATAAGAAGGAAACTATTCTATCAAGCAACAGAAGAAAATAATCTATATGTTTAATCTGGAAAGAGAAATGTTAGCACGACATGCTGGAAATATGAGCAAAAGACCATATACACTTAAGTGCTCACAACAACGCAGCACAACTGAACATTTCTTGAGCATTTACTATGTGGTAGTACAATACTAGCACGGAGATAAATAAGACAATCTCTGCCTTCAAGGGACTTAATAGTTTTTGGAGAAAAAAGAAAAAAGATAAGGAGTGAGGTAAGGTAGTATGGGACAGTAAGGATGGTCCAGGCTAAGAGAAACAAAATGAATACAGACAAGGAGACATTAAATAGCCTGGTGTCAGGGGTACCAGGGTGGCTTGGTTGGTTAAGCTCTTGATTTTGGTTAAGTTCTTGATTTTGGCTCAGGTAATGATCTCAGCGTTAGTGATCAAGTTCGAGCCTGGCATCGGGCTCTGCACTGGCAGTGTGGAGCCTGCTTGGGATTCTCTCTTTCTCTCTCTCTCTCTCTCTCTGCCCTTCCCCTCCCCCTCTCAAGATAAACCTTTTTTTTTTAAAAGAAGTACAATTGTTTTTTGTATAATGATCTTGTGTCTACAACCTTACTGTACTCATTCATTAGTTTTAGTAGTTTTTTAGTTTTTAGTTTTTGAGTTCTTTTTCTTTGCTTATAAAGTGCTTCTTTTCCTATACTAAGTCTTTGTTATTACTTCTTGTTGATTTTAGAGTGATACTACTTTCTTATTTGCTCCAGTCTAAGCAATAAGATAACGTACTATTGATAGAATGATGAATAAGTTAAGAATAAGAAAAGAATTTCAGGAAAAAAGTTCTAAGTGATGGCGTCAGGACTATCATAGGCATAGAACAAATATATTTCAGTATATGGCTTTTTAATAATTATCTGAAAAGGGCTCAGGCTTTTTAAAGTTTCCTTTTCTGAAAGTATTCTGGGTTGTTAAGTGACTTATAGATAAATATTGGCCAGGTCATACTCACAACATTGTTTATAAACCTGGCACATAGTAAGCAAAATTGTTTAGTCACCAGATGATCATTTTACACCTACCAGTTGCATAAAACACTTTACTAGGTTCTGTGGGAAATACAAAAAATTGCAGTTTCTGTTTTTAAGAATTTAAGATTAAGTGAAATGTAAGACAAACACTTAAGATGCAATTAAATAACACATTTCACTAATAAATGATATACAACAGGAATGAATGTATGTACTGAAAGTGCTGGAGGCAGAGAAAGCTAAAGAGAGATTATTACTGTGTTCTGCATGGGTTAGAAAATCTTACTTGGAGAGGAGGGAGGAAGCAGTATAACTGATTTGAGTCTTGAAAGATAGGTAGCAATTAAATGACAAAATCTGTTTGAAGAGTAAAGTTACTACAAATCAAGTGAATGGCAGAATTAAGTAATAGTGTCGGCAAATGAATGAGTGAGCTGATTTGTACTTCCATATGACAAGTATACTTACTTGTTACATATACCCATTTGTTACATTCACAAACTAAAGATTTGTACTATTACATAATTGTTGAAGTGTTAATATCTTTGGTATTTCTCTTATTGCTTTAGTAAATTTTAAATGCTTAAGAGGTAACTTAAAAGTATCTAATATTTAGTCCAGTTTCTCTGTCCTCTAAATGTTAATAAATCAAAAGACCAGTTAAACACAAAAAGTTATAAAAAAAATGAAATTATGGAAAACGCCAGGACACAACAGATTGACAGTTAACCAGTTAAAAAAACAATTTTATCTGGATTGAAGACTTCTCAGGAGCATGGCCAAAATTAACAAGGTTAAGATCACAAAAATCAACAAATTCCTCTGTCAAATTAAAACCAAATAACTGAAGATCAAGGTTTAAGAAACCTGCCAATTTCAGAGGAACATAGCTAAGTAAAATGCCAAGATAAAATACATATCACACTTTGAAAATGAATACAAAGATATTCAGCCTGCCAGTAGAATAAAAGATTCTAACACCCAGAAAATAAATACAAACAATAAGATACTGGAATTAAATTTTAAAAGTTTATACTACATGACCTAATGAAGTAAGCCAGATTAAGAAGAAGAAATTAAATGAAAAACTGTTGTCAATTTCTCAACATCTTCATTTTGACCCGGAGCTCCCACTGTCTTCAAAGGGAAAAAAGAGTAGCAAAAGGCTAAATGGAATACAGGAGACTACAAACTGGGAGCTCATCAAATAGAGATCAAACTAAAAATGTCTGAGTTTAAAGATCAGTCAGCAATCTTATAAACCCAGAATACAATAAGGATGATATAATAAACATGACATTATGTAAGTACGAAACAGTAAATTTATACCTCTGAAATTAATTTCTAAGAATTCTAGGACACAGCAATTCATTCAGTAAACTATAGCTTCTATTTGTGCCCTTTAATGCCTTAACAAAATTTAGGCAGCTCTGATAATATGGGCAACCTTTCTTTACTAGAATGAGGAATAAAAATTAAATTACACCCTAAATAAATAAAATCCTCAACTCAAACACCTCAACTTCTTTGGAAGTTGGAACTTTGGTAGTTTGGAGCTACCCTATTTGTTTCTCAGCATTCTGCATTCCAAATTAATTCTTTTATAGAAAAGATAAAAAGGAATCGTATATTCTTGACTCCAAGTCCAGATAAATCTAAGAGTGCCCTTCCAAAGCTCCTACTCTAACACTGATTCAAAGATAGAAATAAGGAGCCAAAGAATTTCAGGTAACATTTAAACTACCAGAGAACAAACAGAAGACCGAGATGATCTACACCAGAGCACTTTGTAAGCTGTAGAGCATTATACCCATTTAGGTTATTAAATTATATGAAACCTTTTAGACCACAGTTATACAACACACCTTTCTGAGGTGCTCCTAGTAATGATGATAATAGGACTATGAGTAAAATGGAGTAGGTACTGGAACAAAGATGAGATCTAAGCACATTTATTGTTAGCACAGGTAATTTATGAACTTCCTGATTTTTGAAAGTCAGTTAAAAAACTGACTTATAGACATTGTGAAGAAAGGTAAAAAATACAAAACCTCAATATCTTCTTATATATTGTTACTAAAATAAACTTTATTTTTTTAAGTCAAGAGAAAACATAACATTGGGCTCCTTAGTGAACTAGGCAAAAATGAAATTGTGGCTGTGTGGCAGAAAATAGGTATCAGTAATGAAGAGAATGAGAAAAAGAAATGACTAAAATAAACCATAACTTATTGGGCTATACCTGATAAGAGATATCACAAAAGCTATGAAAATAGTTTATATAAACTATTAGTATAAACTATTATTATAAAACTATGGCTTTACAATAATCCTGAGATAGAAACAAAGTACTGTGAACTTCACATTCCAGAAATATATCCACATATTAAATGCTAAGAATAAGATTCAGCAAACTGATAAACAATAAAAACAAAGTAAAAAGTCATTTAGAAATATGTAGTAGTGATTCAGCTTTATAAATAATACTTTCTCTGTGGGTAAATTTGCTTTCAGCAAAAAGCAGCATTTTCATGATGGAAGAGGAAATTACTCAGCGACTATAATCACAATAATTTTAGACTCTAAAGAAAAAAATACTGTAACTAAAGGAGATACTAGATTCCTATTTTCATAGGACAACAGCAAGATCCTTTAAAAAAATAAAAGCAAGAGAGAAACACATATTTTGACATATTTAATAGTTTGAAAATATAGAAGGCAATACTAATGACTAGGAAGCAGCAAATGCTATTTCATCTTAAAGTGAGAGACAAGACCCAGGGAATCACAGGTGATTTAGCTTAACCTCTGTGGCTAAAAGCTACTAAGGCTGCTTTTATCGGAAACCCCCTACAATTCCATGGAGACCAAAGACTTAAATAAGATGGCTCAAGCATTCAAATGAATCTGCAGTTTTACAAATTTACCTGATGTTTCTGAAGACACAACCACACACAATAAAAGACAAGAGGCTGGTATTATCTCAATTTTAATGACACATATCGACAGAGAGAGAGAGAGAGAGAGAGAGAGAGAGAGCGCGAGCACAAAGACTCATTTAGTTGAACTATTCATGGAAAATGAACTAGGTAAAATAATGGACTAAAATAATACAGATGGCTTGATCTGAGATCTTTATCTTTAAACTCACAGCAATGTAATCGCCCTTATCAAATGACTACCATGTCATCAGGCTACAGGGATTTAAAAAGCAACCATGAGGATATCTAATGATAATACTCCACTTCTCATATGCTTAAATTTGTTTTTTTTCCATCAGCTGTGGCTATTTCTAAACTTCGATATATAAAATATATATATATAATTCAGATCTCCCACAAAAGCAGAAGTTGTACATTTTAATTATAAAACACCTCAGAAAAATGTTTATGATTTTCATTTTAAGAGGTTAATGTAAATGAATCAATTTTGGGAATATAGTATAATTTTTTAGAAATTTGTCCTGAAGTTCTAATTATACTAAAACAAAGTTGAATACCGAGGTGGTTTCAGTTGTGGAAACTAGTAATCGATTCACACTGAAAACTAGCTATCAATCTTCAAAGCAAGAAACCTGATTCCAAAACATTCTGATTCCTGTTAACAAAAAAATTTATATCATATATATTTTACATCATTTCACTTCATGAATATCTGAATATGTAAGGAACAGCTGCTTGCTATTACTGAACTAAGACATTCTGGTTGGCTGAAATTAATGATCTACTCCATCTGGTTTAAAACACAAAGCAGTATTTCATAACTACTGTAGAGTTTGGTTAGGAAGAAATTCATTTAACTTTTAAAGTAAAGTATCAATTTTACAAGCTTCTAGTATCTATATCAAATATAAAAATAATATAGTTTATGGGCAATCTGCACAAAACAAAATTATGAAAATAAAGTGTGAATGAATACATAGCAGGGGGAAAAAGTAAGCCACCAATTCAGACATAATTACTTTGATGCTTTTTATATCCAATCTGCTACAGATCTTAATTAGAAATCCTTTCTTCCTCTCAACTAAATGACTTCAATGAAGTAATATTAATATTGGCAACAGTGCAACACTTCAAAAACCAGAAATTGCAAGAGCTTACCAGTCTTTGTGCCAAACTCATCCTTGGAAAAAGGCAGTATAGCAGAATCAACAAAGTTATAATATATGCATGATTTATGTAAAAATTAAATTTTACCCTGAAAACACTAGCAGAGTTCAAAGGAAAAAAAATATTACTGTAAGGTGTCTAAATCTTCCCAACCAAGCAGAGTTTATTAGTTCAAGACTAAAGCAAACCCATGGCAAAATGAGACTGTGCAAATGAAATATGTTAGAAAACAAAACATAAATTAGTTAAGTTACATATTTAAATGAATGCAGGATAGAGAAAAAATATTACATTTTCAACAGAGGTCAGCAACCTTGAGGATGTCATTTTAAGTTATACATTGTAGAAAGCAATAAACTAAGAGTAATTAATTTTCCTAGGTACAACCTTTTTTTCTGGAGAGCACATCCAAGACTAACTGGAAAAAAATAATGGTGAGTTAATAGGTTTGTATGGTGTGTATGGATGGTACTTCTGAAATCATTAGGAGAAGTCTATTTATATATCATAAGAAGTGCTTCCAAAGCTTGGGAATGAGCAAGGCTGGTAGACCAAAATCCCTATTTATAGCACACAAACTGTTTAATTTTGCCTTGGTTACCGTCTTACCGGAGTTATAGAAAAGGTCAGGTCTTTCGAGAATATCTCCTTCATGGATATACGGCTCAATTCGATCATCACCATACAAGTACTGCTCACTCTCATCCATCTGGCGGCTCTCTACCATCTCTAGCCACTGGGAGTTATGCCAGCGGAACTTCTCACTCTGAATTTTCTTAGCCCATTCTTCATCATATTCCTATTGAAAACAAAGAGTCAAGTATTACTGCATAAGCTTATAAAGTTACTCCCTTGGCCCTCAGATAACAGGTTATAATAATAATTTGGAGATTCTTCATTTGGGTCAGAGGAAACATTAAAAATACCCGTTCAGAATTATTCTATACAATAATCAATAAAACCAATTAAAGACATATGTTAAAGGCATCTGTTTGAATTACCAATTGCGAATGGTAACGGCAAAAACTGGAAAAGTTTAAACTTCACAAATTCTCTATTACTAGAATTTAGGTAAGCAGTCAGACTTCAGCTCCCAAAGAAATTTGTGGCAATAGTTACCTTTAATGTTAGTTACCACTAATGATAGGTGGTTAAGCATCAAAATGGTATCTTTCATGATACCTTATTTTAGATAATACTTCTTAATAGGAAAGAAAGCACTTGAATGTCTCCTAACTACTGAAATGGTTTACCATTAAAATAACAGAATTTAATTTTGTTTCAACCACAAAATAACATTATCTTATTTAGTCATAATTATTTCTTTAAATGTCTGTCTCCTCCTCTGATCATGAACTCCCGAGGAGCAAGACTGGCTTCTTCACTGCTGTATCTATAATACTTGTTCACAGAGAACCTCCTTGGTGAACATTTCTGATATAGGCAAGTTATATAGGCAAGTTATTATTAGCTACAGATCAACCTATCTAGCTCCCTACTTTTCCCAAAGACTGTAGTTATTCTGACTAGTGTATTCACTTAACAATGGATGGACAGTACCACTGATGGCATAGATTAAAAAAAAAAAAAAAAGATTTCAGGTATTTCTTGTCATTATAACTCTAGAGTCTTAGTTTTAAATTCCTCTGCCATATCTTTAACATTTTTGTTTATAGTTATCTAAAAGAGTTGGAAAGGTGCCAGGCAATAGTACTGTCCTCCAACAGTCAAGATGACCATGATAATTAACAGGTGGACCAAATACACATTGTAGTTAAATAACGAGCAATTTTCATAGAAAGCTGAGGCTCAAGTAAAAAACTGTCATCATAGAAGGAATTTCTGGGATGTCCTAATTATTAAGCTTTCTTTAAATTGTTTTCATGTTTATTTATTTATCTTGAGAGAGTGCGCAAATGATCAAGTGTGAGTTGGTGAGGGCAGAGAGAGAGAGCGAGAGCGAGAGAGAGAGAGAAGAGAGAGAGGGAGAGAATTCAAAGCATCCTCCATACTGTCACTGTCAGCACAGAGCCTGACGTGGTGCTCAATCCCATGAACCATGACAGCATGATTCAGGCTGAAACTAAGAGTTGGAGGCTTAATCAACTGAGCCACCAAGGTGCCCCTAAGCTTTCTTTTTTGATAGTTAAATATTAACATTCCTATTAGTTCTCAATCTATTTCCTAATATAATTATTTAAAATTTAATTGTATGAAAGAGCGATTATAAACATTATTGTATTTTATTTTAAAAATAAGCATGTATTAATCCACTTGTTATAATTTCAATATTTAAATTGCTTAAGTTTTTACTCCGAGTTAAATCTACAATTTTAACTTACATTTGAAATTGACAATTTAGATATAAACAATAAATTCTAAATCCAAATGCCATCTTGTTGATATGCTTACAGTGAGATCATATCGTATCATATAAATATGATAATTTATACAATCATTCATCTACTGATCACATGTAAGTTCTTCTGATAAAATGACATAATACACGTAAAGCATTTAGAAAATCTATATTGAAAACACTTAATATTAGTCAATACTGTTAATTAATTGAAGAAGGTACATTAATTGAAGTACCTAATTAACTGAATTAGGTAGGTACTCTAATTAGGTACTATTAATTATCGTCTTTTTACAAATGAGAAAATGAGCTCCAGAACACTGAATTAACTTGATCAAGTGCACACTGCTAGTTGTGGCTATTACAGCTTTGTAAACCTTGGGCTGGCAATGTGAAAAAGGCAGAGGATAAATGAGTATTTGTCAGGGTCACTGTAGAATGGATTCTTCAGTAATGAGAATATAATAAATGAACTCCACGGTCAACTTTCAGTTCTAAGAGTCTATGAATGTGTTGAGTTGTTGACCAAGCAGTGATGGGAGAGAAGTGGCTCTGGTCTGGTTAAGTATATTACATAACACATTATATTCTCAATCATGTTCTCTCTGACCTGGCTGTACATGGAAGGATGTTAGGGAAAGAGGGAGTTGAAAAAATAATGGCACAGTTGTTACAAGCAGTTTCATTGGCTACAATTTCAGTGGTTCACTTTGGGTTTCCAAAATTAGACAGAATACTAAATTGTGCTAATTATGTAGTATGAGCAGTGTGATTAGCTTTAAAATAATTTAGCCCAAATGCTAAATATAATTTTGAACCTCTTTAAAATTCATGACTTTGCAAGTATACTTTTTGGTTCCCTATGTAGCACAGTGAATGTATTAGTTGCAAAGTTGGCTGCAAAAATATATTACTATCATATTAGAAGTGGCTAGATGATTTAAGAAGAATGATCACATATACTTACAGAAAAAAAAGGATGAACTTATTGTCCATTAAGGTAAAAAAATTTAATGCATAAAAAAAAGTAAAATGGTATTTTGGGGAAGAAATTCTCCATACTAATTGGCCTTTTTGCTAAAAGATAAGTTAGTTACAGGTCATCAAAACTCCCAGAATATGCCTTATAATATCATTATGCCTTATAATCCTATTAAATCTACATTAAATACTGGAGCTAATTTGATAGGTACTGTTTCTTTTGTGAGTACTAGTTTGTTTCACTTGGCAAGAGGTATGAAACTAACTTTACTTTTTAAAAATTTTTAATGTTTATTTTTGAGAGAGGGAGACAGAGCATAAGTGGGGAAAGGGGAGAGAGAGAGAGAGAGAGAGAGAGAGAGAGAGAGAGAGAGAGAGAGAAAGAGAGGGAGACACAGAATCGGAAGCAGGCTCCAGGCTCTGAGCTGTCAGCACAGAGCCTGATGTGGGGCTCGAACTCATGAACGGAGAGATCATGACCTGAGCCAAAGCTGAAGCTTGACTGACTGAGCCACCCAGGCACCCCGAAACTAACTTTATTTTGATAGAAATACTTTAAATTTGATTATCTGAATGAAGAAGTGTTCAATAAAGATGACAGAAAGATGTATGACTTGATTGTTTTAATTTAGGTTCAGGCTTAAGGATTCCTAGTGTAAGAACAGGATATAAAACCTAGTCAAGTGCTCAAAACATATTAAAATATGGGGTTTGCTATTTCACTGAGAGTAAAACTTGCCTCTTACAAATTTCTGTGAAATGTTACAAAAATAAACATAATTTAAAAAGTAAATTACATATCCATAAAGTGTATTTAATCTAGTAAATAATGCTCTGCACAAGGGAAAAAAATCATGCTTATTCTAGGCATTACTATTTTACATGCTCCTCATAAGATTTCCCTATTCTAATAAAAGTACAGTAATAAATGTAGAAAGATGCTATTTTCTTCACATATGCCCTGCAAACTTAAGCCTCTTATCACCTTTCAAGCTGAGAGCAATGTTCTCATTAATGAGCCTACACATACAAGGTTTAGTTTCTAAAATAAAAAAGACCACCTATCCACAGACTATCTATCCATTTGACAGAAGTCCATACACACAAACCAAAAATATCCATAAGCATCTACAGCTAACTTTTGATACTAAAGTTTGATTTGTTAGTGTCTTGGGGAAGCTGATTTTCCAAGGCAGTGAATTGGCACAGACCTAGCACTAAATGTAATTAGACTACCTTATGTTAATCTGAATTCCTTTACAGTTTTCACCATATTTCTTTGGTCACTTTATGAGTGAATAAACTCATAGAACCAAGGCATATCTTAACATTATAATGCCCAAGAGTATAGCAGCAATGATGCAGATTATACTGTCATTTTATTAAAAATAAAAATTTTTAAGTATTTTTGTACTATAAAACTATAGATTCGATTTTCTATTACTAACATAATGATTAATGTGCAGATTATTGTTTACAGGATCGCAATGAAAACACTATGGCTGTCTTAGGTCTTTAGAAAACAACAGTTTCTCCCTCAGGAAACAGGAGACAAAATATGTTATTCTGTACCAAGCTGTTTAATCATTTAAGATATAGAAAACTATGTTTTGCAGATGATCCAATGATTACAGATTCCTACTATAATGAATCCACTACAATGACAAGAGGAGTTTTCATGAGGTAACCGTTAGCAACTATGTGTGGCTTTTTGTCATAGATCATTGCAAAGAAAATGGCAAAAACCCTTGACCAACCAGTATCAAGCCCTTAAAATCTCAAGAAGTTATAACATAGCTTTTTGAAATATTTATAACCATAAAACTATTTCATTATTGAAAGCTGAAAATTATAGAAAAAAATACCCATACCTTTAGCTAGCTAGAATCCTAATACTCTATATACACTATCGGTTTTCGATGACTTTCTTAAGTCCAATATTAATAGCTAACTTTAGGAAATACTTTTTAAAAGTATTTTTAAAATTTAGAAGCTAAGTATGAGACATTATTAATATGTAGTACTTGTACCATAAAAGTTTTCTCTAGTTTGTGATAATATGGCCTTAGGTATTTGAATGTTTAACAAATACAGCATCTTGGAATGAAGCATGGAATGAGGAACACAGTATTTGTTTAAATAATTGATTTCTCCTTTTCCTTAATAGTCAACATTAGTGAAAATGAGATAGTACTATTTCACAACTAAAATGCTGGGTTTTGATTTTTATGTTTCTGAAACACTGATTTTTATGTTCCAGATTACTTTCTTTTCCTTATTTCCTTCTCTCCTTCCTTCCTTCTCTCCTTCCTTCCTTCCTTCCTTCCTTCCTTCCTTCCTTCCTTCCCTCCTTCCTTCCTCTCTTCCCTCCTTCCCTTCCTTCCTCTCTTCCCTCCTTCCTTCCTTCTTTCCCTCCCTCCTTCCTTCTTTCCTTTCTTTCCTTTCCTATTCCTTCCCTTTCCTATTCCTTCCTTCTCTCTCTCTGTCATCTATTTATTTATTTTTGAAAGAGACAGAGAGAGTGTGAACAGGGGAGGGGCAGAGAGAGGGAGAGAGGGAGAAACCTAGGTAGGCGCAGAGCCTGACACAAGGCTCATACCCACAAAACGAGGAGGTCATGACCTGAGCTAAAATCAAGAGTCGACGCTTAACGGACTAAGCCACCCAGGCAGGCGCCCCTATGTTCCAGATTTCTTAAAAATCAATTATTTTAGCTTATGCCTGTTGAGAGTCTATTTAGTACTAAATTAATAGGCTTGGACAGTGGTCCCAAGAGTTTTAGATTTCAGAAAAGTTTCAAAAACAAATTTGGGGGACTGATGTTATATGTAAATCAACTACTACCTATTATTGACTTAGAGAAGAAAGACCATTTTAAGACTATAAATGTAAGAAAGACAATCTGAAAATGAAGATCTACCTATCCAAGACAAAACATGTTAACAACCTTATATTTGTAACAGCTCCCCAGCCCTAACATCTCTCTCTGTGTGCCCCTCCCTGGACCTCCTCTCACTATTTTTTTAATTCCTCTCTCTCCCATTTTAGTGAAAACCAGTAAAAGCTTTATCATGCTCCAATGGATCAGCACTTAGCTATCTTCTGTATCTAACCTCAATGAGTAGAGTTCAACAGCCATGGCAAAGCCAGTTCCTTTGTGTCTCGGAGTCTGAATTTATAGGAATTGATGGTATACGGTATGGTATAGAACAAAGAACAGTGGATTAGGAATCAGGGGACTTGGGTTCTATTTCCAGGTCTGATACGAACAACCTTCTAAAGGCATTTTAATACCTTTTGGTCTCAGATTCTTCATTTCTAAAATGAAACAAATCTAGGTAAGATTTACTAAAGTTCTAACATTCTATAAACAAAAAAATGTATGATTAATACACTTATTTCATAAAGCTTTTGAAATAATTATCCCCCCAAACTGAAGAATACTGGAAGTCTAAGGAGTTTATTTTTAAAAATTAAATATCAACTCTAAATGAATATCCAGTGTCAAACATTTAATAAATTCAACATATATCAATTAAAATCTATTCTTCCTAACTCCTCTCACCCAAATCCCCTTCCCTCTTAAATATCCCCTTCCCCCATTGTCAGGAAATAACTGGGAATTCAGGGATGTTACTGCTCAACCACAGCCAAGATACGTCATAAAAATTTATCAAGCTGTTGTGGAAATACACCAGGAATACAGTTATTTTTTCTTCATTTTTGAAATACTTCTTTTCACAAAAAGGGTACCCTGATAGCCTTGCTCTGAGACTTGAGTTTGTCTTGTATTTAAAGGTACACATGCTTTTTTATTTTCTTCTCAGCTCCTGACATGATCTTAAGCACTCAGTTTCCATAAAAACTACGTGTCATGAAAGACTTATGGTTTGATTTTAAATGGAATGTGCCATCCTTTTTGAAGTCCTACATCATTTTGTTTACTACTTAACCATAGAAACATTGTGAAGCCTCACCCAGCCTATTATCAGAGCCTGTTCACTATCAGAAAAACTCTTTGTAACTGGCTTCCGTCACACCTTGTATCTGATTAACACACTATAGGATAACATAGAGCTACATAGATCTGCTTTGTGTTCTAACACAGCTGATGGAAAACAGATTTTCCTTTCTCCTTTAATGTGACAGCCCCCTAATTGAGAATGTAATATGGTTTATTTAATACACTTCTTCATACTAAATTAAAGCAGATCTAGAGTAATTTAGTTGCTCATTAAGGTTAAGGTAATAGTCGCTAAACAGATGCCTTTTATATCGTAGAAAATACTTACCCCAATGATATGTATAGGATAAGTAAATATAGATATACACATAATTAAACACATACATAACAGAACTGTTGACTTTTAGGCACATACTACCTACTTCTCAACAGTACTATCCCAAGTTTGTCCTTTAGTCTTGACTGTGAATGACATTTTCTAACCAGACCTCAAATATAATGCTCTCTTTGACCTCTGTTCAAAGTGCTGGGGAGGCTCATCTGTGCAATATCATTTCAAATATCATGTTCAGTCAGGCCACAAAGTTAAAGATAGAACTAAATGAAATTTATTTAATTAAGAAATCATGATTTTTATCTTTTGTACTATGCTTGGGTTCTTTTGAATCCAGTATTGCCAATCAAAAGAAAACCACACACAATAAAGCAACAACATGCATAAAGCTAGCAAGGAATACATATACATTCATATACATACGATCACATTCATATCATACATATATATACTCTATATTCTAACGAGCTAGAAGAACATCCTAAATTTATGCCTTTCAGGTTTATACAATATAAAAATGAACTCCAAAAGAGGGCTAACCAAACTTATCTCTCTAAACCCAATTTGATTATATAGAATTGAGAAATAAAAAATCTCACTTACAAATCCGAGCCAATGAAAACTGGTACCAAAACTATAAAAGAAGCAAGAACCAACTCCACCTGTTCTGGAAAGAACACCTCAGTAGTTTTCTGTCAACTACTCACTTAAAAATTCTCTGCTCTGTGCCCATACTCAACCTGTAAGTCAATTAAAACTGACTGCTGTCTACCCATTTTACCCAATCCCCACCCATTCCCTGCTTTTGAAAGCCTGCCCTGAAATAACCTGAGTTCTAACCCGGTTCTAATCTAATCCTATGAAATCTAATCCTAATCTAATCCTATGAAAGTTTCTCCAACTGTCCCTTCCAAGATGTCATAAGACATCTTTTTAAACTGCTTTCCCTTGCTGGCAAGATTAATAAACTTCTGTAGGACACAGGCTGGCCTGGCAATTTTTGTGGGGACCATACCAATTGATGTCTTAGAGTTTATATGTAAACCTACAATGGTTTATCTCATTTTAAAACACCAGTCTTATTAAATATAATTTTGACTATCCAGGAATAAAGACAGCACCTAATTTTTCAAGTTTAAAATACCAAAACTAGATATTAATTCCAGGTTACTAAAATATACACAATTTGCCCATGATCACAGACTTACTAAAAGAGAAAGGGCTGTCCTTCAAAATCTCAGTGACACAAACTTGTGTTAGTATCAGATCACAGGGGCCTGTGGCTGGTCAGAAAGACAACAGACATTAATCCTTTACCAGAGAACCTAGGGACATCCCTTTTCCCATAAACACCTTGTAGATACAATGTACCATTAGTGCAGAACATCTTTTGATAGGGCCATAGAGTGTACCGCTTCTGGAAGGCAAGTTCACCTCTGGATGACAGTACCCTGTATTCTCTAGAGTCTAGGATGTAAACTTTTGTATTCTAGGGACTTTGTGTTGCTGAGTTTTATATTCCCAGTGCCTTAGTGTTTTGACACAGTAGGTCCTTAATAAACATGTATTAAATGTTTTACAACCCAATAATGTCAGGGGAGGGATTTTTTTTTTTTTTTACCAACTGGGAAAGAATTCCTGAGGTCCTCAAATGCTTCACGCAAAGTTGAGGAAGTACTTAAGGATAAAAATCTAATTGGGGTTTTAGAAGCTCTCTATGTGTAGAGGGTTCTGTTCTTCCCTTCAGGATTCCCAAGGCTTGGAAGAGAAGAGACAACGATCAACTGCCATATATCCCCTTGGAAAACGAAGCTAGGCTCCTCTCCTCGTGTCCCTACTCACTGCAGCTACTCCAATCCCTGCCTCCCAAAGCTACATGTAAGGCCTAGTCGGACAGGTGACAACTTGCTCGTGAGGCCATAGAGACCACATCACCAACCATATAACCCTCCAGGTACAAAGAGTACTACCACCCCACATCTGTTTTAAGTTGCTAATTGAGGGATTAGGCCCAAATTCATTAAACAAATCATCACTAATGTAACATTTCCATAACTTGGGGGACAAGTTCTTTACAGCAGAAGGCATATTTCCCCAAGCACCACAAGGTATCGAATTTTTCTTAACTATTCCATGTTGTTCTGAGTAAAAATGAAGTTTGTTTTCTTAAAGATAAATTGCCTTAAACTACAAATGTTCTCATTCTTTTTCTTTTCTTTTTTTTTGATTTATTATTGTTCTAGAACACAGCCATGCTGAGAACACTAGGATATCAAAAGCCTAGTGGTGAAAAGAATCTTAAGAGATCATCCACTCCCATTCTAGGCAGGTTTCTAACTATTTCAGAAAGTTGGTTATGTAGTTATTACTAATGCTTACTGGATGGAGGCTTCACATTCTCCCTTGGCAGCTTATTTCTAGTGTTTCATCATCTTTGCTGTGTCTAATCAAAGTTTCTCCTGTTTTGAATTAAGCCAATTTCCTCGTTTTACTCTTGAAAAAGATTCAGGACAAGCAAATAGCACCCTGAGTCATGATCAGTAATAGAGTCTGAGCTCAAAGAACCGGACTGGCAGCTATGTCTCAAGTGAACCTGAGAAGCTGTCATTTTACTGATGCATTAAAAAAGCCCACTCCTCAAATTTCTCCCAAATAAGGAGGCCTAGACAGGTAGGAGTGTCACTCTGGTCTGAGGTTAGCCGATAAACTGAGTCCAAATTAAAATAAGTTACTGCAGATTCAGAATGTGGGTAATTTAACAGATAAGGCACTTCTACACTAGAAGAGGCAGATTCCTGTTTACCACACTGTCCTAATCAAGGCCTTTTGGTTAATTACCCTATTTAGAATTGCTGTGACATGGAGCTTTAAAATGCCAAATTCAGCCATTTTGTAGAATAATCTTAAAATATAAATAGTAATATTAATATATCTGGCCAAAAACATACTCCAAATAATTTTCCACAGTTAAAATCCAAACAGTGAACAGATTATTTTCCAATACCATTTAAAATATTTAAATGGACAGAAAATAACATAGATAATTAACCGTACCAAGGAAAGAAAATGTTGGTCCATGAATTTAATCAACATATAAACTTCTCGGGGCACCTGGGCAGCTCAGTCAGTTAGGTATCCAACTCCTGATTTTGGCTCAGGCCATGATCTCATGGCTTGTGAGTTTGACGCCCGCATCGGGTTCTGTGCTGACAGCTGGAGCCTGTTTGGGATTCTCTGTCTCCCTCTCTCTCTGCTCCTCCCCCATGTGTATGTGCACGCACACGTACACTTGCTTTCTCTCAAAAATAAACACACAAAAAAATTAACTTCTCAACTAGGTCTGAGTTTTGGTCTAGTTTGAACAAAACAGAGAGTGACCATCATGTAGCAGATGCTTCATATGTATTTTCTCTAACCCTAACAATAACTCACTAATCCTCAAAAGTGTCATTGTAAACTGAATCTTCAAAAAGTTATAAAATGTCTGAGATTATTCAGTAAGTGAAAGAACTAGAATTAGTTGTATTCTAGATGCAATACTCTATTAGACCAAGTTGTCACATCATAGAGGTCAAAGTTGAAGATCAGAACCCTTACCCAACTGAGAAGGGGAGAAAAAGTTCTGAGAAATGGTGCAGTTCCTTACTATCAAGCCAAAACTGAACCAGGGCCTGGACACTTATACGTGTATAGTAGCAGAAACGTAAGGAAACATTCTTCCAGCAGGATGCGGGGTGTTTCTAGCCCTTTTATCATCTATATTAGACTACTTCTTTTCTTCTAAGAAACTCAGCTGTGAATATGATGAAGTTGGGTAGCAGAGCAGGACTTTTAAATCATATAATTCACACACAAATATCTTTAAATATTCTGTTTAATAAGTTTATTATTTCTAAATATCTTTTTAGACTAAAGTTTCCCAATGTGTGAAATGAAACAGTCCAAAATTACTTGGCATCATATCAAGTACTTACTTTGTTAAATCTCGTGTAGAGAGTCATAGAGTGATTAGGTGAACCTTCAGAATACTTATTCAAATTTTTGTTATACTAAGTCAAGTGATCAGATGGCATCTTAGGGAGCCATATATAGGTAGCTGATATATCAGCAGTTTCATTTTATTGATTGTTCTTCTTTAGAGGCCTTACCAACAATATAATAACCTAAAATAATTTTCTTTGTGATTTTACATTTTTAACTCTGACTAGGATTTATAAGTTCCTTTAAGGACAGTAAGATCAACAAAGTAAAATGAAGATTAAAAATGTTCATTGGATTTAGAAAAATGAAGGCCAGGTGACTTTAGTGAGCACCATATCAGTGCAACAAAGGAGGCAGAAGCTAGAATTCATATAGGTTGAAAGGTGGATGAGGGGAACTGAAGAAATGAAGGAAGTAATATGGAGACAGTTTTTTCAAAACATTGGTTCTAGAGAGAAAGAGAGAGCTAGGACAGCCATCTAGAATAGAAAAGAAAGGTAGTAGACACAGGGTGGGGAAAATTCCCGTTTAAGATGAGAGACTTTACATGGAATTCTATTCCTGAAATCATTATATATTAATATATTAACTAACTTGGATTTAAATTAAAAAAAAAAAGATGAGAGATTTCAGCCCAGAGTTTAGAAATTATTGGGAATGTTTTTATATTCATATTTTATACTGAATTTTTTAATAATGAGACTGAGCTGGCATTTTGGAACTATCACAAATTTACTTTCTATACCAAACATATCTAAACATTACTGCCTTCCATCTACTTTTCTCAAATAAGACCATTTTAAAAGTATGCTAAAGGCATTCTCTAACAAACTGACATCTCTTTCCCTTCTTCATTGCTTAAGGTAAGATAATCACAAATAGAACTTGAGGAAATTTTTTCTTACACTACCTACTTTATACACAACACTAAATTTAGTGATCTACTAGAAAATAGTATATGAGCCATGAAATTATTCCCTAGGAAAATAAATATTCTCTATTCATAAACCCTGTCACCAGGGGTCTACATGTATGAAACACCTTACTGGAATAAGGATTTAATATGCAAAGTTTCCTTATTTTAATTTAGAGATCAAAGCTAAAAATGTCAACATACTCATTTAGTTTTAAGCCAGTAATGATATACTCAGTCCAATCCGAAAAATAGATGACATCAAATAAGATGAATTTTGAAATAAAATCCAGGAAATTGGCAAGGAAGTACCTGATAGTGACTGTCTGATTTCATAATGAAATCACTAGCATAAATGCCAACTTAGAGGACTTCTACTAAAGTTGTTAACTGATTCTTTAAAATGTTATTCTAAGGCGGGCCAGGGTGGCTCAGTCGGTTAAGCGTGCGACTATTGATTTTGGCTCAGGCCATGATCTCAAGGTTCATGAGACAGCCCTGCATTGGTCTCTGCGCTGACAGCCTGGAGCATGCTTGAGCCTGCTTAGGATTCTCTTCCCCACCCCTCCCCGCTCCCTGCTTCCATGTGTTCTCTCTCTCTCTCTCAAAACAAAACAAACAAACAAACATTAAAAATGTTATTCTGATCATTTAAAAAGCTTAAGTGAAACTTTGAAAACTACTGAATAGGGTATATTCAAGAAACTTCTTATCAAGTGAGCCAAAATAGAAGGTATAAATCCAGTTCAAAGAAGGAAGCACTTTGTGTATGCCACAGGTGAAAACATTTAAAGTAATCTAGTGTATGGCACATCCCAGTGCAAGGCCCAAGTCCAGGCAGAAGACTAGGTGGTCAGCAGGAGCATGACTTCTGAAAAAAGTCTGTACAGAGAGCAAGTTTCTAATCCAGGACTCAGATCACCCTTCTGATTATATTCCTTCAGTTATACATCCTTTCAAAACTTCTAAGGTCATGAATAACATGATTTTTGTATGTTTCATCATTCCAAAGCAACTGGCAAAACAAGTGTATGCATATGACAAAAATCAAAGCACTGAAAAAATAACTGATATAACATTTGTCTTATTAAAAAAGTTTAAGGGTCAAACTGCAAAACTGACTATTAAATTCTGGTAGAAATTCTCATCAAACCCCTGCTCCAATGTAATAACTTCTCTGAAAAACAAATGATTCTGAGAGACATGTAGACCTCTTCAAGGAGCCTAAAGGCTGAAAGCCTTTAATCTTTTTTTAATGATTAAAATATGAATTTAATATCACTGTATTTTCAGAGACCCATCAAAATACAAATTTGCATTTATATTAAATGCCAAATTCTAAAAAGATGTACAGAGTTTTCTTTTCTACCAAATAAAGACTATTATTACACTTTGCATAAGAAGAAGAATTACTTACCGCTATAATATCTAAAGTATTATCACAGACCTTTCGGATTTCATTATTTTTATCATGCATCAGATCTATGAGATACGCTGGAGCCTCTGAATAAAAGTGGTTAAAGATGCAAATTGTGTTTGAGATTGAGCCTATTCAAGGATATTAGAAAAATCTCACATTTCTCTAAATTCAAATTGCCCCGGGAAATCTAACTTCAAGTTTTAAAATTGAGTCATCAATAAAAGCTGACCATAAACATTTAACATTTCATTTCATTTCATTAATAGAAATAAGAAAGAAAAAAAACACTAAATAAAAAAGGGTAAGGAAAACAGAACCAGTAAGTCTCAGAAAGTACAAGGACATCTTTTTGAAAATATCTTCATGAAAATAACTGAAGAGGGAGCTCCAGAGCCACACAGCTATCTGTTAAGCTTTCCTGAGAGAGCTGGCCCACCTAAAAGTTCCAGAAAATTAATTTCACATAAAAATAACAACAGAAAAGAATCACAGTCATATTTTGTAGATGATTATGAGAAAAATATAACATTTTCACATAAAAGATGAAAGGTGTAACCCAATACTTCAAAAAGAAATAAAAGAATGTAAGGAAGTAGAATATATGTATAGGAACAATATATATCAATGTTAGAGAACTCAAAGAAATGAAATAATTCAGGAAAGAACCAAAAATAAAGGTAAAAATAATTCCAGATATATAAGAACTAAATTTATAGTAACACATGAGTAAATAAAAACAGATAAAACTCCGAGAGGAATGGAAGCTAAAAAGGAAGAAAACTTGTAAAATTTAAAAACAAATAAGAGAAAATATTAGAAAATGACTAATTATTTAAGATAGGCAAAGAAGATCCAACATAATAGAAATTCCAAAGAAGACAATAAAAGCTTTTAATAAAAGAGAACAAATACTAAAAACTAAAATTCAAGAAAATTTTCCTGAAATTAGGGGAAAAAAAAGACAAAACTATATACTGAAAGATCACATATGATACTTGGAGAAATCAAGCAAGGATGATGAATACCAACTCAAATTCTAATAAAGCTATTTGGCTTTAAAAATACAGAAATGCTCCTCTGGTCTTATTGGCCAAAATATCAAGTCATTTATAAGGGAAAAAAGAGTAAATTGTCATCAGACACTGACAGCTATCAATAATTAGCAGACTACAGACGGCACACTGTCATCAATTCAGGCAAGAAGACAGCGGAAAAATACCTTTGAATTGTGGAGAAAAATAATTGGCAATCTAAAACTCCATATTCTGCTAAATGATTATTAAAGAGAACATGCTAGTTATTTTCAGATATATTTTATTATTCATAGATACTCATTTAGCAGTATAAGAGAACGTAATTATGAAAGGAAACTCAGAGAGATAGAGAAATGGAATTCAAGAAAAAAAATAGCAAACAGGGAATAGGTCAACATATTCTAAGTCTTGAATAAGTACTAGTTTTTAAAACGCAATAGTTAAAATAATAATTCAGTTTCAAATGTTAGAAAAATGTTACAAAAATGAGGTGAATTATTACACTATCACATACCATGGAAGATGCAAGTGGGGACGTTAGACTTACAAGTAGAAGAATACAGTCCTTTAAAACTGGAGAGAATACATGTTGAAATTGGGTTTAACTCCTACAAATAAGTAGGGGGAAACAGAGGAAAAACAGAAAACTCAAATTAACAGAGAAACCGCAATGAATCCAAAAAAGGCAGTGAAGAAAAACTTCTTGATCTCCAATATTTACAGCCGATCTTTGTTAAAATTGTATTTGAAACAGAAGCCGGGTGTTTCCTCCAAGAAACTCTAGCACACATGTACACAAGCAAATGACATTCTTTGCAGCACTGATTACAATGCCGAAAAAAATTTTATCAAGTTTCACAGCAATTGCAAAGACAGAGGTTAACCCTAATCTTCTACTCATTGGTGCTACTTACTATTTTTCTCAAGGGGAAAAGAGGATACATTTAAAATGTAGAAAAAAATACAGAATAATATGTTCTCAGAGAGAATCTAAAAGGACCAAGTCAAATTTGACTTATTTTCCCATGCTGCCATTGTTGGGATTGTATGAAAATTATTACAATAGCATTGGTTCTCAATTTCAGATTCTCAATTTCTATGCATTGTGCAGAGAGCTATTTTTAATATCCCAAACATTTTAATATAAATCATATGTTGACCTAATATAAGTCTATACCAGCCTTCTTAAATATCAAGTTTCTTTCATTCTGTTTAAAATTATATCAAATAATGTTGATCATTAATCTAAATTTAAAAACGGGAAAAGGAAATAATTACATAATAAATCTTCACTTAAAAATTTAAGTATAGTCAAAATCATGATAAAGTAGTTAAAATTATAGTGAAATATTTTAATAGTTCCTAATTATGTGACAAAAGACAACAAGACATATTTAGATATCATTGACATCAACAAAAATCCCGGCTTTTGGACACCAAAACACTGGGCAAAAGCACTCTAGCAATCTTTACAATCTCAAGGCATGGATGAAAGCATTGGATCTAAGTAGTATTCCTTGATGCTTTTGTAAAAATTTTAAATCAGCAGATCTTTTCTGTCCCATTCCTTCCATTTTCAACATGTTATATTCGTCAGAATAACTATTTAAAAAGTACTCACTTCAGATTCAATGGCTTCACAGAAATTGAACTGGGGAGAAAACACTGACAAGAAAAATCAAATGGAAGTGGTCTTAATACTGTGAACTTTGACAATAAGGTACTGAGAGTACATTTTAAATAGATAGACTAGGTTAGAGACACTTACTATGCACTAGCACTTGGTAGGTACCATAAATACTTAATTCCTTAGTCTTCAAAAAAACCCTATGGCGTGACATGTAAACAAAGGTCTCCTTCAAAGAAGTTACCTTAGGAAAGCTATGCTTTCACTTTCATATTTTCTAACATGTGTTTCTTATAGTGTCTTCTGTAGTTATAGAAATATTCTGTTATAAAATATCATTTCAGATTCGCTCAACCCAGAAAAGCATATTAAGTTTTCCAAGAAGACCCTGTAGCAAGAAAACCTGTTTAATTCAGTGTTTTCCATATTCATTTATCACAGAACCTTTTTTCATGAAGCAACTATTAATACAAAAAAAAAAATCCCTGGAACACCACTGGGGAGAAGGAATTTATTCTAATGTTAATACTGCTCAAAAGAGTGTATCTAGAATTTATTTTCCTGAGTCAGTTTATAAGCCACATTTAAAAAATATTACTTATGATAAAGGAAGCTCTCTCTAGTTAAGGCAAAACAGTGTTTGCATTATTGATAGCCCATACTGAAATCAACAATTCTGAGTTTAGACTTGTTACTCAGACTTGACTCTCAGAGACTCCCAGTAATTAATCTCAAAAACAAGGCAATTTTCTCCAAAGATGATACTTAAAGCATGTGTCATTGACTTTGAATGTAAGATCAGAGGACTTTAAAATAATGTTTTGAGCGATGGCCCATCATCATGCAAAAGAAAAAAAAAGTCTTCTAATGTATTAATTTTAAAATTAATTAATTTTAGACACATGTGTTCACTGACCTAAGTACTACCCACATGCTAGGTGCTATGTTAAATTTTGAGTATAAAGATGAGGAAAACAAAAGCTTGTCCTCGAGCTTGAAGAGCTCAAAACCTTTGGTAAAGACAGGCATATAAATACACAATTTAAAGTTCTTTACTGGAGGTGAAAATAAATTACTCCTACTGGGAAGGAGGGAGGCTTAACTGGATTAGAAAGGCTTAACTTTAAAGATGGCTTATAAATCTACCTTTAATGAGCTGGAGATTATTAGGTAAAGAAAGAGAGAAATGCATTTGAGGTTGATAAGGCACACAAAGAGGCAAGAAGATGGGTCCTATCTGATAAATGATGAAAAATTTGGGTGTGCTAAGAGAAAATTGTGCACTGTAGAGTTAAAGGGGGAACTCTAGAAAAACAGATTAAGGTTATCTTAAGTTTAGATTTTTCACATGGGTAAATAAGTATTTTACTAGAGGAGTTCAAAAGTAGTTTTTTTTTTTTGGGGGGGGTACACAAACATGCAGATGACCACAATAACACACACACACACACAGACACACACACTCACACACATGCACACACACACACAGAGAGATGCAGCTTAGATATCACTTCTGCTGCCAGCATTATATGACATCCCCCGACTCGGTTCTATATATATCCTTGGATATACATATTCTTTCCTGCCCAATGCATATACCTTTATGACATTGCTACACTGGGTTATAATTTAATATTTCTTATTTACTTGTCTGTCTCTCCAATTAGACTATAAACTCTTTGAGTACAGGGACTGACTTTTTTATAAATCTAGCACTTAAAACACTATCTGTTAATAGTGTTTTGGCAGATGTCTGCATTACGAATGTCCAATTATGTGTCATAAAAGAGGTAGCAGACACAAAATGCTCAGCTACGAGACTGATGGATGGTACTGTTATTATCCACTGTGAACACAGAAGGAGGATACAGGGGAGGATGTTGGCATTATCAAGTACCCTTTTCAATGCAATAATGATAAACTCTCACTTATTGAGTATCTCTGTGTGTTGGAAAGAATTACAGGCACTTTAAATCCATCAGTACTTATAACAATCATACGAGGCAGGAGATGTTCCCATCATTTTTATCAGATTATGGTCATTTTATAGATGCAAGATTTTATACTCAAGGGAGGTTAAATAACATATCCAAGGTCCTGCAGCTTGTAAGTGGCAAAGGTAACTTAGAATTCGGGTTCTTTGATTGTAATACATGTAACAGCTCTTTCAACAGGTGGAAGACATCCAGATGGCAGTTAGAAACAAATGCCTGGGACTCAAGAAAGAGAATTTGAAGATACTAAATACTTAGCATATAGTTGGTAGCTGAAGCCACGGGAATAGATTTGTAGAGTGAACACATTAAGATTGAAAGAGTACTAAGAATAGTACCAGGAACATCTGATAGTTAAATTATGTTAACAGAGAAGAAAGTTCTGATATGTTTGTTAAGTTCTTAGGAATCACAGCCCAATAAGTTAATAAAATCGCTTGTGCTATTCTACCTGTACGCTGACTTGGGGTCAAGAGCTTCCATGAAAAATAGCTTGCCCTCTGAAATTATTTTGGGGCTTGGTATTTCCCACATCATTTGAACATTTGCTAGGAAAAAATATGTAAAGATGCATCTTTTCTGAATATGTGAAATGTCATTATCTGTCGTAAACATTAAAAGGATACGTGTTTCCTTGATTATGACATCTCTTGTGGCTTGGTGAAAAACCATCTGGTAGAAGACATAAATTATCTGACACACAAATTCATCATCTTCTTGTTGGGCTGAAAGGAAGCAGAAAACGTCAAATAAGAGAATTCTATAGTTCTATACAAAAGTGAAATACATCGATTGGAATAGTGGAGAATGAGAAAACTAAAAGGGACAGGAGACAAGTAAAGGGTAATCAATTTATTTATAATATATGGGTGGCATATATCATTTATATCTTTATTTAGATATTTTTCTAAATTCCATGATGATGATCAGGAAATTTTATAACACATTTTCAGAAGTTTTAGTAAATTTGGTTATAGTTAAACTACATAGGTAAAATTACTTTGAAATACAAAGATAAAACTAAGATTTTGTAAAAAAGAAATTATATCTGCTCTGAGTTTACATCAGACTACTTGAGATGGTCTCAAAAGATCAGGCTGGACTTAGGAAGCACTGAAGGACAAGACTGGTGTAAGAACACACACAGTACCAGTGTTTCTCTGTAATTAATTCTCACCAGATTTTGCCTCCAGGTATAAATACCTTGATTAAATTAACTTCTATGGCCCTAATGTGAAATGGCGACACTTACCAACACTTGTTTTTTGTCCATCGTAAGAATTTTTTAAATAATTCTAATTTATGAAATAAATCTGGTTCTATATTTTGTCTGTATAATGTTGACTCCTCATGAGAAAAACAGTTCTTAAAAAAAAAATCACACCTTCTAAATTCTAAGGTTTTGGTAGAAAAACTTACAAAAATTTTTTCTAATGTTTATTTATTTTTGAGGGAGAAAGGGAGACAGAGTGTGAGCGGGGAAGGGGCAGAGACAGAGAGGGAGACACAGAACTTGAAGCAGGCTCTGGGCTCCGAGCTGTCAGCACAGAGCCCGACGCAGGGCTCGAACTCACAAACTGTGAGATCATGACCTGAGGCTAAGTCGGATGCTTAACCCACTGAGCCACCCAGGTACCCCAAGAGGTATTATTCTTGAATAATGTTAACAACATTAAATTTTACTTATTGTCATGAAATAAGTTATTTTAGTTTTAATGTAACTGATTATATAAATAGTAAAAGGAATGTTGCATATCATAAGCTAATTAATGTTTAATATTATATAAAGAATAGTTTAATAGGTTAGCTGATACCCACTGATTAATATATAATGGCAAAAGCAAATACTTATAGAAATCTAATTTTTAGGTACTGGTTATGAAATTTCATTTATTAATAGTTTTGTATCAACTCCTGGCATTTGTTCAATGATACCTGTTAGACACAGATTTACAGGTCAACAGAGCATTAGCTATTTGTGTAGAATAAAGTGCGGGACCCTTAAAGTCCAATCTGTTCCAAAGGATTTCCCTCACTAACTTGCCAATGAGAAAAAATTCACTCAATACTCACCATGGTAAGTGTAGTCACCACCTGACATCATAAATTATTATAGTATTATTGACTATATTCCCGGAAATCCATGTATTTCTTAAAAAGAGAAGCATATAGCCTCTGTTCATGATAACCTCATGGCAGAGAACATTAAGACACAGTAAGACACTGTGAGCTGGCTCTGTCAGCTTGCCTTGTACATGTCTCAGCTCCCTCAATCATAATCGAGGGGGAACAGCAATTCAAGAAAACCAGTCATTCTGTTTCAGATTTCTCCAGCTCATCACAAAATTTTCATTCTCACTCTGCCAACTACATTGTCTTCATTTACACCTCCCAACCACCTAGTCTCTCTTTTAATTGTTTCTCATTTGGAAAACTCCTGGCTGGGAGAAGGGTGGACCAAAGTAAATATGTGTGTGTATACACACACACACACACACACATATATACACATATACATATATATATATATATATATATATATACACACACACACACACACACACACACACACACAATATGTAGGAACACTTCAAAATATGGAGGTATTATCTCTAGATGACCTATTAAATGCATTATGTTAAAGAATTTATAAATCAAACTTAAAAATTCAAAAGAGAGAAATGGGCAAAAGACTTAAATAGGTATTTAACTTTATTAGCCATAATGAACTGACCAATAAACACAAACAGGTACTCAATTATTAGTCATTAGGGAAATGCAAATTAAAACCACCACTCTGAAGGCTACAATTAAACAGACTGATATTGCCCAGACATGAGGGTGATGCAGAACAACTGGAACTTTTGCACATTGCTGGTGGGACCGAAAACTGACTCAACTACTTTGAAAAACAGATTGGCATTATTTACTCAAGCTAAACTTATATAGACTCTATGACCTAACAATTCTACTCCTAGTCATATGTCCAAAAGGAATGAATACATATATTCATCAAATGAAAAGTTTAAGAATGTTCATAGAAGCAATATTTATAATAGCCCTTCTCCTATCAAAAAAAAAAACCCCAAAAGCCACCCTATCGTTTGCCAATAGTAGAAAGGATAAACAGTCGTATATTTGCAGAGCAATGAGAAGAAACACACTTCTTAACACAACATAGATGAATCTCACTTTATAACGTATGACCAAAAAACCCTGGATTCTACTTATATAAAGCTCAGCACCAGGCAAAAGTAATCTACATGTGACAAAAGAAAGGATAGACACCAGTTTGGAGAGGGTGATAATGACTGGGAAATGGCAGAAGAGGGACTTCTAGGGTGATGGTGATATTTTATTTCCTCATGTGAGTGGAAGTAACATGGGTGTGCTCATTTTGAAAATTCATTGAGCTATATTTTTGTATTTTTCTTGTTATACTTCAAAAAAATCTATGAAAAATAATACAAAATGCAGATTTATTATACCTGGCAGGAAAGCCTGAGATTAGAATGTTATTTCAGGCTTCCCATACCTTCCAAAATCCCTACCTTAAAGCCCTAACCTAAATGTGACTCCAATTTGGAGACAGGTCTATAAGGAAGTAATTAAGGTTAAATGAGGTCATAAGGGTGGAGTTCTGATCCCACAGGATTAGTATCCCTTAAAAAGAGATACCAGAGCACTGTGCGTGTGCTCGCTCTTGCTAGCTCACACTCTCTGCTCTGTGAGGATGTGATGACACACCAAGAAGGTGGCCTTCTGGAAGTCAGGAAGAAAGGCCTCACCAGGAACCAAATTGGCTGATACTTTGATCCTGGACTTCCCAGCCTCCAGAACTATGAGAAAATAAATTTATTTGTTTAGGCAATCCAGTCTATGGTATTTTGTTATGGAAGCCTAAGTAGACTAACACAGAGTCCTAGAGAACTTGATGCTAATAGAATAATATTAGATTCAGTTAGATTTTGTATGCAGTGTGGAAAACAATGAACCCTGGCCCCTTAAAAGCAATACGAAGTTAAGGGAAAAATTCCATCTAGGCCTCATTGCCCAATTCTGTAACCATAGCCACTGTGGCTAATTGAATTAAAATTAAATACAAAATTCAAGTTCTCAGTCCCAATAGCCACATCTCAAGCACTCAACAGCCACATGTGTTAGACAGTGCAAATAGAGAACATTTCCTTCACCACGGAACGTTTAGAGGACAGCATTGGACCTAGAAGGGAATAGGATGCTTCCAAATGAACCTTCCTGATTAGAAATCAAGACATTAAAAAAAGATAGGAGATACAATTCAATCAACACAAAGCTCAACAGAAGGACAGAATATTAGTATTTCATGATTGCAGATCTTTTATATTTAAAAATGTAAATAGCCTGTTCATATATTAACAAAAGTAAATTGAAACAAATTATAATTTACCATTTAGCAATTCAATGAGTGCAGGGATTATCCCAGATTTGGCTAGCAATGCAGCACAAGAGTCATCCATAGATACAGTTCCAATCATTATAACCACTTCTAAAACAAGGTCATCTTCTGCAGCACCTAATAAAGTCAAACCACAGAAAGTTTTCATTGCAATGTCTTGATCCAAATCCATTTATACTGCCAAAACTTCAATGCACAGAGAATATACTGTAAGCTATTAAATCAGTTCTTATGAATCCTTAACATGCTTATAACTTTGTCCTTTCTTCCCATTTCTATGCTCAATGAAGAAGATAGTTCATAATAGTAAGGGAGGGCAGCACTGAAGTGATAACACCTCTCTGAAAATGTAAACGAATGACAATGTAAATACAGAAAACCGAAGAGTCATTTGAATGGCTCAAAGAACTTTGTGTGTTCACAGGTATGCATGCATGCAAAGAGGATATGGTATTTGGTAATTTTTAAAAGGCAGGATAAAAAAATAAGCAGGGAAGGGAAAGGAAACCAATATTAAGATAACACGTTTTTAGGAAAAAGAGTACATACATCTAACAGGAGACCTAGTGATCACCTTTCTGGGAGGAAGAAACTAGAACTAGAGCTGAAAGTTGAGGTGTGGGAAGAAAACACATTACCTAGTATAATAATGGTCACAAAATACTGCTCTAGCAGTTGCTCTCAGCCGCAACAGAAAGAAATAGAAATAACTTAATGATTACGCAAAATGGAAATACTTAGCACAGACCTGGTTTTAGTTTATCCTTGAGGTATGGGACCAACTTGTACTCCTTAAGAACCAATTCCCAGTCTAAGTCTGGAATGGTCAAATTTGCAAGAGTTCCCAGACATTCAATCACAAACTCCTCTTCCTCATCATTAGAGATCTGGGCTGCAAGGTCCCCAACATAATCCTAAATAAAACAGAATTTTAATACAAATTTAAAATATGATTTCTGCAGAAGAACCAATCTAATAATGTAATCCACAGGAAGAAAAATTAAGTATCAAATGTGATTCTCTTGTTTTAATAATCTTGAGCCAAATTGCTATAGGAATCATTGGTTTAAAGTTTATTATATATTTTTTTAGTTACCTCTATACCCAAAGTGGGGCTCAAACTCACAACCCTGAGATCAAGAGTTGCATACTCTTCCAACTGGGCCAGCCAGGTGCCTCAGGAGTCACTTGTTTAAAAGGCAAGACAAGTAGAGTGAGGACAGAAGTGTTAGGGGTTGGGATCATAAAGTGAAAACAACTCTAAAATTGAGCATGGGATTTCTGGAAGCTAAACTTACAAGAAAGTTTATAACAAAAGAACCAACTTGGGTCATGAGTTAATATTGATAAGAGCTCAGTAAGAGTTTTATTTCCAAATGTAGGACTTTAAAGCTTCAATTCTCAGGCTGTTTTAATAGAAAGAAAGAAACTATACTCACAATAAATAAATTTTTAGTTGGTCCATCATGCTGGGAAATGTTCCTAATCATTTTCATCAGCAATGGATCCTTAAACTTCAGAGCCCTCTTCATGAGCATCTTTAGCCCATTTCCTGCAAAAAACCAGAAAACTCCTCCAATAGAATTAAGGTTCATTTAAGTTTAATAAAATTTGTTTAGTTTACAGTTCTCAAAAAAACCCCAATTTACATACAGTAAAATGCCTGAATCTTAAGTGTACAATAGATTAATTTTGATTAAATGTGTGCCCCTGGGTAATTCATACCCATATCAAGATACAGACATTTCCATTCATTCCAGAAAGTGTCCCTTCTCAATTTTCGTCCTCAAATGTAATCACTTTACTTCTCCTTTTCCTCTTCCTCCTATTTTCCTTCTCTTTCTTCTTTTTAAAAAAAATTTTTTTTTAATGTTTTTATTTATTATTGAGACAGAGAGAGACAGAGTATGAGCAGGGGTGGGGCAGAGAGAGGGAGACATAGAATCTGAAGCAGGCTCCAGGCTCTGAGCTGTCAGCACAGAGCTTGATGCGGGGCTCAAACTCACGGACCGTGAGATCATGACCTGAGCCAAGTCGGACACTTAACCGACTGAGCCACCCAGGCGCCCCTTCTCTTTCTTCTTTTTAAACATAGATTAATTTTACCTGCTGTAGAATTTCATATACATGGTATCACACAGTATGTGCTCTTCTGTGTATGGAATATGCACCACAAATTTTAAAAATGTAAATGCTTTTTGAAATGTATCCTAAGAACATAAAAATCGAAATATGAAGTTTCAGAGAAAGGAAAACTACTGCAACATGGTTTGTTTCAGAAAAGAAGTGGCAACAAACTAAATATCCAAAATAGCTGATTAAATTATAGAAAATCCTTTAAAGGATTATTCTGCCACTATTGGCAATTATTTTATATAAAATATCTAATCACATGGAATGAGATTCAAGATATAACTTAAAAAAATGTCACCATATATAGATACAAAAACCAAATTTTATCTTAAAAATCTGCAGAAGCATTGTACCAAAATTTTACCTATGATTATCTCTGGATAGTGGAAGAAAAGATTTTAATTTTTTCCTATTTGCTCATTTGTCCCTTAAAAAAACAAAAAACAGAAAACAAATATGTATACTTTCCAAATAAGAAAAAAACTATTGAGCAGATTCTGAAATATCATAATGCATGACAAGCTATTTTACAAAGGTATTATAGAAACAAATATGATACATTTTTATTGTTATTATCTTACACTGTAACAGATTGTTTTGCAAATAAAAAGTTTTGTTTCATCTAGAAATGTTTTTAAAAATGAAATTTAATTAAGGGTAACTAAACCCTGGTTTATAAAAATATTACTAAAGGTAAGTATTTCTCTCATGATATAAGAGTATTTGTTCTGAATCTATCTGACCTTTAAAGATTAAAGCTATAATTTTTAAAACTACTTAAAAATAGGATTTACACAGCTACTGTAATTCTTAACTCCTTGTTTCTTTTCCAGAATTTGCCAGTTGCCATATGATTAAAGGTTATCTATGAAGCTCAAAGGCACTAACCTTCACAGATAAGCTGTACATTCCTTTTGTTAGCAGCAAGATTAATGCAGAAAGAAATGAGTTCCAAGTCAATTCGTTCATCTGAACATTCAAACAGCATCTTCATTAACTAGCAAAAAGCACATGGAATATTTTATTCAAAAAACCACACAGAAAAGCATCAAAAACACCAGATGTATTTTATTACAATGTATTATCTTAGATTCTGTGATGGGAATAATATAATACATTTCAACATATAAGTGGTGAGCTCTCACTATGGACTACTGAATGAATAAATGGTTGATGAACTACTAGATGTTCGGTATTAGATGTAAACTACTGAGTACAATGGAAAATACAGGAGGAATATTAGATACAGCCTTTGCATTTAAGGAATTCAAAATATTATGTAGAAGTAGAGCATTCTGAGCAAAAAAAAAAAAATAGCTTGTGCAAAGGATACAAGGTAAGAAAGAAGAAAAGAAGGCAAGCATGGTTGGGAGTGAGTGAAATAGTGTTCAGATATAAGAAGGTAAAAGCCAAATCATGCAGGGTCTATGAAGTACATGTTAAAGATTTGGGGCTTCATTGTAAAGATCATAGGAAGCCATTAAAGGCTTCTAAGTAAGTAAAATGGTAGGATAAGATCTGTGTTTCAAAAAGGTCTGGCCAGTGTGGAAAACAGACTGAAACAGAGTGAGAAAATGTAGGAAAACCATCTAGGAGCCTAGAGGAAAAGTGCAGGTAAGATGATGACTCTTGGACCACATGGGGCCACAGGATGGAGATAAAAGGATGGATTAAAGCTATATTTAGGAACGAGAATCAAAATGGGATTTAATAACTGACTAGATGTTGGGGTTAAGGGAGAGGAAGGGTCAAAGATGACTCCCAGGTTTCTGCACTGAGCACCAACATGGACAGTGGTGTCCACATTTACCAAACAGGAGAAACTAGAGTAGGAAGACTTTAAAGGGAAGACAGTCATTTTGGTTTTAGATGTGTTGAGTTTAATAAGCTGCCTATGTGATAGTGTGGTACAGATATTCAGTAGAAGTTATAAATGCAACCCTGAGTTTATAAGAAATGTTTGCACCGGAGATTTAGGAATTGTTACATATGGTTGATTACTGAAGCTCCAGGCTGGATCCAATCATATGGGCATGGGTATAAAATGAGAAAAGAACTCTACTTAATGATAAAAGAAAGAGAAGGTGGGTCTGAAAGGCAACAGACAGAAAAGCAGAAATCTAGGAAAAGGTAGGCTACCTATGCCATCTATCTGTAATCCAGATTTGTCATGATGAAAGATGGTTGCTATAATAAAGGAGAAATGAACTTTATGCTATAGTTTTTAGAGGCTAGTCTTCTATGACTGGTAAATCAGCAGATTAACTGAGTGTATACTATGTAAAGACATTTTTCTCTAAGTCAAATGGCTAAGACATAGGAAAGTCAGTCCTAAAATTTGTTACCTAACAATTTCTTATGTTTTGCCTCAGGGCACTACAATACAATACCTTTTTAGATGAGCATGCCCTTGTGAATCCAACACAGCACTGTATATACAGGAAGTGAATAACAGCTATTTGTTAACTGGTTAGACCCTCTTCTGTTAAATCTTGTTTTAATTATTCTCTTTGTAAATTTCAGATAACTTAAGTTTCAAAAAGGATGTATGGTCAACATACAAAAATCAATTGTATTCCTATGTGCTAGCAGTGAACAACTGGAAACCAAAATTAACACAGATCCACTTACAACTGCTCCAAAAAATTATACCTAAGTAAGTACAGTTCTAACAAAACTATACTTATATATATGCTGAAAACTACAAAACACTGTAACAGGTGAGTAGTTAGCAATATATCATGCCTTTTTCCAGAGGGCAGCTCTTTAACCACAAATGTTGCTACTAATAGAATCTTTAGATAAGGAATCATTAACACTTAATAATATTATAGAACAAAAAAAATTCTACGGCAAAACTAAAATAATCTTAATCTATTGGATATACATTTAATAGATTTTGCTACCTATCTATATGTTAATTGCCATTAAAAGTACAAATCAATAAAAATGTATGTGATAATCCTCGAATTAGTATGTTTTTCATACTCTAATTAAAAATTTACTATAGATTTCTTCCAAATTTTTACTGATGTAAGAAACTTCTTTATAATAACAAAAATCTGTTACAAAAGCAAATTATCTGTTGCTATTTACTTGAAATTGACCTTGTAGTATGAAAATTGCCCTTGCAAATGGGGTTAGATGATCTATTAGAAGCTGAGGGGTTTTGTTTGCTTTTGGTAATTTCTATGTTAGATCCTGTGGTGAAGTAATCAGGGGCTAGATTTTTAAAAAATAATGCACAGTTTGAAATCTTATCCAACTACCCCCCCCCAAAATCAAGAGAAATTAGGACTAAATGTGAATGAAATGTATCATGATATAGAATTAGTTTTTCATAATAGGAAAGAGAAACACTTCAATTTTAATTAAAGCATTCACATTTTAAAATAATAGTTTCCTTCAAACTCCATGGGCAACATTATGTCTCTAATTTGATTGCTACCCCTGGCACTTCAAAAGTAAGTGTAATTGCTGACAACTAGGAAATATTAAAACTAGATTTGTTCTGTTTTAACTATGTCCATTGTCATCTTTTACTAATTTAACAGGAAAGCACTAAAAGGGCTTCAGCCTGTGCAATGAAGAGGCAATAGTGCTCAATCAGACAGGTCCCATATTGAGTATCAGATACCAAAGACTCAAGACTGAAATCACTGTGTCTAGACTCTCTGGCACCTGACTTCACTTATTTACCAGTGACCAGAGGCCAACCCCCACAGCTCTCTGAATTCACATACACCTCTACTACCCCCATCCCCCCACCCAAACATCTTTGAATGATTATGGCAGAACTTTGCATGCCTCAGGAATCTCTTCTGACTGGCTACTCCCTAACTGTGCTGTTTGAAGTGATGCTCTGGTTTCTGAACTTCAGCAGATAATGGCAGGCAGGAGCAAAGGGGGCTGTCAGAAAGGACGTTTACCAGCATTCAGCTAAAAAGAAGCATGTAGATCAAAGAGGGGCCAAATAGGACAACTGTGGTAGAAAACATGTGGATCGCTATGAAGATTCTTACACACTGTTCCAGGGTAAAATATTAAATAACGCCATGACATCATTACCTAAACATGCACTTTGATTGGCCATTCTAATACCAATAAATACTTTTATAAGCATCTGGATGGCATTTACACCTATTTAAACAAAACATGCATCTTAGAGGTCTAAATAACAATGAACTGTTAATGTGTACTTTTAACTATTATTAGAATACAACTATTAACTCCTGGTTATCCCCAAGAATGCTTACCTGAAACAATTCACCCACTGAGACCATTAAGATCATCTATAAAGCCAGACTAGCCCTGGACCCCAAATTTTGCAGAATGGTGACATAATAGGGAAAAAAATTACAATATATTGGGTAATTAGAGGCACTAAAGTACAAAAGAAGAAAAGCAATATAATACTGGGAGAGATTATGAGGCATATTGAACATATAAGCACCTACTCTGAGTATTAAATAATTTACAAAAAGTCTAATTACAGGTTTATCTTATAAAATGCATATAAGGCAGTATTTAAAATGGACAGTGAATGGATCCAAAATAATGTGAATGATTGATATTTACTAAGAGTACCGTATTTTTGTATAGTATTTTATGGTTTATAAAGCTCCTTTACATAAATATCTAATGTAATTAAAGAACAAGACCATATTCCACCTTTTTTTTTTTGTCATTAAAATGAATATGGGTGACTAATGAAACCGCTGCTTCCTTCTTTCAAAGTTATTTTAGGCTTTTCATTTATAATGCTTGACATTCTTCTTTTTTTTTTTTTTTTAAGAGAGAGCAGGGGAGAGGGGCAGAGGGGGAATGGGAGAAGGAGGGAGGGAGAGAGAGAGAAAGATGGTGAGAGAAAGAGGAGAGAGAGAGAGATGTAGAGAGAGAGGAGAGAGAGAGAGAGAGAGAGAGAGAGAATGAATCTCAAGCAGGCTCCACGCTCAGCCACAGGGCCCGACACAGGGCTTGATCCCATGACCCTGGAATCATAACCTGAGCCAAAATCAAGAGTCAGATGCTCAACTGACTGGGCCACCAGGTGCTCCTTGACAGTCTTACTAAACAAATATTAATGTGCATAATTTCAAATGTAACCAAGTATTACATTAATTCTAGATCCAAACATTAGATATAGCTTTATTTAATAAGTACAATCAGCTGCTGTCACAAAGTTTTTTTCTTTTGTTTGTTTTGTTTTGTTTTAAGGATTTTATTTTTAAGTAATCTCCAATCCACCATGGGGCTCAAACTCACAACCCAGAGATCAAGAATCACACACCCTACCCATTGAGCCAGCCAGGCGCCCCAGCCAGTAGTTTAAAGCTTTGCTATATTTAAAAACATTACTCTGAGCAGCCTCTACCTCTGAAAGGAGTATCTTTTTAACTTAGGAAGGAAGCTTGGAAATTGCAATTTAATCCCAGACTTATTTCCACAATTCTGTTTATTCGATAATGCATGTCACAATGGGTGGCAATCAAGCCATGTCAACTTTTCCATAACTATTTCAAAATTGAGCCTTATAAGGATAAGTCATAGGCTGGATAGCATGTAGGATCAAATATATGTGAGAGTGCCATTTGGTTTCTCAAATATGGCTTCATACTAAAAAGCTTCAGGATGTTTATGATGTAATTTGGTAACATCACCTCACCGTTCCTATAAGGGTTTGAATTTTATTAAAAAAATAAAAAATACTGACTACTAAATAGGTTTTGGAAGGTTTTGTTTATGAAATATAGTTCATAAATGTTCTGAAATGTTCTGAAACCCCCTACTGCAGAAACGTTTGAGTTAAAAATCATTAGTCAAGAAAACATGCATGAATATTGTTCTTGCAAAGGTAGGGGAGAATTTTCTACATACAAAGTTTTCAAGTGCAGTGATAATATTTTTCAGAAATGACCTAAAGAGGCTCTTACTTCCAATTCTTTATTAAAATAAAGTTTTATGTTTTATGGTTGAGATTATATATTCTAAGAGAGGATAACTCCAATTTGAAGACTCACCAAGAGTAAGTTTTCCATCCCTTTTTATTTTTACATTTATTTCTTTTTTATTAATGTTTTTTTCTTTAAGTGTAATCTGGATACAAAACAGTCAATCTAGGCCAAGAATACTATTCTTCTTGGCTGCTTTCCAATTCATATCCTGTAGTCAATGAAGTTCTGACACTGAATGGGATTGGAAAAGGAACACCCTTGAAACTGCAAAGCAGAAACCCTTGGAACATATGGAGTGAGACTGTAGTAAATCACCTGTAATCTCCCTTTGACATGGCTACTCTTTTATTGAAAACTTGTTTGACAAAGAATTGATTACACTTTTGCACTGGCTACACTTCTGACATATGTTATCTCTATAAGAAGCCTTGCCTTGTTAGATAAGATATGCTCTATATTCTTTGAAGAAGTCGATTCCTATAAACATAATTAGTTTATCCTCTTGATATAAAAGGCTAAGAATTACCCTTAAGAGTTTATCAGTTTTTTTAATTGCATGTAGATAAAGTGTTAAAATTCTGGAATAGCAAATTCAATTTTAGAACTATCTCACTAATTTGGGATGAATGAAAAGATTGTCAGTAAGAATAAAAAGAGAAATTATGGCTGATTTTTTTACTATACATTAATTAATTCTCAAGTAATATACGTTTAATAACTTATATCAGCTTAATGGGGAACTGCCTAGCAGGAGTCTTAAGAGGAAATACTTTTCTAAGTGTGACTTGCTATTCATACTCTTCTAAAGTGTTGGGTTTTTGTTTTTTTGTTTTGTATATAGATTTAATCTTTATTTATTTTTGAGAGAGAGAGAGAGCATGAGCAGGGAAGGGGGAGGGAGGGAGGGAGGGAGAGAGGGAGGGAGGGGGAGAGAGAGGGAGAGAGAGAGAGAGAGAGAGAGAGAGACAGACAGACAGAATCCGAAGCAGGCTCTGGGGTCTGAGCTGTCAGCACAGAGACCAATGCGGGGCTCAAACTCACAAACTGTGAGATCATGACCTGAGCTGAAGTCGAATGCTTAACTGACTGAGCCACCCAGGTGCCCCCTAAAGTGTTTTTTAAAGTGTTATTTTTATTGTTTGCCATACACCCTGCAAGTTTGCTTTTTCTATTTTAGGAAACCATTTTATAAAAAATAATGTAATATTTAAAACTGGCCCAACCAGTGTTCCAATCATCAGATATTCAAATTAGTGGAGCTCAGTTTAATAAAGATTGATGGCAAAATAGTGATTCTGTGAATGTATATTCCCTAAAAGCAAAATATGTATAATATGTATAGAATCTCTATCCTTATAACATAGTCCATGCAAAAAAAAAAAAAATCACTGAACTACTTCAAGATAAAAAGGCCTAACATATGAAATATATCAAGCAACTGAGTCATAGCAAAATCTTTCTTAAAGATAAAAGAATTTTGATAAATCATTTAAAATCACTGAACATAAACCAAATGAACAGGCAAAGTTAGGAAATACTAGCAATATGACAAAGAATTAAAATAGTTATTTCATATGTTAATACTAAATATATTAACGTGCCAATGGAAAAATTGGCAAAGGACATGAATAAATAAATAATTTGTAAATTTTTTCTATACACACACACACACACACACACACACACACACACACACAAATTACTCAGCCATAAAAAAGAATGAAATCTTGCCATTTGCAACAACATGGATAGAGCCAGAGAGTATAATGCTAAGTAAGAGCAGTCAGAGAAAGACAAATATTATATGATTTCACTCATATGTGAAATTTAAGAAACAAAACAAATGTGCAAAGGAAAAACAAAAGAGACAGAGAGATTCTTAATTATAGAGAACTGATGGTTACTAAAGGGAAGGTGGGTGGGTGGATGGGTGAAATAGGTGATAGGGATTAAGGAGTGCACTTGTGATGAGCACTGGGTGTATACGGAAGTACGAATACTACTGTATATCTGAAACCAATAAAACACTTTATATTAACTATACTGGAATTAAAATAAAATTTAAAAAAAGGAAAAAAGTGACATGCTAGTTGGAAATACAAACATGCCTTCTTAGAAGAAAATATGTCAAATACACAAGTGTTTGTACCTTTGACTTAGTAATTCTACTTTTAGGAACCTTAAATTAAAGAAAACACAGGGATGTGGATAAGCATTTATACACCATGATATTTATTCCCCTTACTTCATCTGTTTACCTAAGTTTACTTACATCTGTTTTTATGTGATAAACTGGAAAAAACACACAATTTAACAATTATTAAATAATGATACATTTAAGCAACAGAATATCATATAACTATGAGAAATAATTTTTGAAGACTGTTCAATGACATGGGAGAATACATTGTGACCTAGTAAGTAAATAAAGTAATATATAATACATACTGTATATAATCTCAATATGTTATTTCTTAACTCTGTAGAAGGAAATATACCAAAATGTTAAATGGTTATCTCTGAGTTTGGGATAACAAAGTTATTTTCATTTTATACTGCTCCCTATTTTCCAATTTTTCTATCACAAACTCATATTATGTTTAAGAGGGAATTTTTTTAGGGAAAAATGTATCTGGAAAATCAAGAGAAGAAAATGGAAAATACCTATTTTTTTAATGCTTTTAAAAAACACTCAAACCACTTACCTGTGGTATACAGTCAGTGTATGCAAACATTGATTTAAAGCGATCATCCATGCTAATGTGGTAAAGAACACACATTGCTATTTGTTTGTAGTTTTCATTACCTGGGAATAAGAAATCATGAACATGATTAAATCATGGATATAATTAATCTTTTTGGTATAACACACTCAAATTAATACATTAAGACTTTAACCTCATGAATCAAATGCTTATACACTCTAATTTAGAAAATATTTTGACCTCCCTATTTCAATTTTAAGTCTAGAATATACTGTCTGTGAACTATCATTAATTCCAAGAGACAACGTGCATTTTGCAAAAGAAAATTAACCACAAACCAAAGAATTTATTGTTTTCAGTAGCCTACTGGAACCAGATTGGATCACTGGCATCCTCACCCTGATGTTCCATGAAATATGTGATTAACACAGCTCCTAACAGTGAGGATATAAGAAAAATAGCGAACAGAAAGTATATTTAATTCTTATGAGTCAGAAACTGGAAAAATAATCTAAATGATAAAAGAAGTACAGTAGTATTTATAACATTAAAAAAATACATGACTATAAAACACTAAAGCCTACAAATAGACTAAGGACCACCTCAGTACTGAGGCCTAATACACCTCAAAACTGAGAAAGAGAAACAAATGATATATCATAGATTGAACAATAAAATGGGATTCTATGTATCATGCAGTCCTTGCTTTCAGATAGGTCATATTTTAAGGTCCTATTTATGATCTCTAAGTCAGTGACAGAACTAGAATTAGAAAACTTGTCTAACTAAAAAGTTTTATCAAGAAACAATATCCTTTTTGAAAATTCTAGGCTATGAGAAATAGTTGAAGATATTTGGAATTTAAAAGAATCAAGTAGGTAAGTGAATTTAATTGATAAATAATATATGAAGATTTTAAAAGTTTAAACATGGAGGATAAACTTAGCACCTTTATCCTTGTGTCTACCATACCACAAAATTACTAAAATATATAGTGTTTTTTAAAATTCTGTTTTAGATCTTATTGAATTTTTTGATATATTAGGCATATCTTTCCAGATGGTTAGAAATCTTAGCCATGTGAACTTTGGTATTCTCACAAGCTTAGTAGAACACATGGTAGTTTCTTATTAAATATCCACTGACTGATTTTAATATTTAAAGAGCATAGTGATTATAGTTAACAATCCTGTATTGTATATATTTGAAAGTTACTGACAGTGAACCTTGAAAGTTCTAACCACACACCCACACCCATCCACACACCCCCCAACACACACACACAGTTAACTGTGTGAGGTGACAGATGTGTTAACTAACCTTAATGTGGTAATTATTTTTCAATTATACATATATCAATCATTACATCACATACATTAAACTTATATCATGTTATATGTCATTTAGATCTCAATAAAGCTGGGAAAACAAGGAGCAGTGTTACATTAAAAAACCAGAGGTTGGGGGTGTTAAGGAATCTACTCCTGAAATCATTGTTGCACTATATGCTAACTAATTGGATGGAAATTAAATGAATGAATGAATGAATGAATGAATAAATAAATACAATAAATAACTAAATAGCTAGCATGTCCACTGGGTTATTATTCTTTTTAATATTTTAATTTATTTAATATATCAAGTTAGTAGCTATAGTGCAACCGTGATGTCAGGGGTATGGGTTATTATTTATAACTGAAATTTGAAATAAATCTAGATAACCAACATTTAGAAAATCATAAAATAAATGGTGATATGCTAGGTAATATATCTAAACATTATGCAATTATTATGCTTTGCATGTTATAATTATATAACATTATATAAATATTAAAATCATTTTTAGGATGTCTGGCTTGCTCAGTTGGTGTGCATGTGATTCTTGATCTGAACTCCATGTGGGTGTAGAGATTAGTTAAAATACAATATTTAAAAAATAAAAAAAAAATCAGAGGCTAAAACAGAAGAATAAAACACATTATTCAAAGACAGAAGTTACTAACTTCTACAAGAGCTTCAGATTTGAGGCAAATATTTTAAAGTTATAGGAGATCTTTTACAAGTAAATAAAAAATATAGCGACTCGCTCTAATTCTTTGTTTTCCTTGAGCTTATATGTTACATAAAAATATATCACGTGGTGGGACACCTGAGTGGCTCAGTCACTTAGGCATCTGACTCCTAACTTCGGCTCAGGTCATGATCCTATGGTTCATGAGTTGAGCCCTTTGTTGGCTTCTGTGCTGACAACGCAGAGCCTGCTTGGGATTCTCTTTCTCCCTCTCCCTCTGCCCCTCCTCTGCTTGTGCTGTCTCTCAAAATAAAATAAACATTAATAATATATAATATATATATATATAGAGAGAGAGAGAGAGAGAGAACAAAATGAATCTTCAAAACAATAATCTGTCAAGTAAATATTATCCCTATGCTTCAGATGAGGAACTTAATGCTTAGAGAAAAATATATATTTGCTACACGGCCTTGTAAATGAGCAGGGATTTAAACTCTGATTCTAAAATCTTCACCAGGTTATGTTACAATAACACTCAAATACTTTTGTAATTGATAAGATGAAATGGCCTTCTAATACTGGGTATGAAAGACTGATCTATACTGACAGACATATGACAGAATAAAACACATTTTTGATATACTTTTTTAAAAGCTAGATTTCTGCATCTTTCAAAATAGTTTGGTTAAAGCCTGTTTCCTTCGGCTTTCAATATCAGCATAAAAATGACTCCCTGGGATAAAACAAACAAACAAAAATCCATTCCTTATCTGATGAATACATACTAGTATACATTTTCATTTTAACTAAAAATCTGTGAATTCACTAACTCAACCACTTGGAACACAACACATGCAGAAACTACATTTTATATGTGAAATAACACTTATTTTATCTCATGTTTTATGTCTGTTTCTCTATAGCATTATAGTTTATAGAAAATTTGCAGAATAAAGAGTGCAGGAGAAATCATTTTGGGTAAATTTCAGGTCCTTTCTACTATTTGAAAAATGTCACTACACAATCTGTGGAGAAGACAGACGCTGAATTCAAAAGATAAGCTCTAAGGATAATGACCCTAGGCTTAGATGAAAAGGTGAGATATAAGAACAGAGGAGAAAGTACACTTAATCTGAAGATGAAAACTAGTAAATTCAGAAACACAAGTTAGCTGTAGAAAATATATACACTAAGTATTTAGGGGTAAGAATTCTACTTGGAAGATGTGAGGCAAAATTGTGAAATTACTCCAAAATGAGAAAAGTATAGACAAATTGGGTATACCATCAATTCCAACATTTTGTTCTTGGGATCAAAGCAAATATAGAAATAGAAAATACAGAAATCTATAGAAATATAGAAATCTATAGAAATAGAAAATATAGAAATATAGAAATAGAAAAGATTCACAGATACTACTAAAGCATATTTTCCCACTGTTGAAGGCATGCATTTACACTTATTTTAGTATAAAACACACCTGTCATAGGCAAACAAATCTTTGTACAAATTTTCTTTTTTTTTTAATGTTTGTTTATTTTGAGAGAGTGTGCACCCCACACATGACGGTAGGAAAGGGGCAGAGAGAGAGAGAGGGAAAGAGAGAATCCCAAGCAGGTTCCACATTGTCAGAGTAGAACCTGAGGTGGGGCTCAATCTCACCAATTGTGAGATCATGACCTGAGCCGAAATCGAGTCATATTCTTAAACATCTGAGCCACCCAGGTGTCCCTGTACAGGTTTTCTAACACGTAGGTTAAAAGAGAAGAAATCTGGGGCGCCTGGGTGGCTTAGTTGGTTAAGCGTCTGACTTCAGCTCATGGTTCGTGAGTTTGAACCCCAGCTCAGGGCCTGGAGCCTGCTTTGGATTCTGTGTCTCCCCTTCTCTCCTCTGCCCGCCTCTCTTTCTCTCTCTCTCCCTTCTCTCTCTCTCTCAAAAATAAACATTAAAATTTTTTTTTTAAAGTGAAAAATTCCAACTTTATTCTCCAAGGAGGGTATCCTTATGGTTTGGTCAGATAATACTTCACAGTATTTAGCTTTTTTTTCTAGGTATTGGGATATTTTTAAATCTTTTCAAGTAGGGTCCTTCAGCAAACTTTCATATTTTTTAATTTTAATTTTTAATGTTTATTTTGAGAGAAGAGAGACAGAGTGTGAGTGGGCTGGGGCAGAAAGAGAGGGAGACACAGAATCTGAAGCAGGCTCCAGGCTCTGAGCTGTCAGCACAGAGCCTGATGCGGGACTCGAACTCAGGAGCCACAAGATCATGGCCTGAGCCAAAGTCAGATGCTTAACCGACAGAACCACGCAGGCACCCCAACAAACTTTCATATTCTGAAGGCAAATCTCTTTTTCCCTGCTATTCCAGTTTCTTTCTATATGTTGTTCAGCTGTGGGTATGTTCTAATCCTACTTAACTTTTACAAAATATTTTTTTAACAAAATATTATTTGAAGATATTTTCTCTATGTAGTGGGTTCACTGAAAAGTAGGATTCCAAAGCACACAACTTGGTAAATGGTAAAAGAAACAAAGAATCAATAACCAATAAAAAGATTCTTCAAGATCAAAGTACATCACCAAACAAATTAGAATTCAATGTGGAAACAGGAATAAAATGGTCCATGCTTGAGGAGAGTCTATTGCTGGTGTCAATGAAAAGAATTCTAAGGACTGTTCTAAGGTGGTACATCATTCATATAGATGAGAGAAAAGATTCACTTTTAAGAGATCTGTACTCGATAAGGTAGGTAACAAGGAAGCTCCTTTAGAGCTAATGATAATACACACTGATAATATAATTTATATAATGGTAATATCCTAAGGATAAATCAAAGATATAGGATACGTGACAGAATAGGAAGCCTGGAGTAGAGTCCTAAAATTATAATAATTTCTGAAAAGCAGATGAATCACATATGTAAGAAACAGATCTCAGATATGACAATAACTTATTTTTTTTCACAACATAACTAAATATCTAGTTTCAAGAAACAGAAAGATTCATTCTTCAGCCAGTCCTGCGTCTGCTCTTGTGTGCTGTCTCTTCTCTCTCCACACTCGTGGCCCAAGGTGAAAACTCCTTGCAGCTCTCTAATGCCTTCCTAATTCTTCTCTATTGTGACCCACTATTAAGAAAAAAACAACAAAACACCTCTGAACATGTCCCCAGTTCCCATCATCTTCCCCCACCCCCATAATATGTACCTAAAATGCTAATCATGCCCCAATGCATGATGAAAACTGAAGGCCTGCGGTGGAATCTCCAGGGAAGCAGTGCTGTCCTGAAAGCATGGCAGACAGCCAATCTTTTTAGAACTGTAGTTGTTTGAGAAAAGGGGAAAGAGAAAGGGTTAAGCCAACAGTGATACTGTTCCTACTGTATGTTAGGCATATGTTTTCTCGTTGACCCTGTGAGGAGGTAGATCTTATCTTTGATTTGGAGATGAGGCAATGATATTCATTAAGGTTATGAATCCTTCCAAAGGAGACACCACCATGAATCTGAGACTCAAATCTACATGGGACTACAAAGCCTGCTTGTGGGCTTCCTGTTATTATCATTATCCCTTAGTGACATAGTACAGGAAGGAGATGAAATTAGAAGGGACTCTATGAGACCTGGGAGTCTTAGAGAAGACAGTGGGAAGGTGGCCGAAGAGGGGAAGAGAAGATGAAATGCACAACAACAACCAGTTGTTTACTGGAAGACCAGTGCCCAGATACAGTAGGTTCTGAAGGGCCAAAGAAGTTCCTGACAGGGACAAAAGGAATTATCCCCCAGCAGTTTGGGGGACTAGATCTTCAGCAGTTCTGAAGCTCACTTTCACTAAACTGGACCAGAGCTACCATCAGGCAGTGTTTGAGTTTATGAAAAAACACAAGGTGCTACAGAAGCTTAAAGGATGAGTGGCCCTGGTAGCATAACACTGTGGTTCAGAGCTCGGGCTCTGACAGGCTGGGTTCAATCTGTGACTCCTGCACCTGAGATAGAGCCTGTGAGTGTTATTTAAACTCTCCGTGCTTCAATTTCTTCATCAGCGGAATCGATATAACAACTGTACCTAACTCAAAGGGTTGTTACGTAAGGATTAGTTAAGAGAATTCTGGTAAAGCAATTAGTAGTACTGAGTCTGACACAGTAATAAACCAATTCAATACATATCATTTCTTACTATAATTATGTGAACAAGAATGTTTTTTTCTGTTTTACCAACAGAACAGTACTATCGTGTGCCCCTAACACACACGGTGGGTTTTTCTCTTTTCAAGATCGGATCATAGTCAGAAATAAAGCAGGCTTGAGAAGCAGCGGAGATTTCTCCAAGATGAGCTAGGCAGGGTCCAGAGGTATATTCTGAGCCTGCAGCTAAGCCACTTGTCCTTCTATTCAGTCACTTTCCCGTAAAGCTTTACTATTCCCAAAGTATGGGCTGAAGAGAGTTACCTTACTTCAAGACTCCACTCAGTGACCCCTATCTGATAGGAGCCCTTCCATCTCTCATTCTTACAGGGTTATAAATTCCTTAATAAGAGTGCAACTTGAGAAAAGAACATAATCAAAATACAGATTCAGTACACATTCATCCTCCACCACTACCACAAACACACTGTGAATCTCTCACCCCTCTTTAATGCTTCTGCATCTGCAATAGAACTTAAACTCAGTCTTGGAGTAGGAAACTATACAGGTGATCGGCTACCAAGAAGATGAAAGGACTCAGGCAGAAGTCTAAGAACACTGCAGACAAAGCTCACAATTAGCTACATTACTTATTTACCTTCAAGTGGCATGTCCCATGCTTCCCCTCTTGTTTAGGCCGAGCACAACTGAACAAAAGAAACTGAAATATGACAGGCATTACACCAGAGGTATTCTTTTTCCTTGAGAAAAGTGGGAAAGGAGGTGATGACAGATCTAAGGGACTACAATATTGTACTCACAGGTCAATATAACACAAGTTGCTGATATGTCTTCTGGTTTTCTGGGTAAATGTTCCCTGGAACCCAATCACGTGATTTACAAATACCTATAAATTTGATTTTCAGGGCACCTGGGTGGCTCAGCTGGTTAAGTGTCCAACTTTGGTTCAGGTCATGGTCTCACGGTTCATGGGTTCGAGCCCCACATCGGGCTTTGCGCTGTCAGCCGTCAGAGCCCCCTTTGGATTCTCTTCCTCTCTCTCTGCCCCTCCCCCACTCACATGCTCATGGACTCTCTTTCTCAAAAATAAACAAACATTAAAAAAAATTGATTTTCTGGGGCGCCTGGGTGGCTCAGTCAGTTAAGCATCTGACTTTGACTCAGGTCATGATCTCGGGTCCATGAGTTCTAAGCCCTGTGTTAGGCTCTGGATGCTGACAGCCCAGAGCCTGGAGCCTGCTTTGGATTCTGTGTTTTCCCCTCTCTCTTCCCCTCCCCCACCCATGCTTGTTCGCTCTCTCTCTCAAAAACAAATAAACATCAAAAACTTTTTAAAAAATTGATTTTCTTCCTTTTTTTTTGTATTTTTTTAGGGAATTTAAAAATACAGAAACCGACATTTGCCCTTTAACTCAGAAAAAAGATGTAAATATTCTATACATGATCTTCTAACCCATGTTACCTTGACGATTCTAATTCACATCTTATTGCTGCAAATCACATATTTCCTTTCTCTACTAAAGAACTGCAATAGGGGCGCCTGGGTGGCGCAGTCGGTTAAGCGTCCGACTTCAGCCAGGTCACGATCTCACGGTCCGTGAGTTCGAGCCCCGCATCAGGCTCTGGGCTGATGGCTCAGAGCCTGGAGCCTGCTTCCGATTCTGTGTCTCCCTCTCTCTCTGCCCCTTCCCCGTTCATGCTCTGTCTCTCTCTGTCCCAAAAATAAATAAACGTTGAAAAAAAAAATTTTTTAAAAAAAGAACTGCAATATATGAATGAAGATTGCAATATATTACAGTATATAACCGTAATTATTCACTGAAGCATTAATTATTATATAAATGATTAGTTGCTTGATGAAAATACAGCCTATAACTTCATGGCATCTAGCAGATATTCTGACAGCTGTAAAAAAAGGACAAAGTATTTTAGGACAAAAGTGCATACCCGGAGTGGGAAGATGTCTGGAAATAACCTAAATTCATCTCCTCAAACACAGCTGCACACAAAAAGTAATGGCTTTCTGGCAGTCAACATTTATTATTACTTAAAGGCTAATTTGCAGATCACGTAGCAATAAACAGTCATTAAGAGAGATTAAATGGTCCAAGTAAAATTAAGAGCTTATCCTTCATTATAAGCTAATCATCTTCTTTGATTGGAAGAAAGGATATCTGAGTTTTTAAAAAATAAACCTCAAAAAAAATCTTGTATATCCTAAATGAATTTGGGGCTTGGGGGTATGATTTTCCCATAAGAATTCATGACTAAGAACCATAAACTGCAGCTAACCAGCTATGATTCCTCTACATCCTACAAATGGCAGGCATTTCAAAAGGGCTCCTTTAAGACTTACAGACATCAATTATTCCCAAGTAAAAACAGGCTGCCAATAGTCCGTATGCTGGCATAGCACCAAAGGCCCTGTGAATTTTGAGCAGAGCATGAAAAGACTGAATATTTTTGAGAACTAGGTCCTTAATGACTAGAGGTGGATTAGTCAAATCTGTTCAAGTAATAAGGCCAGGGTGGAAAAAAAATGGCCTAGTCATTATGATTCCTTTGGTATTTACGGTAATAAACATGAATCATGATGAACTCACTGGCTATTAAACGCAGAGGTCATAAGTACTTCGATAGGATTTCCACAGGAATTCACCGTTAATTAGCTGGATCATTATTTGAAAGTGTTAGTGAATTATCTTAGCAGTTGTGCAGCCATTCCCCCCAAATTGGTCATTCCCAGCTGAGGGCAGTTAATGCCTTAACAAACTGGTCATTAACTCCAGTAACTGATTTGTGGGAATTACTGCACTTATAAAGTACATTCAAGACTTTTTTTTCCTTTTTTAAAAAATCTGCAGCTGTAGTTCAGCTGGAGCAGCTGAAGGAGGAAAAAAAAACGTTCTCTGGACTGCTCTCATGATCGATTTTCTGCCAATTAAAGGGCAAACGCATGCTGATGGGTTTTGAATTTTAAAATGTCTTCAGTTTTTCATCTCCGAAGTGATTAGTAAAAACACCAGTTAGTTACTAATTTTGTAAGACACTTGGGATTTTCCATTCACAGTTCAGTCAAGCAGAAATATGAGTTTGAACACCAGAACTCAAAGCCAAATTTCCGCTTCTGCAGTAGACCCAGCCCAACACTTTGTAAAAACAGAGTGAGAACACAAGTTATGGGCCACATTATTAGCCAGATTCTCATTCTCTTTTGCACTCCATGTCTTCATTCAAAGTAGAAAACTCCCTTTGAAGTCACAAAGGCCCCAGGAGAAGATAAGATATATATGCTCAGTATGATCAGACAGCCTTAGTTTAAACTTGAATTTGAGGAGATCATTTTTAAGACTACAACTATACTGGACAGTCTCCTTTTTAGAATAGATTTGTTCACAGTATAAAGATTTGAGATGAATAGATAAAAACCAAGAGCTTTTAATCATGAGCTGAAGGGGGAACATTACAGAATGTAGGTTACAATGATCAGTATGAAAACAAGTGTAACAATATCTTGTGATACAGGGTTTCATGGATAAATGATTTTTGTGTCCAATGACTTGATATAAAAACTATAAAAAACTGAAATTGTAAAGCTACCAGTAAGCTCAACAGCTCAGTCACATTAAGAGATATTCACTAAGTACTCTAAAATCAAATACTTTTGATGCATTTTCATTCATTTTATGTACAACCGCACATTCTGCCATATAGTTCATTTTTCAAATATTTGCAACATATTTTAATTATTTTATTACCTGGTCTATAGTGGCCTTTTATTATGTCTAAAGCATACTATAACAACTTATAATACACCCTACAAAATGTGCACTCTTGTGGTACCAACGATAGGGACCAAAATAAAGCCCTTAACAATGACTGCTTTCTAGCCTACAGGTCCTAATGTGCTTCGGTCAGCTTTTACCTTGTAGAAATGGAGACACCCCAGGCAATATTCACACACAGAGTATTGGAACCAGCTGGTGATAGAAGAATCCTAAGAAAAAGGCTTCTTGATTTAATTGGGAAAACAGGAGGAAGCATAAATTTTACTGCCATTAATAACTTCAAGCAATCTTGATATGACTCTACCTCACCCTGACGGCTAAACATGTGCTTTTTGTTAAAGTGTTTGCCACATCTGACCCCTATTGTTTGCTCACTTGATCAGGTAAGAAAATGTAGGTTTATTTATAGGATAAATGAGGCCTATTAAAATTGAGAAACAGTGCAGTCTATGAGGAGCTGCATACTGAAACAGATGTGTGAAATTCCATAACAGTTTTGTAATAAACAGGCCAAATGAAGTTATTTTAAAAAGTCTACTTTAAGTTTCTTAAACCATCATAAAGGCAACCTAGTTTTTAAAAACTGGAAAACCTCCTAATTAGAAAACATTATTCTGACAATTTCCCACCAATTTTAATAAACAGGCCAAAAAAATGTCGTGTACTACATATTACTCTCTCCACAAAATAAAGACGTGCTTTATTTCTTAATTTTAGGATCCTTTTGATAAAATAAAAATTAAGCCATTAATTATAATGAAAAATAATATTATGGGGGACTTTCAAAGGTGTTCAGAACCTAACTGTTTCAATTTTCTTTTAAGGACATATGACAGAATGGTCAAAAAAACCCTTAATTTTTAAGTGATCAAAGTTTAGAGTCCAACAGTCTGCTCTGGTGATCTCCCACAATAAGGGAAATCAGACTTGTCTCAACCGGAAGAAATCAAACATTTATCACTTAACTCTTGACCTGGTCTGACTTGCTACACGCTGATAAAATCTTTCTACAGCCTTGGAAAATGCCCTGAAACCCAGATTACCTAATGTAATCTAGACCAAGATGAATCAGGTGCCATTCCTACTCTCAAAACCATTCTGGGTCTACTCACAGAATGCAGAAACATTTATATCCATTTAGAACACCTTGGAAACCCTAATTTATCTTGCAGTGAAGACAATATGGTCCAGCAATGCTGTGACTGAAATTTGGGTCCTTTTTGAAATGATTCATGTGGAACTGTGAAACAGGCGTGACGATGTGCTACTGAATCTCAGAATCCTAATTTTCCTGCCATAACCAATAAAATTAGTTTCAGCACAAACCAGTCATGTAAATTAGCATGCTCACAACTTTCAAATTTGGAAGAGTCAAAAGTTATACAGCTAGAAATTTAAATCAAGATTTAAATTACAGACCAAACTTTCGCACTAGTTTGTAGTGCTATACATGTCAATGACCTGATGCCTCTGGTGATTAAAGGGCAACTTGAAAAAGATGTCTGGGCTAGTTAACTTTTTTAGCTAACTTGCACAGAGATTCATAAATCACATGTGAATGTGCCTAATGCAAGTTAAGCACATGATGAATATTTATTGAGTGTGAGTTCGATCTTTAGCTATTACTATATTACTATTATATATTTGAAAAGCTACCAACATCTCTAGGTAACACTACGAATTCCTCAGTTTTTTTAGGAAGCATTTTCCTGTCTGCTCATAAATGAACTAAAGAAGTATCCCTAGGCAGGGTAATTTGTGATGCTGGATTCAACATTTGGGTTTTTGGCTTTTTTTTATTTTGTTTATTTGTTTGCTTTTTGGTGGTTTTAAAGTTTCCATTTTAATTCCAGTTAGTTAAGGTACAGTGTTACATTAGTTTTAGGTCTACAATATAATGATTCAATACTTCCATACATCACCCTGTGCTCATCAGGACAAGTGCCCTCCTTAATCCCCATCACCTATTTCGCCCATCCCCCCACCCCTTTCCCTCTGATAACCATCAGTTGGATCTCTACAGTTGAGTTTGTTTCTTGATGTGTCTCTTATTTTTTTCCTTTTGCTTGTCTTGTTTCTTAAATTCCACATATGAGTGAAATCATATGGTATTTGTCTTTCTCTGACTGAATTATTTCGCTTAATATTATTATAACTCTCTAGTTATATCCATGTTGTTGCAAATGGCAAGATTTCATTCTTTTTTATGGTTGGAAAATATTCCACTGTGTGTGGTGTGTGTGTGTGTGTGTTGTGTGTGTGTGTGTGTGTCGTGTTTGTATATGTGTGTATATCTTCTTTATCCATTCATCAATCAATGGACACTTGGACTGCTTCTGTATCTCAGCTATTGTAAATAATGCTGCTATAAACATAGAGGTGCATGTATGGGCTTTTGAATACTTTAAAAGAACAGCATGCTAATCTAAGATCAAACCTGTCTTTTCATCTATTTGAATAGTGCTTCTCAAACTACCTGTGGTTTAGGGTCAAGTTTTTATTTTTCCTCCCATGTGTCAGAGACCAACACTTTTATAATTATACTGAAAACAAAATTAAAGAAAAATATGCAACACAGAAGTTCAAAAAATGTTATACTCAGCAGACATAATATTATATACATAAGTTGCTGTAAATTGTCTAAACTCTGATTCTTAATTTCTGGATTTACTCACTTCAGACAAGTAAAAAACAGTTTATGAATGTGCATTGGTTGGTGGACCATACTTTGAGTTATCACTGTATTAGAAGATTCCTGCCTTGAATCACAAAATTCACTGAAGATATCTGTACCATATAAGTGAAATCCAAGTGCTATTTCAAGGTTTACAACAAACCCCCTACAACCAGGCATAGAATAGTCAAAACTATGAGGTAAGAAGACTTTTTACTGTGCTCATCTTTTTTCATTTAGGGACCATTAACCCTCAAACCTTCTCTTCCTTTTCTTCCACCTTATCATAACTAACGTTTGTATAAGGCCTTTTAGTTATGAAATAAATAGATATCAATTCTCTCATCAGAGTTGCAAAACAATCCCGTCGGATGGATTTTCTAAACAGGACAAAAGGCTCACACCTATTGACTTGCCTCCCAACCAATAAGGGGTGAAGGGAAGGAAGGAGACTCAAGCTCAGTTCTTTTAATGGTCATTCCTTTCATGTGCTCCTTTCATACATTAATCCATCCAACCACCTACCAGATATTTTCTGAGAGCTTACAATGTGCTAGACATTGTTGTAGGCACTGGAAATGTAGGAGTGAATGAGACTGATACAAATCCATATTTTCATGCAGCTTATAGTCTTCGGGACCCAATGGGAATGGTGGTGATAGTGGGTGTGTGGTGAAGACAATAAACAAGATAATTACATGAAAGATAGATCATGTGGTGATTAAGTGCTATGAATAAAAATAAAAGGAAAAAGAGAATAACCTGAGAGCAAAGCCCTTTCATGAGGGAATGAACTGTGCAAACAACTAGAAAAGGACATGCTAGGCAGAAGGAACAGGAAGTGTCAAAGTCATGAGGTAGGTGTGTCATTACATGGTTCAAGGAATAGCATGGAGGCCAATGAGTTTTCAGCAGAAAGAACAAAAACAAGAGTACTAGAAGATGTAGTTACAGAGGTAAGGAGCTGACAGAGAACATATAAATGCTTGTAGGCAATTGTTAGGACTTTGGTTCTTCTCTGGATAGGAAGTCATTGAAGATTTCTGAGCACAGAAATGACACGATTTAACTCAAATTTTAACGTGATCACTCCGTGTGCTGTGTTAAGGAGAGAATGTGGGGCAAGGGTAGAAGCACAAAGACGAGTTAGGATGCTACTGTATTAAGCCAGAAAAGAGAAGATGGGGCTGGCAACAGGGTGGTAGCAGCTATGTTTTGAAGACAGAGCTGACTGCCCAGACAAACTGGATGGAGGGTAAGAGGGAAAAAGAGAAATTAAGGAGAACTTCCCCAGTTTTGGCTGGTTAATTACAAAGTTTCCATTTTATGGAGAGAGAAAAGACTGAAAACAGTGGAAATTATCTTTCTGTTTATATTGGGAGTCGTCCCAATATAATACAATATATTTATAGATGGAGAAAAATTCTATGGACTAAGCCCTGGAAGGTGTTCTAATGTTTAGAGACTGGGGAGATAAGGTAGAAGCAGAAAAGGAGACTGAGAAGGACTGGGAACTTAGGGGAAAAACCAGAAGAGTACTGTGTCCTGGAAAATCAATGAAAAAAGAAGAGGAGAGAAACTACCAAATGTTCACTACTGATGGAGTACTAGGAGTGCTGGGAATTGACCACTGGATTTGGCAATGTAGAGGTCACTGGAACTTGACCACAGTGATGCCGGGGGTGTGTGTATGTGAAAGTCCAACTGGAAAAGATTAAAAAGTGTAGAACAGTGAGGGAGGGGGGAATTGAGATTGGATAGAGAAGAGAGGAGAAAGAGGGAGTGGGATGCAAAGAGCACAGAGCAGACAAGGAGGGATATGAATGCATGCAAAAAGAGAGAAACTGGGAGATAGGAAATGACCGCAATTCTTGAGGCATTCTGCAATAATGGGAAGAAGAGAAATGGGATGGTAGTTGAAAGATGAAAGAGTGAAGTGAGAGTAAAGAAGAATATTAAGATGGAAGATAGTAGCATATTTATATGTCAATGGGAATGATCTTCCAGAGAAGGAAAAATTAATGCAAGGGAGGAGAACTGCTGGAGTAAGAACCTTGAGTAGGTGACAGGGAATGGGATGGAGAGGGAATGTTGGTCAATGATGAGATTAGGAGCAAGTTCATCCAGAATAATGTGAGGGAAGCCAAGTACAGACAGAGGTAGGAGGGTAAGTGTGGCAACAGGAACTCATGGAAGTTTTTCTGACTGCTCCTATAGTGAAATAGGAACAGAACAAGGTAATGAGCCTAGGATGAACATGAGGTATTGGATTTATGAGAAGGTATAGGAATGAAACTCTCACTTAGGAGAGTGGGAGGACCAGATAAAGAAGAAAATGTAGTATGACTGCTGGGCAGCATGAAAAGTCTAGTATTGGTTAATTATCCAGAATGTACTGCATGCTGTTGTCCCTCTGTGCTCAGGGTCTTCCTTTTCCACTCTCCTACATCATGTCATACATTCCACACCCTTCTTCACAAAGCACCAAAGAAAGTGATAAAAATGATTCTAAGATGTGAGTGGCTGAACACTCAAAATGTCTAAAGGGCAAGGCAAGAAATATAATGAAACGTCTACGAGAAAGTAAGGTTTATCTCAGGGGAATGGGAGAGTTTGGATCATGCCTAGAAATCCAAAGATAAAATTAAGAGACTATATTTGGTAAAGCCGAACATGTCTTCTAGCTGGATTTAAGCTGCTAATTTGAGACTCCTGGTGTATTATTACAATCAGGAATGTATGCATTTAACAGGAATTAAAAGCTTTAAAGGAATGCTCTAATTCACTGGTCTTCAAGGTGCAGCCTGAGCATCCCTAAAGGGGATCCCCAAAGTCACACCATTTTTATAACAATACTAATATATTACTTTCCTTTTTAAAATTCACATTTCTTATAAGAGGCTAAGACATATACGAAATAGGATACCACGACAGAGTGTTGAGGGAGCTAGGAGAGCCAGCTGTTGTCTATTAAGCCAGACTTTAAAGAAATTTGCAAAATGAAAAAAAAAAAAAAAAAAGAAATTTGAGAAATATAAAATTATGCTACTCTTGTCACTAATTTTTGTCTTGTTTTGGAAAGAGTTTTCATAACATATTTATGTTAAAGTGTAGCAACTTTGTTATTTTAAGATGAATATTAATTTTTCTCAATTATGAATATAGTAAATATTTCTAGATATAATCTCTAATAAACAAAAGTGCTTTGGAGGTCCTTAATAATTTTTAAGAGTGAAAAGAGTCCTGAGACCAAAGTTTGAAAACTGATGCTCTGTAACCACTGAATTCCTACAGTCTCCTGATAAACAGGGAAAACTTACAAAATAGCAGAGAAACTGTGGGAAGTGAGGATTGCCTATAATTTATAGGTAGCTATCTAATCTGTTTAACCACTAGGCTGGCTATGACTATTCCATTTTTGTTTTAACAAATGCAAAATTTCATATATGTAGGATGAGACCTACACATTTTATGTATGTGTTTATTCCCTTGAGTTTAAGTCCCTTTGAAAATCAAGTTAAAAATTGAAAAGCTGACAGGAAAACTTGGAACATTACTCACTTTAAAATACATATCAATATCATTCAAAAAGGAAAAAGAATACTGTAAATAAACTCAAAATTGTTCAAAAGAGTTTACCAGTGAAATACGGTAGTTTTTTTTTAAATATTGATTATGCATTCTGTAATAAAGTATCTCTCCCATTATGTGATGTTTAAAGCTTTCTGTACAAACTATTTCATGATGAACTAGGTAGGCTCTCCCAAAGAATGCACTTCAGTTGGGGATTTATGCTTGCTCCTTTACTTAACATCATCCCCAAGCACATCAAGCAGTACTTATTAGCTTATGAATCATCGGAGCCAGAGCAACTGAGAGGTGCAAAAACATTTGTCTGGTGCATCAGATGAAAAGCTAGGAACATTTAGTTTTCAAGTCACTTTTGAAACACTATCAGTGCATTCTCCAGGAAACTGAAGAACACACTATGACGAAGCATTTCCTTGCCAACTCCCAACCCAGGATATTCTGACATAAGGAAGCACTCTTGAGACACATCAAGGTCAAATGGCTTAAGAACTTATGACAGAGAATTTTTTTATAATGATTTGATTCTTAGATGAGCCAAAAATCTCTAAACATTTAAAAAAAAAAAATATATCATAAAAAACCTGACTGAACTAACAATTGGCTAAATAAAGCCAAACTTTCTAGGTCCAATTCAATTTGCATATAATCACATTTGCGGAAACCCCCGGCTATGACAGGTCTCCCAGATGGTAATATGAAGTTTCTACGCCTAAGAAATTATGTGTCAAGCATGGGAATGAATAACACTGAAAAGATTTTATAACTGATACTGAAATAGTAAGCAGAGATAAGTTTAGGATCCTTTATGAAATCTTAGGAAAGTAACTATCAAAAATGAAGTAAGAATGGAATAATTTTGGTGGCATTTAAAAAAAACAAAGGGATACTTAGATACAAGGGTTCTCATGGATCCAAACAAAAATTTTGAAACATTTTTTAACCATCGGGCTGGCTGTGACTAGTCCATTTTTGTTTTAACAAATGCAAAAATTCATATATGTAGGATGAGACCTACACATTTTATAAGGTTTATTCCCTTGAGGGAACTTCTATGCCTAGCAAAGGATCAAAACTATTCAAACAAATCAATTTCAGGAAAAGTGGAGAAAGAAAATTTTAAATAATGATTTCTAAAATTCTTTATTAATTCATTTTTTGTGTCCCTGATGTCAAAAGAAAAGCTAAATTCAAAATCCCTAAATGAAATGCTTTATATGACAATATTTTTAAATAATTTTTGGTTTTACTGAGTAACATTTCACTCAGCCTCACATGGCGAAACAAATGAGCTATAACAAAACTTCTCTGCCTTTAAAAGTAAGTCAAATCACAAAATCTTCCTCAATTACATTTTTTTTCTCAGTTATTCAGCAATTCTGACAACAGCAGGGGTCGCAATGTACTAGTTAAATGTTTCAGGATGCAAGAGAAGGGGATTAAATGTTCATATAGCACAGCTTTATTAGACCCTGAAAGATTCATGATTCATTGTACTCTAGTTAAAATAATCTATCATTAAATATAAAAAGATTTTTCAGTTATGGGGTCCCCAAATAATAGTAAAGAAAACCTACTTAAAATCTGATAGCATTTCCAGTTGAAACAACATCCCTTAAAAATCACTTCTGAAAAGTTCTCCACATGTGTAGCCCTACAAAAGTGGCTTTACATTTTTTGCATCTTTTAAAAAATAAACAATTTCTATACATAAAATAGGTAACTCTTTAATTCAGTCCTCTATCAACCTGAACTGAGTTTCTTTCTAATAAAAAACCAACCTGACCACTCATGTTCTACTCTATGCTCTTTAATTCCTTCTCCGTGATTACAATGAAGAAAATGTACTCCAAATTCTTCAAATACTTGATTTACAAAAGGTTTTTTCCATTAAAAAAAATTTCAATTCCATGGAATCACTCCCATCACTACTTGCCAAGAATAACCTAGAAGAATTTAGATAATCTACTGTTCAACACACAAAAAATCCAGCAGAGACAGTGATTAAGATTTCTGAACATTTGATGGGAAAGAAATCTAATCACTTTCCCATAGTTCAATGTTTTCCAAATGAATGTCAAATCAATCAGAACACAAAATTAATATAAGTCATAAGTAGAATAAACAATGAACAGAAAATAAATAGAAAATACAGTTCACTGCACACAGAAATGGTAAATACTGCTTTGTGAACATTTTTAAAAATTACGTATGTTAAAATCTGTAATAGATGTAAGAAGTAAAATGTAATGTATATAAATATACACATATGGATATATACACATGCATATATATATCACATACACATGTGAGTATTAGGTTGTAGTGTAAACTATACTATAGATTCGGGTAAAGATGTTTGAAAGTCATTGCTCTATACTAATTATATCCTATCCCTTTAAAATCTATGCTCTGTGTAATGCTTCCTTACTACAATTTCTATATAATTGTAGTGGCCAAAGACCAGAGATATTAAATATATCACTGAATTGCTCAATTGAGAAATTTAGTTTATTGTGTTAGGAGTTAATGATTTATTTTTCCACACAAGTAACATATACATTAACAAGTATAAAAATGACTATTCTATTATTAATAGCTTATCAGCAAATCATTTATACACTCAATGCAATTTCTTTGGACACAGCAGAGAGAACAAGCAAAATAGGTTTCTTCACAGTTAAAAGAAATGTTACAAAGTCTGCAATAAACCTTACTAAGAGGAGTGTGTTACTGGGAAGAGAACCCTTTGGGCATTCATTTGGAATTCATTTTTAACAAAATATACACTTCAAATAAGCTCAGTTGTCAGTTTCCAAGACCACAAGAGATTAGAAAATATCATTAGAGAGAGGAAAATTGCTGCTATAGAATTGCTTCTGGAACAGAAGAAATGAGAAGTGACAGCTAAAAATAAGAGGGGAAAACAGAAAACCTGTACATAAAAAATTTAAATACATGGAATTCTCAGGCCATTTAGTAAGGGGAAATAGTTGAGCACAGTAATATTTACATTCCTGTATAATAAATTATCTTGACTCAATGATTAAAAAAACTCATATAGCAGGTGAACGCAGGTACTCTGGTTCCAAAGCCCATCGTACTAACCACCACACTATACTTCTCAAAAAAATTTAAATTACGTTTATGGTATTAAAAGTACATTTAAGGGGCGCCTGGGTGGCGCAGTCGGTTAAGCGTCCGACTTCAGCCAGGTCACGATCTCGCGGTCCATGAGTTCGAGCCCCGCGTCAGGCTCTGGGCTGATGGCTCGGAGCCTGGAGTCTGTTTCCGATTCTGTGTCTCCCTCTCTCTCTGCCCCTCCCCTGTTCATGCTCTGTCTCTCTCTGTCCCAAAAATAAATAAACGTTGAAAAAAAAAAAATTTTTTTTAAAAAAAAAAGTACATTTAAGAAAACATTTATGAAAAGAAACATGTAATCAATTTTAAAGAACTTTATATAAAATGATTAAATACCCTTAATGTTATAAGCTGAGAAAACTTTCTTATCAGAAAGACCCATTCCTTGGATATCTATAGTTTGTATTCTATATAATTTCCTAACACTGTACTCTTATTTAACCTTTCCTTATTAACATGCATTATTATCTATATACTGAAGATGAAAAAATGGACACATAGGTTAAATAATTTACACAGTATCACATAGCTAATAACAGATGAAGCCAATATTCAAAGTCATATAGTATGGCTCCAGAATTCTAGCTTTTAATTAATGTGCTCTGTGGTACTATAGTAGTTAGATACACTACATATGGTAGTATTGCTATAATGTCTCAGGATGTTTTTTTTAACAGATTCTGGTAATCCTGGAAACTCAGCTAAAATAAAATTCAGAAGTGCCTGGCTGGCTCAGTCAGCACAGAATGTGACTCCTGATCTCAGGATTGTGAGTTTGAGCCTCAACATGTGCATAGAGATTACTTAAAGAAAAATCTGGGGCGCCTGGGTGGCTCAGTCGGTTGAGCGTCCGACTTTGGCTCAGGTCATGATCTCACAGTTCGTGAGTTTGAGCCCCACATCGGGCTCTGTGCTGACAGCTCAGAGCCTGGAGCCTGCTTTGAATTCAGTGTCTCCCTCTATCTCTGCCCCTCCCCCACTCACACTCTGTCTCTTTCTCTCTCTCTCTCTCTCAAAAATAAACATTAAAAAATAAAAAATAAAAATAAAAATCTGAAAAAATAAGTAAAAGAAAATTCAGAAAAACTGGAAAATACCTTTCAGGATTGTTAGGTTGCTAACGCACCAATATTCTAGTTCTAATCCTTCCAAACATTTGCCAACCCCTTAAAGTTCGGCATGGCCATGTGACTTGCTGTTACCAGTGCCAAGTGTAAGCAAAAATTATATTTGTCAGTTCAGAGTGGAAGTCTTCAAGAGAAGTTTACAACTCTGCATTTTCTCTTTCTCTCTTTCCTGGTGCCATGGTGACCCAGAGATTCTGTTAGTCTTGGTCTCTGATGGTGACATGGACCAACACTTTCTACTCACTTATTATGGATATGTAATACGAGGAAGAGGTAAATCTTTGATGTGTCTTAAGGTACTGGGATCTTAAGGTTGTTTATTAATAATCATAGCCTTGTCTTCCACTAATACAGTTGACAGGTTTTTCGTGGGAAGTGATAAATAAAAGGGTCATTTTTGGACGATGATAAATACAAACAATTATAAAGTTTACAAAATGGTTATGTTCTAAAAACTCATACTGAAATCAGTTATTTGGAATTTGAAATGCTTTTTTTCCTCATAGGCTCACCTTATAAAAGGCCCACAGAAGCTTATTTAACTCATAATTTAAATGAAAAAGTAGAAGACAACAGTGTCTTTAAAATAATTAAAAGAATGTATGATACGTAAACAGATGTAAACCTGTATATTCTAAATACTTATAGGCATCCTGAAGCATTTTCCAGAAGCTGAAGTCACTGTTCTCTAGTATATTTTAATTTCTCTTCAATATGTACATTTTCTCCCTTTCCTTGATCCTGGAATATCAGTAGATATTCTCTTTTGTTTACTATGTATGATTGCCATTGCTCCCATGGCTTGTAAGTGGAGAATGAAAAGGTGGAACTAAACAAAGTTATTAAGCAAAAGATACATGGACATTTGAAAAGAAAGAAATTGCGTAGGTTAAAATTCAATACCTTGTGAGCAGTGAACAAAAAGGGAAAAAAAGATGGGACATAATCTTTACCTAAAGAGGAAGGATTTTAGAGCCTACTTATTAGTCCTCAGATCAAAGTTGTCATGAGTTTACAAAGTATACTGATTCCCCATATGGCAAAAAAGTTGAGCTGTACCCAAATTTCCGTCCACTTTTAACAATTATTCAAATCACAACACCATTCCATATTTTTTTCAATTTGTTCTCCCAGAAAATTTTTGTGGCTGTTCTTGTGAGGATTTAACTATCAACCTATTTTATTTATCATACAAATGTAAGCCAAGAAGTTATGAAGGTAAGCTACCCATAAGCATCTCAACAAAATCATTCTGCTTTTAATCTGTTTTTACAGATAACAGAGGTAGAAATTTTTCAGATCTTCTACTTCTACCTATGTAATGCAAGATTTGAATAATACTAGCTTTTTACTTTCCTTGGTGTAGTAAAATCCGATGTCTTAGGAATTCATGATATTTCAAAGAAAATAACGAAGTAACAACACTTTGAAAGAATAACTCAAACAAGGTAAACACTTTTCAGTTGCTCTTCCTACTCAAAACCTCATCTCTGAAGCATGAAGAGTCCTAGATTATCATGGCTTCTCAGTAACGGCCTAAACTTGATACACTTTTTATGTATTTGTCAAAAAATAAACCCATTTCTCTGGCTGTTATGTCTCCTTTGGTGGTTTCCTCTTCCCACTTTTCTTCTATAAGGTAAGTGTTCCTTTTTTAACCCTCACCCCTCCGGACCTATAGACCTATGTTTCTACTTGTCTCCAAAATGTCTCACACTGAATCTATTGCTAGCTTCCTCAAACTACTTCCCTCACACTTCTCTTTTTCTGTCCCTGGCACTAGACTTCTAACAGTCATGGGGTATGAATTCTTCCTATCATCACCTACATTCAAAAAGCATGTCACATTAAGTCTACCTGTAATACGTATTTCTTTTGCCTCACATCTGACATACTACCTCTTTCCTAGTCCATGTTTTCTGTACTTCTGGTCTTGCTGTTACAATAGACTATTATGCTCTTCTGCAGACTCTAGTTCTAGTCCATCCAATAGAATAATGCCAGATTAATTTCTCTAGAGCAGTACTCTGTGACCCAACTAGTTTAAAAACCTGCAATGATTCCCACCATCAGCTAAATTCAGTATAACTTATTAGCATAGTCTTAACCTTCATAATACCACATAAGAACATAAACCCCATTTATTTTCAAAGTTATCTCCTACTATCTTCTTAGTTATTGTTCCTCACACTGGCTTAGCACCATCTATGCCTTAGGTAATGTTGGTCACTTTACTTGAAATACTTTCAGCCTCTATTCTTCTTCCTTTATAAACATCACCTTGGTTAAAGTCAACGTGCATCTCAAATGGCATTTTGCCGATGAAGGACCAGTAAGGAAACATTCTCTCTTTTGAATTTCAACATATCCATAGATTGAAAAATATTCTCCTATAGTGCTTAACACTGGGTTTTGCCATAGTAGATCTTCAACATTTTACTGCATTGAAATTGAATCAAACCGCACACATCCCAGGAGAGTAAAAATAAATAAGCTACCTAGTTTGTCAATAAAGACATAATACCTATTTGAAGGTATTTGTATTCAGATCAAGGTAAGTCAGCAACACTTATAGAATGTCCACTTTAAGTAATGATGATGATGGTGATGATGGTAAAAAAATGATTGATAGCTAATTTTAAGAAGATACTATGTGTCAAGTACTATTTTAAGCACTCCGTAATACAATACCTCATTTAAGCTTCAAAAGAACTTTAAGTTGGTTATAATTATTATCCCCATCTTAGAGATGGACAAAAACTGGGTCAGAGTTTGGGTACCTTGCCCAACACAACATAGTTAGAAGTAAAGACAGCCATAATTCTAATAAGACAATCTGACTCCAGAAATCGAGCTCTAGAAGAGATGAAAGAAATTATTTTATTAAATGCTATATCTCATATCACAAAATTTACTATTTGTTAATAAAATATAGACTGCGTATCCTGTTCATAATTTCCCCCAAATCTCTCTTAAATCATTTATTTCATAAAAGTAGGTCACTAAATACAGAATAAACCAAATAGCCTATGAACTCCTTCAGGACAAGAAATATAACTTACTCATCTGCATACACTGAGAATCTAACCTAATATCTGATACATAATTCTGCTAGATTCATGCTAGATAAAGGATTACATGAATTAAATCCAAAGTGCCATCAATTTTACTTTTCAAGTTTTCCTGTTTCCTTGTTAAATGTATTGCTTTGGTTCCACAAAAGCAATTTTTGAAAGTGCTTCTCAACGGAGTTCCTTCTACACTGATAAAAGTCCTATGCAATATTTGTGGACTGGTCAATAGGCCAAATGTTCTTGGACTGACTGGTGAAAGGTTTTCCTATTCTGAGAAAAGGATTAAGAAATAAGTTTCCTGAAAACTTCCTTTATTTTAAGGGGAGTTGCAGAATTGGATTTTCTACTTAATCATGGTCTACTTAATATACTACACAGTGTAGTTTAATGTAGTAGTTAAGAAATCCAACTTTGGCAACAGACACAACTGAGGTTGAATGTGGGCTGTGCCTTTTATTAGTTGTGTAGATGTGAGTAAAGATCTCAGGGATTCCACGAGATAATGTAAAGAAAACACAAAACAAATGACTGGCACAGTAAACATTCAATATAAATGTTATTGCTAGTATTATAAAGAAAATAATGATATCAGTGAGAGACTAGATTCATAGATATTAGACAGCTAAGAATAAACTTAATTTTAAATCATTCTCTTCTATTACACTACTAGTGGTTAACAGTTAAAAAAATATTTGAAAACAAGGAGAAAGCAAAAAAAAAAAAAAAAAAAAAAAAAAAAAAGAAGAAACCGCAGTGCTGAACAAGGAACGGAGTCTTAAAAGATGGGTAAGAATTGTGCTTTCTGGTTAAAAAACACAATGGCATTCCAGGTAGAGAAAAAAGCAGGTGGACAAGTACTTAGGTATAAAGAGCTTGTTTAGAGAACTGTATAGTTCAGTATAATATATGTTCAATATATGTTACATGTGCAGTATAAACATAATAAAGTATCTGTTGGGGAGTAGCAAGTACCTATGAAGACAGACATTGAACAGATCATAAAGGACTTTTTAATCCTCTTCCAAGAAGCCTTATGTGTGAGCATTAAGAGTTAATTATTCAATCTATCTTTGCTATATAGTTATCTTGCTAACAGTTAAAAGAAAACAATGTATTATTAGCTAAATGTGCCAATGCAATATTTTCTAACCCATGCTATTAAAAAAATGCCCTTTTCAACTTAATGACAAAAAGGCTCCACAAATTTGTGCATTCAAAAGCAATATTTTAACAGTATGGCAGAATGCAAGAATTAAATGATACCTGCTTTTAAAAATATTAAAGAGAAAGTAATTTTTCCTTCTTGCTTTCTTGGTAGTACTTTTATCTTTTCACTTTCACATGGGCAAATGAAGTCAGAGTTAAAAGTTTCTATTCCTTCATTCTATAGCACCATGGAAATCCTGGCTCACATCATTTTTCATTCATTCTGCTTATTTTTAGTATTGAGTTCCCAATCAAAGAACATATACAGAATGATTTTTGCTCAGCAGACTTCAACACAGAGCTCAATTTTCCAATGGTGTTGGAAATTCCAAGCAACCCCATCATTAGATTTTAAAAGACATACCTAGGAGTGCAGTGAGTTTGGGAAGCAGTCCAACTTGTACCATCTTATTCCTCAGTCCTGTGTCAAAGGATAAGTTGAGTAAAAGTCGTAAGGTGATATTCAGCAGATCTTCATGTTCACAGGGTATCATTTTTACCAGTTTTTCAACAATATCCATTTCCACCTATGTAATACATAATACAAATGCAGTGAGATTCAGTTGTACAATACGACAAAAAGATTGCAAATAATTATTTTTTACCCTTAGGTATATCTATTTTATAATTATGTGTTAATCTGTTTACTCATTTTAATCTATAAACTTTTGTAAAATCACACTTCTGAGGAGGAAACACATATCTACATTATCCCATCCTTCCTTCACTTAAGAGTGTCAACTGAAGCCAAATTACACTGAGACTTTGAAAACACATTCTTGAATGCCACCTACAAAGTGCCAGGCCCTGTGCTAGATCAAACAAGATCATGTCTTAGCCTTTAAGGATTCCACAGTCTAAAAACAGAGCAGACAAATAAACAAATAATTAAAATACAATGTAATAGGGGTGCCTGGGTGGCTTTAGTCGCTTAAGCGTCTGACTCTTGACCTCGGCTCAGGTCATGATCTCAGGGTCGTGAGACAAGCCCCAGTCAGGCTCCGCGCTGGGCATAAAGCCTGCTTGAGATTCTCTTTCTCCCTCTCTCTCTCTGTACCTCCCCCTCTTGTAAGTACATGTGCACATGCTGTTTCTAAAGAAACAAACAAAAACAAAAACCAATATAAAAATGGAATGCATGAAGTCTTCTTGAAGCAACATGGAAAGAATACCAAGCTATCTAGAAGAGTAGAAAAGACTTCAATTAGGATAAAGTTTTTAAAACTGTCTAATAATTTACTCTCTGGTTAAGAAAGGCAATGGAGATCCAGGTAGAAAAGCTAGTGGCTAGACACTTAGGCATAAAATAGCTTATTTGGGGCACTGCAAGTGCTTTGGTATGGACATAGTATAAAATATAAGTTGGGGAATGGCAGGAGCCTATTAAATAGATGTTGAACAAATCACAAAAAACTTTTAGTGCTAAGAAGAATGCTTTGAATGATTTTAAGTCCAGAGGGTGATGTAGTCAGACTAGTAGCATAAAGATCAATATATAAATACATACATACATATATACACATATGCATACACAGAATAGGACACAAACAAATGAGTAAGGGACATCATGTAAGGATAGTCTGCAATAGGTAGAGATCGAAAGCAGGCACTTAAGAATATCTTGCAGTAGACAAGTGAGAGGTGATTGGAGTCTGAATCAAAGAAAGGACAATGAGGTTGAAGAGGAAATAATTTGAGAGATGTTTGGGAGATATGGTCAAAGCATCTGAATGAGAAGTGAAGTAGAAGCACTGAAGATGACTTTCAGGTTTGTGTCCTGGTCAATGTGACAGGGGTCCCCAAGAGTACCCCAATGTTCAGTAATTTGCTGAAGGACTCACAGGACTCAGCATACAGTCACCTTGACAGTGAATGTCATTTGTTATTATGAAAGGAGGCAAAGCAAAATCATAAAAGGGAAAAGGCACATGGAGGCAAAGTCCAGAGGTGTAAATTTCCTAGAATCCTCTCCCCACACAGTCATCCAGGATGTGCTTCAATATTGAAATGAGGCTAAAACTCAGTGCCCAAGGTTTTTATTGGGGGCTGGTCACACAGGAACCCTATGCCAGCACAAACTAAAATTCTAGATTCCCAGAAGGAAAGCAGGTGTTTAGTAAAAACCACATTGCTTGTGCAAACAGTTTAGGCACAGTAAACGACCCTTATCAGTTAGGGAACAGTGGAAACACGCCTGAAATCCAAGTTCCCAGATGCCAGCCACGGGTCAGCCTTGTGCGAAGGCCTATCTAAGGAGAGCAATCCCAAGCCCTTTTCTGCACAGTCAATAAGGAGAACGTGGGTTCATTAACTAAGATCTGTAAACTGAAAAGCGGGTATAGGGCAAAGAGGACAAAAAAAAAATTTTATTTTTGTCATGTTTAATTTGACCTGGTAGTTATCTGATATTTGAAAATCTTATAAAACTCGAGAGAAGGGGCAATTGGGTGGCTCAGTAGTTTGAGCTTCCAACTTCTGCTCAGGTCATGATCTTGCAGTTTGGGAGTTCAGACCCACGATGTCCGGCTTGCTGCCGTCAGCGGGGAGCCTGCTTAGGATCCTCTGTCCCCCTCCCTCTCTGCCCCTCTCCCACTTGTGCTCTCTCTCTCTCAAAAACAAATAAACCTTAAAAAAAACAAAAAACAAAAAACAAAACCTCAGGAGAGAAGCTGGTCTACGAGTAACATTGGAAACTCCAGGTTGGGGTCAGCAAACTATGGCTAGTTTGCTAAACTAGCTAAAGAGCTAAAAATGGTTTTGACTTTTATTTTTAAATGGTTGAACATAAATCAAATGAATAATATGTCATGACACATGAAAATGTTTAGAATTCAAATTTCAGTCTTCGTAAATAAAGTTTTATTAGAGCGCACTCACACTCATTTGTTTACAGACTATGACTGCTATCATGCTACAACAGCAGAGAGAAGCTGCAACAGAGACCACATGAACCAAAAATAAATACATCAAATGAGGACTAAAATATTGACTACCTGGCCATTTACAGAAGTTTGTTCACCCTCATTCTAGGTGATCATAAAACTGTTTTGAGAGAAGCCTGCTTTACAGTGAGAACTCATAGAAAACAGAACTTTTTTGGTAACATAAGCCCCATATTCACTTTTCTTTTTAAATTTTTTTTAACATTTATTTATTTTTGAGACAGAGAGAGAGCATGAACAGGGGAGGGTCAGAGAAAGAGGGAAACACAGAATCTGAAACAAGCTCCAGGCTCTGAGCTGTCAGCACAGAGCCCGATGCGGGGCTCGAACCCATGGACCGCGAGATCATGACCTGAGCCGAAGTCAGACGCTTAACCGACTGAGCCACCCAGGCGTCCCAATATTCACTTTTCTTAAGGTAGCAATCAGAACAAGTTGGTTATAAAATATCTCACATCTCTGTCACAAAGCAATGGCTAAAAAGGAGAGAAATTATTAAATAATTACATGTTTCTTTGATCATTACCCAAAGACTTATGAGTAATGTTGCTCTACTTTTCTTGTATTAGAAAACTAAAGCATTTATTTGCCTTGCCATACCTTTACTGCAATCTTTCATTGACCTCATAAAAGTCACATTGCTAACTGAGCCCTCAATATACCTTTTTCCCTCTCATTCCATGCTAAGCGGTGAATACTGGTTTTCTTAAAAAATACTAAATTGACAAACCAACAATGATTTTTCCTTCAGACCTCTATCTTCACTCCACAGCCACACTGTAATCCTATCTAGAGCTCTTCACTAAAAAGTACAAATCCATCTCCAAAGACTCTAATTTTGGTTCTCCCTTTCTCCTAGTTTAATCTTCTGAGTAGGCCAGGTAAATATTTTGTTACCTTCCTACAATTTCCATAGAGGTCAGTGAAAAAGATTTGTCAAATTTATACAGAACCATAATTCTATCACTAGCTTCACTGATTACAGTAAATAACAACTTTTTAAGCTTCATTTATTCATTTAACAAATATTTTTAACTTAAGTCCCACGTATTGGTGAACAAGGGAGAAATGATACCTGTCTTCATGGAGCTTATATTCTAGAAGGAGTGAAATAAAGAAATTATTATACAGTTAGTTAAGAAGATTTAAACAAAAGCCAGTACCATGAAAAAATATGAGTGGATCTGATATAATCTCAATGTGAAGAGTTGTCAAAGAAGGCTTCTCTAAGGAAAAATAATCTCCTGGATGAACAGAAGTTATCTAAAGGTAACTGAAGAGGCAGAGGAAAGAGTGGCCTAGATGGAAAAAAAATAGCATGTGCAAAGGCCTTGGGGTGATATGGAAGATTCAGTATTCAAGGAACTCTTTAAAAACTATCCTTCTGATTACAAAGTGGAAAATGTATTGGAAGGAGGCAAGAATAGAAATAGGGAGATTAATTAAAATGCTATGGAAGTAGTCAAGTAGAGGCATAGTGATTAAGAAAAATAGGCAGAACTATGTGTCTGGCCCTGTGCTGGACAGGGTGGGAGATATAAAAGTGAATAAAAAGTATATCCCGTCTTCTGAAAAGAAAAAAAAAAAGGCAGAACTTCCAACTTACTTTTAGGACATAAAAATCTGGACAAGATGTGGTTCCCACCCTAACTGGAAGAAAATTCCAGATATAAAATCAAAACTTAAAAAAAAAAAAAAAAAGGTTGTGGGGCGCCTGGGGGGCTCGGTCGGATAAGTGTCCGACTTGGGCTCAGGTCATGATCTCACGGTCCGTGAGTTTCAAGCCCCACGTCGGGCTCTGTGCTGACAGCTCAGAGCCTGGAGCCTGCTTCAGAATCTGTGTCTCCCTCTCTCTGACCCTCCCCCATTCATGCTCTTTCTCTCTCTATCTCAAAAATAAATAAACATTTAAAAAACAAAACAAAACATCAAAGAGCTGAGGTTCCAAGGAAATCAACTGGCGTGAAATAAGGAAGGTAGGTACCCTGAAGGAGAGAAGGGCCATGAGCGCTGGTTTATATACACAGGGTGGTTCACTGGAAAAAAAGAGTTGCCACAGAACTGGGAGAGAAGATTGCATGGAAGATTTTAAAAAATTGTGAAGAAGCCTGACTATAGAAATGTGACGCTGCAGATGCTCAGGGTGTTTGCAACCACTCGCAAGGTCTTTTCTGGACCTGATGGGAAGGTCACAAGAAAAACTGGGGACAGAACAGGACATGGAAGAAAACTTCCCCCTTAGTCGAGGGGGCCTCAGGGGAGGGGAACGGCTGCCATTAGGGAAGAGGCATAAAATGCTGCCCAGATCTTTTCCTCCTATTTCCCCTAAAAACAAAAGACTTAATTAAGCTTCTTGGGTAAATACGACAAAACCTGTCACATCCAAAACACAGGTAAAGACCCACAGCAGCTGGGGGAAAGAAACGGTTCTTTTCTGTTCTTTTCTGTTCCTCTTGTTTCCAGAGGAGAGGTGTTGACGGGATGACTGCGGAAACCCCACTGCTGACAAGTATAACTATGGACATGGGACCAGCCTAAGACTGCCTGAAGGCTAAATCAGAACAACAAAAAAATCTCTTTCCCCCTCTCTGAACCCGGCACCATATTAGCAAAAGCCAAGTAACAAGTAATAGCAGTACATTGCTGAGAGAGTGTTAAAATGAAGTGAGAGGTCCTCTTTGAGGCACAGACACACCGGGAAAGTCTGAAGTGGAGGGTGGAACATGAACACTGAGAAAAACCCTCTGGCAACCAATACCCCATACCAAAGACAACATAATGCTACGTGGGTGTGAGCCCATAAGACGTGGAAGGTAACTCCTGACAAGAATGACTAAAGGCTTAGAAAACAAAGTCTGCCTATTTCCAGACATAAATAATATTTATCTCAATCTGTACTAATCAACACATGGTGTCTAGGTTTCAATAAAAAATTATGATACATGAAGAGCAAGAAAATATCCCACTGAAGGCAGTGAATAGAACCAGACTTAGATATGACCTGTATGATTATCAGAGAATTTAAAATCATATCAGAGAATTATTAGTAATAATTTAACATGATTAATATGTTAAAGGCTCTACTGGAAAAAAAATGGGTAATATGAATGAATAGAGAATTTTGAAGAAAAAGATACTAAAAGAATTAATGGAAATGTTAAATACACACACACATACACACACAATACAGAGATGAAGAAAACCTTCATGGGCTCAAAAGCAGACGTGATATAGCTAATGACAGAATAAGTAAGCCTGGAGGTAGATTAATAGAAATCTTCCAAATTGAACTAAAAAAATTTTTTTAATTTTAAAAATAAAAGAAAAAACAACAACACAGTATCAAAGAGCCATGAGACAATATCATATGGATTAACAGGTATAACTGAAATCCGGCAGAAGAGACACAGAAAGGGACAGAAGCAATACTTGAAGAGATAATGGTCAAGGATTTTCTAAAAACCAGGAAAGAATCAAACCACACATACAAGCTCAGAGAATCCCAAATAGAATACAACACACACACACACACACACACACACACACACACACACACACACACACACGTGCCTAGAGAGATATATGTTCAAACTGTTGAAAAGCAAAGATAAAATCTTGGAGGCAGGTAGAAAATAAAAGACTCATTACATATAGAAGACAAAAGATAAGAATTACCTCACACTTCGTGTCAAAACTATGAAAGCCAGAAAATAATGAAGTGATATTTATAAAGTATGTCAACCTAGAATTTTCAATTCAGTGAAAATATATTCCCCAAATCAAACCAAAAGCTGGCTATCTGAAAATATCAATAATATTGACAAACCACTAACTTACAAAAAAAGAGACAGAGAAAGAGAAAAGAAACAAATTACCAATATCAGTATTGAAATGAGGAATAATCACTTCACACCTTTGGACTTTAAAAACGTAAGAAGGAAAAGTACAAAAACTGTTTGCCCATACATTGACAACGTAGATGAAATGGATACATTCCTTGAAGAGTAAAACTACAAAGCTACCACTCAAAAAGAAATAATAACAATAATAGTTTTTTTAAAATATTTAGATTGGAAATGATACCAATTCTACAACCCACCTTCCAGAAAAATATAAAACAGAATTCCCCCAACTCATTCTTAAGAATATGTATTATAATAGCAAAAGCAGACCAAGTCATCATAAGAAACTTAAACTAGGTCCCATAAAACACTATACAAAAAATCCTCAACAATATATTACTAATCAAATTAACAATATATAAAAAAGATAATATATCGTGACCAAGTGGTGTTTTCCTCGGAATGCAAGACGGGCTCAATATCTAAAGTCAATTAACACAATTCACTGTATCAACAGTCTAAAGAAGAAAAAACCATGTGATCATCTCAACTGATGTAGAAAAGACACTTAAGACGAGACAATTAGTAAGAAGAACCGAGGAAAGACACTTAAAGTAAAGAAAGACACTTAAATAGAAACTTAAGTAAATAGAACTTAAGTAAACTTAAGTAAACTGAATTGCTTTCTGCCTAAGATCAGTTAAAAAGAAAGGGGGTATCCACTTACAGCATTCCTTTTTAACATCATACTAGAGGACCTAACCAGTACAATAAGAGAAAGAAAGAAAGAAAGAAAGAAAGAAAAAAAGAAAAAAAAAAGAAAAAGAAAGAAAGAAAGAAAAGAAAGAAAGAAAGAAAGAAAGAAGAAAGAAAAGAAAGAAAAGAAAGAAAGAGACAGACAAAGGACATGCAGATTAGCATTAAAGAAATAAAAATTTGTTTATAGATAACATAATTGTCTACTTAGCAAATGTCCAAGAATCTACAAAGAGCCGTTATAATTAAAAAACTGAATTCAGCAAGGTCATAGGACACAAGGAAAATTTACAAAAGTCAAATGTAACTTCTGTATGCTATCCGACAATAACAGGAAACCATTTATTTTTTAAAAACTACTATAGCTGGGTGCCTGTGTGGCTCAGTCATTGAGTTGTCTGACTCTTGATTTCAGCTCAGGTCATGATCCTGGGATCATGGGATTGAGCCCCATGTCAGGCTCCACACTCAGCATAAAGCCTACTTAAGATTCTCTCTCTCCCTCTGCCCCTGTCTCCCGCTTATGCTCTCTCTCCCTAAAATAAAAACAAAACAAAAAAAAACCCCTATTATTTCTAATGGCAAAACACTTAGGTACAAATCTAACAAAATATGTGCAAAATATATGTGCTAAAAGGCATAAAATGATGGAAGAGAGCAAGAAGTTTCTAAATAAATGGAGAGCTATACCATACTCATGGAGGAAAATCCAGTATGGTTAATATTGAATCCTGCCGACAGAGTTAATGCAATCCCAGTCAAGATTCCAGGATTTTTTATTTTTATTTTTTTAAGAAATAGACAGGTTTTTCAACAATGGGGCTGGAACAACTGGACACTACATTCAAACATGAATCTTGATCCATACCTTGTACCACATATAAAATTAACTAAAAATGGATATCCTAAACTAAAACAAAAATAACACAAATCTTACAAAATTTCTCAGAGAAAATAGGGAAAACTTTTTGGGATCTTGAGTTAAGCAAATATTTCTTAGGTACAACACCAAAATGCAATCTATTAAAAACACTTTTTGATATACTGGACTTCATAACAAAACCTTCTGCTTTATGAAAAGACAAGTCATAGATAAGGAGAAAATACTTACAAAACATAATAACTGTTAAAAGACCTATTCAAAATTTTAAAAATATTTTAAAAAACCTTTCAAACTTAGTAAGAAAATAAGAAATCTAAGGAATATATACCCTTTCTCTTGTTCCTATTAAAATCATATTCTAATATTTCTTACTCCCTTTTTGTTATATTGTATTTATTAGTAAATAGGCAAAGTCAATTTAAATCATTAATTGAAAGACTTTTTTAAGTAAATTAAATTTCCTTTAAAATATTAACCCTAAAAAGGTCAGTATTAGTTCACATCAACAGTAAAATGAACACTTTATTTAGACAATAATACATCCTCAAAAACAGAGCAACAATTCCTCCTCTCCACCCCTTTTAAATAAAATTGCCACAGGCTTCATCTGTTACTAATTAAATCAAGTTAATATATTTCTTTTGAAATAAGAACGTTACACAATGGTTGTTATAGCAAACCTAATAAAGTAATGAGAGTTTTAAAAAATTAATTTGCATTTCCATTGCAAAAAATGGAATGTGAAGTATGTACCATGTGGTCCAATCAGATGGTTAAACACTAGACATAGCCTTCTAATCATGTGTTTTTGATTGATAAAAGCCCAATCCCACAAGATAAATTTAATAATTATCTCAACATGCAATGCCCTTTCAAATCTATGTCTATAAAATGGAATTTATAATTAATTAGTACTTTTACTAAATGTTTTATATAAAGTGACAGTTTATTAACAATCTATCAGCAAATTTTTTTCAGCCATTTCTTTTTCAGTGTTCCTAGAGGCCAACATTTAAAAGTTGCTGATACTTAATCTTTGCCAAAAATATCTTTTTAAAAAACATAAAGATTTTTTGTTTTGTTTTGTTTTGCCCTGGGAGCAGAGAGAAAGAGTAGGAAGCCAAACACGCACAGATGTTTCTTTGAGCAAATTCCTTAACCTCTCTGATTTTCTGCTAATTTATCTGCAAAATTAGCTAGATCTAGACATAGATCTAAGGTCTAGTCAAGCTCTGAAAATCCTGATTCTACCAATGCCTTTAAATAAAATGTACTTCTTCCACAGTGAAAGATGAAATGCATGCCATCTATGGTAAAAATCTGGCTAATTGCATCATTTTTATGACCTTGGATAAATGACCTTTTCTGAACCTCAGTTTTTCCTCCTCAATAAAAAGTGAGATTTGATGAGACAATTTATATGGTATCTTCCAAATCTATGACCTTACCAGAAAATTATTTTTAATAATAATTTTGAGATCACTTTTGATAGAATGAACACATAAGAAGTTTATTTCCTAAATACAAATCTAACCAAAATGTAGTAGATACATGCTGATGGCAAATTAATTTGAATTTTGCAAACGTACTAAAGGTGAACTTAATCTAAACACAAAAATGGAAGAATTATTTCAAATTGTAGCAAGAGAAAGCAATTATTTACCTACACTCTACTCAAGAATATATATCACCATCTCATCATATTCTTCTTTAAAATAATATCAATGAAAACAAAAAACATATTTTTTATTAATCTAAGTAAATATTTTATTAATCTAAGTAAATTCAATCTTAATATCAGGCATACAGTGATCATCAATAATTATATACTAATGATGAAAATGACAGATACTAAATATCTGTGGTTAAAATAAAATTTCATGTATTTCAAGTACCAGAATTCAAGGCACTTATTAAATCTGATGTATCAGTCTCAGGTTTTCAAAGAGCATGCTGTGCCATTCAATAAGCATAAGGTACTTCCTAAAGAAGTACTTTTTAACTTCAAAAGAAGGAAAAAACAGGCAGAAATACTAATATTTAGACTATCTGAAAGAGAATCTACTTATACCAATAATACACAGTCATATAATGACTTGTATTGGCATATACTTCTAAAATGGTCCTCAATACAGTTAAGGCCAATGATCTAATGACTCCACATCTAGGAATCTATCCTAAGAAATTAATCAGAAATATAGACAATGATGCATGTACAAATGTGTCCACTCAAGTGTTTTTTAAAATAGCTATAATTATAAACAACTTAAATATCTGAAAACAAGTTCTGGTTAATATAATATCTATACAATGTAACACTGTACAAAGCTTTTTTAATGATGTGGGAAAAAAGCAGATAATTTCTACTCTACCTTTAAATTATTTCTGAATTGTGTATACTTTTCAGAAGGGGAAATACTATATAATCAACTTGTATTTCTGAAAGATCACCCATCAACACAATATAAGATGGCAAATAGAAGCCTACTATAATATTCAACAAGAAAGGAAGAGGGTGTAAATAAAGATGGCATGAACTAATACAACAGCACCGAGAATAAAAAGGAGGTACAGCTTCAAGAGACACGTAAGTAGAATCAACAAGTTGTGGCTACCAACTGGGATGGTAGGCGAAAAAGGAAAGACTGGGCTAGATTGCAATTCCGCACACCAACATCAGAAATGCGGGAGAAAAAAATAATTTAAAGGAAAATAACAAACCAGATGCTTCTGAAGGACAATGTTAAGTTTAAATTACTTTCTACATATTACGTTTAATATGGAAAGACTCATCCTATACAATATATTAGGAAACATTTTTTATTCAGATAGTTTCAATTTAGTGTAGTATGAACTAATAAGGAATATACTTCCTAATGAAGCCATTTAAGAGAGTTACTGCCATTGTAAAATTTTCATTCAGAACAATCTCAGTAGGGGAATAATATGTTTATTTCTTATCAAAATATTTCTAACTTGAAAATGGTGAACATGGACTATTTAAATGTAAGTTACCATATCATTTTTATTCTCCATAAAAATGCTGAGTTTCTTCAAGAATGACACAACTAGAATAAGTAGCTCAAAATTGTCCCGATCAAGAGCCTTCACCAGCATGTGAACTATGTTCTTGTTCCTCATCTTCAGTTCTGTGCGTGTATCCTCAGCAAGATTCAGAAGCAGATAAAGAGCAACTAAAAGAGTAAAACAGGTGAGTGTAAAATGACTGGCATACTGAATCAACAATTTAATAAATCATTTCTACTCAGCATAGTAACAGATGCAGTTCTAAGAAGATTATATTTAAAAGTTTTTAATTTATTATTAGTTGGCTCATTAGAAAACATTTGTTGTTACTGAGAAATACATATGTTATAAAAATTAAAACTATATACATACACACACACACACAATCATTTTCTTATGATCCTGAGAAGGGCACTAACCAAAACAAGATAATGATTCCTACCTTCTCGGAGCTTAGAGCTTAATTGTAAGCAAATGGCATTAAAGGTATATGTTAATAAATAGTAAGACAGGTAGATGGAAAAATAATTTTATACATGTAGAAAACAAGGTAAAACTTCAACAACTAGGAGCTGCTACGTTAAAAAGAACTATAATCCAAGAACAAACTGATGGTTACCAGAGGGGAGGGGGAGACAGGTAAAATAGGTGATGGGGATTAAGGAGTGCACCTGTGACGGGCACAGGGTGATGTATGGAAATACTGTGTGTATAGTGTCACTATACTGCACACCTGAAACTAATATAAAAGTGTATGCTCACTAATAACAACAAAAAGAACTATAATCCAAAACATATAATATAGCTAGAGCTAAGTGTGAGGATACTAAAATCTATTTTTCATACTCAAACTGATTTTCTGATAGTTACTATAGATAATGGTCATACTAAATTCAGTAACACAGTTGTGACACTAGACAAAGTTAAGGCACTGTTTACTAATTCTAAGTAAAATTTCTTTTAGATACTGTAATAAAAATGTTTAGGTTCTCCTAAGAAACTCCTATGATTCATCCCTTCTGACAGTGAGAATTTGTAACACACAATATTTTCCATTTTGCCTTGACTGACAGGAAGCTTCAGAGTTAAGACTTGAAAGGTTTGTCAGAATTTTTAGGCTATTATGATCAACATAGTACTATGGCCTTGGTTTACTCATTACTTTACAGCATTTCATGTGTTCTTATAAACCATCTCTATATCTTTATGAAGATAAGAAATATATGCAATAGTTGTAAATATGTAATTTACTTAACAAATATTGGAGATGTAAAGGGAATTCATACTAATTAAGGTTACTGTATAGCAGGCACTGTACTAGTTGATATATAAACAGCAAACCATTTTATCTCTAAGAAAATTTTGTGGGAAAAGAAGTATTATAAATTTTACAGACAGGCCGTCCCAGGTTCAGAGAAGTTAAATAACTTGCCTTAGCCACACAGTAAGAAAGTGATAGAGCTAAATTAAAATTCAAGCCTATCTGAATCCAAAGCTCATGTATTTACACTACTGCATCATGCTGACTCTCCACGCAAGGTACTATTAAAAGGTTTTAAAGTTGTGTTGAAATCTAAAGTGTCTTTCAGATGGATCTGGGAGGGAGGGGAGTGTCCCCATGACCTAGTCCTGTTCTAGGGACCTTGGACTTTTTGCGTCCCATATGTTGGCTGCACACAAGCATTGCCCAATTGGCACAGTATCTTTGGAGCAGCAAAGGAAGCACGGGAGCCCTGGATGGGGTTCTGTGGCAGCCATGCTCAACTTTAAGATAAGCTGACTGGGTTGTTTTCATTAGGAAGTTTCTACAGGATCATTCTGACCCTGTTTTCCATGCTGTCTTTCCATGGAAAGACAGAAGATATTCCGTGTAAATATTGTGGGATGTGTGTGACTATCTTTGATGTATTTTAGTTCTGTTCTCCTAATATTCATGACAACAAACGGCTCATTTCTCTGTCTCAAACCAAGAAATACACTTAAAAAACTGGGACTTAAAAAATTTGTATTGTATACTCTCTGATTTAAACAGTGTTTTAGCACTCAATGAATCGATTTCTCTAAAAAAATTTTTTAATGAAATTGTGTTGAAAAAGCAAATAGTAGAATTCTGCTTGCAACCAAAAGAGATATAATGGGTTAAATAGTGTTCTTCCAAAATTCATGTCCCATAGAACATCAGAATTTGACCCTATTTGGAAATGGGTCTTTGCAGAAGTAATTAGTTAAGATGAGGTCATACTGGATCAGGGTGGACCTTGAATCCAATGACTTATGTCCTTGTAAGAATGGCAAAGGACACGGCTACAATGGGAGGGCAGCCATGTGAAGATGGAGGCACAGAATGGAGCGATGCAGCATTAAGCGAAGAAACACCAAGGATTATGGGAAGCTACCAAAAGCTAGGAAGAGCCAAAGAAGGATTCTTCTATGGAGCCTTCAGGGAGAACACGGTCCTGCTAACACCTTGATTTTGGCTTTCTAACCTGCAGAAACTATGACAGCATAAATTTCTATTGTTTTATTAAATGAGCCAGTTTGTGATACTTTGTTTTGGCAGCTCTAGGAAATTAGTACGACAGAATAACAGGCACCAGATTTAAACCCTTACCTGAAACAGTAACAACCACAACCACCACCAGATTAAAATATACAAAGTAAAGGTTTTCACAGCAATGAACATCAGGTAATGAAGGACAGTGACCCAATAGATAAGAAATAAATGAGATGGCTCTATGATTGCCCCAGAATACTGCCTTGAGAGTCTCTAAGACATGACACAGAGAGGGAAAATCCTGGCCAAACCCAAAAGACACCCAGAGTTGAAGAGATGGAACCAAGAGACCAGGGAAGCCAAAGTGGCTAGAGTTCACAGAAAAGAGTACCAGAGAGGAGAAAGCTGTACACAGAATTCTGGAGTTCTGTGGAGAACTACCTTGTGTTCTAACTAGCCATGTGAATTAGGAATCTGAGGCTGGAAGCCAAACAAAGTAACAGAATTGGAAGACAAAGTACATGGTGAACATGCAAGGCTGGAAATAATGCTTGTTTCTCCCAGCCATAGTAGAAACTTCATAATTCATGTGGCATTAGGTAAAATACTCAGAAGGGTTTTGCTCTGAAAGTAGGAAATCATAATCTTTAGACTAAACGCTGCTATATCCATGCTACCAAATCATAATAGAAACATCCAAAAGAATCAAACTGCTTCCAAGTAATTTAACTATGTCCCAGCAGAAAGTTCAAAAATATTTATAGGAATAAAAAAATATCCAACACCAAACAATGTAAATTTCATACTCTCAGGAATTCAATCAAAAATTAAAAGCCATTTACAAAAGCAGGAAAACAAAACCTGTAAGGAGAAGAAAACTCAGCTAACTGAAACTGTCCTGGAATTGACACTAAGGTTAGAATATTCAGATAGAAACATAAACAGACAACCATTTTCAAGATGTTCTGAAACTTAGGTAGAGACATGGAGGCTATAAAAAAGATTCAAATCAACTTTTAGCAATGGACACTCTAATGACTGAGATCATATACTAAGTGGGATAGTAATTTAGAGATTAGAAAAGATTAATAAAGGGGCGCCTGGGTGGCGCAGTCGGTTAAGCGTCCGACTTCAGCCAGGTCACGATCTCGCGGTCTGTGAGTTCGAGCCCCGCGTCGGGCTCTGGGCTGATGGCTCAGAGCCTGGAGCCTGTTTCCGGTTCTGTGTCTCCCCTCTCTGCCCCTCCCCCATTCATGCTCTGTCTCTCTGTCCCAAAAATAAATAAACGTTGAAAAAAAAAAAAAAAAAAAAAAGAAAAGATTAATAAAATTGAAGACATAGCCACAGAAACTTTCCAAAATTAAAAAAGGAAAAAAACCCAGCAAAAATGTAAAGATTATCACTGAATTACGTAGAAAGTATAAAGTGGCCTAACAGGGGGTCTGGGTAGCTCAGCCAGTTAAGAATCTGACTCTTGATTTCGGCTCAGGTCATGATCTCATGGTTCATGACATCAAGTGCCACACTGGGCTCTGCGTTGACAGTGTGGAGCCTGTTTGGGATTCCCTCTCTCCCTCTCTGTGCACCTACCCTGCTCAGGCACGCTGTAAGTAAGTAAGTAAGTAAGTAAATAAATAAATAAATAAATAAACAAAAAATAATAAAGTGGCCTAATATACCTGTAATTGAAGTCCCAGAAGAAATTTTTCCAATATGATAATTTGGGAAATAATTATCCAATAATTATCCAATAATTTTCCAAATATGATAAAATTATACACCCACAGTTCCAACATAGGCAATGAACCTAAGAACAAGAAACATGAAGAAAACTACACCAAGGCACATCATAATCAAACTGGTCAAAACAAATGATAAAGAGACAATCTGAAAGCAACTAGAGAAAAAGAAACTCTATATGCAGACCAAAAAAGAAAAAAAGATGACAGATGAGTTACCAGTAAAAACAATGCAAACAAGTCAATGGTAGAACAACATCTTTACTAAACAAAAAGAAAAGTCACCCTTAAATTCTAAACAAGTAAAAATATTTCAAAAAAGGAAAAAAATGAATTTTAAACACAAAAACTTAAAATAATTCATCATCACAAAATCTGTCTTACAAGAAATATTAAAGGAAATCTTTCAGGAAGAAAGAGAAACACCAGACAGGCATATGAATCTACTCAAAAAAACAAAATCAATGGAAATGGTAACTTAATTTTGTTAATATTTAAATATCTTTAAAACAAAATCATTTATATATAAATGTATAATAATGTATTGTAGGGTTTATAATATAAATATAACCAATGTTAATTATAATAGCATAAAGTTGAGATGGGAGAGATGGGAAGAAACAGGAGTAACGGTTCTCATGCCACAGATGAAGTGGTGCAATATTATCTGAAGGCAGAATTAACGTCTGATAGGTTAAATATGTATACTTGGAGGCAGACAACTTATGATTAATTAAAGATATAATATAAATATATTTAAATATTTAACATATTTAAATATTTATATATTTAATAAACCTTAAAGCAACCAACAAAAGAGTTATAGCTAAGCCAACAACGGAGATAAAACAAGAGTTAAAAAAACTCCTTCAACCATAAGAATGCAGACAAGGAGGACAAAGAGGGAAAAAGATAAAAAATAAATAAAAGCAAGACTAGACTATGTACTGTGTATAAAAAACACAGTTTAGTATAAAGATATAAATATCTTAAAAGGATGGACAAATATACAGCATGCTAACACTAGTCAGAACAGAGCTGGAGTGTCTATATTAGTACAAGAGAAAAATGATTTCAGATAAAAGAATATTAGCAGGGATAATGAAAATCATTTTCATAATGGTAAGGATCAAGAGGATGTGACGATCTTGTATCTTTCCATCCTTAAGATAAAAAAGTTTAAAATTCATGGAGCGAAACCTAACAGAACTGCAGGAAAAATAGTTAAATCCATAAATATAGTCAGATATTATAATATTACTCTTGGAATAATTAATAGAACAAATACAAAGAAAATCAACAAGATGTAGAGATTTGAACACATTAGCAACTGACTTCTCATGGACATTTACAAAACACTCCACAGAACAAGATCAGAATGCACATTCAATTGCATATGCAACATCTGCTGAGGCCATACTCTAGACCATCAAACAAGTCTCAATAAATTAAAAATTCAGTTCATAAAAAGTATTTTCTCAGAAGAGTGCGGAAGATGGCAGTGGCGTAGAGGACCCTAGATAACTATCAAATCCTCCTAAATACCCCATAATCAACCTGAAGACTGACAGAATGAACTCCACAACTAAAAGAGGAGAGAGGCCACATCTAAAAAGGTAGAAAGTGCAGAGACGTAGTTTAGGGGAGAAATGGACCATGGGTGCTATGGAGGGGAGGAAGCCATGGTCACAGAGAAGGGAGAGGGACAGGAACAGGGGAAAGGGAGAGGGAGAGAGGTAGGGAGGGAGGGAGAGGGATAGAGAGAGCGTACACACCCACACAAGGCAAATATTTCCCCAAAGCCACTGACTTGGAAAACAAAAGGACTGAATTTTGTGAGTTCTTGCAAACAAGACTTAAAACCTGGAGTTTTAAAGGTCAGTGGGCTTGGCTAGGATAGAGCCCTTAGGGCACTGCCCTACTCCTGAAGAGAAGGCAGGCAAATAACCCAGGAGCAGAGTATGATGCCTGGGGCACACAGATGGGAGATTATTCCCTCTTCTCTGAGCACATCCCTGAGAGGCAGCATTCAAGGAGACTCCTCTATGGGAACAAAGGAGTTGGATGGCAACATTTCCCTCCCACCACCCCTCAGCATAAAAAACAGAGCCATTTGCAGAAAACAGAGCAACACTGACACTGACTACCTAACTTGCACAAACCAGGCCCCACCCCACTGTGGTCCAGTGGAACTGCCCACATCAGTCAACCTTGCTTTTCAGTTCCAGCACAGCCCAGTGCAGCATCGGGGCCCCTCCTGCAGAAGACCCACACAAACCCCTGCTCACACACTCCTGACCAGAGAGTTCTGCAGGGGCCTCAGTTCTGGTGGAGTTGGTGTCAGGTCTCATTTCACAAGCAGATCGCAGCACATCTAGTTAAAACTTGGCCACATTCAGGTGAGGTACCAAACACTACCCACTGCAGGCAAGGAAAGCCTCTACAGACAAGTGGTCTGAAAAACAGAACAGCCAAAACACAATAGCAGAGCACATGCATCACATACCAAAGACACTCCCTGAAGTGCCAGGCCCTGGGCACTACACGCCCTCTTCATTATAAGGCCATTATTTTCAGGAAAAGAGGAACAGAGGAACTGGCTTTTCTAATATACAGAAGAAGGCAGAGGCTTAGACAAAATGCCAAAATGGAGGACTTATCCCAAATGAAAGAACAAGACAAGGTCACAGCAAAACAGATATAAGTAACATGCCTGATGGAGAATTTAAAGCAATGATTATAAGGATATTCACTGGGCTTGAGAAAAGAATGGAAAATATCAGTGAAACCCTTACAACAGACATAAAAGAGTTAAAAAGAATTAATCAGAGACAAAGAATGCAATAAACAAGATTGGAAACAGGCTTGATGCACTGAAGAGCAGGCTGGAAGAAGCAGAGGAATGAATTAATGACCTAAGACAAAATAATGGAAAATAATGAAGCAGAAGAAAAGAGAGAAAGAATTATGCAACACAAGAATAGACTAGGGAACTCAGTGACCCCATCAAACATACTAACATTTGTATTAAAGCATCCCAGAAGAAGAGAGAGAAAAGGGGGCAGAAAATTTATTTGAAGAAGTAATAGCTGAAACCTTCCTTAATCTGGGGGAAGGAAACAGTCATCTAGATTCAGGAGGCACAGAGAACTCCTATCAAAATCAACAAAAGCAGACCCAACACCAAGACATATTAAAATTAAATATATAAAATACAGTGATAAAAGAAAAAAATCTTAAAAGCAGTAAGGCAAAAGAAGTCCTTACGAGAAGAGCCATCAGGGTAGCTAGAGATTTCTCAACAAAACTTAGAGCTAGAAGGGAGTGGCATGATTTCTCAACAAAACAAAAGCTAGAAGGGAGTGGCATGATATATTCAAAGTGCAAATAGGAAAAATATGCATCCAAGAAAACTCTATCCAGCCAGGCTATCATTCAGAATATAAGGAGAGATAAAGAGTTTCCCAGCCAAACAAGAACTAAAAGAGATCAGGATCACTAAACAAGCCCTGCAAGAAACATTAAAAGGGATTCTTTGAGTGCAAAGGAGAAACCAAAAGTGAGAAATACAAGAAAGGATCACAAAAAACCTCCAGAAACAGTGACAAAACAAGTAATAAAATGGCAATAAATACATATCAATTATTACTTTGAATACAAATGGACGAAATGCTTCAATCAAAAGATACAGAGTATAAGAATGGATGTATCTGGGGCGCCTGGGTGGCGCAGTCGGTTAAGCGTCCGACTTCAGCCAGGTCACGATCTCGCAGTCCGTGAGTTTGAGCCCCGCGTCAGGCTCTGGGCTGATGGCTCGGAGCCTGCAGCCTGTTTCCGATTCTGTGTCTCCCTCTCTCTCTGCCCCTCCCCCGTTCATGCTCTGTCTCTCTCTGTCCCAAAAATAAATAAATGTTGAAAAAAAAAATTTTAAAAAAAAGAATGGATGTATCTATATACCGCCAATAAAAGACTCATTTTAGACCTAACAACACCTCCAGATTGAAAGTTGAGGGGATGGAGAAAAATTTATCATGCAAATGGATGTCAAAAGAAGGCCAGAGTAGCAATACTTATATTGGACAAACGACTTTAAAATAAAGACTGGAGGATCTGGGCCAACATGGTGGAGAGGTAGGAGGATCCATAAGTCCCACGTCTCTCTTTGAACACCAGAGCCTGGGAGGAAAAGAGACTGAAACTATTAGGAAGAAAATGGGAAAGCTGGAAAAAAGATAGGTGGGTAACTGCGAACTGGGGGAGATAAAAAAAAAAAACCATGTGGGCACGGAGGGGAGGGACCCCCTTCTGCAGAGAAACAAAAGGAAGAGAAAGAGCGGCTAGGGAAGTGCAGGACTGTAACTGGACAGGAGAAAGACCTTGGACTGAGGCTGAGAGGGATCCCATCTCTAACTGCTGGGCTTTCTTCAGACTGAGGCCTGGCTCCCTGTTCACGCACCTGGGGAGGAGGGGAGCCAGCCCTGGGTGCAGTGGTAGATCAGAGGCTCAGTCTGCAGCTGGAGAAAGTGGTTCCCTCCCTGGAAGGCTGCGTGACAGCACAGAACCTGCCTGCTTCCGCCACCCCCGGAACAGTGGCTGAGCTAAGGGCTCAGTCTGCAGGAGGATAAGGTGGCCGTTTCCCTGGAGTGCTTTGGTAAAAGACAAAGACTGCCTGAATCCGCCACGAGGGGGCTCGTGGTGAGGGCGACAGCTCTCAGTCCGCAATAGAAGTTGGTCTTCCCTGAAGCGCAGTGGCACAGAACAAGCCAGCTGGGGCAACTCTGAATCCTAGCCAAGCACAGGGTCAGGGGAGTTGGTGGAGTGAGAAGGACAGCCCCGTCTGCACCCCAGGGCACGGTGAGGACGATTCAAATGGACTCTACCGGGTCTGGCTCTGTGGAGAAGAGACTGGGAGATCACCATACCCCCTCTCCCGCCACATCCCCCCACACCCCCGCACCAAACCACCACCACCACCACAGTGGGGCCTCAGGGATCACTCCTGGGGCCCATAGTGGAGGTGGGTTCAGAATACGCCAAACCACACCCCCTTGCAGTGGATAACTGTGTAACCACTTGAGCAGCACAGACACTGTGGACAGCTCCTCCCAACAAATGATGCAGCATTGCCTGGATTAACTCTAGGTCAATTCTGGATATATAGATATATTCTACCCGCTGCCCACCCCCCCCCCCCACCGCGCCATTTCCCCTCCTTATCTCTTCCTTCCCCTAGGCTGGTTACTCTGGTTATTGGTCTGTCTAATCAAGCCATATAGTTTCTCTGTCTGGGTAATTTTATCTCGTCTCATTTTCCCTGCCTCCTTTATTTTCCTTTCTCTCTCTCTGGGTTAAGCCTTTTAGTCTCTCTGCCTAATCAACATGAATTCCCCACCCTGCCCCTGTCATTTCTCTCCTTGTATATGCTCTTCCATCAGCACCGCCTCCACCCTCTTCTCTACTCGTAGTCAGTGTTTTGTTTTTAGTCTTTAGCGTTTTGTTTTTGTTTATTTGTGTTATTTGTTTGTGTGTTTGCATGTTTCTGTCTCCTGTTTGTCTATATGTTTTCCTTTACAGGACTACTCCAAGGAACAAATCAAAGCACACCTGGTGGAGGGTACAAAATATTACTATGAGTAGGATAATAAAATAACCAAAGTCACAACAACAGAGACCAAGTAACAATTCCCGAAAAAACATTTCCTGAAGGGCCAGGCCCTGGACAGTGTACGACCCTCCTTTAATATAGCAGTGCTCACAGGTGTACAGCATACAAGCTTTTTAAAATGCATAAGGGACAGAAAAGTAGTGAAAGTGATAAAACGGAAGAATTCTCCTCAAAAGAAGCTCCAGGAAGTAGCGACACCTAATGAATTGATCAAAACTGATTTAAGCAATATAATGGAACAAGAATTTAGAATAATAGTCATAAAATTAATCCCTGGGCTTGAAAAAAGCATAGAGGTCAGCAGAGAATCTATTGCTACAGAGATCAAGGGACTAAAAAATACTCATGATTAATTTAAAAATGCTATAAATGAGGTGCAAAATAAAATGGAGGTGGCCATAGCATGGATTGAAGAGGCAGAGGAGAGAATAGGTGAATTAGAAGATAAAATTATGGGAAAAGAAGAAGCTGAGAAAAAGAGAGATAAAAAATCCAGGAGTATGAGGGGGAGAATTAGAGAACTAAGTGATGCAATCAAACAGAACAATATCCATATCATAGGATTTCCAGAAGAAGAAAAAGAGAGAGAAAGGGGCTGAAGGTGTACTTGAACAAATCATAGCTGAGAACTTCCCTGATCTGGGGAAGGAAACAGGCATTGAAATCCAAGAGACACAGAGAACTCCCTTCAGACATAACTTGAATCGATCTTCTGCACGACATATCATAGTCAAATTGGCAAAATACAAGGATACAGAGAGAATTCTGAAAGCAGCTAGGGATAAACGGGCCCTAACATACAAAGGTAGACACATACAGGTAGTAGCAGACCTATCCACTGAAACTTGGCAGGCCAGAAAGGAATGGCAGGAAATCTTCAATGTGATGAACAGAAAAAAATATGCAGCCAAAAATCCTTTATCCAGCAAGTCTGTCATTCAGAACAGAAGGAGAGATAAAGGTTTTCCCAAACAAACAAAAACTGAAGGAATACATCACCATTAAACCAGCCCTACAAGAGCTCCTAAGGGGGATTCTGTGAGTGAAATGTTGCAAGGCCCACAAAGCACCAGAGACACCACTACAAGCATGAAACCTACAGACATCACAATGACTCTAAACCCCTATCTTTCAATAATAACACTGAATGTAAATGGACTAAATGCTCCAACCAAAAGACATAGGGTATCAGAATGGGTAAAAAAAACCCAAGACCCATCTATTTGCTGTCTACAAGAAACTCATTTTAGACGTAAGGACACCTTCAGATTGAAAGTGAGGGGATGGAGAACTATCTATCATGCTACTGGAAGTCAAAAGAAAGCTGGAGTAGCCATACTTATATCAGACAAAGTAGACTTTAAATTAGAGGCTGTAAAAAGAGATAAAGAAGGGCATTATATAATTACAGGGTCTATCCATCAGGAAGAGCTAACAATTATAAATGTCTATATGCCCAAATGTCTTTGCGGGAGCCCCCAAATATATAAAACAATTAATCACAAACATAAGCAACCTTATTGATAAGAATGTGGTAACTGCAGGGGACTTTAATACTCCACTTACAACAATGGATAGAACATCTAGACAGAGAAATAAATAAACAAGTGCCCTAAATGATATATTGGATCAAACGTACTTGACAGATATATTTAGAACTCTGCATTCCAAAGCAACAGAATAGACTTTCTTCTAGAGTGCACACGGAACATTCTCCAAGATAGATCACATACTGGGTCACAAAACAGCCCTTCATAAGTATAAAAGAATTGAGATCATACCATGCACACTTTCAGACCACAATGCTATGAAACTTGAAATCAACCACAGGAAAAAGTCTGGAAAACCTCCAAAAGCATGGAGGTTAAAGAACACCCTACTAAAGAATGAATGGGTCAACCAGGCAATCAGAGAAGAAATTAAAAAATATATGGAAACAAACAAAAATGAAAATAAAACAATCCAAACGCTTTGGGATGCAGAGAAGGCAGTCCTGAGAGGAAAATACATTGCAATCCAGGCCTATCTCAAGAAACAAGAAAAATCCCAAATACAAAATCTAACAGCACACCTAAAGGAAATAGAAGAACAGCAAAGATACCCCAAACCCAGCAGAAGAAGAGAAATAATAAAGATCAGAGCAGAAATAAACAATATAGAATCTAAAAAAAATGTAGAGCAGATCAATGAAACCAAGAGTTGATTTTTTGGAGAAATAAACAAAATTGATAAACCTCTAGCCAGGCTTCTCAAAAATAAAAGGGAAAGGACCCAAATAGATAAAATCATGAATGAAAATGGAATTATTACAACCAGTCCTTCAGAAATACAAGCAATTATCAGGGAATACTATGAAAAATTATATGCCAACAAAATAGACAACCTAGAAGAAATGGACAAATTCCTAAGCACCCACACACTTCCAAAACTCAAACAGGAAGAAATAGAAAATTTGAACAGACCCATAACCAGTGAAGAAATTGAATCAGTTATCAAAAATCTCCCAACAAAAGAGTCCAGGACCAGATGGCCTCCCTGGGAAATTCTACCAGACATTTAAAGCAAAGATAATAACTATCCTTCTCAAGCTATTCCAAAAAATAAAAAAGGGAAGGAAAACTTCCAGACTCATTCTATGAAGCCAGCATTACTTTGATTCCCAAAACAGAGACCCAGCAAAAAAAGAGAACTACAGGCTAATATTCCTGATGAATATGGACGCAAAAATTCTCAACAAGATACTAGCAAATTGAATTCAACAGCATGTAAAAAGAATTATTCACCATGATCAAGTGGGAGGCATCACAATCCCAGACTTTAGCCTCTACTACAAAGCTGTACTCATGAAGACAGCATGGTATTGGCATAAAAACAGACACATAGACCAATGGAATAGAATAGAGACTCCAGAATTGGTCCCACAAAAGTATGGCCAACTCATCTTTGACAAAGCAGGCAAGAACATCCAATGGAAAAAAAGACAGTCTCTTTAACAAATGGTGCTGGGAGAACTGGACAGCAACACGCAGAAGAATGAAACTAGACCACTTTCTTACACCATTCACACAAATTAACTCAAAATGGATAAAGGACCTAAAGGTGAGACAGGAAACCATCAAAACCCTAAAGGAGAAAGCAGGAAAAAACCTCTCTGACCTCAGCCGTAGCAATTTCTTACTTGACACATCCCCAAAGGCAAGGGAATTAAAAGCAAAAATGAACTATTGGGACCTTATGAAGATAAAAGCTTCTGCACAGCAAAGGAAACAACCAACAAAACTAAAAGGCAACCAACGGAATGGGAAAAGATATTTGCAAATGACATATCGGACAAAGGGCTAGTATCCAAAATCTATAAAGAGCTCACCAAACTCCACACCCGAAAAACAAATAATCCAGTGAAGAAATGGGAAGAAAACATGAATAGACACTTCTCTAAAGAAGACATCCGGATGGCCAACAGGCACATGAAAAGATGCTCAACGTCGCTCCTTATCAGGGAAATACAAATCAAAACACACTCAGATACCACCTCATGCCAGTCAGAGTGGCTAAAATGAACAAATCAGGAAACTATAGATGCTGGCGAGGATATGGAGAAACGGGAACCCCCTTGCACTGTTGGTGGGAATGCAAACAGGTGCAGCCGCTCTGGAAAACAGTGTGGAGGTTCCTCAAAAAATTAAAAAAAGATCTACCCTATGACCCAGCATATCACTGCTAGGAATTTACCCAAGGGATACAGGAGTGCTGATGCATAGGGGCCCTTGTACCCCAATGTTTATAGCAGCACTCTCAACAATAGCCAAATTGTGGAAAGAGCCTAAATGTCCATCAACTGATGAATGGATAAAGAAGTCGTGGTTTATATATACAATAGAGTACTACTTGGCAAGAGAAAGAATGAAATATGGCCCTTGTAGCAACGTGGATGGAACTGGAGAGTGTTATGCTAAGTGAAATAAGTCATACAGAGAAAGATACATATGTTTTCACTCTTATGTGGATCCTGAGAAACTTAACAAAAGACCATGGGGGAAGGGGAAGGGGAAAAAAAAGTTACAGAGAGGGAAGCAGGGCAACCATAAGAATAAGTTTTTATTCTCTTAAAACTGAGAATAAACTGAGGGTTGATGGAGGGTGGAGGGAGGGGAAAGTGGGTGATGGGCACTGAGGAGGGCACCTGTTGGATGAGCACTGCTGTTGTATGGAACCAATTGACAATAAATTTCATATTTAAAAAAAAACAATTTGCAATACAGAAATAAATGTGCTGCATTACTGACATACTTAATAACAAGATATAGATGCTTACCTGATAATTGCCATAATTTTCTAAATACTAAGGAACATAAATGGTAATTCAAGTATCTACATCACCTATGATGTGATATGAAACTTCTGACGTTTCTACCGGCAATGAAGTTACAAGTCCTATGAAGCTTAGGGGGATCTGTAGCCTGAACTCATAATAAAAGACTCAATTTCAGTTAGTGATTAGAAAAATAAAAAAAAAGTAAAAATGGACAGAAAACATGAGAAATCTTTCCAAAGAAGACCATCCAAATAACCAACAGACACATGAAAAGATGCTCAACATCACACCTTATGAGGGAAATACAAATCAAAATTACACTGAGGGGCACCTGAGTGGCTCAGTCCGGTTGAGTATCCAACTTTGGCTGAGTTCATGATCTCGGCTCTCGAGTTCTAGTCCCGCATCAGGCTCTCTGCTGTCAGCGCAGAGCCCACTTTAGATCCTCTATCCCCCCTCTCTCTGCCCCGCCCCTGCTCACTCTCTGTCTCAAAATAAACACACTTAAAAGAATTACACTGAGATATCACCTTGCACCTATCAGAATGGTTAAAATAAAAAAACACAAGAAACAACAGGTGTTGACAAGATGTGGAGAAAGGGTAACCTCTTGCACTGTTGGTGGAAATGCAAACTGGTGCAGCCACTCTGGAAAACAGTATGGAGGTTCCTCAAAAAGTTGAAAATAAAAACTGCCCCATGATCCAGCAACTGCACTATCCAAGAATACAAAAATACTAATTCAAAGGGATACATGCCCCCTGATGTGTATAGCAGCATATCTACAATAGCCAAATTATGGAAACACCCCAAGTGTTCACTGATGATGAATGGGTAAGGATGATGTGGTATAGATATACCATGGAATATTTACTCCGCCATAAAAAAGAAGGAAATATTGCCATTGGCAATGACATGGATAGAGCGCAGAATATAATGTTAAGCATAATAGAGAAAGATGAATACCATATGATTTCACTCATGTAAGATTTAAGAAACAGAACAAATGATCAAAGGGAAAAGAAAGAGGGAGAGACAAACCAAAGAAACAGACTCTTTAACTACAGAGAACAAACTGATGGTTACCAGAGGGGAGGTGGATAGAGGGACAGGTTAAATAGGTGGATGTGGGGATAGGTTAAATAATGCACTTGTTTGTGATGAGCACCAGGTGATGTATGGAGGTGCTGAATCACTGTTATATACTGAAATAAATACACTGTATGATAACTGGATTTGCATAAAAACTTAAAGAGTATTTTCTCTAATGACAATGGGATTACATTCAAAATTGGTTAACACAAAGGTCTCTGAGAAATCCCCAAATATTTGGAAACAAAATAACTCCTTTCTAAACAACCTATGAGTCAAAGAAGAAATAAAAAGGGGAATAAAAGGTATTTTGAACTGAATAAAAATGAGAATAAAAACAGGAACATACTAAAATCTGTGGGATAGTTCTAAAACAGTGCTTATAGCCCTACACACCTTTAGTATAGAAGATCTTATAGCCCTACACACCTTTAGTATAGAAGATCTTATAGCCCTACACACCTTTAGTATAGAAGATCTTGAATAAATGATCCCACTTCCCCCTTAAGAAACTACAAAACGAATAGCAAACTGAACCCAAAACAAGGTCAGAAAGGAAATAATAAAATCTGAACAGAAATCAATGAAATAAAAATATACATGGACAGAAAATCAATGAACCAAAAGTTGGTTCTTTGAGATTAAAAATGATAATCTTCCAACTTGAAAGATCAGGAGTAAAAAAAAAAAAGACCTAACATCAATTTCTGCATTGAGAGAGGTTATATCACTATAGATTCTATAGGTATTAATAAGATGATAAGGGAATAATAATATAAAACACCTGAAAGGTAGAAGTCCTTTAAGATTCAAGCTACCAGAGCTCATTCAAGAAGAAAAGAGAATGTGACAGTACTTATTAAAGAAAGTGAATTGCAACTTAAAATTTCCCATAAAGAAAATTCAGAGCTCAATGGCTTTACGGAGTATCTTACCCAACTTTAAAGAATTGATAGCAATTCGCACATACTCTCCTGAAAGTTAAACTAGAGGGAATAAATCCCAACTCAACCTATGAAGCCAGCATTTCATGAAATTTTACAACAAAAGAAACAACACACAAATATCCCTTGTGAATATAGAAGCAAAAATTCTAGGGGCACCTGGGTGGCTCAGTTTAGTTAAAACACTCCAACTTTTGATCTCGGCTCAGGTCATCATCTCATGGTTCATGAGTTCGAGCCCCACATCAGGCTCTGCACTGTCAGTGCAGAGCCTGCTTGGGATTCTGTCTGTCCTTCTCTGGGTCCCTCCCCTGGTACTTGTACCTCATTGCTCTCTGTCAAAATAAAAATAAATAAACTTAAAAAAAAAAGAAGCAAAAATTCTAAACAAATTTTAGTAAATTTAATCCACTGAATATAAAAAGGATAATACAAGTGAATTTTAATACAGGAGTCCAAGGTTGATATAGCATTTGAAAAATCAATCAAATGCAATTAATGACAAGGAAACTAATGATAAGAAGTTTCCTGATTTGAAAAGATAAAACTATTTCATTTATAGAAACATAATCATCTACATAGAAAATATAATGGAATCTTTAAAAAAAGTTACTAGAAGTAATTAATAAATGAATTTACCAAGGCTATGCAATACAGAAACCAATATATAAAAACCAATTATATTTATATATACTAGCAACAAATAATCAAAACTTGAGATTTTTAAAAAAAGAGTATATAGAATGGCAAGAAAAATATGAAATGTGCTTAGGGGTAAATCTGACAAAAGATATGAAAAACCTGAAACAATAAAATACCACTATGACATATTAAAGAAGATCTAAATAAATGTAGAGACAAATCCTTGTGTCAAAAGACTCATATTGTTAAGATCTTCTTATTAATCTTCCCAATTAATATATATATTCAATGCTGCCTGAATCAATATCCCAGATTTTTTTTTTTGGTAGAAATGAATACACTGCTTATAAAGTAATATGAAAATGCAAATACCTGGATAGCAAAAACCACTTGGGGAAAAGAAAAACATTGGAGGCCTAATACTACTTCATTTTAATATCTTCTATAAAGCCACAATACTGAAGACTACTGTGCTGTTGGTATCAAGATCTATAAAAAGGATGGCAGCACAAAGTAGAATCTAGAAATGAGAATGCACATACATGGATAAAAGATTTTCACAAAAATAGAAAAAAAAATCCAATAGATAAAGGATAAAAGGATAGTGTTTTCAACAAATAATGCTTGAATAATTGTATATGTATAAGCAAAAAGAATAAAGAACTTTGATCCATTCCTCACTCCACATACAAACTTAACTCAAAATGTATTTTAGACTTAACTATAAAACCTAAGACATAAAACTCGCAAAAGAAAACATAGAATAAAATCTTAGCAGTTAGAAAAGAATTCCTTAGATACAATACCAAAATTGTATTCAGAAAATATGAAATCATTGTACTACATAAAAATTAAAAATTCTCGGGGCACCTGGGTGGCTCAGTCAGTTAAGCATCTGACTTCAGCTCAGGTCATCATCTCATGGTTTGTGAGTTCGAGCCCCGTGTCAGGCTTTGTGCTGACAGCTCAGAGTCGAAGCGTGCTTTGGATTCTGGTATGTCTCTCTCTCGCCCCTCCCCTGCTTGTGCTTTCTCTCTCTCTCTCTCTAAAACAAATAAACATCAAAAACATTTTTTAATTAAAATTCTTATCTCCAAAAATGCTCTTAGGAGAATAAAAAGATAAGCCAAAAACTGGGGAGAGAAGTCTGCAAATTATAAGTCTGATAAAGGCTTGTAATCCAATGCAAATAAAGAACTCTCAAAATTCAATAAGAGAGCAATCCAATAAAAAAATTAAACAAGGGGCGCCTGGGTGGGCAGTCGGTTAAGCGTTCCGACTTCAGCCAGGTCACGATCTCGCGGTACGGAGTTCCAGCCCGCGTCGGGCTCTGGCTGGATGGCTCAGAGCCTGGAGCCTGCTCCGATTCTGTGTCTCCCCTCTCTCTTGCCCCCTCCCCCGTTCATGCTCGGTCTCTCTCTGTCCCAAAAATAATAACGTTGAAAAAAAAATTAAAAAAAAAAATTAAACAAAAGATTTAACAGATGATATAACAGAAGATACAAAATGACAGATAAACACACGAAGAAATGTTTAATACAATTAGTTGCTATGAAAATGAAAATTAAGACACAATATGATACCACTGCATACATTTTTTAAATGGCTAAAATGAACGAAATTGACAACATCAACTGTTGGTGAGGATGTGAAACAAATGGAACCCTGATGTACTGATTAGAGAAGATAAAATAGTACAATCATGCATAAAACCATTTCACATTTCTTAGAAAGATAAACATACACCTATGATCCCAGCATTCCATCACAAAGTATTTTACCTTAGGAAAAGAAAGCAAATGTCCATGTGAATACTTGCACATGAATGTCCACAGCGACGTTATTTGTAATTGAAAAAAAAAAAAAAACTGGAAAACATTCCCTAGCCCTTAATGAATGAAGGCCATCCTAATAATAAAAGAAATGAACTATGCATATAAGATAGATGAATCTTAATTATGCTGTAAATGTGTATTCTTGGGCCTGCATGGTATTGTCACAGGTAATGCAAGTGCACAGGGATTGGAAATGAAGATGCACAGCAGGAGGAGCTAACCTAAAGCTTGTGTATTAAGAAAAACAATCTATATATCACTGGAGTCCAGAAGAAAAGAAAAGAAAGGGGCAGAAAATTACTTAAAGAATAATAGCCTGAGAATGTCCCAAATCTGGGGAGACATAGGTACATCGTGATATAATTCACCCCCAAATTTCAACCATGGAGAATAAGTTCTATAAGATACATTATAATATGTAGAATACATTAGAACGTGTAGAATGATGTTCTACAAGATACATTATAACAAAATCATTTAAATCAAAGACAAAGAGAGAATTTTAACAGCAGGAGAGAAAAAAATTATTTCCTACAAGGGAATCCCATAAGACTATAAGCAGATTTCTTAGCAGAAACCTTACAGCCCAGGAGTTAAGTGGAATGATATATTCAAAGTGCTGAAAGAAAAAAAATGCCAACCAAATATACTTTACACAACAAAGTTGTCCTTCAAAAATAAAAGCAAATACTTTCCCAAATAAACTAAAGCTGAGGGAGTTCATCACCACTAGACCTGTCTTACAGAAAATGCTAAAGGAATTCTATAAGCAGAAATCAAAGGATGCTAATCAGTAACATGATATATGAGAGGGCACATACCATGAGCTCCAAAGTGAAGGGATGGAAAAGATATTCCATGTAAAAGGAAACCAAAAGATAGAAACAAAAAATGGTAGCTATACTTGTATCAGACAAAACAGACTTAAAAACTATAACAGGAGACAAAGAAAAGTCATTTTTACTGGTAAAGGGGTCAATTCATGAAGTGGATATAACAATTGTAAATATATATGCCCCCAATAGTGATGCACCTAATATATTGAGCAATACTAACAGATCTGAAGGGAGTAAGAGACATCTATATAATACATTACAGGACTTCGATACCACACTTTTAACAATGGATATATCATTCAGACAGGAATAAATAAGGAAGCAGACATAACTAGATTTAGAACAAATGGTCCTAAGCGACATAACGGAACATCCCATTCAACAACAGCAGAGAACACATTCTTCTCAAGTGCACGTGGAACAGTCCCTAGAATAGATCAATGTTAGGTCACAAAACAGTCTTAGCAAAATTTTACAAAGTTGCTACTATACCAAGTATCTTTTTCAACCATCATGTCTTAAAACTAGAAATCAATAACCAAAGGAAAGCTGGAAGATTCACAAATATGTGGAAATTAAACAACACACTCTAGAATAAACAATGGGTCAAAGGTGAAATCAAAGGGAAATCAAATATCCTGAAACTAACCAAAATGAAACATACCATAACAAAACTTAAAGTATGCAGCAAAAGCAGTGCCAAGACAAATGTGTATTAAGGAAAAAAGAAAGAAAAAAGAAAAATCTCAAATGAGTAACCCTAACCTTGCACCTCAAGGAATTAGAAAAGAACAAATGAAGCCACTAAAGTAGTTGGATGAGGGAAATCACAAGATCAGAGCAAAAATAAATGAAATGGAGAATAGAAAAACAATAGAAAAGATCAGCAAAACTAAGAGTTGGGGTTTTTAAAAAGATAAACAAAGCTGACAACTTTTAATGACTTCCAAGGAAAAAAAAGGATTGAAATAAAGATGGAAATGAAAGTAAAGACATTACAACGAATACAATAGCAATATAGGGATTCTTAGAGATTAACATAAACAATTACAAGCCATTTGGATGTCCTAGAATAAAGGATACATTTCTAGAAACCTACAACCTATCAAGACTGAATCATAAAGGAGAAAATCTGAACAGGACCAATAATGAGTTGATTAAGTCAGCAATCAAAAACCTTGCAAAAAGAAAGCCCAGGACCAGAAGGCTACATGGACACTACCAAACATTTAAGAATTAATGCCAATCCATCTCAAACTCTTCCAAAAAATTGAAGAGTTACCCTGATAAGGGTACTTATCTAAGTATCTAAATATCCTTATCTAAGCCAGATAAGGACACTACAAGGAAAACAAACCACCAAAAATCTATAGACAAATATCCCTGAGGAACAGAGATGTAAAATTCTCAATAAAATACTAGCAAACTGAAGGCATAGCACATTAAAAGGATCACATACATGACTAAGTGGGATAAATCCCACGAATAAATGCATGGATAGTTCAGCATACACAAATCAAAAAATACAATCACATTAACACAAAAAAGGATGAAATCACATGGTCATCTCAATAGATACAGAAAAAGCAGTTGACAGAATTCAACGTCTTTTCATGATAAACTCTTAGGAACAGAAAGTAATTAATATAACAAAGGCCACATATGAAAATCCCACTAACAATATCATATTCTGAAAGTTTTTACTGTAAGATTCACAATAAGCTCATCTTGACACTTTTATTCAATATAGTCCTGGAAAAACTATGCAAAGCATTTAGGCAAGAAAAAGAAATAAAAGGTATACAAATTGAAAAGGAAGACATGAAATTGTCTCTGTTTGCTGAAGACACAATCTTGTACAGAAAATCTTTTAAGCCTATATCAAAAAACTGTTAGAGCTAATAAATGAATTCAATAAGGTTTCAGGATAAAAAAAAATCAATACACAAATCCTATACACTAACAACCATCTGAAAGGAAATAAAAGTCTCATTTACAATAGCATCAAAATCAATAAAATACTTAGGAATAAATTTAACCAAAGAAGTGAACAATGTATACACTGAAACTATAATAGACACTGATGAAAAAAACCGAAGACACAAATACATGTAAATATGTACTGTGTTCAAGGATCAGGTGAGTTACTATCATTAAAATGTCCATACTACTCAAAGACATCTATAGAGCCTGTCCTCTCTACCAAAGTTCCAATGTCATTTTTCACAAAAATGGAGGAAAAAAAGTACAAAACTTTGTATGGAAGTACAAATGATTCAAAATAGCTAAAGTAATTTTGAAAAAGTTTAAAACTGGAGGCATCATACTTTCTGGTTTTAAAATATGTTACAAAGCAATGGCCATCAAACAGTAAGGTATTGCATAAAACAGACATATAGATCAATGAAGAGAGCTCAAAACAAATCTCCATATAAGGGTCAACTAATATTTGATAAGGGAGCCAAGAATACTCAATAGGGGAAGGACGCTTTCTTCAATAAAATTGTGCTGGGAAAACTGAATATTCACATACAAAAAAAAAAAAAAGAAAGAAAGAAATGGTACCCCTAACACCACTCACAAAATTAACTGGACTACAAAGGAAAAAAAAAGAAAGAGGACTGAAATAAAATTAGGATTAAGGACTTGAAACTGTAGAACTCCTAAAAGAAAATATAGGGAAAAAGCTCCTTGACATCCGTCTTGGCAATGACTTTTTGGAAATGACACCAAAATCACAAGAAACAAAAGCAATTATCAAGTGGGACTACATCAAATTAAAACCTTCCACCCAGCAAAAAAAAAAAAAAAAAAAAAAAAAAAAAAAAAAAAATCAACAAAATGGAAAGACAACCTACAGAATGGGAGAAAATACCTGCAAATCATCTACTTGATAAGGGGTTAATATCCAAAAGGTTTAAGAAACTCATACAACTCACTAGCCAAAAAAAAAAAATCTAATTTAAAAATGGGCAAAAGATCTGAATAGACATTTTTCCAAAGAAGAGATACAAACGACCAATAGGTAAATGAAAAGGTGCTCAACATCACTAATTATGAGGGAAATTCAAATCCATATCACAATGACAGATCACTTCATACCTTGTCAGAATGGTTATTATTAAAAAGACAAGAGATAAATGCTGGCAAGGATGTGGAGAAAAGGGAACCCTAGTGCACTGTTCGTAGGGCTATAAAGTGGTGCAGCCACTATGGAAAATATGGACGTTCCTCAAAAATATAAAAATAAAACTACCATATAATCCAGCAATACCATTCTGGGTATATATCCAAAGGAAGTAAAATCAAGAGATATATGCAATCCCATTTTCACTGAAGCATTCTTCACAACAGGTAGGACAGGGAAGCAACTTAAGTGTCCACTGACGGATGAATGGATAAAGAAGATGTGGCTGGCGCACACACACACACGCCCTGAAATATCATTCATCCATAAAAAAAGGAGGATACTCTGCCATTTGCAACAACATAGATGGACCCTGAGGGTATTATACTAAGTGAAGTCAGACAGAAGAAGACAAATATTGTATGTTCTCACTTACATGTAGAATCTAAAAATACTGGACTCATAAAAACAGAGAACAGATTGAAGCTTGACAGAGGCCATGTTGCGGGGGAAATGGGAAGACCTTGGTCAACAAAAGATGAATAGTTCCAGGAATCTAATGTATACCATGGTGTTTATAGTTAACAATACTGTATTGTATACTTGAATGTTACTATGAGAATAGATCTTAAATGTTCTCATCATAACCACAACAATAAAATGGTAATTATGTAAGGTGAAGGACACGTTAGCTCACCTTATTGTGGTAAACATTTTGCAATATATGTGTGTACCAAATCATCACATTGTATACCTTAAACTTAACACAGTGTTATATGTCAATTATATTTCAATAAGGCTGGAAAAAAATCAATAGTTAACTACAAAGCAGGGGTGGAATGCATACTTAAAAGCCCCACATCATTCTCACTAACCTTAAGACTATATCTTATCAATGACTGTGAATCCAGACTACTGAATTGTTAGACCTCTCAATAAACCTCAAAAAGAGACTATTTTTTATTAATCAAGAGAAATATTTTGAAAATTTTTATATCAATTTCCTAGGAAAGCAACAAAGTAAGTTACTAAATAAGATGTATTATTATAACTAATATTAGTTAATATTAGTGTTTGAGAGACTAGATTCTTATTGAAAAGGACAAGTACTGGATTACAAATCCTCTCTGAATAAATGAATCATAAGTGTATATACATTTAGGAGCTGAATAGGGTCTTTTGGTGAAAAAATAATGGAACGAAACTGAAAACATTACCCATGCTAAAAACAAAAGAATTTGTAGCATATTAAAATGTACAGATTTTTCAATTATTATGATATTAGCTTTACTGATGTGACAAAAAAATTGAACAAAATTAATGTTGAGTCAGCACTTTGTTGTGTCTCTTTGCTTAGGAAATCATACCTCGTAAGAGCTGTTCCTGTTTTACCACAAGCCCCTGGTATTTTTTAAAGGTTTTTTCATAATCTTTTCTCAAGGTCTGGTTTTCAGGGTCTTCATCAAGTAAGCAACTTAAGTTAAGGATCATCCATATTCACTGAAGCAAAGAAAATCTACTGAAAAATATTATGAAGGACAGTACTATTATATTTTATGTGCAGTGTTAGCCAGTTATTTTCTCTAACCAATAGTTTGAAACTAAAATGTTTGTACAATAATTGTGTTAGAACTTCTTAACCAAGTGTTCAAGGATGTTCTTAGAGATTTTGGATGAACACATGTTTGGGTATCATCAAATACTTGAATGCCCAGAAATTTTATGCAAATGTCTTATGTACGTGCACAGGTCCCTAAATTTCAACATATTAACAAGTGGATTAATGAACCAAATTTTGATATGTCTTACAATCCATGACATGTCACAATTTAATTGAAGCATTTTTTTCCATTCTTAGTGGTTCAAAAATAATAGTGCATCTTACAATCAATGGTATCCAATATTTACAGGAATACAATACATTCTAAGATATCAGTTCCTGTCACCCAACAATCACAAAGTACAAATTACTGATGGTTAAAAGTTCCATTAGTGGTTCTCTCCATACCCCTTCTACTTAAGGAATTTTGGGCATATTCAGGAGACTTGTGACTCCAGAAATGATCTGAAGTCTCCAGGATTATTGAGCTGTCCACACAGTTTAAGTCAACACCAATCTAGATGTCAGAAGTACAGAGCAACAGAAAATTTCTAAACGTGGAAAGATCCTAATTAGGAAAAGTCAAAGCCTGTGTGTGTGAGAGAGTGTATTTTTAGAGTGTCTTGGGGATTCCATGAAGGAGAGGTAAGAAACATATGATATTCTTCACAATAGGAATAATACTTTTACTTTTTAAAAGAGACCAATAAAATTGGGTTCAAAGGAAAATTACCAGCATGGCTTGCTGAATAAGCCATATGAATAAGCTAGGGCCTTCAATCTAGGAAAAACTAAGCTGTAGAGGCAGTACAATAAATATCTTCAAATATAAGAAAACTGATGTTTAAGAGACTTCATCCTTATTCTATATGGTTTTAGTATGCAAGACTGGATTCAAGGGATAGAAGTTATTGACAAGTGGATTTTAGTACACTAAGCAAAAGAACACAATAATAAATAGAATGTCAAACTACACAATGAACTAAATCAATAAGCAGTGATGTTGTTGAAGATACTAAATAACCGATTTGTAAGGGAGGCTGCAGAAGATTCCTGTGTTGAAAGATAGGTTAAAATAGGTCATTTTTAAAGATTCCTTTCATAGGTTCCATCATTCTGCAGGCCTCTCAAATTTGCATGTATTAAAAGACTTTTTGCGCTTAATTAGTAAAATAGAATTTAAAACTATGTTCACCAAATTCATACCCATTCCAATCAAAGTCCCTTTATTACATAGACAGAATTACATAAACAGCAGTGAGCCACACTTCAGCTGACCAAAGGATCTCAGTCTCCACTTGGAGACTCACAGTTCAATGATCTAGACCACTATTATCTGCTCCTTCTAGCTTATCAACCAGTCAAAGTTTTAAAGAGATAAAAAAGTATATGTCAAACTATATTCACTCTGATAGTTTCAATATTCATCTTAACCTTCAACACTCTTTCATTTTTCCAAATAATGTGAATGGCAAGAAAAAACAAAACTATCCCACCTACCCAAAGCTCAGAGCAACAACACTGGGGTGAAAAGCCATTCTAAAAGGATATCAGCTTTCTTCTTTTTAGAGAGTTCTTCTTGCCAAAGCTCATGTCTTTTTAACTCATGATCAATGATATTCATACATAAAGCTCCAATTTTATAGTGAGTGATAAGTCCATGGAACTGAGAAAAGCTTTAAAAAAGAGATTTTAGTATGTATTTAAAGCAATACAATTTGTAGAATCAGGAAATTTGTTTTGGGTAAACACTTGTCAATGTAGAAAATAAATTTGATATATTTATTTCAATAAACGAAAACACCCACAGTATACTAGAAAGACATGAAATTATGAGATTACTTTAAATATATGCTGTAAATATAATTTTTAAAAAAACCCTTCCCTGAAATTAAATTATTTTTAAGTTAGAAATGAAATAAAACACATTTTTTTTTTTTTTTTGTAATTAACGACCATTTTAACTATTCAGATACTCTCAAAATAAACTTTCGGACTACTGTATAACAGAACTAATAATGTAACAATGCTAATACTGAATAAAATTGATACCAGAGAATAGACCAGCAAAGTTATCAGTAATCAGGTTTTTACATATGTTTCCTACACAATTCATTCATACAAGTATTTATTCGATAAATAGTTATTTGCTAATGCTGGCACATTTTTGGAATAGATGCAAGTAATTTTCTGGGAAATTGGCTAGAAACTTTTCACACTATCTCAATAAACATCTTTCTAAAGTATATATGTATAAATAGCATATATGGATACATAACAGTTATATACATGCGTGTACATATAATGTATAACAATAACATTACTGGCACTTACTCTGGGTTAGGCTTTATTCTAAAAACCATCCCCAAACAGTGTTACTATGACTATCCAGTTGACAGCTGAGGAAACTAAAGCACAGAAAAGTAATATAATCAAGAACACAGAGATAGTACACAGCAGTACTTGGATTCAAATCCATTTCCAGAGTCCATACTCTTACATTCTAAACCATTTTACTATTCTACTTTGTGTGTATATACATGTACATGCATGGGTTAGGACAGACTGAATGAAAGAACAACAGAGAGGACAGAAAATGGGAAAGAGAGTAAGAGTTCAGAGGCAAATAATGGGCAGACCCACAGGAAGACTGGGCAAACCAGTAATCTACAATCCAAACCAATGACAGAGAAACAGAGATAGACTTCTACTTTTATTTCCTAATTTTTATACTTACCTGGAAAAGCAGAAAAAGATGTAAATTATGTTTGTAGCTAACTCAACACTTTGTTTCCAGTCTTCTCTCAGGACTCTTGCTAATGCACCCAGGGCAGTTTCTAAAGAAAAAAGGAACATATAAAAATGATCATTCGCCTTGCCTGTGGTATAAAGGGTGATTGGTTTTAAATGTCTACTTATTAATAAATAACAAAGCTCAGATAGAACTGGGTCAAAAAAGGAAGGTGGTTCTTTCCAACACAGAAAGCTGTTTTTAAAACTGAAATATAACTTTTACTTAAAGACCTATAACATATAATTTTAAGCCTATAGCTATAAACAGAAAAGTAAAATCTGATTTAGATAAAGTAACATATTAAGTATATTGTGGGTGACAAAATAATAAAAAGACCATTTATTTCTTGATTTGCATTTCCACTTGTAATATGGCTACTGCAGTGCCATTTTGTTTGTTTTTTAACATCTGATTTAATGTGTTTGTGAAGGAAAAAAACTAGAATAAGTCTAAAAAATAATGAGTTTACCAGGTTAACACTAGCTTCATTAAGCAAATTAATAACCAAATAAAGTTTACACACACAAATATAAATCTATTTTAATACGTTAAATTAATGCCAACAAACATAAATAAAACAAAAAATCTTCCACAAAAGTAGCTTTAGGGTAGAATAAACATCTTCACTAGATTTTTATCTTGAGAAAGGTAAAAATTAATGAATTGATTAGTGAGAACTACCATATGCTAAGTAAACATAAAGTAATGAGACCAGTTTCAAATTAGAACTGTTATGTGGCTTACCAATTCTTAAAATATTAAAACATTAAACAAAGTATCTGCCTGTTATATAAATATCATAATTCAACTTTCTATAATAGGTACTCAGGATCTACAGTACTTCATGGACTGCATTATTATTTATTATAGTAATGAAAGTGTTCAATTTATTTGTGCTTTTTGACCACTCATATTATGAAACAAGTATTATTAATCTACTTAGTGAAGAATTTTTCAAACTAAAAAACATCCATCCTATATTTTCTTTTTTTTTTAAATTTTTTAAATGTTTATTTACTTCTGAGAGAGACAGAGACAGAGCATGAGCATGAGCAGGGAAGGGGCAGAGACAGACGGAGACACAGAATTCAAAGCAGGTTCCAGGCTCTGAGCTGTGGGCACAAAGCCTGATGCGGGGCTTGAACTCATGAGCCATGAGATCATGACCTGAGCTGAAGTCGGATGCTTAACCGACTGAGCTACCCAGGCATTCCAATCCTATATTTTCATAATGTTATTCATATTCACAATGCAAAGCACTGGTATACCATATGCTTTGAACAAAACTATTTGTTCAAAGTAAATGGGTAGGCAATATACATTAACATGTAAAGGTTCCACAAAGCCCTACTTAATAAAGCATCTGGTAACTTTGTTTAATTCAGTATTACTAAAGGCATTTTATCACTATAATCCAGAAGAAACAGTATTTCTTAGAATGTACATCTGACCCTTGAACACACTTATTTGATTTGGATTTTTTTCAATAAATATGTATTTCATATTATGATTGAAAAATAAGGTAGAAGTCGCCCAGTGACTCAGAAGGGAAGGCAAAGGAAAGATGCAGAGAAGCCTGGAATAGCAGGGCTCTTGCCTGCTCCTGACATTCCTCACCCCATTTACTATCTATGGGGAAGCTAGGTTCACTGAGGTCTTGAACTGGGAGGTGCAAAGGAACCAGCTCTGGGGAAAGAGTCTTGCTGAAGTGGTGGAGCATGGCTAGTCACTGGCCAGAATTGGCCAAGGATCACAGAATAACCTGCCTTCCACCCTCACCCCCTCCCAGGGTAACAGGTCCAGAACATTAGGGACAAGAACACCAAACAGGAGCCTGAGACTTAGAGTGGACAGCAATGACGGTGCTGTCCGTGGTGCTGAAAGCTCTCCAAAGGGGGGAACCAATACCTCCAGGGAACGGCAGCTCACCACCTCCCAGCATCTCCTGTAAGCAGAAGCTGCGTTATTAGAACCTCATAAAGGGGTTCTGATGGAGCTCGCAACCTAGAGAGACAGGTAAAGGTGCTCTGCCTCCTCTCAGATTCCATGTGTAAAAAGATTTCCCACTTTCCTGAGTACAGGAGCAAGGAACAAGTGTCACTCTAGGATTCAGCTTTGTTAACTAGGGGTTGGACAAGTAGAGGTGTTGCCCTGTTCTATTACTGTACATAGATAGGTTTCTGAAGAGTCAAAAAATACATGTGTATTTTTGACTGGGGTGGGGGGGCTGGCATGCCTAAACCACCACCCCCTCCACTGTTCAGGGGTTAATTGTACTTTGGAAAATGATGTACTATAAGGTCATGAATTTAGGCATAGGGCTAGTGATTTATTTTTCAAATTTTATTTCAATTTTCTCCTTTACTATAGAATAGAAAAATGTCTCAATAAAAATACAGCTTATAGGAATTGTACGTAGGTTATAAAGAAATAGCCAAAAGAAAATTATGAAGTCTAATGAAGGTCAAAATATAACCCAAAATTAATCTATAAGTTAAATGCAGTCATAATTAAAATTTAATTATAATTTTTTGGAGCATATGGTAAAGTGATCTCAAAATAATATATAAGAAAACATGTAAGACCAACAACACCTATTTTTAAAAAATCAATAAATCAGAACATTTCTCTTACCAATTCTAAAACTCTAGTCAAAATATAAAACAAAACATAACAAACAGTGTGGTACTGGCATGGAAATTATCAAATAGATCAATGGAAAAGAAAAGAAAGCATTAAAACATATCAGTGAATATATCAGAACAAGACATTGCACAAAATAAGCTTTCAAGTATATAATGAATAAAAGAATTGAAGGCATATAACAGAAAAGGCCATTTAAAATCTTTGGGGAAAGAAGGAGTATTCATTAACTAGATTGGAATAACTGGCTATTGAATATGCAAAAAATTTATATCTCTACCTCCTACTTACAACAAAAATGAGGGGCGCCTGGGATGGCTCAGTCAGGTAAGCATTTGACTCTTGACTCCAGCTCAGGGCATGATCTCATGGTTCCTAATTTTAAGTCCTGCATCAGGCTCTGTCTAGCCTGACAGCATGGAGTCTGCTTGGGATTTTCTTTCTTTCTCTCTCTCTCTCTCTCTCTCTCTCTGCCCTTCTCCTCTCACACTTTCAATCTCTCTCTCAAAATAAATAAATAAACTTAAGAAAAGTAAATTCCAGGGGCAAGGATTTCTGAAACAACCAAAGTAAGGACCTCCAAAAATCCACCCCTCCATAAGTGAATGAGAACACTGGTAAAAATGGTCAGAATCAACCTTTTTAGAACCCTGGAACTACATTTTGCAACAATAAGAAATATGGCTGAACCTTAGTAGAACCAGTAAACTCTGTGGTATTTCTACTTGCCATAAGTACATCCCCTCTGTGCAACTTTGCAGAAGCCTTGAAAATCAACAGCATCACAAATATAGTATCTGTGAAAAACAAAAGCAGAGCAGCAACTGGAGGGGGCAGAACAATTTGGCACTCCTGAAAACCCCCACTCCAGTGAACTGTCACTATCTGACATATCTGGATATTTGCTGCATTTCCAGGGTTTGCATTTATCTGACTTGACTCAGAAATTGCTTTGTACAGCCTTATACCCAGGGCATTTGTTGAAAACCACTGGTGGCAACATTGCAACTGCATGCAGCAGCCTTGCCAGCTGGGGTTAACAAGAAGTTGACAAAAAAACTTGAAAAAGGAAAAACTGGGAAATGAGAGATTCACAAGGTCTTTGAAAAGCTCCAGTATATTCCTGAGAATCTAGAAGGCCATGCACATGTGCAGGAATGTGTTGATACCAGGAAAAGACATAAGGAGGACCTCATCTCTCATCTCTGGCCAACCCTGAGGCATTGTACAAGCAGGAATTAAAGGCTAAAGCCTTGGGGATGCCTGGCCGACTCAGTTGGTAGAGTATGCGACTCTTGATCTCAGGGTCATGAGTTTGAGCCCCACTTTGGGTGTATAGATTACTTAAATAAATTTAAAAAATAAAAAAGGCTAACTTAGCCTTGTACACTACCTGCTTAAACACTGAAGACATGCTCCAATACACACATACACAGTCACTTAGCAAAGGCTGGGACACTTAGGGCCAGGCATTTTAAAAAATCTCTATCCTGGGCACCTGGGTGGCTCAGCTGGTTGAGTGTCTGACTTTGGCTCACATGATCCCACGGTCCATGGGTTTGAGCCCCAGGTCGGGCTCTGTGCTGATAGCTCAGGGCCTGGAACCTGCTTCAGATTTTGTGTCTCCCTCTCTCTCTCCACCCCTCCCCCACTTGTGTTCTCTCTCTCTCTCTCTCTCTCTCTCTCTCTCTCTCAAAAATAAACATTAAAAAAAAATTAAAGTAAAATAAAAAATCTCTATCCAATAGTTAGTTACCACTAAACTACCTGAGCTAGAAGCTTCAGTGGCTGCACAAAGATCACAGACTTTTCAGAATTCATCTAAGAAACTCATTAAACAAACAGCAAAAATAACAAGCTCTGGAGAGAGTACAATATTATCGTAACAACAATAAAAACTACAAGACATGCAAGAAAACAGGACGTGATGTCTCATATTCAGGAAACACAGCATTCAATAGAAATCGTCCATGAGGAAGCACAAATGTTGAACTTATATGACTAAATAAGCTATTGTAAATACATCCAGTGAATTAAAGGAAACCATATCGGGGCACCTGGGTGGCTCAATCGGTTAAGCGTCCGACTTTGGCTCAGGTCACGATCTCGCGGTCTGTGAGTTCGAGCCCTGCGTCGGGCTCTGTGCTGACTGCTCAGAGCCTAGAGCCTGTTTCAGATTCTGTGTCTCCCTCTCTCTCTGACCCTCCCCCGTTCATGCTCTGTCTCTCTCTGTCTCAAAAATAAATAAATGTTAAAAAAAAGTTAAAGGAAACCATATCTAAAGATTTAAAGACAAGTATGGGAAGGTACGAGAATGATGCCTCACCAAATGATATCAATAAGGAGATACAAATGACAAAGTATGAACCAAATAGAAATTCTGGAGTTAACAAAGTACAATAGATATCTGAAATGAAAAATTCACTAGAAGGACTTCACAGCAGTCTGAAGGAATTGAAAGAAAAAATAATGAAAAGCAAGTAGAGCCTCAAAGACCTATGGGACATCACCAAACATATTAACATGGAATTCCCAAAAGGAAAGGAGAGAAAAAGGAGATACTTGAATGTTTAACACAATAATGCCCCAAACTTCCAAAGTTTGATGAAAAACATTAATCTGCAGATCCAAGGAGTTTCACAAACTCCAAGAAGACACACTAAAAGATGTAAACACCTAAATACATCATAGTCAAACTGGCAAAAGCCAAATGCAAAGAAAATGTTACAAGTAGCAAGAAGGCAGCTCAAGAGTTACACAGGATCCTTAATGAGATTAACATCCAATTTCGTATCAGAAACCATGGAGACATGAAGACAGTGGATAACATTGTAAAAGTGCTAAAATAAAAAGACTGCCAAACAAGAATTCAACATCTAGCAAAACTATGCACACAAACACCAAGGAGAAATTAAGTCATTCCTATTCCTAGGCAAACAAAAATTTAGAGAATTTGCTGATAGTAAACATTCCCTATAAGAAATACTAAAGGGAATCCTTCAAGCTTAAATGAAAAACTAGTAGAGAGGAATGTAAATCCACACAAAGAAATAAAGAGCACTGGTAAAGGTAATTATATAAATAAAATGACAGCTTAACATTATTTCTGATTGCAGTCTTTTCTTCTATTTAATTAAAAAATTCACACATCAATAATTACTGTGCTGACAGGCAGGTAATGTGTAATGATGTAATTTGCATTACTATAATAGTACAAAGAAGTGGAGAGGGAATAGAGAGGTAAGTCAGAACACAGTTTTTGCATGCTGCTAAAATTAAATATTGGAACCCTACTATTAATTTGAACTAAATTATTTTAATAGAAGATAGTAACTGTAATCCTAGGGCAAACACTCAGAAAATAATTCAGGAAAACACAGTAAAAGAACAACAAAAGGATTAAAATGGTATACTAAAAAATATCCATTTTACATAAAAGAAGGCAGTAATAGAGGGTTAATGGAATAAAAATGATAAAAGATACAGAAAACAAAGTGTTAGATGACAATCCCACTTTATGAGTAATTACATTAATGGTAAATAGACTAAACTCTCCTATCAAAACACAGAGATTGGCAGAATGGATTAAAAAAGGGCGTGATCCAACTATATACTTTGTACAATACAAACATTTTAGAGTCAAAGACACAAATAGAGTGAAAGTAAACAGATGGAAATGGATATGATACCAAAAAAAAGAGACAATAGACTGACAGAAACCATTTCCAAGTACATAAAAGAGAAAGAACATAAATGATATATATAAATTTACGTACTAAATTATATATAAAAAGATATGTACATTTATATATAAATATACGTACAGTCACATACACATACACACAAATACTTAAGACAGGAATACAAAATTCACAGGGTGGAAATTCCAAAAGTCTAGTGATAGCAAATTCATTAGAAATCAGGCAAATGCAACTTAAAACAAAGAGAGCTTGTTTATTACCATAATACAATGGCAAAAATTTTAAAGTTTGATGGCTTTCATATTCTGTTGATCTGGGGATACAGCAGCACAACCATTTTGGAAGGCAGTTTGGCAATACCCTTTCAAACATTATCATCTGTATTTATGTATGACCTTTGTTTCTGTCCACATACCCTAAAGAACCCCATACTGTGTATACAGAAGATATGTACAAAGATGTTCACTGAAGCAATATTCCCTACTGAAAAATCTGGAAACAATCTAATGACTAATCAACAGAGGAATGGCTAAAACTTATAGAAAGCTTCATAAAAACAACAATCATAGTTAAAAATTAATTACATTATAATGTATCTATATGCATGTAATCTCAAAATATTACTGTATGGAGAAAAAATTACCAAGAAATAAGTATGATATTATTAATATAAAAATTCTTACAAAATAATACTCTATATTTTAATACAGGAAAAAATCCTATACATATATATATGTAAAAGTATGAAAAAGATCTAGAAGAATGAATGCACTCCAAACTCAGATAATGATCAAATTACTAATATTCTAATTCTTTATAAAGAATATACTAATATATGAGTTGTATAATTTTGAAAATACTTAAAATGTACACATTTTCTACTTGGAATATTGGTAATGTTCTAGGACTTTCTGGACAGTTCTTTTGTATATATTTTCCAAGCTATCAAGTACTGGTGTGTACTGTGCAGCCTCCATAAAAGGAGTATGACGACAAACAAAAAGGTACTCTTCCTCATGTGATAGAAATCAGTTAATAATGACATCTTTTATATTTTAATTTTGGCAAAAGTAAAGTCAGAAAACCACACATTTAAAATAATTCTAGGGGCGCCTGGCTGGCTCAGTTGGTTAAGCATCTGACTCCTGGTTTCTGCTCAGGTCATGATCCCATGGTTCGTGAGATTGAGCCCTGCATTGAGCTCTGTATTGTCAGTGCAGAGCCTGCTTGGGATTCTCTCTCCTTCTCTCTCTGCCCCTACCCTCCTCGCACTCACTCTCTCAAAATTAATAAATAAACTTTATCTCTGTCTGTCCCTCCCTTGCTTGCATTCGCACTCACTCTCTCAAAACAAATAAACTTTAAAATAAAATAAAACAAAACAAAACAAAACAAAACAAAATAAAATAAAATAAAATAATTCTATTGGGGTATTACTGAGAAAAAAGGTTTTAAGAGCATTATCTCTTTTTTTTTAATTACCTAGCACATCTAATGAAAGGAGAGGATCAAAATTTAATCTAAATGAAGGTACAGAGATTAATATATTTTTTGCTGTGCTACTGAAAGAAAACTAATATTGGAACCCTAATTTAGTAACAGTATATATGTATGTGTGCAAATGACAAAGTTGATATTGTATCCTAACTGAAAGAATAAAAATCTTCCAGAATAGAAGACACAGTACCATTAGTGCTTTATATTTGTTGTTTAAATTAAATGAATTTTTTAGATAATATTTAATGTTATGCTCTCAAAAATTAAATAATTTTCAGAAGAAAGATGGTAATAAAGGTCTAGGAAATAAATGCATTCCTAAGTTCGGTAAAATTTTAGCTTTGTCCTCTATTATAATAAGTTTCAGAAACATATTATACAACAATTTTTCTATTTTTAATATTTATAGATATAAATCACCATTTAATAGTAGTTCTTCCAAGTTATCAGGATTTCGAGCAAGTTGCAAGATCAAAGCAGAACCCCGAACTTTATCAGGAATATCTTCATATAGTAACTCAATGTATTCATCCATGTCATTGATGTTAGCCACTTCATCAATCTGAAAGAAAGGAAGAGGAAGTCCTCCTAAGGAACAATGATGTCCCTCAAAGCTACTGCCAAGGAATGATACTGTGTGGTCAACATATTGCCCTTTTAATGACAGACAAGTTTTCAAAGGACTCATAGTAGCCAGGAGGAAATTAGACCTTTGGGTGTTAGGACTCCAATACAAAAGTAGTTACAAACCACATAAAATAGGATGTACGTAAACGCTAAACTTGGGTCTATTAATATAAAGCATCCTAAATGTAATGCAAAATAATTTGTGTCTACTATAATAGGTTAAACAGTATTTCAAAACACACTGGATATGTTTAAATATAAGAATATTTAAAACATTTCAAAACTTAACAAAATAAACTATATCTGAAAAATATGCCACTAACTTTTGACTATATAAAACACTCATTATCTACCTTTTCTAGGTGCTTCTAAGTTCAATAAACTTTCTACATCTACTTAATGTTAGTACATGAATCATTGATGGGAAAAGGCAACAACCTTACAATCAATCAGTTCTCTATTAGATCAGAATTAGGTCTTACCTCCATTCCTTCAAAAGGAGGTGGATCTTTAGGCTTGCTCGATTTTTCTTTTTTTTCTGTAAAAAGATTTTTTATTTTTAAATGAGAAGAACTAGGTGTTTAGAGTTTCTGGGTAATTTTTATATTCAGTAGCTGAGTTTATAGCTAACCTGGGGATCTTACAACTGACTAGTTTATGAAATAGTCTTTTTCCAATAAATAAAAAAATTTTTAAATGTTCATCTATAATCTGTTATAATGAGACATCAAGGAGAGTATATATGAATAAAATCTAGAAATAATCCCAAAGTTATGTTATGCAGCAATTTTAATTCCTCCTAGGTTAACTTTTTGGGAGGTAAATAGCCAGACTTGCCAACCAGAAGCAAAAGAGTCCCCTCCTGATTCACATTTAAGGTGAATCATTACTCCAAAACATTAGTATCTATATAAACAGACTGATTCAAATGGATTTATCCATGTATGTTGACATGAAAATTTCCTCATATTCATCTAATTTCTGGGGAAGAAGGTGAGATGACTGATCTACCTTGAAAACTCGCAAGGCTTTATTAAGATATTAATATAAATGCATTTGGAATTATATTAATTAGGCATTAGGAAAGATCAATTTTCACTATATTGTACTCAAAATAAGTACATACACACCTTACAAGAGTATGGGATTTACTTTGCTCACTTTGAACTTATTTAACTTATTGAAGAAGTTCTCTCTCATCATTTACAGGGATCTTAATAGGAATAGTCTATCATGAAACATTTAATAAAAGTGTTTCTTGATAAAATTTTCCTTATAGCACTAATTATTAATAATTAATAATTATACATTGAGTGCCAGTTATGTAGCTGGATACAAGTTCAAACTGCTTATTTTTGCTTTTAAATAAATACATTCACAATCACTTAATTCATTCAGAAATATATATTGATCATATAGTATATGTTAGATAATATATTCAGGATTAACTAATAAGAGTGATATTAGAAAAAAGGCATTTTATTTGCTGTGGTTGGAGAGAAAAGACTGAGTAATTCAAAAAAAGTCAAAACAAATTTTCTCTCATTTTTTTCTACTTAGTATAATTGAAACATAAGCATTTATAAAGTTTTTCAAAGGTACCATATTTTAGAACTCACCAATGATGAAAGAAAGATATGTAAACCTAATCAATACCATGAAGTGGAATAACTAACCATTCAATAATCTGAGATGACTTTCCATCAAAATGTGTTTTTATTTCATTTCATATTTGGTTTAGATTATTTGATGATATTTTCTAAAAATAATCAATTCCTTAGCTCTAATATTTTCATGACTTGGTTCCTTATGAAGAAATTGAAGGTAGAAGAATGGCAACAATGCAGACAATAAGGAATAAAAAAGTAATATTTTCTTAAGAAAGATTCATATAACTTGTATCTTTAGTATAGTCTAAAGCATATGACATATTTTAACATTTAAATACTTAGTAATCTATTCAAATTATAAATTGTCAATAAAAAATTTAGAAAATATAAATCTGGTTGGGTTAGAGAAAATAGGTTTTTTTTGCCCCAAATTCTCTCCTTTTATTATTCTAGAATATGACAGACATTTGAGTTCGTTCCTTATTTCAGCACAAATGTACACATACAAACATACACACATGCCACAGTATGAAATAGAAACAGATCATTTTTTGTGGAAGCATCTAATACAGAGCCTGGCACGGAGAAAGTCTAATAGGTTTATTCTTTCATTCATTTACTTATGCACAGCACTGGCAAAACAAAATAAAACAGTAACAACAAAAAACACCACCAAATATCAAAAGCACGAACTATAGAAACAGCTCTGGTTATACATTAAAAAGTGAGGAATTCTACTTACCTTTTCCTGGCAATGAATCACGGCGATTCTGTAGATAGTACAATAGCTGTTCTACCTCATTTAGTTTTGAGGGATGGATAAGTTTACATTCTTCAACCACCTTCCGGGCCAGGGAAGTTATATCCGTGTTGGCATTGAGACTCTTAAGACGAATGCTGTGAGCACATCAGAAATTTTCCAACTCAGGTATTATAAAAGTAAGTGATAACTTAAACAATACTTCTTATAAATAGTTCACAAAGCACTGAAAGGTACCTGACATAGACTCTTTTAGTAAAATATAATAAAGTATTAGATACGATTAGGCTTAGAAAAATGCAAAGAAACGAGTTCCTTGAACTGAACAAATAACAAAAAGAACATAAAATCTGTATCTGACTCTTCTAGGGAGGACAGCATATTCAGAAATCTTGTTTTAAAATAATCTTTCTAGGGGGTGCATGTGTGGCTCAGTTGGTTAAGCATCCGACTCGATTTTCTCTTAGGTCGTGATCTCACGGTTGGTGTGCACTGGCAGTGCAGCACCTGGTTGGGATTCTCTCTCTCTCCCTCTCTCTGTGCCCTGCCTCACTCACTTTCTCTCTCTTTCTCAAAAGTAAACTTCAAACAAACAAATACGTGTTAAAGAACTAAGAACTAAATCTTTTGCCTGAAATGTGGATATCTGAGGTTCTAAAAGCAAAGACTGATCTGCTAGCTTTTCTTTGGAAGTCAAATTAATAAGATCTCAAGGGGTGCCTGGGTGGCTCAGTCAGTTAAGCGTCTGACTTCAGCTCAGGTCATGATCTCAACACAGTTCATGTGTTCAAGCCCCACAATGGGCTCTGTGCTGACAGCTAGGAGCCTGGAGCTTGCTTCGGATTCTGTGTGTCCCTGTCTCTCCACCTCTCCCCTGTTGATGCTCTGTCTCTCTCTCAAAAATAAGTAAGCATCGGGGCGCCTGGGTGGCTCAGTCGGTTGAGTGTCCAACTTCGGCTCAGGTCATGATCTCGCAGCCCGTGAGTTCGAGCCCCGCGTCGGGCTCTGGGCTGACAGCTTGGAGCCTGTTTCGGATTCTGTGTCTCCCTCTCTGCCCCTCCCCCGTTCATGCTCTGTCTCCCTCTGTCTCAAAAATAAATAAACATTAAAAAAAAAATAATAAGCATTAAAAAATTTTTTTTTAATCAATAAACATAAAAAAAAAGATCTAAAGAGATTTTCCCATGCTCCCAAAATGTATAAAACTCAGGCAGTAATCACAACACATTAATGGAAGAGAGAACGTGTAAGAGGACACATAAGTACGTATGTGTGCATATATGTATTTTTCTTCAATTTAGTGAATTATCCAAAGACTTAGTTCTTTTAATTTTTTTTTAATGTTTATTTATTTGAGGCAGGGAGAGGGTGTGGAGGGGTGGGCAGAGAGAGAAGGAGACACAGAATCCGAAGCAGGCTCAGGCTCCGAGCTGCCAGCACAGAGCCCCATGCGGGGTTCAAACCCACGAACCGCGAGATCATGACCTAAGCCAAAGTCAGACACTCAGCTGACTGAGACACCCAGGTGCCCCAAGGACTTAGTTATTTCAATGAATTGTATGTGTAATTTAGTTTCCTAACACAAAAAAAGAAGACAGATTAGGGATCTTACTAAGATACTAGGCAGCTTTTCTTTTCAGGATGCTATACACCAAAGTTTCTCAATTACAGCGCTATTAAAATTTGAAGCCAAACCATTCTTTGACCTTGTGCATTTTAGGATGTTTAGCAGCACCCTGGCCTCTATCCACTAGATTGTCAATAGGATCCCTCCAGTTACAACCCCCAAAACTGTTTCCAGGCATTACCAAATGTTCTCTGGGGGAAAAACATCACAACCAGTTGAGAACCACTGCTATATATTTAAAATACAGTGCTTTGGGAGCGCCTGTGTGGCTCAGTCAGTTGAGTGTCCAACTTTGGCTCAGGTGAGGGTCTGGCAGTTCGTGAGTGCAAGCCCCATGTCGGGCTCTGTGCTAACAGCTCAGAGCCTGGAGCCTACTTCGGATTGTGAGTCTCCCTCTGCCCCTCCCCGCTCACACTCTCTCAAAAAAAAAAAAAAAAAAAAATTAAAAAAAAATTAAATACAGTACTTTTCAGGGTGCTATATCACCAAAACATACTAACACTCTTTTAAACTAGTTAAAATCTTCTTACTTAGCCCCCAAATCAACTTTTTTTTTTTTTTTACGGAAGGAGAAGATTGGGAGAGAATACTAGGCCATCTCCGACCTTCTCTACTTCCACAATACTATGAAAGGAGGGCAAGACAATCACCAGCACAACTATAGAATAATGAAAAAGGCCAGTTCCCAAGGGGCTCCTGATAGTATTATAAAAGTAGGAAGGAAAGTGTAGGATGTCAAGAGATGTAATCCCAATTCACTGAGTCAGAAAATTGAGTCATTACATTACCAACATCTTTCACAGGGCTAGACTTTGAAGGGATGAATTCAAAGTACATGCACCACTTGGGAATTCTGGAACGCATACTATCTTCTACAACTCCAGGGAAAAAAGAATAATACAGAGAGGATCCCCTAAAATAGAAATTTCTTAAATTAAGCTAAAAAGTCTCATATAAACCTCTTTTATTTCTGATTTCACAAGTTGTAGTAGTTTATACTCTATTATATGCATTCACTAAATGGGATAAATTAGAAACGATATTTTTCAGCAACTTTCCACTATGCTTAGGTAAACATGATCTTCTCTGGAATAAATATACTCTGTATTTATAGTTTAATATGGTCTCTGCTTCACTAAGATGAAGTATGCCTAGAAGAAGGCAGGACCATTTGTAATCTATGCTGATTTAAATAATGTCAGATTTCTACACAGTTTATATAAAATTCACCACTTTCAAACTATGCACCAATGAAGAAAACTTACATCTTCTGGCATTCCTTTCGTTCTCCCAACATGGGATCACCCATCTCTCCAAGGATAGTAGCTTCCACTTCATACTGAACAATGAGTGCTTTTTCTGATGGATGTACATCAATATTTCCTCCTTTAACTTTCCTATAATACAAAATAAAAACAGACATAGGTAGATTAAAAACTCACAAAATGTCTATGCTTTTTATCTAGTTTTTAAAGGCATGTGGGTTGGATTAACATACGCATTTAAATTAGATTTACTTTTGACTTAGACCAAAAAAATAACTCTTTTTCTCCAACTCTGTAAACTCTGTACTATACATATTTCTTGATCTTGCAGAAAGTACCTTAATAAATAGCTACACCTGGGAAAAAATACATTTACACAAAGAATCATGCTTATATAAAATTTGCAAGTGAATAAAACAAGATGTTTTGGAGAGAAGAACCTCAAACAAAAATCAGTAATTCAAAAATAAAGATAACTGCTCCCAAATTTGTATTAAAAAAAAAAACAACAACTGCCTAACAATTAGCCCATTAACTGGCTCACAGAATGACACGAAATTATCTAAACCACAATATTTATTATCTATCACTTTACATAAATATATACACTGCAGCATTAGTACCTAATCTTCAAAACACACTCAAATTACATAACAAAAAAACATTAAGAGGTTATGTTTTACAGTCCTGCATCTTCAAATTATAATGTCATTAGTAGTTTCCACAGAATGTTTCTATATACCTCATCCCCCAAGCTTCTAAAGTTATACAATGAATCTTTAGTTATAGTAAACCAATGACAAATTAATCACTACTTGTCACTTGGCCACATTAGAAGGTGATAAAACAAGTGATATTAGAAGAGATTAAGCAACGAGAACAAGAAAAATTTCTCACTATAGTCAAAGTTGGTTAGTAGGATATTTTAGCCTGACAAGAAGGAACAGAAATATGACACTATCTTAAATTAAAATTCCAATGATTAGACACTCAATGCTCTTTCTTTAGTTAGAAATTAATGCCCTATTATGCATATTCTCAATGTAAGCTTTAAAATGATCTTTTCATCAGAATTATTTATGAAATATGGAATCTGTACTGGGACCATGACTAAAAGTCAAGTATAGAGATAGGGTAGGAAATCAAATACAATGCTGGAGTCTAGGTAGGTCAGCAACTACACTGACAGTAAGATGTACAGAACAAAGCTTGTGAGGAATTAAAGCAGCTAGAAACCAGGCAGGCCGGTAAAAATAATTAGGAAATTAGATACACACACATATATTAAACAGGATGGCATAGACTCCAAAAGGCAGGATAAATGGGTACAAGCTGAGGCTAGCAATCAAAAACTAAAGGAATCACAGGAATCAAAAGAACTAAGAAGAGTTAAAAAAAAAAATGAAAGAAAGAAAAAAGAAAAAAAAGATGTACTATAGCAATCACTACAGAAAGCATCTTAATTATAGAACAAACTAGTTCCGTGCTTCCTCTTAAGATGGAGAGCAATCCCAGTTGTGAATTTCCTATACAGAAGGGGGTAACCACTGTATCCAATTCAATGAAGACAATTATAAGGATAAAACACAAGTGCAATCCTAAGAGTAGTCTCCTACCACCACTTGCACAGCCGGTCTTCTATAGGTAAAGAAAAGCGTAATTGTCTTCTAGTCTGATATCATGCATTTCTCAAAGACATCAAATTGATCAAAGAATCTCACCACTCCGTTCTTGTTTTTGTTTTTGTTTGCTTTTTTGTGTGCATGTGTGTTTTTTTTTTTTTAATTTTTTTTTCCAACGTTTATTTATTTTTGGGACAGAGAGAGACAGAGCATGAACGGGGGAGGGGCAGAGAGAGAGGGAGACACAGAATCGGAAACAGGCTCCAGGCTCTGAGCCATCAGCCCAGAGCCCGACGTGGGGCTCGAACTCCCGTACCGCGAGATCGTGACCTGGCTGAAGTCGGACGCTCAACCGACTGCGCCACCCAGGCGCCCCGCATGTGTGTTTTTAAAAAGTATGTTCATTAAATTTTTTAATAGCTTCTTTATCACTAAAGCAAGTTATGTTTTTATAGGAAAAGTAGAACACAGAAATTGCAAAGAAAAAAATAAACTCAAAAACCTGGAAGAAACCAATTGTTACAATTTTAGCACATATACATTCAGGTATTTTTTTTAATTCATGTATAAATAATAGAGTGGCAGCTCTAGAAGTTCTTTATAGGAGAGGCTTAATTAAGGGTAGCAATTTGGTAGGGTTGAAACTACACTGAATAGCACTTTACATAAGGGTAATACAAGTTATTAATTGCTTATATAACCTGGGGGCTGATGGAAATTATGGATAAACCCCTTGCTTGTTCTCCTTGGCATTGTGGCTGAATATATAAGATACGTATATTAAAACTAATCCCTCATTATACTGTTTAGTAACACATTTAAAACTTACTATGGGTGCCTGGGTGGCTCAGTTGGTTAAGCATCTGACTCTGGATTTGGGCTCAGGTCCTGATCTCACAGTTCATAAGACTGAGCCCCACCTCAGGCTCTGCAATGACAGCGTGGAATCTGCTTGGGATTCTGTCTCTGTCTCCCTCTCTGCCCCTCCCCCACTCTAATGCATGCATTCGCACTCCCTCTGTCAAAATAAATAAATATTAAAAAAAAGAAGAAAACCTGTACAAAGAATAAAGTCACCAAGAAAAAAAAAGAGAGAGGACTCAAATAAAGTCATAAACAAAAGAACAAACATTTACAACTGATCACACAGAAATACAAAGGATCACAAGAAACTTAGCAATTATACACCAACAAATGTAACAACATAGAAGAAATGGGTAAAATCCTAAAAACCATACAATCTGCAAAGATCAAATCATAAAAAAACAGAAAATATGAACAGACCAATTACTAGTAAGCCACTGAATCAGTAATCAAAAATGTCCCAATAAACAAAAGTCTACCCTCAACGGCTTCACTGGTTAATGCTACCAAATATTCAAATAATTAATGACAATCATTCTCAAACTCTTCCAAAAAACAGAACAGGAGGGAATACTTACAAACTCATTTTATGAGGTCAGCATTACCTTCACACCAAAACCAGACAAGAACACCAAAAAAAAAAAAAAAAAAAAAAAAAAAAAAATTACAGGCTAATACCCAAAAGGAACACAGATGCAAAAATCTTCACAAAATACTACCAAACCAACTCAAGTTTACATTAAAAGCATCACACATCATGATCAAGTGGGATTTATTTGAGGGATGCAAGGATGGTTCAATAAATGGAAATCAATCAATACACTACATTAACAAAATGAAGTATAAAAGTCATACGATTATCTCAACAGATGCATAAAACATTTGACAATGTTCAATATCCATTTATGATAAAAACTGCCAACAAAATGAATATACAGGGAATGTACCACAACACAATAAAGGCCATATATAATAAATACACAGCTAACATCATACTCGACAGTGAAAAACTAAAAGCTTTTCCTCAAAGACCAGGAATAAGGCAAGGATGCCCACTCTTACCACTTCTATTCAACACAGTATTAGAAGCCCTAGCCAGAGTAATTTGTCAAGAAAAAGAAATAACAGGCATCCAAATCAGAAAGCAAGAAGTAAAACTGCCACTATTTGTGGATGACATGATATTATTATAGAGAAAACTCTAAAGACCCCCCACACAAAAAAACTGGAGCTAATAAACTGAAGAAAGTTGCAGGTTAAAAAAAACCAACATTAAAAATCAGTTGCATTTCCATACACTAATAATGAACTATCTTAAGAGAAATTAAGAAAATATTCCCATTTACAATTACATCAAAAAGAATAAAATATCTAGAAATAAATTTAACCAAGAAGGTCTTTAACCAAGACCTATACCCTGAAAACTATAAGATATTGATGAAAGAAAGTGAACACAAATAAATGAAAAGATAGTCCAAGTTTATAGACTGAAAGAATTAATACCAATAAAATGTCCATATCACCCAAAGCAATCTACAAGTTCAAGGCAACCCCTATCAAAATCCCAATGGCCTTTTTTCACAGAAATTGAACAAACAATCTTAAAATTTGTATGGAGCCACAAAAGACCCTGAATAGTCAGAGCAATCTTGAGAAAGAAGAACAAAGCTAGAGGCCTCACATTTTCTGGTTTCAAAATATATTACAAAGTTACAGTAATCAAAACAGTATGGTATTTGCATAAAAAAAGACACATATATCAATAGAATACATAGCCCAGAGATAAACTGACACATATATGGCCAATTAATTCACAACAAAGGAGCCAAGAATACACAATAGGGAAGGACAGTCTCTTCAATAAATGGCATTTAGAAAACTGGACAGCTACATGAAAAAGAATGAAACTGGACCATTATCTTACACTATATACAAAAATTAATTCAAAATGGATTAAGAGTTGAACATAAGACCTAAAACTATAAAACTCCTAGAAGAAAATAAGGACAGTAAGCTTCTCACCATAGATCTTGGCAAGTTTTTTTTGACACCAAAAGCAAAGGCAGTAAAAACAAAAATAAATAAGTGGGCCTAAGTCGAACTAAATATCTTCTTCCCAGCAAAAGAAAAAAAAATAAAAATACAACTTATTAAATGGGAGAATATATTTGCAATAATATGTCTGAGAATGGCTTAATACCTAAAATATACAAAGACATCACAGAGCTCAATAGAAAAAAAAGAAAAAGAAAAAAAGAAAGAAAAAGGAAAAAATACCAATCTGGTTAAAAAATCAGCGGAGGATGTGAATAGGCATTTTTTTCTAAGAAGACATACAGATGGCCAACAGGTACATGAAAAGATGCTCAATATCTCTACTCATAAATGAAATGCAAATCAAAACCACAATAAGGTATCACCTCATACCTGTTAAAATGGCTATTATCAAAAAGACAAGAAATAGACAGTGTTGGCAAGAATGTGGAGAAAAGGAAACCCTACTACACTGTTGATGGGAATGTAAATTAATGCAGCCACTATGGAAAATCATATAGAGGTTTTTCAAAAAACTGAACACAGACCTACCATATGATCCAGCAAACCCATTTCTGAGTGTTTATCCAAAGGAACTAATTCTAAGAGATATATAGTACACACCCCCATGTTCACTGCAGTATTATTTATAATAGCCAATACAAAGAAGCAACCCAAGTGTCCATCATAAAGAAAATGTGGTGTATGTACGTGTATATGTGTAAAATCTTGCCATTTGTGACAACATGGATAGACCTTGAGAGCATTATGCTATACGAAATAAGTCAGAGAGAGACAAATTCTTTATGATCTCATTTGTATGTGGAATCTAAGAACAAAACAAACCCAAACTCACAGATACACAGAACATATTGGTAGTTGCCAAAGGCAGGGGGTGGCAGCTGGGAAAACAGGTGAAGGTGGTCAAAGGCACAAATTTCCAGTGATAAAATAAATAAGTCCTGGGCACCTGGGTGACTCAGTCAGTTAAGCATCCAACTACTGATTTCAGCTCAGGTCATGATCTCATCACATCATGCTAAGCATGGAGCCTGCTTAAGATTATCTTTCTCAGGGGCGCCTGGGTGGCTCAGTCGGTTAAGCGTCTGACTTCAGCTCAGGTCACGATCTCGCGGTCTGAGTTCGAGCCCCGCGTCGGGCTCTGGGCTGAGGGCTCGGAGCCTGGAGCCTGCTTCCCGTTCTGTGTCTCCCTCTCTCTCTGCCCCTCCCCCGTTCATGCTCTGTCTCTCTCTGTCTCAAAAATAAATAAACGTTAAAAAAAAAAATTAAAAAAAAAAAAGATTCTCTTTCTCTCCTCCTCTGCCCTTCTCCCCCATTTCTGAACTCTCTCTAAGATAAGATAAGGTCCGGGGATATAACGTACAGCATGGTGACAATAGTTAATAACAAGGTATTGTACACTTGAAAATTGCTAATAGACTAAATCTTAAAAGTTCTCATCACAAGGAAAAAAAATCATTATTACTATGTGGTAATGGGTGTTAACTAGACTTATTGTGATCATTTCACAAGTGTATTGTGATATGCACTTGAAATTAATATAATGTTATGTCTATTACAGCTCAATAAAAGATTTCAAATCAATAACTTGATTTTACACCTTAAGGAACCAGAAAAAGAATAAACTAAACCACATGCTTGTAGAAGGTAGGAAATCATAAAGACAGAGAGATTAAACAAATACACAATACATATGCAAAATAAAAAAAATCAAAAGTTGCTTCTTTGAAAAATTCACAAAATTGGCAAACCTTTAGTTAAGAAAAAAAGAGAGAAGAGTGAAATTACTACAATTGGAAATTAAAATGGGATACTATTGACCTTACAGAAATAAAAAGAATACTATAAACTATTGTAAGCCAACAAATTAGATAATCTAGATGAAATGGACAAATTCCTAGAAATAAACAAACAACATAAAGTCAAAAGAAAGAGAAATTCTGAAAAGACCTATATAGTAAATAAAGAAATTCAATCAGTCATCAAAAACTTCCAAACAAAGAGAAGTCCAGGATCAGATGACTTCACTGGTGATTTCTACCACAGATCCAAAGAAAAATTAACACCAATCCTTCTTAAATGCCGAGGTCAGCATTACTCTGTTACCAAAGTGAGACAAACACATCACAAAAAATAGAATATCTCTTATAAATATCTTATATAAAGAGATGGAAATCAATATCCTTCATGAATATAGATGCAAAAGTCCTCAAAATACTAACAAACACTATGCAGCAGCATATTAAAAGATTACAAGCCAAGACCAAGTAGGTTCTATTCTAGGAATGCAAAGAAGTTATACATATGAAAAACAATATAATACACCACATTAATAAGATGAAGGAAAAATGTACATGATTATTCCAATTGATGCAGAAAAAGCATTTGACAAAACCTAACACCCTTTCAAATAAAAGCATTCAATAAATTAGGAATATAAGAAAAGGGCATATATGAAAAACCTACAGCTAATAATATACTCAATAGTAAAAGAATAAAAGCTTCCCTTTAAGAATAGAAATAAGTATGCCTACTTTCATCCACTTTTTTTTTTAAGTTTATTTATTTATTTTGAGAGTGAAAGAGAGCATAAGCAGTGAAGGGGCACAGAGAGAGGGACAGAGAATCCCAAGCAGGCTCTGTACATGGGGCTTGATCTCACGAACCGGGAGATCATGACCTGAGCCAAAATCAAGAGTCCGACACTCAACTGATTGAACCACCCAGGGGCCCTGCTGTCATCCATTTCTATTCAACACACTACTGGAAGTTCAAGCCAGAGCATTGACATATAGAAAAGAAATAAAAGCATCCATACTGGAAAAGAAGTAATACTATATCTGTAGATGACATGAGCTCATATGTTGAGAACTGCCAATCACAGTAAATTCGGCAAATTTGCAGATCACACTACACACAAAAAAATCAGTTACATTTCTATATACTAGTAATGAAAATGCCAAAAGGAAGTTAAAAAAACAATTCCACTTACAATCAAAAGGAATAAAATACTAACAAATTTAAGCAGAGAGGTGTAGCACTTAGTGAAACTACAAAACATTGCTGAAAGAAATTAATAAGAATTAAATGGACAGATATCCCTTGTTCACAGATTGATAACTTAATAGCGTTAAGATGGCAATACTTCCCAAAGTGATCTACAGATTTAATACAATCCCTATCAAAATCCCAAAAGCCTCTTTTAGGGATCCTAAAATTCATATGGAAACACAAGGGACCCTGAGTAGCCAAAACAATCCCAAAAAAGAACAAAGGTGTAAGACATACTTTCCAATTTCAAAATACACTACAAAGCTACAATAATCAAAACAGTGAAGTAGTAGCATAAAAACATACACATCAATGGAGGAGAATGGAGTCCAGAAATAAACCCCTACATCTACCATAAATGGATTTTCAACAAAGGCGGCAAGACCTTTCACTGGGGAAAGAATGATCTCTTTAACAAATGGTGCCAGGACAACTGGATATCCACACGTAAAAGAATGAAACTGGACCCTTACTTTATATCACACTATTAACTCAAGATGGATTGAAAACAAATTTGAGAGCTGAAACTACAAAACCCTTAGAAAACATAGAGGCAAATATTCATGACTTTGGATTTGGCAATGTTTTTTTTAAAATTAATTTTTAGGGGTGCCTGGGTGGCGCAGTCGGTTAAGCGTCCGACTTCAGCCAGGTCACGATCTCGTGGTTCGTGAGTTCGAGCCCCGCGTCAGGCTCTGGGCTGATGGCTCAGAGCCTGGAGCCTGTTTCAGATTCTGTGTCTCCCTCTCTCTCTGCCCCTCCCCCGTTCATGCTCTGTCTCTCTGTCCCAAAAATAAATAAACGTTGGAAAAAAATTAAAAAAAAAAATAATTTTTAAATTTTAATTCCAGTATAGCTAACATACAGTGTTATATTAGTTTCAGGTGTATGATATAGTGATTCAATAATTCTATACATTACTCAGCACTCTTCTATAAGTATACTCTTTAATTCACATTACCTATTTCACCTACCTCCCCTCTGGTAACCATCAGTTTGTTCTCTATATTTAAGTGTTTTTCTCAATTTGTTTCTTTTCCTTTGTCATTTGTTTTGTTTCTTAAATTCCACATATGAGAGAAATCATATTGTACTTGTCTTTCTCTGACTGACTTATTTCACTTAGCATTATATTCTGTAGATCCATTAGTGATGTTGCAAATGGCAAGATTTTATTCTTTATGGTGGAATATTTTATTATAGATATACCTATATAATAATATCCTATATATATACACACACATATGCAATATATCTAAATACATATACCGCCTCTCCTTTATTCATTCATCTGTCAGTGGACACTGGCTGCTTCTATAATTTGGCTATTATAAATAATGTCGTGATAAACATAGGGTGCATCTATCTCTTTGAATTAGTGTTTTTGTATTTTTTGGATAAACACCTAATAGTGCAATTACTGGATCTTAGGGTAGTTCTATTCCTAACTTTTTGAGGGACCTCATACTGTCTTCCACAGTGGCTAAACCAGTTTGCATTCCCAACAAAAGTGCACAAGGGTTGCTTTTTTTCCACATCCTCACCAACACCTGTTGTTTCCTGTGATTTTGATTTCAGCCATTCTAAAAGGTGTGAGATGATATCTTATTGTGGTTTTGATTTGCATTTCCCTGATGATGAGTGATGAGCATCTTTTCATGTGTCTGTTGCCCATTTGTATATCTTCTTTGGAGAAATGTCTGTTCATGTCTTTATATATTTTGGATACTAACCCTTTATCGGATATGTTGTTTGTAATTATGTTCTGCCATTCAGTAGGTTGTCTTTAACCTTTGTTGATTGTTTGCTTTGCTATGCTTTTTATTTTGCTACATGCAAAAGAATGAAACTGGACCACTCTCTGACACCATACACAAATGTAAATTCAAAATGGACTAAGGACTTAAATGTGAGATATGAAACCATAAAAATCCTAGAGTTAATTACGTGGTATAAAGGGTCCAATTTCATTCTTTTATGTGTAGATATCCAGTAATTTCTCTGACATCAGCCTTAGCAACATCTTTCTAGATGTCTCCTGAGGCGAGGGAAAGAAAGAAAAAATAAACTATTAGGCGATGGTTTCCAAAATAATGGTAGCAAAAGCAAGTAAAGAAAAAATTAAACTGGACTCCATCAAAATTAAAAACTTTTGCATAAGGAAGGACACTATGATGATAATGCAAAAACAATCACAGAGTGGGGCAAAATATTTGTAAATCATTTATCTGGTAAGAGTCTAGTACCTAGAATGTATAAAGAACTCATTTCCCCAAAGAAGATAAAGGCCAAGAAGCATATGAAAAGATACTTGATGTCACTAGTAACTAAGGAAATGCAAATAAAACCACAGATAGTACTTCACATCCACTGAATGGCCAGAATGTAAATAAATAAATAAATAAATAAATAAATAAATAAATAAATAAATAACAACTGTTGGTGATGTCGAAAATTGGAACTCTCATACACTGCTGATGGGAATGTAAATGGTGCAGCCACTCTGAAAAAGTTTGGTGGTTCTTCAATAAGTTAAACACACAATTAGTACGTGACCCAGAAACAACTGGGTACATACCAGAGAGTGAAAAAAGGTATTCAAAGTAAAACTAGTACAGGAATGTTCAAAGTAGTTTTACTCACAGTAGCCAATAGATGGAAACAATCTAAATGTCTATCAATAGATGAATGGATAATCTACATGTGCTATATCCACACAATGAACTACCATTCAGCTATTAAATGGAATGAATTGCTGCTGAATGCTAAAATGTGGATAAATGTTGAAAACATACTGTATAAAAAAAGGGCTTTCGGGACACCTGGGTGGCTCAGTCGGTTGGGCGTCTGACTTCGGCTCAGGTCATGATCTCACAGTTCGTGAGTTCAAGCCCCATGTCGGGCTCCATGCTGCCGGCTCAGAGCCTGGAGCCTGCTCCAGATTGTGTTTCTCTCTCTCTGCCCCCTCCCTGCTCATGCTCTGTCTCTCTCCCTCTCAGAAATAAACATTAAAAAAATTAAAAAAAAAAAAAGAGCTTTACATGAAGGCCATCCACTGATTTTGCTTATGTACTTATAGCACTCACCATAAATACAATAGTTACTTCTGATTATATATTAATTAAAGTCTGTATTCCTCACTACGTTATAGGCACATAAAGGCAGAGAAAGTATATGTCATTCATCCAATACTTTTTATCACTTGACTAAGTGACTTTTACATGGTAGAATTTCAAATAACTATTGAAGGAATGAATAAATGTCACTTACTCTTAAAATCCTTCAATGGTTCTCCACTGCTTTTACAAGTCTCAACTGTTTACTATGGCTTATAAGTCCAGTATGATTTGGCCCATTTTTCTTTGTAACCTCATTTTTACTTCATTTAATAACTATTTAGTGAGTACTTCCGATCCAGGAATTGTGCTGTGTGCTGAGGATACAATGAGAAGTAAGATATATAGTTCCTTAGCCTTCTGAAGCTTACAGACCAGCAGGAAAGACAAACAATAATAATATGGTAATAAGAGTAAGTAAAGACAAGGTATTATGTATCATGAGAACCTAGCAGGTATATTTGACCTGGATTGTGGACTGCGGGATGAAAAAAGGGCAGCTCAGGAAAGGCTTTCTGGAAAAAGTGACGTTTAAGCAAAAACAGGAAAAATGAAGAGCAAGCTGGGTGAAGAATGGGGCAAGTTCCAGACAACAGGAAGGGCATTTGGAACCTTACACCAAAACACAGGAATCTAAAAGAAGTTATTTCTGTAAGGCTCAAGTATGAAATTACTGGGGGTGGGAGGGAGGCAGAGAGAGAGCTGAAAAGCTAGGTGCTCTAACTCTAAAAGCAATGGAGGGGTGCTTGGCTTGCTCAGTGGGAAGAGCACATGACTCTTGACCTCAGTGTCATGAGTTCGAGGCCCACGTTGAGAATAGAGATTATTTAAATAAACTTTCAAAAAAGTAAAAAGCAATGGAAAGCCATCAGAGGGTTTTAAGAGGAAGCAAAAAAAATCACAAATAATTGTCTATTTTTGTGTATATCTGATTGAGGACATAAAATTTGTCTATTTAATCATTTCTCCACTGACCAGAACTATGCTAGGCATATACCAGGTATTTTGTAAGTCTTCATTAAGTTTTACTGAATCAAAACAAAAACATCAAACTGTATTTGATTCTATAATCTACTACACATTTAAAGAAAGACTAGAAATTCCTCATGAAACCATGGAAATCGACTAATTAAAATTAGACTGAATCAACGAGAATGAAACTATGTTGCTGTACTGTTAGAAACAAAATGTGAAGGTAAAAATATTACAAAAGGAATACATAAATGTAATCATTATCAAAGAACCAATAATTAAAATGGAAGGTTCTGCCACTCATCATAAACCATCAGGCCTCTATGATTGTACGTCAGCTGCATATTTCTAATCTGAATGCAGGCAACGCCACCTTTTAATTTACGTATATTGTCAAAATTAGGCGGAACTGAAAAGTGTATATTTCAACCTTTGCAAGTTCTAATCTTATTTTACTTCAAGCATTATAGTGACTTGTTTGGTTTTATTTTTTGAACTGTAGATAACACGGCTTTTAAAAGAATAGATTGGGAATTATGCCTAAGGGTCCATACAGGTACAAGAATCTAACAAAAACTATATTTTGGCACAGTGTATTACATGAAAACAAACTGCTGGTATAATAGTAGCTCTTCACCTAGAACAATCTTGAATCTGAAGTTGAAAGAGAAAGAATTTACTATTTTCTTCTGTCACGAAATTTTCAATCAAGGTATTTTACAAGATCAATGTAGGCAAAATTCAGTGAGGAAATAAATACTGACTATATACTAGTTATGATTACATATTACTACAAAAATTTACTGATAAAGTCTTGTTATTTGACAGTTTCAGATATATTCATATACAATTAGAAAGGCAGGCAATATATACCTCAGTCCTGCAAAGACCGTGCAGTCGGTTGTAGGATTTTACAATTGTTTGAATCCCTTTTAAGAATTGATTAAAGTTTAGAAGATCTTCCTGTGATGGTTAAGGCCATCCCAGGCCAGGATAAATATATTCAGTAAAAGCATATTATGACTCGAAATAACGCCACCACATTACACGGCATGTTTTATCTTTTAAAAGTATTTTCATATTTGGTCCACATATTTCTCATAAGGTAATATTTGCCCCATATTTAAATAAGGAAACTGTGTCCAAAAAAAAAAAATAATAATAATACATGTGACTCCCCCTGTGTATTTTACCCTGTCACTAACAGTGACTTAACTAATGGAGAAAAAAATGGAGAGTCCTACTTAAGATGGTTTTCTATTGGATCACTGCTAATTCTTGGTCCAATGACAGGTATCCTTTTTCATCAGGGATGACCTTATCTTTGACAGGAGTCAAATAAATAATCCCCAAAGATACAATTTTCTTTAAAGAGTAATTGATACTACAGATATTGTTAAACTAAAGAAATTACGGCCTGCTGCAGGACAAGCTCCTGAACAAACCTCTTGATAATTATGAATCTCCTACAAAAAGTATACTGTATACATGGCAGTCAAATGGATGAAATGATTGAGGAAAGCAGAAACAGGCTGGAAGGAACCATCTCAGCCCAGCCTCCCATAAAGTAAAAGCCACTTCTCTCTTCTTCATCGCTTCAAAACCCGATGGCAGTGAAGCCCAAACAGGAGACAGAGAGCAGAGGCACCAGAAGACTTCATTCTCAGGCTCCCAAGGGATTTATTCTACTAGGGAAAAATGGGGAATCCAAGTCGGGGTGGGGGGTCAGGAAGACGCGGTTTACACAGCCCTTCGCCCCTCTCCCGAGACGGATGTGGCAAGGAAACCATCTGCAATGCTGTCAGGGTCCCGCCGAGCCAGGTAAGAGGCTGGGGAGCCTCGCACCTCCGAAGGGCCCTTTCCTCTTTTCCCCAGTGCTCCTTTTCCCTTTCCTTTCCGTGACTCCCTCCGCCTTACCCCCGGCTTCCACCTCTCCTTTAAGATCCTAGCTTTGCCCACTGTCACCTCAAAGCCAACCCGAGGACCTCTAAGAATATCTTCAGGGCCTCGCAAGGAAGGTGGGACCGAGCCTCGGGGAGTGGTCACCTTTTGAGGTATCTGGCGTCCTCCCCTTGCATGGCGGCGGCGACGGTGGCGTGGGGAGGATGGGGGTATCTGAGAAAGCCGGCGGAGCTATTTCCGGGGACGGTGGCCCAAGTATCCCCACACCCAAAGGCGATGACAGTCCCGAGGCCTGCAAGGCGGGGCGGCGGTGGCGGCGCTGCGGTTACCACGGTGAGGCCGCCGGCTCCTCCCACAGCTCCTAGGCCCCAAAACACTGGAGGGACCCAGACCCGCCCAGAGCCGCCTCCGCCAGCCCCGCCTCAAGGCGCATGCGTCCGCTCCGGCGCGCCCGTGTGCGCAGGCTCAGTATGAGGCGCTGGCCCCTAGGACTAATCTGACGCACCCAGGAGCAGAGCGTGAAGGTTTCTGCGGCAGATTTCTGCGGGTGTGGTTCTGGAATGGCTCCCTGATCATCGCCCCCTTGAGGATGGAAATTGGAAGAGTCATCCCAGTACGCCTACTCGAAATTTCAGGTCCTAGCTTCAAACAAGAGAAAGGGAATCCATTAACCTTTTCATTAGTGAATGCGATAGAGCAGCTCAGCCCCCCGCTGATAACCTGTAAAGTGAGGTTTGCGTTTGGAGGCATTGTGGAAAAGGAAGTGCACTGATTGCACTGAGAAGCTCTATAATTTGTGGAGACGAGCTGACCTTCATATAAAATGAATACAATTAATATCACCTTTGATTCATTGCAAATCTGTGACTTCCACTTTGGTATTCTGAATCTAGAATGCACCACCCCCCACCACGCGGCCCAACAAACACGCACACGCAAAAGAGCTCCTGAAATGCCAGCTTCTGCTCTAATTATCCAAAGGTGCTTTCGGAATTGTTTCCCCTGAGGCAGGCACCTGTTGGCAATGCAGGCCACAGGGAAGAAGAGCTGTTTTTGAACCTTAGCAAGTAAATGTCCCCTGCTTTCAGTTCTACGCCCATAGACTCAGCTATCACATCTATGCAAATGACTTACGTTCATTTATTCAGTAACTATTAATTAAAGGTCAGCTTTGTGCCAAACACCAAACCAGGGTCTAGAGTTACAAAGAAGACACCAACACTTCCTTTCCTCACCTGTGATCTTGTCACTTACTCTCTTCTAGTTATGTATTTTCTATCACCTTGGGCCATGTCTACACAGTTGTTTCGTTGCTTTTCTCAAATGCGGTTAGTTGATACAGTACAGTGCATAGAATGTTAAATACAAGGACACAGTCCATACCTGCCAAGAGACACTATTTTTTATTTGTCTACACATTCACACCAGCTACACTATTTCTGCCAGTGTTGTAGTCATTCTCTTAGTCTTCCAGAGAAGAATACTTGGAGATAATTTTGACATCTTCCTCTGGATCATGTGCTCTTATTTAACTATTAAAAAATTCTATCCTTTCTTTCTTCAAGATACTCCTGCAATCCAGCTTTTCTTCTCCATTCTCACTTCCATTCATCTATCTACTTCATACCCAGAGCTGCACTTCTTTTCTAACAGGGCTTCCTATCTTCTGGTTTATTTCCTAAATATTCATTCTGGAAAATGATATGAAATTTTACAAATCATCATTTATGTCTAGATTACCTTAAAACCCTCACAATACCTAAAATTGCCAGATCACAATAGCCATTAAAATGCATGGATAATATAACAAGCATTCTTGCAACGTGAGCTTCTTGAGAGCAAAGATGATTTTTGCTGTGTTAACCTCTGTATCCTTAGAACAGCACCTGGCCCATAGTTGGCAATATATAAATATTTAGAGCTGGAAAAAAAAATGCATATCGGAGCTTGGAAAAACAACAAGAATCTAAACAAAATGCTCAGAGGACAGAAAGGAAGATAGAGCTGAAAATAAGATAAACTGAAACTGGGACTGAACTAGGGAGCTATTAGTCTATAACAGGAAAAGTATAAGATGAGCCTGGGCATTTTATGCTTGCAGGTAAAGAAATACTCAAAGACTGGGGCGCCTGGGTGGCTCAGTCGGTTAAGTGTCCCACTTCAGCTCAGGTCACGATCTCGTGGTTCTTGAGTTCGAGCCCCGCGTTGGGCTCTGGGCTGATGGCTCAGATTCCGATTCTGTGTCTCCCTCTCTCTCTGCCCCTCCCCCGTTCATGCTCTGTCTCTCTCTGTCCCAAAAATAAATAAACGTTAAAAAAAAATTAAAAAAAAAAAAGAAATACTCAAAGACTAATGGGATTGTGTCCAAAAGACACTGGTCAACTTTGGGGTAATTTATACCAAAAGGAATAATAACTGTGGTTGATTTAACACATTAATAAGAATCCAGGCGTCTATGATATTATGCAATGATTGATAGAAAAACAGAAAAACAAAATTTCATTTTCATCGAAGGCAACAACTACCTCAAATCCTTACTCTGAAAATTGGTAATTAAAGGGAAGAAGTAAGCATTTGATTCACTTCTTCCCTAATCCAGAAAAAAAAAAACAAACAAAAAATAAAACCACCTATAATTTACCTCCCCTTGGTAGGCAAAATCTCTTTATATAAAATGCCACTAGTAACAGAGAACAATAATTGTAAATGGTTACTATTTTGCAAGCCCCCTGTGCTCGCTTCGGCAGCACATATATTTTGCAAGCCCCAACAAATGATGGATTCACCTATACGTCATTGATTTATTACAAAATGATTTGAAATGTGGCAAAGTTTCACTCCACAGTTTACCTGATAATTCCAAAGGGGAAAACAATGTTACTTTACATGGAGAGATCTGTCAGCATCATAAACAAATAAGCAGATAGCATCATTAATAGTGGCAGTACCTGATAGTATATACAATAAAAACACAATAAATTATCCATTAAGTATTCTTGCCAAAAATTAACCTTAATCTAACCAAACTGTTAGATCTCATATCCAGCAATAAATAATGAATATGACCCTGAAAAACAGAGAATATACTTAATTGGATATCAAAATATATTATAAGAAAATAATATTATAAGAAAATAATAATGACAAGCATAGGAATAGAACCCCAGGGGAACGAAACAGAGAACAAGACTTAGGCATATATGTAAATTTTAAGTATGAAACAAATCAATTCTCAGATCATTATGGAAAAAATGTATTGTCAATAAATAATTTCGAAACAATTTGTTATGTATATATAACAAATTAAATTGGATCTCTACCTCATACCACATGCAAAAACTGATTCCACATTAAGGGCACTGGGGGTGTTCAGTCGGTTCTTTAAGCATCTGACTTCAGCTTACGTCATGATCTCACAACTCATGAGTTTGAGCCCCACATTGGGCTCTGTGCTCTCCTCACAAAGCCTGCTTCGGATTCTCTGTCTGCCTGTCTCTCTGCCGGTCACGTGCACTCTCTCTCAAAAATAAACATTAAAAAACGAATTCCACATCCAATAAACCCTTAAATGTAAAAATCAAAACTTTAAAAACATTCAGAAGCAAATGTAAATTATTTTTTGACCTTCAGTTAAAGACATATTTTTTAAACAAGATACAGAAAACACTAAAATTGATAAATTCACTGCATTAAAATGAGTAACTTATGATTATCAACAAGACACCACAGAGAAAGCGAAAAGATAAACCAAAAAAAAAAAAAATGATACACCTAATTTGCATCACATGAAAACTAACACAGGATTAAATTAAGACTATTTGAAGATCCCTTATGAATAAAAAAGTAAAAGATAGACAACCTGGTGGGGAACAATGGAGAAAGAAGATAAAGAGGAGATAGAAATAGCAAGAAAGAAACTAAACAAAACAAGAAGAGTGATCAACCTCAATGGTAGCTAGGAAGATGCCAGTTAAAGCCAGAATCAAAAATTAAGAAGTCTGAATGAATACACCAAGTGCTGGTGAAAGTGTGAAGCTGGAAATTGTTTACTAAATATTTCAGGGGTGAGTACGTTGGGATTACCACTTGAGAATGAAATGTGTTGCATTGTTTTGTAAAGTTAAACAGGCATATACCCTAAATCGCTACAATTCTGCTCCTAGTTACATAGCTCAGAAAATTCTAGCACGTATGCACAATAAGGCTTGTTCTAGACTTATCACAGCAGTATTGTGAATAATAGAAAAAGAAAAACCGAAAGAGAGCTCCAAAGTAATTTGGCAGGAGAATGGATGAATACATCTGAATTTATGTATACAATACAAATTGTATATTACACGGTATTAAGCAGCAGAGAAAGTTTATGAACTAGAACTACACAAACCACGTGGATGAGTATTAGAAACATTTTACTGAATGAAAAGAGCAAATTGCAGATTACATACAGTATAACTTTTTAAATTTTTTCAGTATAACTTATATACAATAAAATGGATTCTTTTTGGTGTGCAGTTCTATGCGTTTTGATAAGTGCATAAGTGATGTAACCACTACACAATCAAAATACAACACAATTCTATCATCCTTTCAAGTTCCTTTGTGTTCCTTAGGATTCATCCTATTCCCCAATCCCAGATTCTGGTAAGTACTGATCTGTTTTCTGTTCCTACAACGTTTCCTTTTCCAGAATGTCATCTAAATATAATCGTATGTGATGTAGCCTTTTAAGCCTGATTTCTGTCACTCAGATAATACATTTGGGAGTCATCCATGTTGTGTTTCAGAAATTTATTCCTATTTGATTGTTAGGTAATATGTTACTTATGAATGTACTGCACTTTATTCATTTACTACTTTTGGGTTCTTTCTAACTTTTGGTGACTATGAATAAAAACACTATAAACATTTACATACAGGTTTTTGTGGGAGCTAAAGTTTTCTTTTCTCTTGTACAAACACCAAAGAATAAGACTGCTCAGTTTATGGCAAATATATGAATAATTCTACAAAATTGGCAAACTGTTTTCCAAAGTGGCTGGGCCATTTTGCATTCCCACCAATGATGGAGGTGTTCAGATTGACCCACATTCTCACCAGCACTTGGTTTTGTCAAGGTTTTTTGTTTGTTTGTTTACTGTAATCATCCTACCAGGTGTGTAGCCATTTGATTGAAGTTGTATTTCCATGGTGATAAATGGTATGAGCATCTTTCCATGTTCTTATTTACCATTTGTGTACCATGTTTGAAGTCTCTGTTCAAATACTTTGTTCATTTTTATGGTTTTGCTACATTGGTCAAACTGATCAGGGATAGCAACAGACAGAGATATAGAGAAATTATTGATTTATGAGATGAAAGGCCATAGTTGAGATTTTACAGGTATATATAAAAATGATAAGGAAACACTGTACATAAGTTTACACTGACAAATTCAACAACTTCAAATGGGCAAATATCTTGAAAGACACTTATTATAGACAAGAAGAAATAGAAAATGGTAACCCTATACTGTTAAAAATTTTGTAAATCTGAGTCTAGTTAACACACAATGTTATGTTAGTTTCAGGTGTATAACAGTGATTCTTCATGTCTGTAAGTTATGCTATCCTCACAAGTGTAGCTGCCATGTGTCACCATATAATGCCGTTACAATACGATATTATTTATTTGAATCTTTTTTTTCTTAGCTAAAGTTTTATCTATTTTGCTTAACTTTTCAAAAATCAGCTCATGGTTTTGTTGATTTAAGAAAAAAATTTTTTAATGTTTATTTCTGGGAGAGGGAGCAAGAGAGACAGAACATGAGCAGGGGAGGGGCAGAGAGAGAGGGAGACACAGAATCAGAAACAGACTCCAGGCTCTGAGCTGTCAGCACAGAGCCCAAGGTGGGGCTTGAACCCACGGACAGTGAGACCATGACCTGAGCCGAAGTCAGACACTTAATTGCTGAATCGACTGAACCACCTAGGTGCCCCTTTGTTGATTTTTTTTCTATTGTTTTATCTAGTCTTTATTTCTGCTTTGATCTTTTTTATTTTTTTTTCTTCTGTTCTCCTGTTTCTAGTTACTTGAGGTATAAGGTTAGGTTGTTTATTTGAGATTTTTCTTTTTTCCTGAAGTAGGCATTTATGAATATAAATTTCATTCTTAGTACTGCTTTTGCTGTATCCCATTCATTTTGGTGTATTGTGTTTCTGTTTTCATTCATTTCAAGATATTTTTTGATTTCCCTTTTGATTTCTTATTTGACCCATTAAGTTGTTCAGGACTGTGTTAATTTCCACATATTTGTGAATTTTCCAGCTTTCCTTCTGCTATTGATTTTTAATTTCATTACACTGTGAAGATACTAGATATGATTTCAGTCTTCTTAAGTTTATTAAGACTTGTTTTTTGACCTAACATGTGATCTATCCTGTGATCTATCATTCCTGGAGAATGAGACACGTGCACTTGAGAAGAATGTGTTCTCTGCTGTTGTCAGATGGAATGTTCTCTATGTATCTGTTAGGCCCATTTGGTCTATAGTGTTGTCTACTGTTTTCCTATTAATTTCGTCTGGATTTTCTATCCATTATTGAAAGTGGGGTACTGATATTTCCTACTATTATTGTATTGCTATTTCTCCTTTCAGTTCTGTCAATATTTGCTTTCTATATTTAGGTGCTGTCATATTGGGTGCATATATATTTATAATTATATATTTTCCTGGTTGTCAGCAGGGCTTTATTCCTTTATGGAGGCTCTAGAGGAGAATCCATTTCTTTGTCTTTTTCAGCTTTTAGAGGCCATCCACATTCCTTTACTCATGGCCTCTGTTCTCCATCTTCAAAGCCAGCAACAGTGACCAAGTCCTTTTCAAACTACCATCTTGCTAGTCCGCCTTCTGTCATCACATCTCTCTTTCTTTCTTCTTCTTTTTTTTTTTACATTTATTTATTTTTGAGAGACAGAGAGACAGAGCACAAGTGGGGAGGGGCAGAGAGAGAAGGAGACAGACTCCGAAGTAGGCTCTAGTCTCTGAGCCATCAGCACAGAGCCTGATGTGGGGCCTGAACTCACAAACCACGAGATCATGACCCAAGCCAAAGTCGGACACCTAACTGGGCCACCCAGGCGCCCCTGTCATCACATCTTTCTAAGACCACTGCCAGGAAAGGTTTCCCTAAAGAATTTTAAGGATTGTGTGGGCCCACCTGGATAATCCAGAATAGTCTATCTTTAAAAAGTCCTTAACATTAGTCATATCTGCCAAGTCCCTTTTGCATATAAGGTAATATATTTACAGGTTCCAGGGATTAGGATGTGGGCATTTTGGGGGGAGGACGAGAGCATTATCTTGCCTACCAAAACACCCACTATACTGGTTAATTTAAAACATCAGACAATACCAAATGTTGGCAAGAATATGGAGCAGTTAGAGTTCTACATTGCTTGTGAGGATGCAAAATGGCACAACCATTTTGGAAAACAATTTAGCAACCTCTTCAACAGTAAGCATACATCTACCACGTGACCCAGTAATTCCACTTCTAGATATTTACCCAAGAGAAATGAAAACATATGTCTACAGAAATGGGTGTCCACGAATGTTCATGGCTGTTTGCATAATAATACAAAACTGGAAACAACCCAAATGTCCATCAATATATCGATTGATACAAATGGTGGGATATTCACATTATGGATATTACTTAGCATTAAAAAAAAACCTAATTGCTGATATACACAGCAACATGAATAAATCTAAAAACATTATGGGGGTGCCTGGGTGGCTCAGTCAGTTACGCATCCAACTTCAGCTCAGGTCATGATCTCATGGTTTGTGGGTTCAAGCCCCATGTCGGGCTCTGTGCTGATAGCTTAGAGCCTGGAGCATGTTTCAGACCCTGCCTCTCTCTCTCTCTCTCTCTCTCTCTCTCTCTCCGTCCCTCCCTCCCTCTCTCTCCCCCTCTCCCACTCATGCTCCGTCTCTCTCTGTCTCTAAAAAAATGAATAAATGTTAAAAAAAATTTTTAAACATTATGATAAAAGAAACAGATGGTTTGATTCTGGCAAAGAAGCAAAAAGCAAACTGAGGGCAAAGCACAAGCTAACACCCTGCACCCACCCCACCCCCAGGTGGGGGTGACATGATATGGGTGACATTTCTCTAAGAAAAGAGAAAAACAAATGGTTAACTAATAGAGATCATAGTCATTCAGGACATGAGTCTCCATCAGTTTACAACTGTCTTAATGATTAGCAAGAAAAATGCAATCTCCAGAAACCTATAGATTCAATTTCCTGGACTCTAAAGTCCCTTGCCTCCATAGGAAAGAAAATCTTATATAATCAGTCACTCTTCACAACCCCAGTGCAGCTTTTTCTGCCTATGGGCCCTGTCTCCATACTATAATAAAAACACCCTTTTGCACTGAAAATGTCTCAAGAATTCTTTCTTGGCTGTTGGCTCCCAAACCCCACTTCAAACCACATCAATATCATGAATGAGAAATTCTTCAATATATATATATTAAAAAAAAAAGGCAGATAAGTGATTGCTTGTGCCAGGCATAGAGGACAGACAGACTGAATCAGGATGGGAAACATTTGGGTTATTTATACATTTGTCAAAACCCATCAAACTGTAGACTTAAAATGCCTTTCCTTTACTGGATATCAATTATTCCTCAATTTGGTTGTTTTAAAGGGTATAACAAACAAGGAAATTGGAAATTCATATTTAGATATAACATAATTAAATTACATAATTACAAAGATAAAAAGATTTCAGATGCCATCACTGTTTTTAAATATATATATATATATATTAATTTAACCTTTCCCTCTTATTGCAACCCAGTGGATTATAAATTTTTTGAGTGAAGAAACCAATCCCATTCAGCATGTGGAAACTGTGGTGATGGTTAAGAGCCTGAATTTGGAGTCAGAACTGGGTTAGAATATCTGATCCACCATTTATTTACTCTTTGACCGTGGGCAAGCTAAACATTATAAGCTACAATTCTCTCATCTATAAAATAAGAATGGTAATAGTTTATGTATCTTAGAGTTAATTATGATGTTAAATGAAGTAGCATACATAAATTTATAACAGGGTGATTATGGTAATGTTAATGATTGTTATTAGGTAAACTAGGGGTTCAAAAACCATATGTTAATCATGTGACTTTGAACACTTAAGCTGTGTCTTCTTCATTTAGAAAAATTGGGATAAATACCCAAAATGTAGAAGATTAGGGTGAGTAGGGATGCCTGGGTGGCTCAGTCAGTTGAGCATCTGACTCTTGATTTCGGCCCAGGTCATGATCTCAGGGTCATGGGATAGAGCCCCGTATTGCTTAAGATTCCCTCTCTCTCTCTCTGTCTCTATCCCTCCCTCTGCCCCTTGCCCGACTCATGCTCCCTCTAAAAAAAAAAAAAAAAAAGACTGGGTGAGTACAAAATGAGTTAATCTTGTAGACCATACAATTATATGAAAATCATTATTTCAGCTTCATCTTTAAATTGGTCAACTGCATTTTTAATACTGTAGCAGCAGTGAGGCGTTTCAAAGTATTGAAGAAAGTGATTGCTACTTCTTGAGTCTAATAATTTAACATAGAAGAGAAGGAATACAAAGGTACATAAAGCTTTCTATGACAGAACCATTTAAATGCAAATAACCCCAGTAATAAACCTGCATTCCAAGGATGGTTCCTGGAAGGCTTCCGAGCTATAACAGTCAGGCTGCCTTGCTTTGGAAGGCCTTCTTGTTACTGTCACAGTTTGCCCCAACAAGCAAAACTTCCTCCTGGAAGCTTTTCCTGAACTCCAGACTTAGTAAAGTGACTTCTTTGTTCTCCTACTGCATTTACTGTATATGAAGGGCATAATTTGTTTATGCTTCTATCTTTTCTAATAAGAGTGCTTAAAAGGGTATAAAATCATGGATTTCCAATTACATTTCTAATCATAGTGCTTGGCACATAGTCACAACTAATAAATGATAACTGCTACTGTATCAGATATAATTACAGCCTTCAAGGAGCCTGTAATCACCAGGTACGTAATCACCAGTTTACTTGTATGTAAACAAATAAATGCTGAACATATTAATGCTTGTCATAATGGCAGCATGAAACAAGTAGAATGTTGGCATAAAGGAGGGAATAACCCACTCATCATGGTGGATAGAGTTAGGGTGAGGCTCACAAAGGACGAAAAAAAATTTTTAGCAGAGAGCATAATTGGGAAGGAGAAGGCAATAGTACATATAAAGACACAAAAGCTTGAAACATCAAGGGATGTTTTACTAACTGCAAATAGTTTGAGGTGTTTAGAGAATTAAGTTTGAGTAAGAGCAGTAAAAATAACTTTGAAAAAGCCAGCAGGGACAAGATGATGTAAGAGAATCATCTGGTGTAAGAGAATATGATATTTGGGTATTTTCTGCAGGCATGGGGAGCCACAAAACTGTTTTTATTTTTAATATTTTTATTTATTTTTGAGAGACAGCAAGAGACAGAACATGAGTGGGAGAGGGGCAGAGAGGGAGGGAGATACAGAATCTGAAGCAGGATCTAGGCTCTGAGCTGTCAGCACAGAGCCCAACGTGAGGCTTGAACTCACGAACCACGAGATCATCACCTGAGCTGAAGTCAGACGCTTAACTGACTGAGCCACCTAGGCTGCCCGAAACTATTTTATTATAGGAAAGTCATGTTGAAATTGATTGCTTTTGGCAATACTAATTGTTCTATATTTTACCACACAGCAACATAGGGCAGAGGTGAAGGAATTACATTTTTAGTCTCCAAATATGATGCTTTTAAATTTCCTGATATGCTTCAAGAGTCCATAGAAAGTCCTTTCTTACCTTGTGACTGCCTTTGGGATATCATCAAATGGCCATGGTGATCCAAAGAGTCCACATCCACTGGCTATTAATGCAGCCATCTTCTCACTTTTCAAATTAATTTGAGCTCACAATGCACATCTTAGAGCAAAGAAGATTTCAATTAAAAAGGACCCTTTAAAATACATCCTCTTCTTAAGAGTGGTAACCTCTGTTTTCAACTGGTATGACATCAGACAATAACTATGACATCATTGGGTTGCTGCAAGGGCGAGGACAAGGAAGCCGGTGACCCACTAGGACAATAAATAATGACACTCTGTGCTTTTCTCCTTCCTCAGGTTCTCTTACAGCCTGAACCATACTTTGAGAAAATAGTTGTGTGGTATGTCAAGCTGGTGATTCTTAAAGACATGCAGTCAAATGAATACCGGGCACAGTGTAAGTGGAAGATGTGCGCATTTAGTCGTACATGATTCGTTCACATACAAAACCCCAGTGTTTGTGAATTTGCATATGTGAATGTATACATACATGTTCAATTGGAGGTTTCCTGCAAGAAAGCATAGCTGTTGTAGCATAGCTGTTGTTATGCTTTCGGAAAAATGCACATGGCATGGTGAGGAGGAAGATCTGAATATATTCATCCAGATTAGCTGCATTTATTAATTTAACCAAAATTTGTGAGAAGGCATTGCTTTAGACTTAAGTATGCAGAAATGAAGAGACGTAGCTCCTGACTTGAAGAATTGTACTAAATCCAGTAGGGATACACATAGGGTGAATAAATGAAATTCAAATACATTCTGTGGTAGAGCTATTATGTACCTCTGTAGAAATCAAGACGACTATGGAATCATTAATCAGGCATTTAATGCCGCTTCCAAACAAGGCATTTAAGAATTGAGGCTATAGGGGCGCCTGGGTGGCTCAGTCGGTTAAGCGTCCGACTTCGGCTCAGGTCACGATCTCGCGGTCCATGAGTTCGAGCCCCATGTCGGGCTCTGTGCTGACTGCTCAGAGCCTGGAGCCTGTTTCAGATTCTATGTCTCCCTCTCTCTCTGACCCTCCCCCATTCATGCTCTGTCTCTCTCTGTCTCAAAAATAAATAAATGTTTAAAAAAAAAAAAAAAGAATTGAGGCTATAAAGTGAATGAAATACAGACCTTACCCTAAAGGAGGAGTTCAAAGTCTATGAATAGGCAATCAGAGAACAAGTAATTGGTGTCTCAGCCATATTTCCCACAAACCTACACCCCAAGTCAAGTTTTAATTGGTTTTGTTTTCTTTTTCTGGATCCTGGTGTTTCAAACCACCTTACCCATTAATTTTGTTCTTATAAGTAGATGACACACCATCTCTTTTCAACTTATTGCTTCAATTCATAATCTCTCACAGTGAAAAAAGTTCTGTGCAAGTTGTAGATATTAAGTGCATCCAATCTCTCATTCCGTACACATTTGTTTAGTGCATATTATGTGTTCCAGGCACTATTCGAGTTAAAGTAGAAGTCCCAACAGGGTAAATTCAGGCAATGGCTATATTAGCAACCAGATGTTTCCTCCGAAGTCTTAGTAGCAGAAAACGTATAGAGCTGTAAAGTGTATGACAACTACCACCACATACCTCTGCTGAAATGAGTTGAAAGCTATTTGGTCCCCAAGGAGTGCTCTCTCTTCCTCACCTCTTTAAGAAAGGTATTGCCGTAACATAAATGTGACATACCCTCCGGGTCATTAAGAACAGAACCAGAACTGCCAGTTCATTCCAAGTCAGTTCCTAGCAACAACGAGTTAGCAATAATATCTTTGAAGTTGGGTGAGAAATGAATTTGTGCTTCTAGGGTCAAAATATACTATGTCTCAGTGGGTGACATAGTCCCATAAGTAGGGGGCTGACATTAAATCACATGTTACTTGACTTTAAAGCTTTTAACTTTGATTTTTCTTTTCTTCCATTTCCCTTCCCTTCTCTTCCCCCCCCTCCTATTTTTTTCCTCCCTTCTTTCCCTCCTTCCTTTCTTTCTTTTCATGTGTAGACAGCACATGTGGCATAAAAACAACCACACTGGAAACAGAATTGTATCTGATTTTGAACATTTCCTACCAAATCTGTCTCTCTTCAATGTAGACTTTGCTGTATCAGGAGACAGAGTAGGTATATATCAACAACCCTGAGAAATGGTTGCAGAGAGGTCAGATTCTTTCCTGTGTTAGTGACAAAACAGCTTTAATTAATTAATTAATTATTTGTGACAAAAACAGACTTAAAATTCATTTCATGTTAGCTCATCTTTCAGTACCTTGTCCAGGTTGCCCTTTTGTTTTTTGTTTTTTGTTTTTTTTCAAAGAGGGAGGAGTGAGAAATAAGATGATCCTATTCCAAACTTGACAAGTTGTAAAATATTTCTCTCAAATCAGTCTTCTTTCTGCGTTTCCCCCTCATTACCTCATTGGTAACTGCTTTTTCTTTCCAAAACGAGTCAGGTGAGGATGTCAACATGGCTCTGAATAAAAGATGCTAGTATGCCATCACAAAAACAAAACAAAGTCGAAACAAAGTAGGGAAAACGCTGCTTGTCCACTTCCCTAAATTGTTCTCCTTGGGGCATGGTGATGTGCATTTCTTTTTGAATCATTTCGTTGATATTAAACCAGGCCCTTGTGCTTTCTAAGCAACAGAAATTGACAAGAGGCCAAATGGACGTTTCATGCAAGGCTTTATTGGGGCTTTTGCTTGAGCACAGGGGAGGCAGAACAAAGCAAGAATCCTCAGGCTGACTCTCCCAGGAAAGGTAGAGTTTTTTAAAAGAAACTTGGGTGGAAAAGGGTGATACCTAAGCAAGTAGAAATGGGGATTTATCAGCACCTGTGTATTTTTTTTAATGTTTATTTTTGAGAGAGACAGAGACAGAGTGTGAGTGGGGGAGGGGCAGAGAGAGAGGGAGACACAGAATCTGAAGCAGGCTCCAGGCTCTGAGCTGTCAGTACAGAGCCCGGTGTGGGGCTCCAACCCATGTACTGTGAGATCATGACCTAAGCTGAAGTCTGATGCCTGACTGACTGAGCCACTCAGGGGCCCTAGCACCTGTGCATTTAAAGGAAAGGTCATGTTTCTTCATGTTAATTGCACCTGTAATTAACATGTTAAACCTCTGCCCTGGGTGTGATTTTTCCTATTATAATGAGGGGAAAAGTCAGTGAAAGTTCAGCACTGGGGTCCACCTGGGTGCAGACTGGTTTAATCTGGTCTTGCCTAATCTCCATAGTAAGCATCCTCCCAAGGACATAGAGTTTTAGGTGTTTGTTTGCTTGTTTGTTTGTTTCCCTGGTGAAGGCAACCAAAGAATTCTGGATTTGTGGTCAGGGTTGAGGGGACCCGAGTCTAGTCCCTTTTTTCTTATCTTCACTGAACTCTGTCAGCTAATCACCATGACCAAGTTGACAAGCTGATGGAAATTCCTCCATGTGAACTAAGGAAACATTAACAACTTAAACATTTTTAGTAAGATTGATTTTATTTTACTTTATTAAAATATTTCTGTGGTTCCCAGAATACCTTTTGTTTATAGACCTTCAGATTTGGGGCCAGGATTGATTCTAAGATTATTCTGTTGCCTATACATTTGAGTTATAATATCATTAAAACTGAGTAAATCTGAAAAACCTTGGAAGTTCAACTCTATCAATTAAAGAAACTCATATTCTACTTTTTTGTTTTGCTGGTTCATTAACTCAGAGCAAACAAAAAACAAAACAGGCCACAGGAAATGCTCTCAGCAAATGAGTTTTGAATGACTACTTATAGACAAGGAGACAAATCATCAAATAAATTGAAACTTACTCTTAAACTTTGTCATAAAGTAGTAGGTTTTGTGTTTAATTTTTTGCATGTAGGCCATTAGGGTGAAGACTATATAGTGTTATGCCCAGAATTCGTAATCCCCAAAGACCACCAGGGAGCCGAGTCCGATGCAAAAGCAAAAGAGCCTTTATTCGGGCTAGCTCTAGCTCAGTCCCCTACCTGCACCGACGCAGCGGTGAGATTCCGGGGAGAGAGAGCGAGTTTCAAAAGCACAAAGGTTTTATAGGGGTCTAGGGGCAGCCGATTGGCTGGGGAAGGGTCAGAGTCCTGTTACGCAGGTTGCTGGGCGTGTTTTGATCAGGAAGTTTGAATGGGTGAGCGGGAGGTTACTCAAGGGGAGGAGGCTCGATCTGAGGTTTCTGCGATTTTCCTGGAAAAGGGGTCATGTCGGGGTCATAGTCACTCAAGGTGGAGAACACAGAACAAGATGGAGTCGGCCGGCGTAGGCCCGCCCTTTCAATAGAAATTGGGGCTTTTGCATTTTTTTTCTACTAAATAATACTGTCCCTTGTGGAGAGAGTAGTCAAGGAGAGGAAGATTGGATGATTGTCCTTTATTTACTTCCACCTTAGTAAACATTTATTTTGTTTCAGTTCTATTGGTTTCTACTGGCTCAAAGGTAAATTTGTTCTATTGCATTAAAAAACTATGCAGGGGCACCTGAGTGGCTCAGTCGGTTGAGCATCCAACTTCAGCTCAGGTCATGATCTCACGGTTCGTGAGTTCGAGCCCCACATCGGGCTCTGTGCTGACAGCTCGGAGCCTGGAGCCTGTTTAGGATTCTGTGTGTCCCTCTTTCTCTGACCCTCCCCTGCTCGCTTTCACTCTGTCTCTCTCAGAAATAAACATTAAAAATTAAAAAAAAAACCAACTGTGCAGTCATATGGAGAGAAGGGGGATGAATATTGAGGACATCGGTCCTAACAGAAACACAATTATAAGAGGGAAAATTATTTTTTACAGACGAGGAAGTAAAGATAGTTGGTATAAGTGAGCAGAGCTCAGACGAGTTTCATAAAATTTTCCTTTTTTATTTTTACCTTTTTTATTATAAAGTAACACAGATATAGACAGCTGTATGAGTCAGGTGCAGACCTTAGTGAATTATTGTATGGCAAACACCCTTGTAATCAGATGGAGATACAGAACTTTTCCAGCCACCTCAGAAGCTCCTCCCAACATCAGCCCCTTTCTTGCCTCCAAAAGTACTCATTATCCTGACTGTGACAGCAGCCACATCCTTGCGTGTGCATCCCTAGATACCATAGTTAGATTTTGCCCATTTTTAAAAACTTGATATGTCTCTTAAGTCTCTGTTTAAATTTACATATTTCTATTCTATCCCCTTCTTTTCCTTACATTATAGCTATTGAGGAGACAGCAGATTTTTACCTCTAGATTTTCCACATTCTGGATTTGCTGAGCACATACTTATGATGGAGTCTAGTATCTTTCTCCTGAAAAAATATATTTTGTACTAATTTGCAGCTAAATCCAGAGGCTTGATCAAACTCATGCCGGACTCCTTTGGCAAGATAATAAGTGGTGCTGTATTATTTACTCAAGGAACACAGTGCCTGCTGTTCACTTCTTTTTGCTGTCAGTAACCCCCAGTGCTCAATGCTACCAGTGTCTTTTCAATGTCTTTGTAGTCACTTTGGTTTCTTGAAGCTCATGCTTGAGTATATTTCTTAGGAAGGGCTCATGGCAACAATATTCCTTGAGGATTTGCCTGTTGATAACAGTTGTCTGTGCTTTTTGTACTTGAAGTTCAATATTACTAGATACAAATCTAGCAGGGGAGGGGCAGAGAGAGAGGGGGAGAGAATCTTAAGCAGGTTTCATGCCCATCATGGGGCTCGATCTCACAACTGTGAGATGTTGACCTGAGCTGAAAGAGTCGGGTGCTTAACCAACTGAGCCACCCAGGTGCCCCTCGATGCTATCTTTCTAATGTGATTTGGAAGGATCACCCAAAAAATTATGCTGCCACTACCATCATTCTAGAGTATGCTCTAGGGAATCTGAAGCCCAAGGAGATAAAGTTATTTGTCCGAGATCACACAACTATCGGCTGAAGATAGATGTATACGTAAAGCATCTTGATAATGCCAGGTACAGATAATCTGCCTAACACATGCTCTTTCCTTCCTTCTTTCCTTCTTCCCCTCTTCTTCCCAGCCTTCTTCCTTTCCTTCCTTTCTCCAATTCTCCTCATTCCCTCCAGAGCCTATATTTAAAACCAGTGATTTCTGACTTCAAAGCCTCTGCAAGCTCATTTAATATGCTATGCATCTACCCCATAATGTGAAGTCGCTAGAGCTTTTCAACAAATTTAAACAAAATTAACTTTACTAAAACCTATAGTCATCTTGCTCTAAAGAACACTTTCCATTATGTTTTTATGCTCACATTCTTTTCAAATGGAATCTACAAATGTTAGATTATTTGACACATGCCTCATTAAAATTGGTTTGTTAGAAGTAAATTGGTCCCCTTATTTTAATTAATCCATTTATAGAGATTTTATATAATCCTTTAAAAGCCTTCTTTCTTATCTTCTACTACGGCCTAGGAAACTACATTTGATTAGGAGTCAATGAAATCTGAATCTGAAAAACCTTGATTTCACTTTCAAATTTACAGAATTTCACAGAATTTAAAGAGATTTTTTTAAATTAACATTTTTTTTTTAAAAAAAGAGATTTTTAAAAATTTCACAGAATTTAAAGAGATTTTAAACTTGGCCAAAGTTGAACGTTCCGCTTTTGAAAAATCTTCTAAAAGATCAATTTTGAATAGAAAGCTATGCAGCTCTCAGAGACAGGTCCCTAAAATTCTAAGCTCCGTTGGTTAGGGTGCTTGTTTACTGATGATACTTGACTGAAACAGATTCATTCAAAAATTGAATGCCCCATGAAGGCTCCCAAGGAATTTACACTGTATACTCTGTCATATAAACATTCCAACTTACTAATTCTCCATAATCCTCTATGTAAAGCCAATCAGTAATTAGATGGTGGGGAGCAGAGTTTTGCTTCAGGTATGAAATCACCACACAAGTCCTAAGGGATTTATAGCTCTATTTTAAGCTAGCGCTTTTATAAAATCCTGTTCCAGTTTTTGGCTCTGTAATGGATTTCCCAGGTTGGTGATACACCACACAGAAAACACCGTTTCCTTATTTTTCTTTCCTTGAACTTCCTGCTCTTACTGTGCAGGCTTAGTTCATACTGTTTGAATTTACTTATTGTGGTTTGCATAAAATTACCATTCACTCATCTACACATAGTAGATAATGGTTATTTGCCTATAAATCTAACAGGTACTGAGTTTTATTTACCCTCCTGCTCTGTGGGCACTCTCTGAACAAACCGTCAGTTGTTCTTGAAACATTTTCCATTTTTATGAGATTTGGACCTGTTTCTCCTTGTTGCTTTGTGTGCTTTTTAGCAGCTTGAGGCTCCTTCTTTCATGGTGTTTACTCTGGAGCTGGTGTGAACAGAGGCCCTTGGAAATGGTGGAGTGTTAATATCCTGGAGTGTGTCCTGCTACATGTAAAAAAGATCGCGTCGCTAGGCTGCCGGGAGCTGCAGCGGAAGCCGGGCTTTCACAACATGTGCAGACACACTCACAGTCATGAACGGTCACACACCTACGCTCAATCTCTCACGCTCTCCGACTGCGCATGTGCAGAAACGGTCCAGGAAACCCGACCCCACGTTCATCGGGATGTTTGTTGCTTTGCATTCATTCTCAGAATATTTGGAGCCTCGGGTGTGTTTCTCATTAATGCTCATGTTTGATTGTCCTAAGTAATTTTTTTTTAAGTTAAATCAACCTGTATCAAAAACTGTCACTTTGCTTTAAAGGAGCACAATTAGCTTGCTCTGTGGGCACAAAAAGCAAAGAAAGAAAGAAATGAAATATCTGTGTTTCTTTACATGTGTTTCCATAAATGAGAATGGCAGTAAGACACGGGAGTACATTTGAGGTTCAGGGGATTTTAAGGAGCTTTTGAACAAATCAAGCACAAAGTAGCATTACTTATACAAAGAAACTCATTCAAAACAGAGCTTGTTAACGGAATGTGGTTTAAAATCATGTGTTTTAAATAGATCTTCAGAACTGAAAGTTACTGGGCCAGAGACTGAGAGGTAATATAAGCTGATAGCTGAATATAGTAACTATAAATTTGGAGGTGCATTGTTTCACCCCAATCATATGCAGGATAACGTACTTGGGCCTGAATGACTTCATAAATTTCCCAAAATGCAGTTTTTGAATCTATTTCTGTTTTACCTAACTACATAGGGGCTCTCCTCAATCTGAGCTTGGTAATGCTGTGCCCCTTTTAAGACAACAGGGAGAAAAAGCTTCTGTCTATCTATCTATCTAATCTGAACCTAAGTGGCTAAATCAAGTGTTTTAAGATCCAGATATCAGTTTCATGTTGCCTCCTGACTCTTAATTATTCTTTCAGTTCACTCTTCCATTCTACATATTTTAAATAGTGTTTTTTATAGTAATCTTTTTTTTTTAATTTTCTATATTTGACATCTTGGGTGGCTTGGGGAGGGATTACCCTCCAGAGGTTATCTAGTTCCTAGAGATAGCAAACGCCTGGCTTATGAGCACACCTTTCATATGCAAACCAACCAATCATAGCTCATACCTCCAATCCCCTCCATTTTCAAATTTTCACACACCAGGCCAGTAGTCTCCCTGCCCTAAATCACCCCAGGGCCAGGTACTAGACAACGAGGGACCACCCTACCCACTGAAATTGTTCAGTCTATCCAATCCTAAACTTATGCAATGTACTCACCCTGCTTCACTCATTCCTTCCCTCAAACCCCTAATTTTCCCTTTTTTCCTTCTGCCTCCTGACAGATCCGAGTGCTTCCCCATGTGGCTCTGCAAGCCATGAAGGGCCCCTTTCTTTTGAGAATTGTAGATAATAAACCGTCTTTTCAATGGTAGTCATCTTTGGATCTGTCGGCCCGCCATACCTGATCTAAACAAATCCTGGGTACATTTTCATACCCTTTGGCACCCATTCCTGTTGTAGACTCCAGGCTTCTCTCTAGCTTTTTTTGTTTCCTATTACTAAAGAACTTTCTGGCTGTGGACCATGGCTACAGCTATTAGACACTTCTTTTCAGTGAGGGACCCTCTTGTAAAACTCCTGTTCCAGGGAAGTTCCTTGAATGACGGACGGTTAGGCATCAGCCTGCCCCTGGCTTTTGTGGTAAAGGTACTCCATTCAGCCAAGCATAACCCAATCTCCACTGCTGCCTCAGGGGTGGAGTAGAGTACATTTGTGATGTGCTTCTCCTGCTGCACCTGCCCTAGGCTCTGCCGTCATCTCAAACCACAACCAGCCTTACGTACTTCATTCATCCCAACTTCAGATCCCAGTCCTCCCATGAAATATAAGAGCCTTCTGCCCAATCGTCCAGGCTCGTTTCTGCTCTTTCTTATATATTTTCTCCACCATCTCCACCCAACCATCTTTCTACTATCTAGTCAAAGTTGTATCAGTCCTTCAATCTTCTATGAAATCTCCAATAATGCCCTCTTCCTTGCATTTGACTGTATTGAATTGAACATTTTATTATTTGTTGTCTTCTTCTATTTTGTGTGCATTTTTCTTATCTAGTTGGATTACTAGCTTTTAAAATACTTGTAAAAAAAACCTGAACTGTAAAAAAAAAGCTTGAAATTTGACAGAGGACTTGAGCATATTACTTACAAGTTGTATTAGTCTGCTTGGACTTCCACAACAAAATCCCACAGGCTGGGTGACTTAAACAGCAGACATTAATTTTCTCAGAGTTCTAGAGGCTAGAATTCCCAGATCAAGGTCAGGTAAGGTGGGTTCCTATAAGCCAACTCTTCTTGACTTATAAACATCCACCTCTCACTGAATCCTCTCATGGCCTTTCCAAGATGCTCTCATATGTAAAGAGAGAGAAAGACAGTTCTCTGGCATCTGTTCTTCTAAGGACACCACTCTCACCAAGATCAGGGCTCTTTCCAATGATCTAACTTAACCTAATCCCTTTCCTAGAGGCCCCATCTCCAAATACAGACAGAGATCTGGTGCTTCAAACATATGAATTGTAAGGGGACAGAAGTCAAGTGACTATGACCATATCTTTACATTTAAAAAGGAAGATAATACTACTCAAAATTTCTGCCCAAAGTCTACCAAAGGGCTGGATCACGTTAAGTGTTCAGAATATAAATCTTAAATAAAGAATTTTATTCTGTGTATTTATCAAATTGATATAGCAGAACAAGAAGTAAATTTGTGTCACCTGAGCTTCTGGAATTAACTTTTCTGGCTTTTAGTGTTGGGTATGGAGAGCTGTATATTGGATACATAGGAGAGCTACTAGAAAGCCTTCACATGTTCACAGCTGGTTCTTTCCATTGCTACTACACACAGGATGAAATAGTCTATGGTGTAAAATTCTCCTCCTCTCTAAAAGGAAATTTTTAAGAATACTTCAGAGAGAATCATCTTGTTCATTGTATTATCAATCTAGCATCACATTCCAGCATTAAAATCCCAGAATTCTAGCAGAAATATGGAGAGGCCATTTAAAATCACACATCATAGCTGTAGAGGCCAGTTTTTTTTTTTTTTTTTCCATTTGGAATTTAGGACTCTTTTTTAGTAAGCTCCACCCTGTCCTTCCCAGGTTGATTAGACTTGGTGTCTTATACTCTTCCCAAAGAAACTCAAATTCCTTTTGGTGAGTATTAGACAAAAAATTCAATTCAAGTTAAAATTGCCTCCCCAGGCCACTCTCCAGAATTTCAAGTTAGTCATTCAGTCCATCATGGTTCCTAAATCATGGATCTTTTGAAATAATATTTCCTGGGTGCTGCCACCTGTTATTACAAGCACTTCTTTTGATTTACCCCTAACTTTCTTCTTGTTCTTACCTTCTTTCTGCTTTATTCCACATTGTCACCATGCCCAAGAAAAACATATATTCTCTTCTTTAAGAATTCTCTCGTATGAATTACTTTTCTCAGTTAATGGAATCACTTTTGATTCCTTCTACTTTCACATCCCACAGATGTAACTGATCACTGAATCATGAAGATTCTCTCTCTTAAACACTTCCAAATTCATTCATCCATTCAACAAGGATTTCTTGAGAATCTTGTATGTGCCAGGCTATATAGGGGTTTGATGGTGAATGAGATGGGCCCAGTCCCCACCCTCATTGGTTTTAGAGTCTAGTGGGCAATGAGTTTTCACTCCCTGGGAAAGTGCTAGGCTGAACTCACCATAGAAGCGATGTCAGGGCACAGAGAGAGTAGCCAAGTACAAAAGAAGCGATGTCTATTAGCGAAATGGAACTGACTTCAGCAATTAGAAGTGACTTCTAGATGGTTCCCTCACCTCTAACTGATCTTATATTTGCTGATAAATCTTTCTTTCTTTCTTTTTTTAAATTTTTTGATGTTTATTTATTTTTGAGAGAGAGAAAGACAGAGCGTGAGTGGGGAAGGGTCAGAGAGAGAGAGGGAGACACAGAACCTGAAACAGGCTCCAGGCCCTGAGCTGTCAGCACATAGCCAGATGCAGGACTTGAACTCATGGACTACGAGCTGAGCTGAAGCTGAAGCTCATGACCTGAGCTGAAGTCAGACACTTAACCGACTGAGCCACCCAGGTGCCCTAAACCTTTCTTTCTAGACACAGACTTTATGACATGCTTGTTTAGGAGCTACTGATAAATTTCCATTACCTACAGAAGAGCTAAACTCAGCATATCATATATAACCCTGTGTGGGATACCTGTAGCCATTCCACATTAGCTGGGGAAGTGCTCAAATAAAAATACACTTTGAACTTCCATGAATTTTCTCCTTCCTCCTATATTTGTTCACCTGATGAACTCATTTTAGATTCAGCTTTAATGTCATCATTATGAAAACTTTCCTAACCCTTCAATTTCTCAAGTAAAATTAACTGATTTTTTTGTCTGATTTTGTAGCTTGTCACAAGCGCATATTGTTCCTGTGACTGCCTCTTTGTCCAGACTATATATTTTTGAGCCGTCAGACTATTTTATTTTTGTTATTTTTCTAGCTCTGAAAATGGCACCCAACACATCAGAGGTCTTCAGCAAATACATCCTCAATTAAGTTAATAAAGAGTGAATTCGACTCTTTTCTCTCTTCACCAGGATCAATGCACTCAACTCCTTTTTGTTTGATTTTTCTCCTTCTCATTTGCAGAAATCATTTATTCCAAGAAACCTCTTTAATAACGGTTGAACTACTTGTGGAGTGCACTGTTGAGTTAATAGGAGAATGATCAATCTTTAGTAAAGCTGGGCTACAAAATGGATAAAGGACCTGAATGTGAGACAGGAAACCATCAAAACCCTAGAGGAGAAAGCAAGAAAAGACCTCTCTGACCTCAGCTGTGGCAATTTCTTACTTGACACATCCCCAAGGCAAGGGAATTAAAAGCAAAAATGAACTACTGGGACCTTATGAAGATAAAAAGCTTTGCACAGCAAAGGAAACAACTAACAAAACTAAAAGGCAACCAACGGAATGGGAAAAGATATTTGCAAATGACATATCAGACAAAGGGCTAGTATCCAAAATCTATAAAGAGCTCACCAGACTCCACACCCGAAAAACAAATAACCCAGTGAAGAAATGGGCAGAAAACATGAATAGACACTTCTCTAAAGAAGACATCTGGATGGCCAACAGGCACATGAAAAGATGCTCAACGTCGCTCCTCATCAGGGAAATACAAATCAAAACCACACTCAGATATCACCTCACGCCAGTCAGAGTGGCCAAAATGAACCAATCAGGAGACTATAGATGCTGGAGAGGATGTGGAGAAACGGGAACCCTCTTGCACTGTTGGTGGGAATGCAAATTGGTGCAGCCACTCTGGAAAACAGTGTGGAGGTTCCTCAGAAAATTAAAAATAGACCTACCCTATGACCCAGCAATAGCACTGCTAGGAATTTACCCAAGGGATACAGGAGTGCTGATGCATAGGGGCACTTGTACCCCAATGTTTATAGCAACACTCTCAACAATAGCCAAATTATGAAAAGAGCCTAAATGTCCATCAACTGATGAATGGATAAAGAAATTATGGTTTATATACACAATGGAGTACTACGTGGCAATGAGAAAGAATGAAATATGGCCCTTTGTAGCAACATGGATGGAACTGGAGAGTGTGATGCTAAGTGAAATAAGCCATACAGAGAAAGACAGATACCATATGGTTTCACTCTTATGTGGATCCTGAGAAACTAACAGAAACCCATGGGGGAGGGGAAAAAAAAAAAAAAAGAGGTTAGAGTGGAAGAGAGCCAAAGCATAAGAGACTCTTAAAAACTGAGAACAAATTGAGGGTTGATGGGGGGTGGGAGGGAGGGGAGGGTGGGTGATGGGTATTGAGGAGGGCACCTTTTGGGATGAGCACTGGGTGTTGTATGGAAACCAGTTTGACAATAAACTTCATATATTGAAAAAAAAAAGAATATGTGTCTTACAGGGGCCACCTGGGTGGCTCAGTCGGTTGAATGCCCAACTCTTGATTTTAGCTCAGGTCATGATCTCATTGTTTGTGGGATCAAGCCCCACGTCAGACTCTACATTGACAGTGTGCAACTCCTTGGGCTTCTCTCTCTCCCTCTCTCTCTGCCTCTACACTCTTTGTCTTTCTTTCTCAAAATAAACTTTAAAAAAGGAATATGTATCTTCCAGTAGTTAATATCAAGATGTTAATGAGGAATAAACAAAAGAATGAATTGTATAATTTTAGGAACCAAGGCACCTCAGTAGAGGAAATCTATTTTGGTGGACATGAGACTTTCTAGTTCTTGTTAAATTATGCTAAGTAAGCCACTACCTCCTATTGCTTTTTACTGCTACCTTTAAGCAATTTTGGAACTCCACAGATCAGTTCACTGTGAGTTCTTCCCACACGACCAAACCTCCCAAATGACCAAATCCAATTTGGAGAAATTCTGGCTAAAAATAATCAAAAAGTTCCTTTTAAGTGAGCTAACCAGCATTTCTCTGATGTGTCCAGCAGGAATGTGACATTTTGATTTATTGATATCTTCAGTGTTTACTCTTTAGGATACTGGTTAATGACCGCACGTATTTCTGCACCAGCTCTGCAAACCAAAATCCCAGCATAGTAATTGGACTTGTATACAATACATGCCATTTGAAGACCTTTCTAATCTGGTTCCTCATTACCTCCTCAGTCTACTCGCCACATATTCTCTTTTCGAGTTATGTAAGAGTGTTTCTTCGGTACTCTATAACTTAGCTCATATAGTTTGCTTTCCCTGGATTTCTCTTCCCTTGCTTATTCTCTTTAAAATTCTGACTCATCTTTCAGTGCCACTTGTCCTAGGAAAATAGTTATTGATTCTCAAAATAAAATGAATTGCTCCTTCTTCTCCCCTAGCACTTTTATCTAGATTATAGAATTTATTACAGTGTTATAGTGTTATAGTTTGATGCATCCTTGTCTGCACCACATATTTTGAATTCTTTGAGATAAAGGGTTTTATCTTTCACATACTTTTTTTTCTTCTTCTCAGCTATTTCAGTTCCTAGAAACCTAGAGCAGTTTGCCTCAATGGAGGCTTGTAGTAAGAAGTAATATCAGTAAATCAATGAACCAGCATATCCTGGACACTAAAACCAGGTTATATAATTAGAATAAATATTTCTTTTTGAGCTTTAGAATTGCATTAGTCTTGGGGTTTTTTTTATGTTAATGGCATTAGCAAAGTGAACTGTGTATATTACTATAACATAGAATGATGCTAATCATCCAAGCCAGAGTCTCAGTGGCAATAGAGAAAATTCAGGGATTAAATGGATGGTTGATTGACTGACCTAAGGATTCCTTAACCTCTGAAAGCAAGTGATACCTGTGATATTCGTTGCTAGCCAATGCAGAAACTTATAGGCAAAGTAGATGCTGACCATGGTGCTGAAGAGTTAAATTGCATAGGATGATCTCAGCCATATGGTCTTACACAATATAAAATTAAATCAGTGCCAGTCTAGTTCAATTTTATTTCATACATTATATTTTAACATGTGCCTATATATAATGCTATCAATGCCCACACCACTTACCATTTCTAACTAGTGTTTCTTTTTTTTTTTAAATTTTTTTTCAACGTTTTTTATTTATTTTTGGGACAGAGAGAGACAGAGCATGAACAGGGGAGGGGCAGAGAGAGAGGGAGACACAGAATCGGAAACAGGCTCCAGGCTCTGAGCCATCAGCCCAGAGCCCGACGCGGGGCTCGAACTCCCGGACCGCGAGATCGTGACCTGGCTGAAGTCGGACGCTTAACCGACTGCGCCACCCAGGCGCCCCTCTAACTAGTGTTTCTTAACACAGAGTAGATTGAAGTAAATAATTCCTGAATCTTTTCATTTTTCTTCAGAGACTTAAAATGTGAGTGTAGTTATCCATCATACTCTTATCACAGCTAATTGTGGAAGGACTGTAGATGACTTCATAAAATTAAGGCTTAGCCAAGAAAATCATAATACAGGTATCAATAAGCATGATTGGCAGGGAACTTCATTGAGGAAAATCAGATTTACTGTGTAGATTGATATTCATCCTCAAATCTACTTGTTGGATAACTTTTTACTTTCAGACATAGTTTTAATACTTGTAGTAAGAAGTGAGGAAAGCTGCCTAGAGTAGGAAAGTTCTGAGTTAAGTGGACCTGACGTTATTAACCTTGAAAAAATTTAAACATTTTTTTTCTATTATGTTAGCTTTACTTGTGGATGAATATTTTCGTATGTGCATGTAGCTTGGGCCTAAATGGAAATGCAGTGTGGAAGTATTGAAATGTCACTATATATATTTCTTCCAAAGTCTGTTTAGGTGAAGATCATTGGATAATAGTATCTGAATGTAGAAGAGAAGAAATAAAAAAACAAATCTTTCAAGCACTGTTGCCAAAGCATTTTGAAGGAGAATATCTAAAGCCACATTTTAAGGTTTTTTGTTCTGTTCTTTTGTCTTACTTATCTCACTTGATTCCTGAAAGAGTGTATTGAGATAATGAATATAAACACATTTTATGAACTAAAACTTCCTATGCAAATGGAAGATTTTGTTATCACTATTTCAAATTGGGTCTGGATTCTAAGCCTTTTCAGCTTTTATCCTAGTCTTGAACTAGAATGCAGAGACCCTGGATAGTATGTGAAGACCTCTTCAGGGATAAAATGCCTGAAAAAAAAAATTAAAGGAATAGATGACCTTGACAAATATTTGTTCTCAAAATTGATCTGCCTGACAAAGCACCTATCTTGGAGGGGCAGGTGTTACTTTCCTAACTTTCTTTTTCACAGATGTTTTGTTTCTTTTTTCTCATGTCCCAATCTAGATATCATATTCAGCATAATATTATGATTCAGGCTTTTTTGGGTTAAACAAATCTCTATGGCTCCAATCAATAGGACAATGTGAAATGTTAATATAATATTGAGTAAATGGTTGCTTCTGGATAACAGCTGCATCTGCAAATAAAATTTCTGCTTTTTTGCTTTCAACAAAATAGAAGGAAGTTAAACATTAGCTAATATCTAATTAAAAATAACTTTTGGTAATAGGTCATATAGGATTTTTGATATAGAGGATATGTATAAATAAATATATAGCTATAGTGTAATAAAACTTCAATTCCCATACCATAAGAACTGTTTCTCAGTGTCTACACATATTAAAAGAAATTGTAATAGCATTTATGATCATTCCTGTTTCATTTTAGTTATAAATTATTTATCTACAGATATATTAAGTAATTGAAAAATGAAGCTCCACCTATCTTATTAAAAGATGGCTTTCCAATAAAAATTTCATTTTCTTTAAAAATTATTTACTGAATCTGAACAATACTTATGTTTTGACTTCTTAATTTTGGAATGCATAGGGTTTTTGGTATTTTTTCTCTGTCCATACTCAGTTCTTTCTCATTCCATCTACTCTCTGGACTTTAAATTCTACATGTATGCTGATAACTCCCAAATTTATATCTCTAACCTCCCTTAAGAACTCCAGAATTATGAATCCAACTACTTCCTTAACATCTCCACTTATATATCTGACATCTTAAAGTCCTGAGGTTTTCTCAAAACTTGCACTACTCACAGTCTTTTCCATTAGTTGTGGGATACTTCATCTTCCCAGTAGTTTGGACCCCAAACTTTTAATTTATTCTTGATTCTTTATTTTACATCTCACATCCAGTCTGTTGAGAAACTCTATTAGCTTTACCTTTAAACTATATCTGGAATCTGATGGCTTCTCACTGCTCCAGTGCTAACAACTTGGCTTGAATCTCCAAGATATCTTATCTGAGTTAATGCGGTAGTCTCCTAACTGGTAGCCTGAATTCACACTTGTCATCTTATAGTCTATTTTCAATCAGCAGTCACATCATCTTGTTAAAACAGTTGTATTATGTTATTCCTCTCATAATCCTGGAAAGGTAACTGTGATAGTTAATTTTATGTGTCAACTTGGCTGCGCCACAGTGCCCAGATACTTGGTCAAAAATTATTCTAGATATTTCTGTGAGGGTGTTTTTCAATGACATTAACATTTAAACTAATGGACTTTGAGTAAAGCAGATTGCTCTCCATAATGTGGGCATGCCTCATCCAATCAGTTGAAGGCCTGAATAGAAAAGACTGACCTCTGCCAGCAAATAGCCTTAGGATTGGAGCTGTAACACTGACTTTTCCCTGTGTTTCCAGCCTTGCTGACCAACCCTGAAGATTTTGGACTTTCCAGTTTCCATAACTGAATGAGCCAATTGCTCTAAATCAGTATCTATCTATCTATCTATCTATCTATCTATCTATCTATCATCTATCTATCATCCCATTAGTTTTGTTTCTCTGGGGAATCCTGACTAATAAAGTAAAATTTTATAAGATTTTCATTTTTTACCATATGGACATCCAGTTATTCCAGAACCATTTGTTTTGGTGCACTTGTAAAAATCACTGGACTCTACATGTGTGAGTCTATTTCAGGTTTCCATTCTGTTCTATTCTCTTTCATTTTGCCAATAACACGCTGTCTTGATTACTGTAGCTTAAAAAAGTTGCCATATATATATGGCTCTCTCTCTCTCTCTCTCCCTCTGTATATGTATATGTATATATATACATATATATATTCTTTTTTAATTACTATTTTATTTCATTTTAATTCCAGCATAGTTAACATACCGTGCTATATTAATTTCGGGTATACAGTATAGTGATTCAACAATTCCATACATCACCCAGTGCTCAGCACAACAAGGGCACTCCTTATTCCCATTTCCCATTTCCTAAATGTGAGACCTGAAACCATAAAAATCCTTGACATAGCACAGGCAGTAATTTCTCTGACATCAACCATAGGAACATTTTTCTGGATATGTCTCCTGAGGCAAGGGAAATAAAATAAAAAATAAATTATTGGGACTCAATCAAAATTAAAAGCTTCTGCAGAGGAAAGCAAACAACAAAAAGTCAACCTACTGAATGGCAGAAGATATTTGCAAATGACATATCTGATAAAGGGCAGTATCCAAAATATATAAAGAAATACAACACAACACCCCCAAAACAAATACTCCAATTAAAACGTGGGCAGGAGGAATGAATCGACATTTCTCCAAAGAAGACATCCAGATGGCCAACAGACACATGAAAAGATGCTCAATATCACTCATCATCAGAGAAATGCAAATCAAAATTATGATGAGATATCACTTCAGACCTGTCAGAATGGCTAAAATAAAAAACAAAGGAAACATGTGTTGGCAAGGATATAGAGAATAAGAAACCTCTTGTACTGTTGGTGGAAAGAAAAGTTTTGAAACTGAGTAGTATGAGTTCTCCAACGTTTTTCTTTGTTTTCAAGATCTTTTTGACTATTCTAATGTCCTTAGATTTTCATATACATATTATAGTCAGCTTATCTATATCTATCTATCTATCTATCTATCTATCTATCTATCTATCTATCTATATCTATATCTATCTATCGCCTTCTAGGATTTTTTAAAGTTTATTTATTTTTGAGAGAGAGAGGGAGAGAGAGAGAGAGAGAGAGAGAGAGAGAGAGAGAGAGAGAGAACAAAATCAGGGAAGGGGCAGACAGAGAGGAGAGAGAATCCCAAGCAGGCTCTGCACTGTCAGCACAGAGCCGATCATGGGAGATCATGACCTGATATCTGAAACCATGATCTTAGCCGAAACCATGATCATGACCTGAACTAGAAACCAAGAGTCAGATGCTTAACCGACTGAGCCACCCAGGCACCCCAACTTCTGGGATTTTGAGTGGAATTGCATTGAACCTAAATCAATATGGTAATGACGATGGGAATGGATTGACAAATTCCCTGCATTTGGTGTATCTTCATGTAGGTCTACTTTAGTTTCTTTCAGCAGTGTTTTATACTTTTTAGAAGAAAAGGTTTACCCGTCTTTTGTTAAATTTATTCCTAAAATTTTAACGTTTCTTGATGCTATTGTAAATAGTACTGTTCAAAATATTTTTCTAATTATCCATTGCTGCTACATAGAAATGCAGTTGATTTTTATATATTGACTTTGTACCGTGCAAAATTGTTAAAATCACTTATAATTCTAGTAGGTTTCTTATAAATACCTTAGGAGTTTTTCTCTTTCTTTACTTTTCTTTTTTGTTTTTTATAAGCAGGCTTCACACCCAGCACAGAGTCCAGTGTGGGGCTCAAACTCACAACCCTGAGATCAAGATCTGAGCTGAGACCAAGAGTCAGATGCTCAACCAAATGAGCCACCCAGGTGCCTCTAGTACCTTAGGAGTTTTTATGCATGTAATCCTGTCATCTGCAGGTACAATTTTTCCTTTTTACATTTTAATGCTATTTTTATTTTGGTTTAGTGTACAAGCTAGATCTCCTGTGATTAGAGTGGACATCTTTATTTTGTTCCCAGTCTTAGGGGAAAAGCATTCACTATTTCACTATTAGGCATAATATTAATAGCAAGGTTTTTTGTAGATGTCTTTTATAAGGTTGCACATGTTTTCTTCTGTAATTATGTTGATGAAATTAAAAAATGTTTATTCATTTATTTTTGAAAGGTAGAACAGGGAGGGGGGGAGAGAGACAGAGAATCCCAGGCAGGATCCGTGTTGTCAGTGCAGAGCCTGACTGGGGTTTGAATTCACGAATGGTGAGATCATGACCTGAGCCGAAATCAAGAGTTGGACACCCTGAAAAATTTTTGTATCATAAATGTGTGAAATCCTTTTTCTGCATCTACTGAAACAACCATAATACTTTTCTTCCTTAAGTTGTTGATGTGGAGAGTTATATGGAGTATTTTTCAAATGTTAAAAAAACTTTGTATCCTGGTGCTAAATCCAATTTGTCATGGTGTGCTATCCTTTTTATGTATTGCTGGGTTTAGTTTGCTAATGTTTGCTAAAGAATTTTGCATCTATGTTCATAAGGTATATTGGTCTGCAATTTTCATTCCTTTTTTGTTTTTCTTTCCTTGATTTTAGCATCAGGGTAATACATTCTCATGAGACCCGCCGCTAAGTGTCCCTCCTCCTCTTTTTTTGAACTGTTTGTACAATATTCATAGTATTTCTTTTTAAAATGTTTTATAGAATCCACCAGTATATCCTTCTGGGTTTGTTCAAAGATTCTATTTTCTGCTGTTTCTAACTTATTGAGAGTATTATCTATCTCGGGTATTATATTTTTTCATTTCTAGATTTCCCATTTGAATATTTTATATAATCTCTTTGCTATAATTTCCCATCTCTTCATGTAGGTTGTCCATTTTTCCATTAGATTTTAAAAACATTTTTATCATGATTATTTTAAAGTTCCTGTCTGATAATTCCAACATCTGGGCCATCTCTCGGTTTGTTCCATTTTATAGTTCCATGATGGGGCATATTTCCTTGATTTTTGCCAGTCTTGAATTTTTGATTGAATGGAAGATGCTGAGTAGAAGTGTACTTTGTAATGAGGTAAATAACATTCCCTCTCTGAATAGGGTGTTCCTCTTTTTCTGTGAGGTCATTAATTACAGAATGAAGTTAAAGTAGTCTGTAATTGAACTGGGTCTGGGTCTAGTGGTTGCTTTAATTATGTTCAGGGCACCGTGGGCTTTGCATTTTCCCCATGGTGGGCTATTGTTCTCTTGTACTTGCTATAAAACCTGGAGTGCCAGACACATATCTCAGTTGTCCTTCTCTGGCCTCAGAATTTAACAGGCCTGTGCATCTGTGCCAAAAGATGGGTCTCTCTCAATGCTCTTTCCTCTTCTCTAGGATTAGACTGCTATTGTCTCATATTTGTCAGTGCCCAGGATGCAGGAGGGTTTTCTCAGTTCTGCTGCTCATCCCTTAAATTTGGAGAGATTTGTGTTCTTGTGTCTTTAGAGTGGGGTCTCTCTCAACCCTCCTTTGCTTCCCTTAGCATCAGACTGTTGTTGCCTAGTGCTTGGTGCAAGGCTTGGGGTGTGTGTGGGGGCAGAGGAGGGACAGAGGGGAGGTAGAGGGGATTCCATCTTGTTTTCCACCTCTGCCCTTGGACTTAAGCAGCCCTTACTTGCAAGACCCTCAGAGGGAATCTCTTTCAAGTCTCGTTTTTCTTCTCCAGTGGCAGACAGCCACTGCCTTATACTCAGTGCAGGGTCCAGAGCAGAGAGAGGCTTCGCTCACTTTTCCCACTCTGTCCTCAGGTTTTGGCATGCCCTGCATACCTGTGACTAAGCAGATGACTTTCTATCCTCCTGTCTTGTTCTCAGTCATTTCATGACCTCTCAGTTATAAACACCATGAAAAGAGTGGACGAACATTGCAGACCCTCCTTGTGTCCGGAACTCTCGAGATCCTGTAATGCCATGCCAGCTCACATGTGGCCTTTTGACATTTAAAATTTCCACTGTTTTGTCTTACTCATGGCTGTGGTAACTTCCTTTCCATCCTGCTGCTCTGTCAAAGGGAAACAGCCGTGTCTCTCTTGAGAGGAGCTTTCCACCCGTCTGGGTCTAGTTCATTAGGCTACCTTATGAGATCTGACCGAAGTCTTTGCCTAGTTAACTCATATTATCAGTTACATTTTAGCTCAACCTTCATTTCTTAAGTGAGAGTTGCTGTGTTCTAGTCCATAAAACACCCTTGCTTTTCCCCCCACAGGTTTTTGCTCCCCTTCCCTGTTTATAATAGCTATCATACTTTTATAATAGCTATCATACTCCAAAATGTCTGGAGCTTTCTTGAAGACAGATATTATGCCTTTATTAACTCACTGTTATATACCCCAGACCGTACTGTAGAGACTGGGATTAATAGGCACTCAAGAAAATAACTGTTGGGTGGAATTGAAATTCTCACTTGATTTCCTGGGAGATATTTTGGGTTCTTGGCTGAATGACAAAGGAAGGGAGAGCACTTCTTTTTGGATTTGAACAGCACCATCTAAACCCTAGTCATTCCTCTAACAGTTTGAATTATCATCTCCTTCCATTCCTAGTGTTGATGGGAATGTCATATGTCTTTGAAGTTATGATCATGGTCTCTGGGCTTATATAGTCTGTTTCGTGTCCCATCTCCTCAACTAGTAGCCGAATGACCTTGGGCAAATTACTTAATGACTCAGAATCTCATTTTCCTTATTCATTAAATATCTATCTCATTGAGTTGGTGTAAGAATTAACTGAATTAGTGTGTACAAAGACCCAGAACCTAATATATATTAAATACAAGGAAAGTATTGTTTTCACTACTTTTTGATGCCTTCCTTGTTGTTTTTCCAAGAAAGGAAGAGAGTTACTATCCATTAAAAGGGCTTTCTAAGAAGGAACAAGAAATTACACATATTTCTGTCCTCTAGACCCAGTATATTATTAAATTCCCTCTTTACTTTCTTCTTTTCTTGGTCCCATCTCAATTAATTTACTCAGGGGCTATTGAACAAAAGGGCAAAAGAAAGCCAAAAAAGAATTCGGAGAGTCAAATATGAGTGTGTCAGTATTAATCTACTGAAATTTAATCAGGCAAGAACTATTTTATCCACTTGGAGGTGGTTGCTGATATTTACAGACTGTGCATTATCCAGAGGCCTAAACATTCTTTGTCTTTAACAATTCCAACATGAAATTAGGTTTACAGACATTGTGGGAGTGCTGAAAGGTAAGCCTTCCAACCCTAAAGTATACTCAGGGAATTCCTGTGAGAGCTGACGTTCCTGTATGACCTTTCCAGCTCTTTCTTTGGACTCTTTTCCTTCTCTGGGAAAAAGGGCCTGAAGAGCAGGTTTCTTTGTCCAAGATTCTTTGTCCAAGAATCTCCAATTGTGACTTGTTCATCCCAGGAGCAAATTTCAATTTCTTCGTTGTCAGTATCTGATCTAACCTGTCCAGGCTTCTGGTTTAACTGCGGATATATGGTTTGGACACCACCCCTTTTCAGTTGAAGCCAACCAATGCTGGCACAGTAACAACACTGTCAGGAGAAAAGCTTTGGACCATATGGCAGTATTAATCAGAAATCGTATCATGACTACTAAACCAAACCTTCTGTCAACCGTGGCAGCCAAAGATCAAGGTTAGGCGACCAGGTTGGCCAGAGAAACAGATTAGCATGAAGGACATAACAGATGCAGCAAACTGCAAGAAGATCAAGAATGCAGAGAATTAACATCAGATTTCTGGGCCACAGTTAGGAACATTAGCAATAAGCGTCAGATGGTTAAGGCAAGAAGGGGACGGTGGAAAAATCAGAAAACAGGACAACTGAGGTAGATGGTTAAGCCCAGGTCAGGAACTCTTTAGGTCAACATCAGGGTCAACATCAAAAAGTCTATTGATCCAGTCTCCCATCAAGGACGGCATAGTATCAAGGAGGTAGGTCATCAAGATGAAGAATGCCTCAGAGCCTTAAATACTTGGCTACACCTGGAAGTAATGCTGTCTGCCCCTTATCCTGCCTTGTTTCTAATCTGCCTTTCCCCCTGAAGCTTCATGGAAAAGGAACAGAAGTAAGGCCATCAAGTGCCTGTCCTACTTTGCTAATCTCCTCGCTAATCCTAGGTATCTTTGTTGCATTGGTGAAACCTAGAGCACCCCCCCCCCATAGCCTTTAAATTATCGCACCATCTTAGGGGTGCCTGGTGGTTCAGTCGGTTAAGTGTCTAACTCTTAATTTTGGCTCAGGTCATGATCTCATAGTTTGTGAGATTAAGCCCCACGATGGGGCTCTGTGCTGACAGTGTGGATTCTCTGCTTGGGATTTTCTGTCTCTCCCTCTCTCTCTGCTTCTCCCCTGCTCACTCTCTATCTCTCGAAATAAATAAATTGCTTGCACTATTTTAGACCCTGAGGGTCGATATATTCTGATGGTAGTGATAACAGGGTTCACCAAAGGTCCATTAGTCTCCTGCCCCAGCCCAACCACCCATTTCTGAGTAGTGCTTTCTAGAGGCAACTCGTTTGGCTGTTTCTTCTGCACTTTCTAGATGACCTCTAAATAACATGCTTCTACTACCGCTTGTCATTGTTTTTCAGCTCTAGATATTACCTGTTGACATCCTTATAGTGGACTATGAAGGTTCAGGTTTCTCACACCCCTGTCTCTTATCCATACTTTACTCTTGTTTTTTTTGAAGGTGTTAAATTGCAATGTTTTTGTTAAATTCATGTTCACTATTTGCAATATATAATTGTATAGTGACATTCATAGCTGGGCCATGTCATTATTATTTCAATTTTTATTCTTTTATGATGTTTAGCTTTCTCTGGAATCACTAAATCCCTCCTTTTATAAGTCTCTTAAGGTTTATACCCACCTATCACAAATTTGCCTCAACACTTTTTTTTAACATACATTTATTATTTATTTATTTATTTATTATTTATTTATTATTTGTTTAATGTTTATTTATTTTTAAGAGAGAGAGCCAGAGCATGAGTCAGGGAGGAACTGAGAGGAAGACAGAGACACAGAATCCAAAGCAGGCTCTGGGGTCTGAGCTGTCAGCACAGAGCCCGACACGGGGCTCGAACTCACTGACTGTGAGCATGACCTGAGCCGTTGGACACTTAACTGGCTGAGCCACCCAGGTGCCCCACCGTCTTACGCTTCTCATCTCTCCCACTATATCCAACACATCAGGTAGTTGATTCGGTTCCTCCTGGAGACTTCCATCCTCTTGTTCTAAACTGGGCCAGTGAGTCTTTAAAACTGCTGCATGCCTGACAGTAGGGAGATTTTTCGTTAACATTTTCATATTAGGGATGTTCTTCTTCTTCAATGACAGATTCCCCATTTTCCCAGATTTTGTAAATCCAAAACTACTACGTGCCCTGTAGTCCCTTTTTAAATAATTACATTCTATCCTTTCATTTCATAATGTGAACTTTGAGCTACGAGGGTATTTTTTTTTTTTTTTTGTCTCAGTGCTATCTAATAGGATTCCAATTCTTAGCTTAACTCAGACCTTCCAAACAGCTGGTGAAAGAAATATGAGAAAGATCAAAAGGGGGGGGGGGGACAACCATTTACTCATTCTTTTCAGTTGCATAAATCCATTTTTCTTAATCAATTAACTGATTTTTTTTTTAACAAGTTTCATAACTTCATGAAAAAGTACTGCTAAAAAAGGTGGCATTGAAAAAAGACTGAGTTTATCTTGGAAAACTGGACTATAAGACAAAATGAAAAAAAAATTAACAAAAGAAGGTTAAGAGGTCTTACTTCAAACAACAGCAAAATATAGCAAATACATTTTGAGGCCATTGAAATTTACACAGCTGAAGGCTGCTTCATTTACTCGGGAAAATCCTGCAACAATAAAACTGTATATCCCTGACTGAAACATATCAGGGAAAGTTATCATTCACCTTGATAAAATGATGATTTGGAAAAGCCTTTAGAAGTCTTGAGTCTTAAGGATTGCAGTCTTAAGATTTGTGTAAAAATAGGTTTGATTATCGTGTTAGTTGTTCAAAACTGTTTGGGAACCATTATTTGTACAAGGGAAACTTTTAGACCCCGGACATTAGAATTTGTGGCTATGTCCTTTGAAATCTACTTCTTTTTTTTTTTTTAAGTTTGTTTATTTTTGAGACAGAGAGAGACAGAGCATGAACGGGGGAGGGGCAGAGAGAGAGGGAGACACAGAATCGGAAGCAGGCTCCAGGCTCTGAGCCATCAGCCCAGAGCCTGACTCGGGGCTCGAACTCATGGACCGCGAGATCGTGACCTCAGCTGAAGTCGGACGCTTAACCGACTGCGCCACCCAGGCTCCCCTGAAATCTACTTCTGAACATAGCACAGCTAGGGATGTTACTTCTGAAATCTGTAAATCTGACTGGCTGTTTTACTTAACAATTTGCTGCCATGGCAACATATTCAAATGGTATGTCTCTCTTTTTTTTTTTTGGTGAAAAATTATAAATGCATCTGAGGTTTACTTGTTGAGCTAGAAAAGGACTATAAATTAAAAAAAACTCCATGACTTTCCTGTGTTCTCTACTCAAATAAAATGCTAAGGGCTCTGTGTCATTTAGAATTAAGAATCCAATGTAGCACATTTTTAGTATTTTCCTGCAAACGGTGCATGGCAGGTAATTTTTGGTGCCTTCTTCCATGTCAAAAAATTCTTTCAATACTTCATAATCGATAGTTCAGCTGAGTAGCAGCATTTTAGTACTGAAATAACTTTTTTCTCATAATTTTGAAGATCTCCTATGATTTCTTCTAGCTGTCTCTGCTACCATTCACAAGGCCAGTGCTGACAGTCAGAACCACGGTCATCCCTCACCTGGCTTACTGTAGAGACCTTCTAACTGGTCTCCTTGCTTCCCTTCTTGTCTTGCCAGATAGCTTGTTCTCCACATAGCAGCAGGGTGAGTGTTTTACTTATTTTACTTACCTTTTAAAATGGTAGATGATCAAAAAAACTATTTTTAAAAGAATACACAGGTGTAGAATAGTTTTAGACACCAACTTTCATTCCGACTGCCAGTGTTCCGTGATTTTCCCAAACAACTGTTCTAACCTTTGGGGTTTGCTCCCTTTCCCTCAGATGATGTGCAATACAGTCTACAAAAGTCATTACTGATCTGCTCACCTGCTCTTCCGTTGGTCCTCCTTTTATTCACAGCGGCTTCGCGTGGCTCTTCAAATCTGGAATTTTGCTTTCAATCACTGTATTGAATATTAACATTAATTCATATTAAAATTGCTATTAATTTTCTATTATTCTGGTCGCTCTTTGGCTAATGCTGATTTTAAATGTGGTTCTAGAGTTGCCTAACTTTAAGAACCATCAGTTTGGGGCGCCTGGGTGGCTCAGTCGGTTGAGTGTCCGACTTCGGCTCAGGTCATGATCTCATGGTTCGTGAGTTCGGGCCCCGCCTCAGGCTCTGTGCTGACAGCTCAGAGCCTGGAGCTTGCTTCACATTCTGTGTCTCCCTCTCTCTCTGCCCCTCCCCCCCCCACATGCTCTGTCTCTCTCTGCCTCTCAAAACTAAAGAAAACTAATTAAAAAATAGAACCACCAGTTTTCACGGTTTCCTGAAAATGTGCACGTCCTAATTTTTTAAACATTTGGTAAAACTGTTCCGAGTACGTACAGAACTTTCACACACCTCAAAAACCAACGATGGGTTTTGGGCTGTGATAAAACCTCCAGAGTTCATCTGAAAGGAAGTATAGGCGATGAGGAGAGGAACAGGGAATGAGCATGGGAAAAAGAAAAGGCAAGGAGAGGACAGAGTGGATAAGTGAATTACAGCCAGGAATTTTTTTGCACTAGGTTTCTACTCCTTATTCTATAGAATATGTGGAAGTGTAAAAAAAAGAAAAAAGTCTTCTGATGGTTGGCTTATGACAGTTGGCTTCAAGACTCATTTTCGTGTTGAGAGGGAAGAATTCTCTGTATAATGATTATTTTACTGACCTAGTCAGTAAATCTAGGAGTTGTTTTCTACCAGAGGTGATGGATTTGCTGTGATCTGGCCATAATCTGTTATTCAGTCCTACCACTGGCAGGTTTCACAGATTTATAAAAGAGATGAGTCAATTAGGAATCCAGTCTGTGGTTATAAAGTGGAACAAAAGTTAGAAGGCTTAATTTGGCTTCAAATGCAAGTCTGCCTTGCTTATTCTCTAGATACCCTGGATGCATGCGTACAAATGTGCGCAGAGAGACCGGTTATTTTAAATGACGTCCCTGAACCCGTCAGTGTTCCCAACTGCACAAAATATACACGCTGGCCAAAGCACTGTTAAAATCAGCCTGGAAAAAATGACCCCAGGGAGTCACGTAATTTATGACTTTGGTTGTCACTAGGTTTTGAATTCATCCGAAGTACTTTTATAACTGTAAAGATAGGAGATTTCACAGTGATCCCAGAGATCTTGATAGATGCGCCAAGAACGAAGGGGGGACAGCTTTTCAGCCTCACTTCGTTATTGTCTGGCTTTCGTCAGAGCCAGCGTTGGAGAGTGGTCCACTGAGCCTGTGCAGAGAAGGACCGGTCAGTGAAGCTTCAATGCTTACCCTGGCCTGACATTGGCATTTCATGCTAATGCTTCTGTGCTATGTGTACAATTTAATAGCTGATGTCACCTGTAACTAGGATTTATACAATCATTCTTCTGGGCATGCTGGAACTACAAAAATAAAAACACGGAGACAAATCTGCTGTATCCTTAGTATCGATCAAAAGACAACGTTAGTTAAAAACAAAAGGAAAAGCAAAACATCCTTGGTCTAATAAGTTACCTTGTGTGAAAAAGGAAGATTGTCCAACACATATAAATCATGGCAACTTCTGTCTGCAGTAAGCACTTTTTCCCCCCTCAGAATTATCATTCCGTAATCAGAAAATCCCTAGAGTTTAAAGTGTGCCTCGTACGAATGTCACTTCCAAGCTTCAGTGCTAATCCAGAGGAAATATTATCCTAGCGGTCTCCAAGGTCCAATGTGTAGGTGTTGGATACATGATAAACTTACATGGAGCTTTCTTAGTGAGATATAGTCCTCCAGAGGATTGAATTTTTTAAGGCTTAGTACAACCCAACCCTTTAAATAAGATTTAAGCTTCCCTTGTCAGGTTCTTTTAAGAGCTTTTTAAATTTTTTTTATTTGCTGCTTTGACCAGGTTCTAATCCCTAGTCCCTGGTGACAACCTGGCCATCTCAACTATTTCATGTCTGGTTTCCCAGGGCCCCGTACGGCTTGTACAATGGAAGATATTTTTTCCCCTCTCCCACTGAAGAGCCTCATTAAAATAATTTGAGACGGAAAATTGCAACAGCAAGACTTTCTTGCTGCTTTACTGCTAATGTACAGTTTTTTTTTTTAACCATTACTGCCCCCCCCTTTTATAGGTACTTCTTTTCAATAGATTAAATCATGATGGAATACTAGGTATTGGGGGATAAAGAATGGGTCTACCGGTCTGCTCCTTCATCTTGGACTTCCCAACCTCCAGAACTGTGAGAAATAAATGTCTATGTTTAAGCCGCCCAGTCAATGGTATTTTGTTATAGTAGCCTGACAACAATTAAAATTTGTGAATACTTTCTTGTGCTTAAAATTAATGGGGAAATTTCAAGGTCCCAGAAACAAAAAGGGGACTCGAAGCGAGAATGTAAGGTTGGAGCTGATACTATGGCATCCCACAGGATTAGCTGATATATATATATATATACACATATATACACATATATACACATATATGTATATGTGTATATATACACATATATGTATATATATATATGTGTATATATATATATATATCAGCTAATCCTGTGGGATTTTATATATATATATATATATACACACATATATATATACGTATATATATGTATATATATTCTTTTCATATATATATATGTATACATATATATATATACACACACATATATATACGTATATATATATATATATATTCTTTTCAGATTCTTTGCAGCATATTCTTTTCAGTATTTAGGGCTCCTAAAAATTGATATTTGGTCCTGATATATGTTCAGTTTCACAATATCAGAGGCTAATTTAAATAGAATGCTTAGCTCCAAACTTAGTTTGCTAAATGCATAGTAGGGTAAGTAGGGAGGCTCATATACTTATGAAGACATTGTTGAGTAAAACACTAGGGACAAATTAAGTAGGAGCCAGGATATCAGGTACACGAGAAGTATTGTGATGGGCCAGGATATCAGGTACACGAGAAGTATTGTGATGGGAGCACAACGCCGTTTTCAAGGGCAAGTCTACGCGGAATTCTCGTATATAAAAATTAAATTCGTCTCCTCTGGCCAATGAGAGGGTAGGGAGGCCAAGGCCCACTTGCTTGCCCATCTCATTGTGCTCGTTCCCTAATCCATAAAGAAGACCCATAACTCCTGATAAGGCAGATCTTTTTCACATTCCAACCCACATTTCTACTTCTTCTTTCAACTTGCTTCCTACTGAAAGGAGAAAAAAGGGTTGAAAACTGAAATATGAGGATGTCAACCTGAGACTTCATCGTATTTCTGAACTCTTTAAGTATGGTAAAGAAAAGAGGTATACTTTTATTTTCTTTTATTAATACTTATCTAATTTTTGGTTAAGGAAAATGTGCAAAGAGTAATTTGCCTGGATAGTGTTCTTTGCACTTTTACCCATCCAAAGTCCTGTTGAAATATTAGATTATGGAAATTATGTGAAATCAAGCTTAATTATATTTTAAAGGAGAGTGTGATAAGAAGTTGAGTGTTTTATAACTTACATTATTATATTATATTTATTATATTGTATTTTATTATAATGTTATATATAACATGTTATAAAATATACATGTAATATAAATAATATATATAATATATTTTAAGAATAGATCATATAATAAATCCACAATAATACAATTATATATAATATATAATTTATATGTACTATGTACAATTTATGTGTAATGTTTTATAATTTTATAGTTTATAATTTCATCAACTAACATAAGTGAGGGAAATGAGAAAAGTACAAACACACACACATACATGCACATATACACACACCAAACAGATGCTTTAGGCCGGGACATTATTCCCTTCATCAGAGATGTGAATATATATATTTTTAATTTAAATGCTGGGGAATCAAACCCCCTAATGAGAACTAGGCAGCCCAACTGATTTCTCTCCTCCTCAGTAAGACGGGAAGGGGTCCTTCAAGGGCTGCTCCAGCCTTCCCGTCTGTTGAATTGAATGACTTCACCTGAACATCATGGGCTTAAATATTCTTCAGCTGCAAAGGGTCATTTGCCTCAAGCCCCATTTTCATTTAATAATGAACGTGAAGTTGAAACCTGACTGCTAACATTGAATCTGATGGCTTCGTATACCTAACACGCAGCCTTTCTGTATTCTATGAGGCTCTACAGTGGGTGAAAGTAGTCATCTAAATCTCCTCTTGGGCCATATATTCCAATCACATATCAGGTAATGGGCTTTATCAATGACTTCCAAGTTATAATCAGGGGTGATTTTGAGTGGGTGCCTCTTCCTTAAACAAAACAACATAAAGAAAGAGGCAGATACTCTAAGTACAAGGTAAATTGAGGCCTGGTGATCTGTTTGAGTTGCTCTTTTTTTTGCACTATTTTTCATAGCGATGTCTCACCTAGCTTAAAGTCTATTTCCATGCCCATTTAGCAGAAAGGCACATTGAGTTTATCAAGCAGAATTACTCATTCTGTATTCTCACCACTGATTTTCACTGAAACCTGTGTACAAGAATATACATTGATGATTTTATCCTAAATTTAATTTCACTGATTTTGGCTTATCGTTTTAGCCTTAGTTAATTATATATATCATCATATATATATATATATATATGATGATATATATCATATGATATATGATATATGATAATATATATATGTAGTTAATCTTTCATTGAATGCCTATGAATGGTAAACTCAATCTTGGCCTGAAAATATCTTTATTTTATCCTCTTTGTTGAATTTTCACTTTAAAGTATAATGGAATCTTAATTTGATAGGTAGTTTACATTGAGTGCATTTTTCCAAGTATTTAACTTATCACACTACTGAATGAATATGTTCTCTATAGATTTTTTTCCCTGTATCCTTTTTTCACTTCTGAGTCTCTCTTCCTGCTAATTTACTGTTTAACAGTGGTTTATTCCTCACCAAGTGATCCCTTGTGACAAGGCAAACCAATCTGAATAAACTTAAGAGTTCCCACCTTCTCTTGCTACTGTTGTATGTCTTTCCTCTACATTCATTGCTTTCCTTTCCTGCCTGGAAATTAGATGCCTATGGTAGACTGGAGATCTATATCATAACCTCACTCACTCTGTGTGAATGTAAGTGAGTGCTGTGAGGGGGTAACAAACAGAACGTCTCAGCTGGGAGAGAAAAATTATTCGCATAAGGAAACAAACGCAACGAGCCAGAAACTGGTGCAAGCTATACCCGTATGAGAAATAGTCGCGAAATCTAAGACGACCCACCGAGATAAACAAAAGCTGACAAAAGCATTTTGCATAAACCAGTGAGCCTTTCCTCCCCACTCCGGAATACGGGTCTGCAGTATAGAGATCTGAGAGCATTAATGATCCTTCTCCAAACATAAGTAATTCATGTCCATTTTAGAGCGAAAGAAATTAGTTCTGTAAAAACCGAGACACCTGCCGGTATCGACTGCCAGAGAATGGGGAGCAGTTGGAGTCAGTGGCTGCCGGTCTGTCTCCTGGGACCAAACATCCTGACCTTTTTCAGCCTAGGAGAGGTTGTCGAAACATTACGGATGTTGAGGTTAAGAATGTGCCTCCTGTTAGATGCATTGACAAATACAGGTAACACAAGGGGATCCTTTCGTTCTCCTCGGCCGCCGCTTAATTTTCCCTCCAGCGATAGAACGTTCTGAAGGATAGATGAATGATCTCTAATAGCACAGTTCATCTGGATGTCTTTTCTCTTCAACTTTGCAATGTATCCAGTGAGAATAATCTCCTGCGTAGGTGGTGAAATTTCATGGGAAGGGATAGCGTCCCACTGAAAACAACCCAAGGAGAGCCACAGGTACTAAGTATTTTCCGGACCTGTAATTTATCATCAGCCGTCTTCCAAAGACTGTAACGAGAATACCTACCACTTACTGAACATGGACTGTGTGCCAGGCACTGTGGTGTTCTGCTTGGAGTATCTTTAGTCCTCACGAAAATTATATGAGATATATACTATTATCATCATCTTTGTATTACAGAAGACGAAAGTGAGGCTCAGAGATCCAGAATTTGTCAAGGTTGCTCAGTATGTAAGTGGTGGAAATGAGTTTCTGACTTCATCAAATCTGTTTAAGGTAAGAGTCTTTTTTCTTGGGGTGCGTGCACCCCTCAGCTGGTTAGGCCTTCAGCTTTGGCTCGGGTCGTGATCTCCCGGTTTGTGAGCTCAAGCCTCATGTCGGGCTCTGGGCTGACAGCTCAGAGCCTGGAGGCTGCTTCTGATTCTGTGTCTCCCTCTCTGCCCCTGCCCTGCTCACACTCTGTCTTTCTCTCTCAAAAATAAATAAACATGGAAAAGAAATTTGTTTTAAGTCTTTCTTCTTAACACCATGAAATGCTCCTGTGGTTTCCCTGTTCTGTTTGGTATCAGCTGCTTTCTCTCCATCCTCATGAAAATTGAGTGCAAATAAAGCAGGATGGTATTTGTGTTAGATGAGACTCCGGGTGGCTAGCACAGAAAACCCAACTCAAGCTGGAATTAACAACAGATTTAGATAAATGTACCGTCTTCCAAATGAAAACTGGACCTGAGAGAACACTGTGTGTTGATTGGCTCAGGGCGGGATGACTTACCCCTTCATGAACCACACACTGCGGCAAAGGAAACCGTAACCTGGATTACAGTTTGGGCAATTCCTGAAGCCAGGGATGGGGACAATTCCATCAAGATTGAATAGCTGCCCCTTGAGGTAGGGTGAGGGAAATGGGAAAATAGAAGCAGAGGAAAATAAGTCAGAGTCAAAGAAACAGAACCCTTACTTTCTTGGCCAGTAAGATTAACATGTCAATTAAACATAAAGAAGGATCATGACTAGATATCTTCCACATCTTAGAAAACTTCCACTGATGATTTGTGAATTAGCTATCTATCGCTGCATTGAGACAAATTATTCCAAAATTTAGGTGCTTAAAAGATGAGACATTTATTTCTGTAGGCTGGTAACTTGGGTATAGCTTAGCTGGCTCGGGGTCTTTTATTAGGTTGGCTGGGGGAAGACCTTCCAAGCTCACTCAGGATTGTTGGTAGAATCTAGCTCCTCCTGTTGGACTCCAGGCCTGTGGCACTGAGACAGTTTCCTTGCCATGTGGGCCTCTCCACAGGACAGCTCACCACAGGCACTGGCTTCCCTCAGAGCAAACAAGCAACAGAGCAAAGGAAAATGTCCAAGACAGTCTTTTTCACAACCTAATCTTGGAAGCGATACCCTCTCGTGTCTGCCATATTTTATTCTTTAGAAGTGAGTCAGTAAGAGTCTACCCCACTTTCAGGAAAGAGGAAGACACAGATGTGTGACTATCAGGCAGGAGCAGGGGATCTTTGGCGGCCATCTTAGATGCTGCCTACCGTAATGCATAATGTGCGCATTGGTGCATCTGTGTGTGCGCTTATGTTTGGGGTTGGTGGGTGGTCTGTGGTCCCACATGATATGGGTCCAATGGAGCACTGAGTTCTTATGGACTCTCCTGTTAGGAACATTAGAGGGATCAAAGGGTAGTCATGGTGCCTATAGGAAAGAGACAGCCTTCACAAGTTGAGAGTTTGAGCCGGTTTAATAAAGGGATTATTTATGGGGCTCCGGGGTGGCTCAGTCAGTTAAGCGTCTGACTTTGGCTCAGGACATGATCTCACGGTTGGTGAGTTCGAGCCCCACATCAGGCTCTGCTGTCAGCACAGAACCTGCTTCACATCCTCTGTCCCCCTCGCTCTCTGCCCCTCCCCCACTTGTGTCCTCTCTCTCTCTCTCTAAAAAATAAATAATAAACATTAAAATAATTAAAAAGGGGGCACCAGCGTGGCTCAGTTGGTTAAGCATCTGACTTTGGCTCAGGTCACGATCTCTCATTCTTGGGTTTGAGCCCGGTTCCAGGTTCTGCACTGACAGCTCGGAGCCTGGAGGCTGCTTTGGATTCTGTGTCTCCCTCTCTCTCTGCCCCTCGCCCGCTTGCGTTCTCTCTCTCTCTCCCTTTCTCTCTCAAAAATAGATAGACATTAACAAAAATTTTTAATTAAAAAATTAAAAAAAATAAAGGGACTATTTAAAAAGGTGTCGGTAAGCATAGCAAAATTGCAAGGAATAGTGCATTACTCCCGCGCTTGTGACAGGATGGCACGTCACTACCCAGAGGGCTGAGGCAGTAAAGGAGGGAGCAGTTATGAGAAGTAGGACAGGATATCTGCATGAGAAGATGCCAGCCAGGAGCTATGACTTTCCACCAAAGGAAGAAGTCAGCCTATGGCATCTCCACAGGGAAGGTGCCAGGGGAATAAATACATCGACTTATTCTCCTCCAGTCTCCTGCTGGCACCACCCATTGGCTGGACCCAACTAGAATCCAGAAGGCAAGGAGAGTCCGCTGATCTCAATCCAGGTCAGCCTCCAGGGTACAAAGTATGTGGGAAGGGTAAAGGGCCTATCAGAGGTACAGACACTAAGTGAATACTTATGAGGAAAACCATCCCCACGATAGACAGAGAGGAAGAAACAGGCTAACCTGATGAGGTGTTGTTTAGAGCAATCTAGAAGAACGATTTGCTGGCAGAGATGGGTAGTGAACATCAAAACAGGTTTTCATATAACTGCGTCTCTTGGAGAACCCTTAAAAGTGGGAAACCCATATCCGCCTCTACGAAATGATTTGGGCAAACTTGCACTGATGAGAGGAGCCTGGGTGGCGAGGATGACTTTGAAGGGTCCTTGTAACTTGAGGATTCTGTGTTCCAGGGGGAGTGATGGAAATCAGGAAACAGGATCTCCTGCAAAATGTTCCCAGCGCTTTGAAATGGAAATTAGGCTAATTCCAATTTAGGAATCAATTTAGAGCAACTAGTCAGGGTGTTAGTGGGTTGTGCTCGTCCCTGTTTGAAGTTACAGACGGACGCTGCTTTTTCCTGGATGAAGCGGGATCCCACTCAGCCTGTTTTCATCTTTACTTAGCACCTGCTGGCTTGGAGCGGTGTCGCCCAAGCAATCAGACGGAGACATGCGCCAGGAGCTTGACCTCCTGTGTCTGCTGCCCCTCCCCCACGCCCCATGACAGCCTCTCCTGATATGGATGGACAGGGGCCGGTTTAAAATGACAGTCTCAAGTTCGTGTAGGAAGGGAAAGCTAATTCAAAGAAACGGCCAGGCAAGCTTCCTGCCTCTGTAGGAATAATTTTCATCCCCCTTCACCATGGCCCACCTGGGAGCCCATTTTGCCTTTCGATCCCGCTGGCAGAAGACCGACGACGAACTCTGTCGACATAGCATGTCCTTCATCCTTCACAGAGCCATTCGCAATGACTTCTTTCAGAGCTATCTCTACCTGCTGGAAAAAATTCCCCTGGGTAAGTGAGTCAGAGCTACTAGAGAAGGGACCAGAAAGGGGGGACCGTGGCGAGGTCGCGCAAGAGGAATTAGAACAAGGACTCTTTTCAGATAAAAAGAACCCATGACTAATGTCAGTGGGCTTAAATGTTTCAATGGCATTCTTTCTTGCAGGGCGCAAAGGCCCGGGTGCTGCCTGGCAGGTCAGGCCTCCACTTTGGGATTTCCACGCACCCTCAGCCACTGTGATTTGCTTCCCAGGGTGTTGGTTTGCTCACAGAAATTCAATTCCTGTGTTTTAGAGGACATTTTTAATATCTGCAAAAATCGAGACGGGGGGCAGGTTAGGTAACACAAAGGTGAGAGTATTAATGCAGTAGTATATCAACTAAGGGTCCCCCCCAAAAAAAACAAAAAAAACTAAACCATAATAGAGCAAGGTGTGTGCGTGTGTGTGTGTGTGTGTGTGTGTGTGTATGTGTGTATGAGCCCACACTCCACACACAATCCTTTCTGGCTTCCCTGAGTCACAATAATAGAGAGCCGAAAAGGAGCAAATTTTACTTTGGTCTTTGAATTTTAAGGAAAAAACTGGGGGCAGTGGTCTGTCTCCATTTTCGTTATTTCCTCTAGCTTTCAGGGAATTAGACAATGGGCAATAAAAAGCTTATCGGGTTTGTCTCCACTACTTTTCTCAGCCTCTGTGAAAGTGGTTACTTCAAGGAACTCTTAACAGCACTGAAGAGGAAATAACTGGCGATTAAAGAGTGAAGTGTCCCCCTTTGATTTATATTTTCCCCCAATGAAAGCAGAAACAGTATGTATCAGCCCCAGTCTGTTTTCTTAAGGCTGTCTCAAAGCCTCATTGTGCCCTTGATGTAGCCAGGCTTTCCAGACGTCGTAGGAACTAATAATTCTTTGTATTGCGTTCAAGAAACTAGATACCAGCAGACCACGAAATTTTCTTTTCATAAATCCATTCCTGAAGGGATATTTAATTCTCGACATACAAATACATTCATCTCATACTTAGACAATGTTTCTTAAAATTTTTCCGTATTTGTAATTTTATTTGATCCTCACAGCCATATTATGGGATAGAAAGGAAAGTAGCATTATTTTTTTCCTCCCACCTGTGCACCTCCGCTCCCCCTCCCGCCCCCACCCCCATCTTGTTTCTTCAGGCAGGGAAAAGAAAATCAGAGATGATGAGATCTAATCTAGACAGATCTCATCTAGATATCAAAGCAAGAACCCAAGACCAGGGTTCTTTCTGGTAGATCACACCGCCCACAAGTAATTCTTGTAGGATGTGTCATGCATCTCATTTGTATCCAACTGGAGAACACTAGAGCAGTCCATTTGGAAGGTGAGGATGTTCTGGTTGCTCCACACACCAGCAGAGCATTGTTTTTCCAGAACTAATTCTTGAGTATCTTGCGTGCACCCCATCTCGATAACGGTAGCCTGGTGGCCTTAGCTATCAAGAGAAAGATATCAGGAGAAAGATATCAATTACAATTACTAGGATACTCACTAAGGGGCAGATGGCTGCCAGATTTTAAAAATAATTACTAGAGGGGCGCCTGGGTGGCTCAGTCAGTTGAGTGTCCGACTTCGGCTCAGGTCATGATCTCACGGTCCGTGGGTTGAGCCCCGCGTCGGGCTCTGTGCTGACAGCTCGGAGCCTGGAGCCTGCTTCGGATTCTGTGTCTCCCTCTCTCTCTCTGCCCCTGCCCTGCTCGTGCTCTGTCTCTCAAAAATAAATAAACATTAAAAAAAATTTAACCAAATTACTAGAGAGGAAAAGGAACACACCCCTGAAAGTAGCTGAAGGTGAATCGGAAAGGCATCTTTTCCGTATCATCTGAAAATCAGATGAAAATTGACTGGGACAAGTAGGCTATAATTTATATTTTGCCTAAATCCCTTTTTTCACCCAATAGAGTCATTCTGATTTTACCTATTTTTCTCTTCTGTGAATGTGCTGATAGTTTATCAATGATTTCCAATCTCTTAAAAATTATTAATAAAAGACAAACATTTTGACAAAGTCTTCCATGTAAGCCCAAAGTAAAACAGGAAACAGTGTAAATTTTCTGCTTAGGGTTGGGGACAGGGTCTATTCTCTGCTCTATCTGCCTGGCCTCATCAGGGGCTCTAGCTCCCATGACAATAGAGACTCATTTACTTTTCCTCTTCTTTATCTATATAGTTAGCATTTGCCATGGTTCTTGGCCCATAGAAAGAACTCGATCAATACCTGCTCGCAACAGATTAAATGATCCCTTAGTAATAATCAGTTGCACATCGCTAAAGTCTTGAGTGCGACTTCTGGCACTGCTGCTGATAGAAAAGTCACCAAAGTTAATGTAAATTCCTGAAGTCTCTGAACATCATTTTCCTCAAAACCACAGGGCAATCGGAAGGATTAAATGCAGTTACATATGTGAAAACAGTCAAGGATCAATAAGGACTCTTTTTTTTTTTTTTTTTTTTGTTTTTGTTTTTCCTTTTCCTTTCTCAGAACCAGGCCTCTTTTAATGTCACCATGTAGGTCTTCCTTAGAATAGGCGTCACCAAAGATGTTAAGCTCAGCTCACTCTATGGGACTTCCCAAGCAGCCGCGGGTGTTAACGCTTTTTAGTCTGAACCCAAAACGAAGCCAGTAGTTCTCCCTCCCCACCTCCACTCAGGTGTTTTAGAATTGGCTTCCCCCGCCTTTTGATGATTTCAAAACTTCACAGAAATGAAAATAAAGCCCTTAAAAAAAAAGGTTAAGGAATGGCTACTGCAGGGTATACACAGAGAGTTTGTTGTTTAGGGTAATTATGGGAAGGATGTGGCTAACCAGACTCTTTGATTCCTTCTTTCCTTCCTCCCTCCTGCTAACTGCCTGCATTGGGTAGCCAGTCCCTTACAGCACGCTCTGCAGGGACATTCAGTCATGGGGACCTTTGCTCAAATATCCTCGGCTAGCTTCAGAAATTCGTGGAGAAGCAAGAGCGTGCATCCTAAAAATCTCCAGTGAAGGCTCAGCTATGCCACTGAATACAACCCCTCTTCAGGAAGGAGTTAAGTAACCTGCCGCGGGTCACGTGGCTTTGGGTGGTGGAGCGGGGTTCGACCCGGGCGGTCTGACTCCAAATCTGCCTTTTTTGAACCTCAAAATCCTGCTGCCTCCCAATGAAAATTTCCAAAGGTGGCTGTTTGTGCACAGATAGGAAATAAACAGGAGAACAATTATATACATCTCCAGTTCATATACGAGGGCTCAAAGGGGCTCATGCAAGGCCTGATGGAGACGTTCCCGTAAGTTAACCAGTCAGTAATTCTTCCAGCACTATCCACCGTGTATTTCCAAGTACACAGAAGTCAATGAATATTTATTAGTTATATACTGAGCAAGAGTCTAGCACTCCTGGACTTCGTTAAAGTCTTAGTCTAACTTCACCTTTAGAACAATGGTTCCACAGAGTTCAGCAGAATCGGGGTGGGGCGGGACCTGGCCATGACCCTTTGTTTCTGTGTGATATTAAGTTACTAAATCATTCTGCATCACTCATCACTCATCTGCAAAATGATGCACATAATCCCAGTTTTGAGTTATCATGGTGAGGAGTAAAAGAGAAAATGTGAAGAGATGGTAAGAAAGTGTTTAGTACAATGCCTGGTGTACTGTTCCCACAAGTTCTTAGTACCCACCCTTTACTTGACTCTTTCTAGAAGAGTAAGTCTCTGAAGAGGAAATTGATAACAATGGTCACCTTTTTGCCATCACAATTAAAAGCCAGAGTTAATAAAAACACTTCCTGTAAGACACGTGGGACTGCCAAATAAAACTCAGCGTATAACCCAGTGGCATTTTTCAAATTGATTTCACCCCTGTGGCCGGTGTTGCTGTACAACTCCCTGAACAGTGATGCTTTGTTCAAATATTTACTGTTCCCTTCGCAAAGCTGCGAGATTATTTTTCTCTTTAAAGAAATGGAGAACCAGATAACTCCCCTTTTTATTTAGCAGACTTTCAGATACACAGCATGAGACGGATGAGATCTGGGTTTGGGATTTAAATAGACCTAGGTTTAGGGACGCCTGGGTGGCTTAGGTGGTTAAGCATCCGACTTGGGCTCAGGTCATGATCTCGTGGTTCGTGAGTTTGAGCCCCGCATCGGGCTCTGGGCTGACACTTCAGAGCCTAGAGCCTGCTTCGGATCCTGTCTCCCTTTCTCTCTGCCCCTCCTTCACTTGCTCTCTCTCTCTATCCCTCTCTCTCAAAAATAAATAAAACATTAAAAAAAAAAATAGACCTGGGTTTAAATTCCAGTTGTGTCCTCACTAGCTACTCGATCTTGGGCTCGTGTTCTTGCTGCCTCGTGTTCTTCCATGGATAATACCATCTCTCACCTATTCAGTTAATATAAATGCTTAGCATAGGTAGGGCGTACATCCATGTGCGATCAATGATAGTTACTATTTTCTTATTACATGGGTATGCCTAATTAGGAGGATAGATATCTTACAAACTCTATGAAAACTGTAACTTGTATCACTTAGGTCAGTTTTTCCCTATAGCCACTCTCCATTTTGTTGAACCTGTATGTTACTCGAAGAACAAAACGCAAGACAATATTCATTTAGTCAGCGAATAGTCAAAGGACGCCTGCTATGGGTTAAGCATAACGGTAAGTCTTGGGGTGGCACAGACAAGTAAGATATCACCTTCTCCTGAGGAATTCAGTGTAGGGAGACCCACACTGGCAGTTTTCATGGAAAGTGGAAACAGAGTGACAGAGACCCCCACACGATGCCGCACAGGTGCAGACGAGGCATGGCGACTTGCTGAATCAGCTTCTGACCCTTCCAATGATATTCTCACCCGAAATCTGTCCCCACTAACTTGGCCTGACTTCCAGCCTTCTAAAATTCGATAGTAGGTGAGGTAGGACGCTCAAGTAGAAATAGAGAGTTGGGAAGACGTCAGCCAAGTGAGTAGGGGATGTGATGTGTGGTGGGAAAAGTGTGTTGTCCCTCCCGCCCTCCCTTTTGTTACCTCATTGGTGTTAAAGCCTGAAAAGAATTAGGAAACACCGAACTCGTCTTCAGCTGAAAAGGAAACATCCCGCTAAAACTTTTTTAGGTAGGCAGTGCATTATTTTAGAGACAAGAAACACTAGATGGCTAAGGCATTCAGGGAGCAAATCAAACCTACAGGGCCCCTCAGGGCAATTCTGAGACTTGATAATGATAACTCTAGCATTCTGGCACACCAGACCTTTGGATTCCACCAGAAATACTGATAAAGTTCTACTCCCCAGCCCTCCTGGTGAAAAAAATAGATATGAGTTCAGTTTTTTTAAGATTTCACGTACAAGTGAGATCATATGGTATTTGTTTTTCTGCGGTGATGTATTTCACTTAGCATGATACCCTCAGGGTCTATCCATGTATCCATGTTGTTTTAAATGGCAGGATTTCCTTCATTTTTTTTTGGCTGAATAATATTCTATGGTACCTAGATCTTTCTCCCTCCCTCCCTCCCTTCCTTCCTTTCATTTTTATCATTAATTATTTAATAGCTAAATTGGGAAGGGCTCATCTGCAAATTTCTTTTATGGAAGGTCTTATCCTTAATAAGGGCATGTCCTAATTGGGCTTTTCTTTTTAATTTTTCTTCTTTCTTTCTTTCTTTCTTTCTTTCTTTCTTTCTTTCTTCTTTCTTTCTTTCTTCTTCTCTTATAAATAAAGGTTAGCATGATCCAATATCCTATCTCAAATCATTTCAAACTAAACGTCTAAACTTAGCCTACCCATCCTCTCAGATAAATTTTCAGTTGACAAACAGTTCTAACGTCTGGAATAAAGTCTAAACTAACTATAACCAACCATTTAGAAAAACAAAAAGGAATAAAAAGGAAATGAAAAGACAAGAAGATATTCAGCAGACGTAAGCACTTAGCTATTTACAACATTTTCCTCAGAGAGTTCACAGGATCTAGATTCTTTAGGGCAAATCAACTAGTATTCTACTTTCTTTTTTGTAACAAGTAAACTATTGCAAAGTTCTTGGGAGGTCAGCCCATAATGTAGGTCAAGAAATAAGCACCATATCATATCAAGAACGAATAGAACTATATCAAGAACTCCGTCTTAGATTACCCCAAGTTTCACAGAGGTCTTGCAGTCCTACAAGAATGAGCTACAAGATGTGTTTCTGTAGTAAAAAGGCACAGGCTGATGACTGATTACCTTATCTGAGTCAACTTGCACCACTGCAGGAGCTATCAGGAGGGGAGAACCTGGGGCTGGCCATGACACCTCATATATCGTTTTAGTGAAATGCTCCTGTCAATTAGGTGAAAATGAGAACTCAAGCCCATAACCATAAAAACCTACCTATTGAGACTGACCCCTGCTGGGCTTGGCATTCACTTGTGGTCTAAATGTTGCTGGCATAATGGACCATTCTCATTTCCAGATTAAGGTTTTTAATGGACTTCACCAACTAGTTGACTTAAGGTGATGATGAGTGTGGCTGCTTTGCTGCTTTGGTTGGATCAAGGAAACTCCTGGGCTGTGGCTCGCTTGTGATCCCGGGGAGCATGGAGCTCGGGGAAGACTATGAACTGTGATTTCCTAGCCTGGTTTTCTGAGACATACTGAAGAATTTGAAGCAGTCATGCTATGGGGACAGTTATGCTTGATTTTTGTCATCCCTGTTGAATTTATTGAGCCACCTGCTGTGTACACAACACTTTACCAAGTGCTAGAGAAGGGAGATTGGTGTAGGTGAGTGGTTCCCAATGTTCTCAACATGAAGACTCTCCTTTTAATGTTGTATTTCCCCAGTCAGTTGCTAATATGTGTACAAGATGGCAAAAAGCATCTATATATTTAATACTTTTAGAAGATACTTTAAAAACAATCAATGTATAATAGTATATATGGGAGATATAGTATATAATATTGTTAGTCTCTAGAAATGATGTAGATCGGAACTGATTCTTATATCCCTTTCAGTAAGTTCATGACCATTAAAAGATCCAAACAGTGGCTCCAAAGTCTTTGAGTTGGAAAATACTGATGTAACTCCATAGATGGAATGTATTATGATGGAATATTTTAATATAAGTGGTGTTTGTTGGATTTTTAACTTCTAAAATCACAATTTGGGACTATGTCATTGTTATTTAATCCAGAGACAAATAGTACATTAGTCCAATTTCACAATCTTGGTGTTACCTGAAGAAAAAATGATTTCTAGTGAAGGTTAAATAGACTCTCTTTTCTCTCTTATTGTTTCTTTTCTTTTCACTGGCAATTATGTCTATTTTGGTTTGCTTTACATCCTGATCAGAACATTTTGTACTGTTGTGTATTTTGCTTGGAGTTGCCACCTATCTTTTATTGGTGATGGTTGAGATTAAAAATATGTCTTCTTTAGAATATCGCTAATGTCTCCTTGCTTCTTATCTACTCTGTCTATTGCCCAGAATCCAATTCATTCTACTTCTGGATGAACTTATGTTTCTGAGGCCTATAGTTTCTGTTGCAATAAAAACTTTCTAGATCTGATAAGTATCTGTCATTTGGGAATTGTTTTCTTTGGATTCTTGGATTACTTTCATTGTCTTTTAACACGTATCTTCTCTTGATTTGAACGCTCATTGGGCTGGAATATTGCTTCAACAAACTTCTGAAGAATGAATCCATGGTAGGTAAATATTCTTCCACAGTTTGATGGGGTATTAAGTTTTAGCTTCAAAATACTTTTCCCTAAGAATATTGATGGCATTGATTCTTTGTTTTTAAAGATTTTATTTGTAAGTAATCTCTTCACCCAACATAGGACTTGAACTCACAATCGTGAGATCAAGAGCCACATGATCTACTGACTGAGCCAGACAGGTGCCCCTGTTTTCTAGTGTTTCTAATGAGACTTGTGTTATAAGCCTGACTCTAGTCCTTTGAGTATAGAGTTACCAGATAAAATATAAAACTCCAAATAAATTTGAATTTAAAATAATCAAAAAATAATCTTTAGTGTAAGTATGTCTCATGTGATATGCAATATTTCAAGTATATTTATACTATGAAATTGTTTGTTTAACTAAAATTAAAAGCTAATTGTGTGTCTCATATTTTTATTTGCTAAATCTGGCAACCCTTGAGGGTCAACCACCTTTTCCCCTCTAAATAACTTTAGAATCTTCTAATTCTTCTTCTTTGCATTTTGAAATTTCCTAAGGATTTGTGTAAATGTGGCATTTATTTCATTATTATTTTTTATATCCATGCTGCTCAGAACTTGTTCGATCCTACAATCACTTTTAGCTCTGGGAAATTTTCTTCTATTATTTCTTTGATAATTTTCTTCCTTCTGTTTCTCTGTTCTTAAAAATCCTAATTTGTTTGATGTTTGAGCCTCCTGAATTAAGTCTTTATAGCTCTAATCTTTTTACCTCTGTTTTCCACATCTGTCTTTTTGTTTCTGTCCTGACAAATTTACTCAAAGTTGTATTCCAAAGTTTTTGGTAATCAAAACTTTAATTTCTAAGAAGTCTTTATTATTCATTGAATTATCGCTTTCTTGGCATCTTATCATTGATTTATGGATGCACCAGTTCTCATCTCTCTCCAAGGATATGTGAATTTTCTGTTTAGTTTTGGTTCAAATTCTCATCCATTTCTTGAATTAGTTCTATTTCCTTTGGGGTCATTTCTGATTGTTTATCTCTATTTTTTCTTTCAGACTGCCACTTTACCCCCATGTGTTTGGAAATAATTGTTCATCCACAGTTAGGAATAAAGAACAGGGTCAATGATTCTAGGTAATGGAGAATGTTTCTTCTGGTATATATGTCTTTAGTAGATCTTACTAAAGTCTCACCTGTGTGAGCAGATGTGATGCTTAGAGTCCTCTCTATGACAAAATAAGTGGTATTCCAGGATCCTATACTAACTGGTTTAGGTCTCCATAGGCGATTAATTAAAACAAATTTTTTTTTTAAAGAGAAGATACTTCCCTGCCCAGGATTACAGTTGTGCTATCAGTTGCTTTTGGGAGGGTGCATTTGTCCTTTCACTGGTTTTTTTTATTAACTCTTGTTTCCTTTTGCAACTATCTGAGGCTGCAAATTTTTTAGCCTTGTTCCATCTGCTTTTTTGTCTTCCAGACATTTGTTGAAGTCATGAATCCATCGGTGGCCCCCCCTCTCATTTTCTTCAGTTATGTGTTGAGGTTATTAAAACAATTTGGGGGGAATATGGGGAAGGAGGAAAGACAAATGCATTCAGTTTACATTCTTGAACGAGAAATTCCTTCCTTTCATTCACTCTTTACCATTTCCTCCTGAATGTCCTCTAATATGGCAACCCTTTTATATTTTATACCTGAAGAGGTATAACATACTATTTTATACCTGAAGAGGTGTATTTTCATCTACAAAGATCACTTAAATGCATGCAAATTTTCCTCTCAGAAGTTGGAACATATGTTTTTCAAAAAATAAATGTGTTAAAATAATACCTCATGCGGTGTCTAAAATAATGAAGTGACATAGTATATGAGAATGTGCCTAGCACACTGCCTGCTACGGAAGAGTTGCTCAATAAATATAACATTTTTTAATTATTTTATTTTCAGAAGATAGAGCTTAAGCACATTTTCTGTAATGTTGGTACAAAGAGATATTTCAGTGTGAGTTGCTTAAAAAAGAGGTGAAAAAATAGCTACCCCAAATGTACTTTGTGATTAGAAGTAAAGATTAACAGTCAAATCCTCATAAAACACTTGGAGCTCAAAGATAAAACTCACTGTGAAACTTGTGACATGCTGTGTTTTTTTTTAAGTTAATTTATTTTGAGAGAGAGAGCACAGGAGGGGCAGAGAGAGAGGGAGAGTGAGAATCCCAAGCAGTCTCCACACTCAGCAAGGAGCCCATAGTGGGGCTTGAGCCCATGAACCATGACCTGAGATCATGACCTGAGCCAAAAACCAAGACTTGGATGCTTAACCCACTGAGCCACCCAGGCGTCCTTGTGACATTCTTTATTCTACGATAACAAATACTGCCAAACTTAAAAAAATATATACAGTAATAAGCTACAGTTTCATTAAACTATAGGGTCATTAAGTCATGAAAATGCCACTATGCATGAGCTACCCAAAGATCAGAGGGGTTAAGAAGTTTTCTCAAGGCTACATATCGAGTAAGTCACTGGGCCAGAACTCAGACCCAGATCTTCTGACTGTGCCCTTTCCTCCACATGACAAATGGGCAGGCTTCTGAGAAACAATTCCATGTGTGATAAGATTGAACTTGTTCTGTCATATACATATTGATAAATATTAATATTTCATTTGCAGTGAAATTGTATGCTTTAACAAGTCAAATCATCAATGGGGAGATGCAGTTCTATGCCAGAGCTAAACTTTTCTATCAAGAAGTACCAGCTACAGAAGAGGGTATGATGGGAAATTTCATTGAACTGTCCATCCCAGATATCCAGGCTTCTCGGGACTTCCTTCGGAAGTTTGTTGGGGTGAGTTATGCAACTGCAGCTTGATGAGGAAGCAAGGTCCTCACAAACATTGAGCTCACATGCTTCTGTGTGGTCATTTAAGTCGTATTAAAGCCATATGGCTCAGCCAAGGGTTGAGCCTGAAAGCCTCTTTTAAAATGTTCAGAAGGGATGGGTCGCATCAAACCACTGGCTTATCCCCCTTGGCCTTTCACCATCCTATAGGCTCAGCTAATCTCTCATGCTTCAGGGGAAAGGGAACTAGCAGCGCTAATACTACGATTGGGGGATTAAGAAGACATCTCTTTTATAGTCTTCCAGATGAAACCGTTCACACCCAGGTGACTGATGAGAGATCATGCCATTTGGGATCTTGGGGCGATTTACTGATTTCCTGCAATACAAATGTAATATAGTAAGGAAGTGCATGCCTATGTTTGGCTTGAAAACGAGAAGTACAGTAGAATCTCTTTATATTATTTAATACGTAGTTCAGGCTTCGCCTTGAAAGAATGTGATCTCTTTGTAGCCCCGGGGTTGGGTGAAACTGCTTCCTCACTTCCCTGTCAGATGGAGACAAGACAGTAGAGGGTAGGGACAATAATCTTCAGCTCTATAGTCATTAGGTTCTCCTATTTAATGTACAAGCAACCTTGGAATGGTTCCTTAAATGCTGTAAGCTTCAGTTTTCTCACCTGTGACTAGGGCATTAACCATCGAACCTACCTCAGAGGATAATACGAAGATCCAATGAGCCAATGTGCAAAGAAATGTGCTTGCTTTGTTGTGCATAATTATTACCCAATAAATCTAATTTATTGCTACTACTAATAATAACAGGCTTTGGGGTGCCTGGGTGGCTCAGTCAGTTAAGCGTCTGACTTCGGCTCAGGTCATGATCTCACGGTCCGTGAGTTCAAGCCCCGCATGGGGCTCTGTGCTGATGGCTCGGAGCCTGGAGACCGTTTCCGATTCTGTGTCTCCCTCTCTCTCTGCCCCTCCCCTGCTCATGCTCTGTCTCTGTCTCTGTCTCTCTCTCAAAAAAAAAAATAAACATTAAAAAATTAAAAAAAGTAATAACAGGCTTTCATAAAATGCATTCATTAGAGTTTCAGGAACTTCATTTAGTTGCTAGAATAGATTTAATAAAGCTGCCGATACCACAAAGCTGTTGTTGGTCCTACTGAAGACAAAGTCCTAACTGGCAACAAGGTTTCGTTCCAATTCATTTGGAAGTCATCTGTTTGAAATTTGGAGCCCATTGTATCCTGATAAGGGAAGCATTATCAATATTATAAATATCTGAGTTAGGTTTTCAAGTGCACTATCAAGAATATCCCGAGTGTTAAGGTGAAGTTCACTTCACATCCAACCTCCATGGAGCACCAAGTGTCTGAGCAGAGAAGTTAAATCAGGAGGGAGCATCCATCGGGGGCCGATGTGTCTGAACATCAGCTGTGGCCACGAAGGACCATGAAGCTGGAGATGACGTCCATGAATGTTTGTAGGTCAGGATAACCCGGAGTATTTCTAAATCAGTATCACTGACTGATTTCACGGAGTGCTTTTCCTGCAATAGTCCCTCTGCTAAGCACTTTAGAAGTATCGTCTTGATTACTTTTCAAAAGAATTCTAGAAGGTAAGTACTATTATCATCCGTATTTTTTACATTGGTAGAAACCGAGGTTTGGAGACGTTAACTAAGTCGTCAAGGTTATGCAGCCGGTAAGAGACAGAGCAGGGACTGAAGTCCAGCCAGGCCTGTCTGACACCAGACTCTCTACTCTTAACCGTGACATATTTTCTCCATTTGTCTCATGAAGCAGAAAAATCCTTGGTGTGTGCGTGTGTGTGTGTGTGTGTGTGTGTGTACCACAGACCTCAATTCTCCTCCGGCCTGGCCGAAAGCTCTCCCTTCTGCCTGCCTTGTGGTGAGGCTGACTTTGATCCCAGTGCATTTCAGAAGCTTAGTTAGTAATCCAGCTGTCTTGTCACTCCATGTGGAGTGCCAAGCTGACCACAGGGATGCTGGTCAGACAGAGCCCATACAACGCCCATGGACCTGGGAAAGGAAACAGCCTTGTGCTTGCATATTTGTGTTGGAAAAGAGGAGCCTGCTCTTTTCAAACAAATATAAGGAGTCCTTCTTAGGAGACAAGGCTCATTGTGAAACCGTGACCTCTAACTGAGTATAAACAGTCTTTTTAAAGAAATGATATTTTTGTACTTTGACCTCAATAATCTGCTAAATTAGTATCCAGGTCAAGATACAAGGAGTTATGGAATATGAGTATCTGACATGATTTATCCTTATGTCAACTGGGAAAAGGCAGATTGTTTAATTTAAAGTTTTGCTTTCCTTTCAACACTTAGTGACACGGGACAGCGAGAAAAGTTGTTTGAACTTGCTGCGTTTATGTTTACTTTAGCAAATAAACAAATGATGCCAAGGTGATGTCAATGGCACAGCTGATAACGGTCCTCATTTTAGCTTTCTAGTGGGGGAAAGTGGCAATTTGTAAAAAGTAATCAGTATTTGACGGTATTTATCTATTGACATTTCTCAGAGATTGGATGATTAAAAACTCTGGGTCTCACTTGTTATATTTCACGGTTTCTATACAGTGGCATTCAGCACTTCCTTTTGAGTTTTAAATCCCACAGGAATGAACTTACAATGATGTCCTTGAAAACAAAACATATAGGCAGAATCAAAACTAAAACCAAATTCCCAAGAGTATTTTACTATTTTATATGAATCCATAAGTATGAAGACAATACCATAAATGAGAATGAAATTAACAAAACATCTTGTTTTGAAATCACACCTTGTATATAGGTCCAGTCACATTCATGGAAGGACATCAGATTTCAATACAGGCAGCCTTGGTGTCCAGGAGGCAGGAGATGTCCCTGAGAACGGTCTTTACATTTTTTTTTTAATGTCTGTTTATTTCTGAGACAGAGACAGAATGCGAGTGGGTTAGGGGCAGAGAGAGAGGGAGACACAGAATCTGAAGCAGGTTCCAGGCTCTGAGCTGTCAGCACAGAGCCCGACACGGGGCTCGAACTCACGGACCGTGAGATCATGACCTGAGCCGAAGTCGGACGCTTAACCGACTGAGCCACCCAGGCGCCCCGAGAATGGGCTTTAAATACCCCTCCCCATAAGAGCTGCATGTGAATGAGAGAGAGAAAGAATATGGGAGGCAGTGGCAGCCGTATGCAGTGAAATATAATAAATACAACTAAGCCACAGTGGTGAGAGGCGAGCAGTACACACAATTTGGGTGAAAGGTACCTTTCTGTATTTGTAAATGACCATTGTTTCGAAAGTAATTATAGTCAAATATCGCATGTCTCCGTTGGTGAAAAATATAAATCAGAGAGAGAATTTTCAAGAGAATTCTATTTCAAACATTTCACCTCTCTGAGCCTCAGTTTCTTGGTATAAAAAAGTAGGGAAATTAGACATGAGTGCTTTAAGCACTCTAGGGTTTTGCTGAGATCCTTCAAGGTCCTACTGGGAGAATGACAGGAAGGGTGAGCGGGTGAGGCTCTGCCTCACTTTAACAAGAGCAGCTTCAGGTTTATTTGTTCAATGAGAAAAAGGAGGTCAGCTATTGTAATCTGACATCTCTGGCATAGGTCTCTGAGCCCTCTTTGGGCTCTATGGTTCTAATTCTAAGGCCACTTGCTACAATAATGTGAGCAACATGATCTGTAGAGACTTTAAGGCCAAGAAATGGTAAGAAAAATTTGTAGTAATCTCTGAGTATACACATTTCTACTAAGATCATTTCGACAGCTTACAATAACGTTCCTATACTTATCCCACCCATCGTGTTTATGTTGTGGATTTACTTAAGGGATGTTTTCTTTATGGCGCTCACAGCATAAGCCTTTAGCCTAGGTCTCCTCTTTCTCTGAATGAGTTTACGTTATAATATCTGAATGAGGGAGGTGGCATCGTGTAAGTGGAAATGGCAAATACATGGTATGGGTACCACCACGTCCCCCTTCCCATACTCAAGGGAGACATCACTAGTCAATCACAGAGCTCTTTCCTGCTCAGTCTCGGTGAAGCCTTAGAATATTTTTCAACGTAGCATCGGACAGATACTATCAAGGGAATCGGAGTTGGCGCTTGAGGGGACTGCTCTAAGGTAGAACTGCCTTTGGATTCACACAGTTCCCTGTTCAAGTTCTAGGTCTGCCATTAGCTGTGGAAACCCAAGATTCCTCCGCTTCAAACTGGGGGGTAATCATTATCTTGTGGAGTTGTTTTGATGTTAGTTGTTACAGATGCAAAAAGCTTCTATATATAAGCACATGATAAATCATGCTTGTTATGATTCCATTTGAAAAGAAGCCAAAACGTCTTCACTTTTTGTTCTCCACTGTGCCTTTATTGCTGTACAGAAGGCCCTTTGAGTGGACTAGAAAGCAGCATTTCTGATGTTTCCTTCTGCTCAAATCTTTTCTTAAATCCTTAGTTCCTGAGAAAACAAGAGTAGGCTTTCTCCTTAAGATCTTGATTGGCAAGATCTTATTATTATAATTTCTAGCATAAAATCTATTTAGCAGTCATCCCAATTATGGACAAATAATTTAGACCAGATAATATAGAGAGACCGAATAATATATATCTCAGCGTTTCAGCTGGATATATATATATATATATATATATATATATATGCATATGTGCAGCTGGCCATATATATATATGCATATGTGCATATGAATATACTACTTTACAGAAGCAAGTTTGAGAAAGTTTTCATTGGCTGCTTTCCTCCTCCACCATCTATCCATCCTTCACCTCCGGTTAATTTAGTGTACAGACCTACTTTATTTTTATTACTTTTTAAAGTTGATTTTTTATTTTTATATCTTGAGAAAGAGGGGGTTGGTTAGAGAGAAAGGGAGAGAGAGAATCCCAAGCAGGCTCTGCACCGTCAGCAGAGAACCCCACGCGGGGCTCCATCTCATGAACCATGAGATCATGACCTGAGCCAAGATAAAAAGTTGGACGCTCAACTGACTGAGCTACCCAGGGTCCCCGAGACCTACTTTATAAAAACAATTTTAGGGGGTTTTGTGCACAGTACATCATACAGTTTCTCTTACAAAGACGGGAAACAATTTCTAGCATTAAAAGAGATAAGGAGACTTTGCCACAAACACCTTCTATCCATGTGAATGTGCTGTGTGCCATCGGGGTGGGTTTGAAGTAAAATTCTGTCTGTAAGGTTTTCCGGCTTTGCTTCATTTCACCTCACCTCTCCTCTCTCCCTTCCCTTCCCTTCCCTTCCCTTCCCTTCCCTCCCCTTCTCTTCCCTCCCTTTTCCTCCCCTCCTTTCCTCTCTACCCTCTCCTCCCCGTCCTTTCCCCTTTTCTTTCTTTCTTTCTTTCTTTCTTTCTTTCTTTCTTTCTTTCTTCTTTCTTCTTTCTTTCTTTCTCTCTTTCACAAAGCAATAAGCTACCATGCACGTCCATTTAGCTGTGGGCTTGACCCAAATTTACAGTTAATAACATTCTACTTTATAGGGCTTTCCGTGACCCATTTCTTAGAGGAATTACTGAGTTTTTAGACCTAAAACATTATTTTCTAAAATCTTACTTTGTAATTCTTTTCAAGACCTCTATTTGGATAAAACAAAGAAAGTAAACACTAGCAGTGTTGGCTATTTCTTGAAAGAGGCAATTGGATGTTCTAGAACTTGTTTGTGGTAGTCGGTACGTGCCTGGATGCATTGAATGGTACACTTAAAATAGTACATTTTATCATATGAAAATTGACCTAAATAAAGTTGGTTCAAAGAGGGAAGCGGAGTATCCTAGACTCGGGGTACGTGTCTGTACTTGAAGCATCCCACAAGGTACCTTTCTGCAGGGCCCCGGGAGAGCTGGGACAGACTGTGCCTTGGATTGTGGCTCTGGAATAGGAAGGGTCAGCAAGCATGTCTTGTTGCCGGTTTTCAAAAGCGTGGAACTGGTGGACATGATGGAATCATTCCTCGTCGAAGCCCAGAACTACCTGCAGGTCAACGGGGACAAGGTAGAAAGCTACCACTGCTACAACCTGCAGGAATTTACACCCCCACTGGGGAGATATGATGTCATCTGGATTCAGTGGGTCTCTGGTCAGTCCTGCATGGCATGGCATCTGCCTTTGTCCCCTTCCGAGAGAGAGAGAGAAGATAATACTTGGGGCTAATGTGAGGATTTGCGGAGAGGGAGCAAGGACGTTCGGGGAGATGTAGTCGTAGTTGTGCTGAGGGTAGTTAGGCAGCCTTAGGCATCATGGAAACTCCCCCCGCAGCTCTGGTCCTCCCACCGTCTCCCCTGACATCCTCTGTCACGAGCCTGAAAATTCCCGTCCTTGGAGATGGAGTGCCTTTGGACCAACCTAACCCTGCAAAGAAAACCAAATACTTGAAAAACTTGAAAAAGTGGGGTCAAAAAGAGTTTATCCCCATGTAGGGGCAAAACCGGACTTCCTTAGATTTAAATTCCCAGGAAGTGAGACAGCAGTGAGTTAGATATTGGTCTCAGTGTGTGTGTCTAGGGGACACAGAACAGTAATGACAAAGTTGGGTTGTCTGGGGACGATGGCGGGGATTCATGGGAAAGCCAATAGTTTATTTCGTGCCTATGAGGTAGATAGAACAGGTGGCATAATATCTAGTTTATAGATGGGACACTGAGCCTCCTCAGAGAGGATACCTATCCTCCTATCGAAGCCTCCCACAACCAGAACAATTCAGGCTATTAAATAATTCATGAATGAGTGAACCAATGGTCTCCTGATTCTTAGCCTTGTGATCTTTCCTACCTTCCTACTCCCCTCCCTCCCCACCCCCCACCATTCCATCCTGTTTCCCCATCTACTTGGCCTCACCTGTAGGGTACCTGACCGACAAAGACCTTCTTGTATTTCTTTCCCGGTGCCGAGCTGGCCTGAAGGAAAACGGTGTCATCATACTGAAGGACAACGTGGCTCGGGAGGGCTGTATCTTCGATCTCTCGGACAGCAGTGTGACTCGGGACATGGACATCCTCCGGAGCCTCATTAGGAAGAGCGGGCTGGTGGTGCTGGGCCAGAAGAAGCAGGATGGCTTTCCAGAACAGTGCATCCCGGTGTGGATGTTCGCACTGCACAGTGATGGACAGTCCTGACCAGCACTGCACAGGGGTGCTTTGGGACAGAAGTACGCTCCTCATAATTCACGGTGGCGGGGGGGGGGGGGGTGGCGGGATGGAGAGAAGGGATCCAATGCATGTCTGGAAATGCTCAATGTAGTATGTACAAGTTTCCACTAATTTTATAAGTACGTGCACACACTCGGTGGATTTCCCGGCAGATAAATGGAGTGAAACATCAGGAAAACTGTTTTAAGAGACTGCCGTATACACCCAAAATGTACATTGTACACAAAACCAGAAAAGGGAGCAGTGTTCACAAATTCTAAACTGCCCTGGTCCCTGAAGATTTGCATTATGGAGTATTCCGGGATGGATGGGGTAAAGTCTAGGCCCGCCTTGCTCTGCCCTCATGTTAGATGCATTCTATTCCCTTCCTCTCCAGGACGACTATTTCTCTTAGAAGTAAAAGCTCACCCTAATTACGAAAGGCACGGGTCAAAATAATCTTATGAAAACAAACCCATTGCTTAATCTTGTCTTTAGCTTTTCTCTTCACAGAAAAAGTATATATGGTTTCGCTTTCTATTTGGGGTCAGTTTCACCACCCAGTGATGTAATATGGGTGTAATTTGATAACAGAAGCCTGCATTTCAATGATGAGGAAGCGTCTCGTTTCAGGAGAAAATGTACCGTTGAAATTTCAGCTGTGAACAGATAAGTAAATGTCATTGATAATCTAATTTTAGCCACTGGCCTCCGACACCGCTTGCCTCATCGCGTCTGGCCCCGTTGCTTTCATTGTTGTGAATGTACGTTGGGAAGAGAAGGGAAATGATAAACCTGAAAACTGAACTAATGGGATTAATTTAAGGCATTGGTTTAATTAAAAATAATCTAACACCATTCAAGCACAGCATTTCATTTTTATTATCAGAATGTTTAAATGTCACTGCTCCTATCTTCGAAGCACTCCAATATCTTCATGTTGAGGCATATATTTGTATATTGACATATATTGTGTTTTGAGACAGACGGAGTCTTGTGCGAAATGCAACACATCAGTTTAATTAAAGAAGGTCTACCGCATGGATATGCTGTAACCGTAAAAATCATGTTTGTAAGTCAGAGTTCTAACTTAGGAGGAAAACAATCATTATGAAGCATTTGCTGCCTCATTATAGGATTACCTTGGTGGTTTCATTTATGTCCTGGGAAGTGATTTACTTTGCTTCTGGAACCTTCTAACTGTTGTTACTCACCATGCTCTAGGGTAACATGACAGAATGTCAGTGAGAGCCACTGGAGAACAAGCCTAAGACCAGAAATAAATCAAATGGTGAACCATTGCCAACCAGACCGCATATGGCTAAACACGGGCATTCACGTTTTAATCCTCTGTGCCTTGGGACAAATTAGCCAAATCATCTTTTTAGGCCCGTTCCAGAAACTTTCTGTTTCTTTTACACCAGCACCCTTAATTCTCTTATCTCTTGGCTTTCTGCTTTGCCAATACTCAAATGGTAGTTGACAAGTTATCAATATTCTCTGCCCCTGGGTTCTTGAGCGTGGGAGGAAATAACATGGAAATAATATGGAAATAATGTGGATGTGGAAATTTGCTCTTTAACTCAGATGAGTCTTGAAGATTGACCAGCAGTCCCTTTCTCTTCCTACGTCAAGTCACTTTCCAAGTCTTTTCAGACAGTTTTTCTTAATGTGTATTTATTTTTGAGAGAGGGAGAGAGGGAGAGAGACACAGAGCATGAGTCAGGGAGGGGAAGAAAGAGAGGGAGACACAGAATCCGAAGCAGGCTCCAGGCTCTGAGCTGTCAGCACAGAGCCTGACACGGGGCTCGAACTCACCAACCACGAGATCAGGACCTGAGCCGAAGTCAGATGCTCAACCGACTGAGCCTCCCAGGCACCCCTTTTTCAGACAGTTTTCAGATCTTCACTGATTTACACAATTTCTCAACTCCATAAATACCCTTAATTTAATTGACAAAGTAGAAGTTGGGGTGTAAATTGCATCAATATCCAACCCCCCCTCCCCCCCCCCCCCCCCCCCGCAAATAACAAGTACAAGGTAAAGGGAAGGGTGGCTGGAGAGGAGAGATCATTGGAGCCAGACTACGCTGCCTAATGGGTTGTGTTAAGGTTTGGACATGTTATTTAAACAACAAGAGAATGTTCTGGAGGGTTTAAGTAAGGGATTGATTTTCCTAGTCCTGGGAGTAGAGGTGTAGATCATGTAGAAGGAAGATATTTAGAGTGCCAGCCATCTTTAATCTAACGCAACAAGCCAAACTCACTGTTGATGTTCATTGACATATCTGTGTTGTGGTGCAAGTAGCAGTCTCTGTTAGTCCCCTAATTCTGTCCCTAGTCCAACTGCCTCAGAATCACATGGGAAGATTTTATAAAACAGAGATTGACAGGCTCCGTTCCCATGAGGATCCAGTTCGAAAAAGTGGGCTCAGATCATCTGTATTTTTATAAGCTCTTAAAGTGATTCTGATCATTAGTTTTGTTTGGGAATACTGACGGGAAAAGGGGTGTGGAGCTGAGCTGTTCAGAGCCACAGGAAGATTAGGTAGAGGAGGCGGGCGTAGGGGCCAGTTTCAGGGGAGTAGCTAGAGAGCGAAATCCATTCTCCGCACTGATGCCAGTCTTTCTGAAATATAAACCCGACCGTGTCATGTGTAAGCTTTCAGTGACTCCCCGTCACTGATAGCATGAATCCTCACCTCCTTAGAATGACATATAAAGCCTTTTGTGATCTAGCCCTGCCTTCCCTCCGCAGCCTCAGATTTTCCACATCGCCTGCACCTGTACTTAACTACTTGCGTTCCCTAAAGTTGGTATGATTCGTAGCTCACAGCATTTATAGATATTACCTCCTTAGTACAGAACATCTCTCATTCTTTTTCATCTGGCACAGACTGCTTAGACGTTGCTGAGTCTAGGAGAGCTTCCCTCAGCCCCTAGGTGCTGGGTTAGTTGCCCTCACTCCGTGCTACCCTCACACTCTCTGCTTAACATATCACAGCTCTAATCATGTGGCATTCTAATCAAGTCTCCTTGCTATTTTCTCTGTTAAATTCTGAGCCCTTTAATGGAGCATTCATGGTTAGAGTCTCAGTCATAGGCATAAGCCCTAGTACAGCTGAAACCCAAGTTTTTGTTGAAAGTATAAAAGGTGACGTTCCAAGCAAAAAGACTCAGGGGAAGTCTACTTTTCTGGCTTCAAATGTAAATCAGAGCAAAGCAGCAGGAAAAAACCGCAAGGGTTTCTGCAGTTGTACGAGCACTGGGATGTGCAAGACTGGTCAAAACCGTGATCCAACAATGCAAGCTCACCAGGACCGGGAAACGCACAGAAACAAGAAGGCAGTGACTTCAGGGATCAAGCATCTGGGAGGAGACTGCAGCAAGAAAATTGGGTTCTGCCTAATTAGGAAATCTCTTCTTTTAATAGGAGCCAACCCAAGGGCATGGCCAACCCAAAGCCCATCGTTTCATCAGGTGAGAGGGTGGATTTCATACGAGAGAAATATTAAAATTATGGGTAGGTCGTAACAAAGTAACGCCTAAAATCCTCACCCGTCTCCTACTAAGCAAAAGCCCAAAGAAACAAACTGGATCGTAGATACAGTTAATCCTTCTGTGAACGTTGAAGGCAAGTAGAAAGTGCTCACCTGTGCTTCCCAGATGAATTAATTGCAAACATGCCTGCACTTCTACGTGAACCCTGGAGGACCCTTGGCTCGTACGATGATTCACGAATGGGTGCGATCTTCACCCACCTCCTCTTCCGAGAACCTGAGCCACCACTGCTAAGCCCCAGCATAGGAGCACGCCGAGTCTTAAAGGGTCAGCAGTCTTATAGATGTGGGACCATCATAAAACTATAAAGCAAAATGCATAAGGTCATCCGTGTGAAAGATGATCTGCTTTGTATTATGGACACATTTTGGCCTGATCCTGGTTTTTTTTTTTTTTCTCTCTCTCTCTCTCTACCGTTTCCTGAAACCGGCCTGTTTTGAGTGATGTGTTAGGGAGAAGACCTGTGTCAGATATATTCGGCTGCCTGTCATGAATAATTAAATCCAGCTGTGTTATGCTTTCCTTCGTTCCAGCTGACTCTTTGATGCTCTGGTGTCCATGCCAGGAAACTACCTCTTAGGATCGTCAGAGGCCAGTGTTTTTGCAGAGGTCAATGCAAGCTAATTAAGCAAATATGTGAAAAAGAGTTTTAAAGGATCTCAATTAGCGGTGTGTGTGTATAGATGTATCGAGAGTGGGGTATGGGGAGAGACCTTTCAAATACTGGCTCGTGGAGTGAGTGATTTGGCGACAGAGAACCACGCATATGTGGCACCTTTGTAGGTTCATTACGTTGGCATGACTGACCTTTTGCTACGTGACAGGCAAACAAACATATAGCAAATGTCCAAGAAGATCATGGTGTTGTGATAGGAAAGGCGGTTACCTACATAGTAATGAGTCAGGACAAAAAGGACTATAAGAATAACACGGAAAAAGAATTAAAGTAATATAGAGACTTAAGTGACCCACTACATCTCTGGGATTTGAGGGATGCCACACGGATTCCATTCATCCCACCTTTTGGGAATGCCCCCTATGTGTCATCCATGGCTCTAGGGTCTCAGGATACACCAGGGAATAAAATCCAAAGTTCCCTGGCCTCGTGGAGCTTGTATTCCAGGAAGGTTAGGGATGCAGTAAATATAAATTAGTAAATTATTATTGATGTTAGAAAGTGGTAAGTTTGGGGGGGGGGAAGGGAAAAATAGAGAAGAGTAAGGGGGCATGAGAGTCATGGAGGAAGGCTGTAATTTCAAATAGTGGCCAGCATTGGCCTCCTTGATGAGGGTGACATTTGAGCAGAGAAGTGAGGAGGGTGAGGACAGGGGCCGTGTGGATATCTGGGGGAGGAGGGGACAACCAGTGCTGATGCCCCAAGTCTTGAGTGTGCCTGGCCTATTTGAGGAACGGCGAGGGGATCCGTGCAGCTGCAGCAGGGTGGATTAAGGAGAGAGTGCAATGGGTATGAGATTTAGAGATACGACTGTGGCAGGATCATGTAGGGGCTTGAAGATTATTGAAGATTATGGTTTTTACTCTGATCCAGAAGGAGAACCGTTGTAGAGTTTTGAGCAGAGAAGTGACATGATCTGACTTGAGAAAAGATCATAGTGGATGGAAACAAAGAGGCCCGATAGATCAGGAGTTGGTAAACTATGGCTTGGGGTCCAAATTCAGCTCATTGCTTTTTTGGAAACAAACTTAACGTTGGAACACAGCCATGCCCATTTGCGTTATAACAGCAGAGATGACTGGGTGCCCCAATGACTAGTATGGCCTCCAAAGCAGAAAATATTTGCTACATGGCCCTTTACAAAATCACTTTGCTGATTCCTAAATGAGAACATTGCAGTAACTCAGGAGAAAAGTAACGGTGGCTCAGGCCAGGGGGATAGCACGAAGGTAGTGAGAAGTGTTTGGATTCTGGATATGTTTGAAATGAAAGCCAACTGGATTTGCTGAATGGTACGTGTGGGAGTGTAATAAAGACAGAAGTCAAAGATGAGTCTAAAAGTTTTGATCTGAACCACCGGAAGAACATAGTTGCTATCATTTGAGGTATGGAAAGTGGGTGACAACGCAGTTTTCATGGTGAGAGATCAGGAATCAGAAGAGCTTAAACTCAACATTTCTGAGTTTTTAGATGACACCAAGAGAAGATGTTGAGAAGTGGAGTGCATGTGCAAGTCTGAAGTTCAGGAGAGAAGTCTGGGCTGGAGACGGAAAATTAGCGTGGAGGTGGTATTAAGCGTTGTGATTCTGGATGAGTTTACTGAAAGAATGAGTGAAAATAGCGAAGAGATCAAAGAGTGAGCCCTAAAGTGTGTAATCATTAAGAGCTTAGGAAGAAGAGGGAAAAGGCAGCAAAAGAGACTAAGGAGTGACCAATAAAGTAAACCGAGGGTTGAGTGTTCTGGAAGCCGCGTGAAGAAAATATCAAGGACAGAGAGACTGACTACATCAAACCTTTGTAATAAGTCAAGTAAGAGGAAAACTGCGAACAAACAGCTTTGGTAGAGTGGGTAGGAAAAAAAACCCGGCTTGCATTGACTATAAGTGACTATGGGAGGAAAGGAATTATAGAGAATGGATATAGACAACTTGTCCAAAGAGTTTTGCCAGGAAGGGATACAAATTTGCAAACAAGGCAGTATCAGGCAAGGGAAGTAAGGGTAAGTGAAGGGTTTTGTTTTTGTTTTTAAGATGGGAGAAATAAATTATGTATTTGTACATTGATGGGAAGGATTTGGTAGAGAGACGGAGACATTTGTGATTCAGGAAAAGAAATGGGAGGATTTCTAGAGCATTGTCACTGAGTAAAGATGGGATCTCATTTGCAAGTGGGGAGATTGGCTTTTGATAGGTGCATGGTTAAGTCCTGTTCAGCTGCAGGTGGGAGGTAAGGGTTTATGTGTATAGATTCTGGTGGAAAGGTGGTGATGGTTACGGAAATTTATAGAAGTCCCTTTTTGTTGGCGTTCACTTTGTCAGTGAAGTGGGAAAGACGATCATCATCCGAGAATGAAGACTGAGGCGGTGTGCTGTGGGTCTGAGGAGAGATAAGAATGAACAAGGTAGCCATCGCATATGCGGTAGAGTGAATAGGCCAGAAAAGTAGAATATGATCATCAAGCAACATTTAGGTTCACTGGAGGTTCATGATCAAGAGCGTTGGCCTTCGGCTCATTCTTTGGTGGGAACGAAGGCACAAATTAGGTAAAATTAGCCAGGGTTGTAGTTTTGTCAAGTGAGTACACCAAGGAATTAAGGGTATATACAAAGAGGTTGAGTCTATTGATTAGTCACGGACTTTAAGATGAGTAAGGTGGTGAGAGAGAATTTCATGAAGGTTAGAGACAATGAAAAGATAGATCAATGGGTTGGAGATCCTGGTGAAGTTGGAACTGGGTCACTAGAGGAAATGGAGGGATAGATGGATGTTATGATCAGAGAATGGAATGAATTAAATTGGTGTTATGGAAGGATTATTGGTAAAGAGAAGGTCTAGGGCTCTGAACATACAGATAAATGACTGAGGTAGTATGGAGGGTCAGATCACTGAGAGAGAGGAGTTCTAGAAATGGAGAGTCTACTGAATCATCTACTGTGTACGTGGTGATCATCCAGGAATGGAGACGTTAGCAGGACTGGAGATAGTAAAAGTGAACCAGGAAGTAAAACCAGTGGGAAGTAAAGGGGCATAACTGAGGGGTTGGTTGGTGACATCACAATGAGGGATAGTGGGCAGTATGATTTTTTTTTAAATTTATTTATTATTAAGAGACAGAGAATGACAGAGCATGAGCAGGGGTGGGGCAGAGAGAGAGGGAGACACAGAATCCAAAGCAGGCACCAGGCTCCTAGCTATCAGCACAGAGTGCGACATGGGGCTCGAACTCACAAACTGCAAGATCATGACCTGAGCCGAAGTCGGACACTTAACCGACTGAGCCACCCAGGTGCCCCCAGTATGATTTAATTATAAGAGATTCAATCCTGAGAATGTCTAGGGAAGACAGAGAGGGAAGGGACAATGGTTTGAAAACAGCAATGAGGGGTATGGAGGGTACCTATCTCATATATGATTTAAATTTTATATAAGACTCCAAGGATAAGTGGTTGTTCTTAATGCGGAGAATCTGGGAAAGAATATTCCAGACATAGTGAAATGGTTGGGCATTTGATAGCATGTGCCAAGACACAGAATTTAAGAAATGGTGAGTAGATGAATCTGGCCGGGGCATCAGACTGGACCACAGTGGCTGTTTTGCAGAAACCCTGGGGTATGACAGTGATGGAAGAAGATGAAGTTGCTGAAATTTGTAGGTTGGGGCAGATTGTGATAGATCCTCTAGATTAAGGTTTTCCTATCAGCTAAAGGGGCTACTAAAGGTTTTTAGACAGGGCACGAACTCACCAGGTTTATTTCACAAAGGTGAACTCTGCTACAACGTAGAAAGTGGCTGGGGACAAGGAAGATAACCAGAAAGCTACAGCAGTGGTTAAAACCACAGATCAAAGGGCCTGAATTTAGGCAGTGCCCAAAGGAGCAGGGGAAATTCGGGGGAAGTGAAATCAACAGGGGTGGCAATGGTTTGGGTGTGGTTAGGGAGAGAAAGAAAGGAATCAATGAAGTACTTGAAGATTTTCAACCACAGTCACTGGGAGGAGTAACTTTTAAGTGTTAGAGTTTAGGGATAAATGAGAATAACTAAGATACCTTGGCAGATGACCCACCTTTTAACAGGCAATCACTCAGCAGAGGCTTAATGAATACCTTATTCTGTAGTTAGATATTTGTTTCTTTTGAGGAACTCAACATTCCTTAAAGTATCTTCAAGCCTGGTGAGGATGCTCAGGGACTGATCATATTTTTCCCTCTAAATATTTTAGCCCGTTTAGATATGGACTCAGAGATCAAAGATGAAACGTTAATGTAATTAACTATAAAGTAAGGCCGGAGCCCAAATAAGACTTCTTCCCGTGCCCGTCTCCCCGCTACCCCACAAGTCTAGATCTAGGGGCTTGACTTCCCCCACCCCACCCCCAGCAGGAGAGACTCAGGTCTGAAGGGTTCATATTTGCCGAGACATATTTGCCGAGATCTGCAATCTCTCTTGACCCGGCGAGGATGGAAGGCCGGCAAGAAAAGCTTGTCCGGCATCTATGCTTTCTTTCCCCAGTGAAACTAGAGCGAGAGGGAAGATAAAAGAGAAGTGCTCCTTCCTCCTTTCTCCTTTTGATCTCTCCTGGAAGTGGAAAGAAAATCCGTGCCTCTCTCTGGAAACTGAGGAACAGCGTAACGAGCATTTCCCCTACCGATGACAGGGCCTCTGTTAGACGCAGGCAAAGTAGAAATATAAACTCAGGTAAAGCGGCCTAATCATATGGAAGCCCTAAATAGGAAATACGCCTTCTTGTGTACAATGTGCGGGGCCAGGGCGCTAAGGGAAACGGAAGGTAGGGAAATACGCCGGATCACTGGTCTAGCTGCGCCAAAAGGGCAACATTTAGTACATGGAGGCAAGAGTGCCTTATAAAACTCAAGGGCGAGAGTGCAGCTGGGCCTCAGGGTGGGACCAGAGTCAAGGAAGCCATGCGAACCCAGGAAATAGACCCTCTCCATCTCAAGTCTAGGCTTCTCCCGGAGCACCTGCTTCCCTTTTCTCTTTGCCTGAGGGTGACTTTCTTTGTTCCCTCATCTCCTTAACAGAAAACAAAGACGAGCAGGGCTTCCTGGTTTGCCTGTTCTGGATTCAGCCCCAGAGAGTGCCTCACAGAGTGACTGACTCTTTCCCAGTAGCCCTTGATCTTGTTCTCCGTTCTCATTTCGCAGGAAAGGGTCACCAGCTGGCCTGGCCTAAGTCAGAGCCTCATTTCTTGTCCACTCCCCTGTGCTGGGTGTATCAGATCCCGCCCCCACCCCGTCCCGCTGTGGGCTGCATCTGACGCGGTTCAAGGAAGTGAGCTGGGAAGATACTCCAAAATTGTCTTCGGTGTCTGAGTGTTTTTGGTGACTGAGATCAGGAAATATTCAGGAAATTTCCAATCACGTAGCATGTTTATGCCATGCAATAAAATGCAATTAAGCAGTCTCTTGGTAGGAACTCTTTAAAATAGTGTCTTAGGGGGGCACCTGGGTGGCTCAGTTTGTTAAGAGTCCGACTTCGGCTCAGGTCATGATCTCACTGCTCGTGGGTTCGAGCCCCGCATCGGGCTCTGGGCTGACAGTTCGGAGCCTGGAGGCTGCTTCGGATTCTGTGTCTCCCTCGCTCTCTGCCCCTCCCCCGCTTGCACTCTGTCTCTCTCTCTCTCTCAAAATAAATAAACATTTAAAAAAAAAAAAAGTGTTTCGGAAAGGCAGCCAACACCTGCCCTTGGGACCTTAGCAAGAATAAGCAGGCTACAATTTTCCCGTACCCCTGGATTAAACATGCGTACAGAAAGGATCTGGGTTATTGTAAGAACAAAAGGATGTCAAGGAAGAATGTCTGGATCTCACCCGCTCTAGGAATATTTGTCAAGAAGGAAAAAGGAATGCGACAGACAGGCCCTCTGTGTCTGCCAGATGTTCTGCGACAATACTTATTGTTAAACTGAAATTTAAATTATGAGAGCCTGGCCCGCCAAACGATGAAATAGCCAGAGGCATTTTGAGTCCCATTCATTCATTAGTCCTTTCTGGGTGTGGTTCTCAGTCAAGCCACCATTTCTTGACGTGAAATGTTAGGGTGTCTCTGGAATAATTAGCCCTTTGACCCTTTCCCTGGCTCCAGAGTTAGAAGGAGGAGTACTTTTTTTCTGTTTCCTCCTCACTCCCGCTTTGGGAATTTCCTTTCAAATGTAGGGTATTAATAGTAGTAAGCACTCAGCGAATGCTAAGTTCTTTACATCTATGATGCGATTTAACTTTTTCAATAGCCCCGTGAGATACATGTTTTACATGTTTTTATGTAGATTTCATATTTTTAAGTTTGGAAACTGAGTTTAGTTTTTTTTTTGAGAGAGAGAGCATGTGTGTGTGAGTGGGGAGGGGCAGAGAGAGAGGGAGACACAGGATCTGAAGCAGGTTCTAGGCTCTGAGCTGTCAGCACAGAGCCCGACAAAGCTATGATATCATGACCTGCACCCAAGTTGGACACTTAATCGACTGAGCCACCCAGGCGCCCCTGGTTTTAAGAGTTTAAGAGAATAGCCCAAGATCAGTGGCTGGTTAAAGGACCAAACACAATTGGGAACCCAGGCCTGCCTGATAGCTAAGTCTGTGCTCTTGATATAATCTGTAGGGATGATGTCTGGGAACATAAAAGTATTATGTTTATAATAAGTATACATTTATGTCGTTTGTTCCTGTACGTAGATAGATCTAGATATTGTGTTCTACATGAGGAAAACTTGTAAGTTAGCGAGTAGAGTTTCCTAAACTTGATTTAATAATTTTCCCACCTATGCCTGGGTGAGAGTAATGACTTTTTCTTCCCAGCATCCAGAAAATCCTTGTCCCACTCACGTATAATGTCAGAAGATTCTTCAGATTATTTTTGAAAAAATTGTTTCAATATTTATTTTTGAGGGAGACAGAGCAGGAGTGGGGGAGGGGCAGAGAGAGAGGGAGACACAGAATCCGAAGCAGGCTCCGGGCTCCGAGCTGTCAGCACAGCACCCGACGCGGGGCTTGAACCCACAAACCATGAGATCATGACCCGAAGTTGGACTCTTAACCCACTGAGCCAGCCAGGTGCCTGCCCCCCTCCTCCTCCTCCCCTTCAGATTATTATTATTTTTTTTTAATTTTTTTTTTTCAACGTTTATTTATTTTTGGGACAGAGAGAGACAGAGCATGAACGGGGGAGGGGCAGAGAGAGAGGGAGACACAGAATCGGAAACAGGCTCCAGGCTCCCAGCCATCAGCCCAGAGCCTGACGCGGGGCTCGAACTCACGGACCGCGAGATCGTGACCTGGCTGAAGTCGGACGCTTAACCGACAGCGCCACCCAGGCGCCCCATCCCCTTCAGATTATTTTTAAGAGGCGTGGCCACTCTGGAGAGGACTGGCCTTGGAGCTTGCTCCCAAGATGCTCCTACTGCCATTGATTCCTGGTTTGGAGAAATGGATCTATAGAGAAAAGGATAATTCAGAGTGGCCCCGCCCCACGCCTTCTAGAAGAGGCCGCAGGCAGACATTCACTACATCAGATGATTGTCCAAAAAAGAACTGCTAACCCTCCACTGGTCAAACTCTAGACTTGTCCTTGGGCTTTGGCTCTCTCTGCTTGTTTTCATGAGATTTTTCATCTCTTCTTTATTATTACAGTGTATTATTAGATCAGTGCTCCAAATCTACAGCAAGGACTCCCTGGGCAAGCTTTTATTGCTTTATCATGATTTACAATCCATTTGACTAACTTGAGCACATTTTAGAAATGTTTCCAATGTAATTCCTTTATTTTTTGTTTGTTTACATATAGAAAACACACAGGGTAATTAACCACACAAGTAACTTGCATTTCAGATTATTCTGATTTATACAGTGTGCTTCAGTAAACCAAATTTTTGAAGTTTGAAATTTGATGACAGTTATGAGCCCTTTTTCTGTATGTATGCACCCATGTGCAAAGAATTTTACATATCGCTTCAAGAGAAGTGCTATAGTAAAAATTATAATAGTGGTTACACTATCTCCGTTTAGATTGAGTCTCTTCTCCAGGCTTAAGATTCATCTCAACAGATTCCTTCATTTTCTTAAATACGTGTGTGTCTGAAGAAGGAGCCCTTGTATCCTGGAATCTTAGAGGTGGAACTGACTTTGGAAGTTTCGAATCCAACATCTCATTCATACTTTTGATGTTAAATAATAATAGCAAGTATTTGTTGCTATTTCCTAAGCATTCCTATAAACACTTTAGATGTATTAATTCACTTGGCCCTCATGATGTTCCTAGGTAGTCAGTACCATATTTATTCCCATTTAACAGAACAGTAAACTGAGGCGTAAAGGATATAAGTAACTTACCTGAGGTTACACAGCTAGAGTTGAGCTCTGAGCTCTTCAGTACCATACAATAGTGTAGAATAACTATATCAAAGATGATCTAGAAGAGGTTACCTCTGCCCTTACCAACCCCAAAGCCTGTGTGATCTCTGGATTCTTTCTGATGTTCCCATATTCTACCTTGGATAACCCTTTCCTCCTCTACCCTCAAACGCCACAGTATGACATTCTGGAAATAAATGACCACAAGCTATAAAATGATAAATTGTTAAAGAATCAATCCTTTCTAGACCCTGCTCTTTTATTTTCATTCTGGGAAAGAGTGTCAGCTCTGCTCTCTAGAACCTAAGTGCATCCCCTTTCTCTACCCTGGGAGGCTTCCTCTGTTCGTGCCAAATGTGGGCAGAGATGTCAAGCTGTGAAGGAAGGACTCCTTTGCACACTTTCTGGAGTGATGGGTGATGGCTCGGCAGTGAGAACACAGTAATGGCTTCTTTCAGTCAATGTGCTGTGCCTGGGAGAGGTGAGAAGTTGGAGACAACGGGTCTCAGAGAAACAACATGGGTCAGGCTGCTCATTTCTCATTACAGGGATTGCATTTCAGTGGCTGCTAATCTGAGGACAGCGTCCAGACAGAGATTAATGAGAAACCCTAACCCTCTCTGGAATGTGGGCAGATCCTGGGGCCTCAAGGCCTGGCCACAGAAGAAGCAGTTTCGGGAGCCAGGAGCCCAGATTGTCTAGAGTGGAACATTAGAATCTTGGCAAAGGACAGATGAGCTCTCATCACACAGTCCTTGGTCTGGGGTCTGGTGTGTGGTACTCAAGTCAGGTTTAACCCATGGCGATGAAGAAGGACGGTGAGGCCAGGAGACTAGGTGTACAAAAGAGCATATTTAAATTTTCATTTCCGACAGAAATTATGATGGATTGCTTTTAATCTGGAGTGTGATGACCATGATCCCTCCTGCAGAGAAATATATAAAAGATAAGTTTTAATCTTTCATGTTAACTCCAAATTCTTCCAATGAATAAGAAAGGCTTGGTTCATTTGTCCAACTCTTCACTCATTCGCCCAGCTGACAAGTATCTATTTGGCACCTGATACACTCCAAACACCGTGCCGGGCACTGGGGACACAATGGAGAGGGAACTAGACTTAAATAACTTTCAATTTAGTCAAGGGCAGATGTGAAATGAGCATGTACTCAAATAAACTGTAATCTTAATTGTAATAAAAGCCATGAAGCAAATATACAAGAAAGAGAATAATGGGGGTGGGATGTCTACTCTCTATTTGAGGATCTAGGAAGATTTTTCCTGGTTCATACATCCTGGATTCTTTGGCGTTTCACTCACCGGTGATTTAAGAAATGAGGGCTGTGACAAGATTCTCTCAATGGGGTCCCCATAAAAATCAGGAGATAAAGGTGGATTTCGTAGGGGAAGAAACTTCCATCTTTTCTGTACATTCTCCCACAGCATATGGAAGTCAGATCTGTGTGGTTCCCAGCCTCATTTCCAGCACAATGACTAGCTTGTCATAGGTGTTCAACGAAATGTCCGTTGAGTAAATGAATAACTGAAACGCTGACATTTCTCTGCTTCTCTCTTTCTGTTTGAGTGGATTGGCACCACGCTGGAAGTAAGAGGCAGGCCAAACTTTGGGAGTTGGATTCAGCTCGTAAATCCCACACTGGGCCTTTATGCCCGAGAGAATATATGAACAACTGGCAGACAATACCAGAAAAAAGGTCCTGAAGGCAGACGTCAAAGGCCAGTAGGAAGGAAAGAGAACCATCATTTGAGGCCTAAAGTTTGGGACGAGGCAGTAGGTCTCTGCCAGTCCAGCCCTTTCTTTCAGCCTCAGTAACATTGGTCCGGGCCTTCTCAGGGGGCTGGGACCCTATATCTATATCTATATCTTCTCTGGAATATAGGCTCTGGAAGGCATTGCCTTTACCTTTTTGTTATCATATTCCCAGCCTTCAGTTGAGTGCTATCACACGGTGGATGCTGGGTAAACATATACTGAATGAGTAATACAACACAAATACAACCATCAGGGTGGTTAAAAACATCCAAAACAAAAGAAAACAAAAGAAAAAACAGAAACCTTACCTGTGACCACAAAGATATTAGCATCGAGATTGGGCCCATTTCCCGTTTGTTTACTTGTATTTTATTTCCCAGTTATCAAGCCTCCTGGTAGATTCCTTTATTCTCACGGTTCTAAAGCTCCCCCAGCCTCTCTGTGTTTTCCACACGCACTCCCAACCCCTGAAAGTCTTCCCTATTTTTACAATGCCAGGAAGGACTGACATAACAATACATCTGGTGACCCACTTACAATGGGCCACACTTAAAGCCATCCTCTTTAAAGGGGACTGTTTTAAATGGACCACCCTGTATGCTACGTTAGGTTGTGCCTTTGTGCCAATAAGCTCAGAAGTGTTTCATAAATAAAAAGATGATGTTAGGGAAAAGAGTTCTCTCTTTCTTTTTGTCTTCTAATTCACACAGAAAATTTTAGTGTAGAAATCTCCTGCTCAGCTGTGCAATGACAAAGCAATTCAGCCCAGAGAGATGATGCTTTGGGTTTGGAATCGATTATGATAGGTCGATACTGGAGAGCAGGCTTCCATTTGGGGGGAAACTGAAGAAGACTAGATTCTACAGGAAAGATCCTTCTAGATAACGGATCCTCTAAGCTTCACTTCCTGCTTCCTAAAGGGCTTCTGTTGGGTCGCCGAAAGGAGCCTCAAGGTCAAGAGGGAAAAGGGAAGGCAAGCTAATTTATAGCTGCTCCAAGAATGCAGTTGCTGGATATATCCTGACAGGGGGTTCTGTTGTGCTTTGAAGAATTACGGGAAAATTCAAGCTCAGAATGAGCTTCTGTAATATGAAAATTAAAACTCCACCCCAAGCCTTCACCCGCATCTGAAGCCAAGTCCATTTAGATGTGCAGGAGGGATCTGTTTACTTTGTATGGAAAATCACTTTCTTTTTATTAGCAAGCTCCAGGGTTTCCTGATGATCTGAAGGGCTGTTGCCTCTCAGAGGGCAGTCATGGGGCATTCTTGGCACCCGCAGGGGCCAGAAGGACTGGAAATCTTATTTTGCAACATTTTCTGCCTGCGTTTTAGAGTCAAGGAAGACAAATGGTTCTGATAAGTTCAGCGATACCTTTGGATTTCAATTGACTTTTTGTCCTGAGCTGACCTGGAGAGGTGGGAAACCAAACCAAATGGAAACAAACAAAAAATAAAAACAAACCCCAAACCAACATAACATGAGCAACTTTTCTCTTTCTCTGCAAGCCCATCGGTTCCAGGAGGAACAGCTCTCCTGTTCCTACTGTCATCAAGAAACCAAACACAAGACTTGGGGTGGGCGTAGGGGAGGGTGAGGGGGTAGGGGATGGTCTTTAGACACATTTTCAGTTCAATCTTTTCCTTGCTGTTACCCTGCCCGCTCTTGTCTTCCTGATATTGTTCAGTTGTTCACTGAACAGCTGGTTGTCCAGATTTCTCCTCATCTCCCCACATCCTATCAAGAGACCTTCCTTAGCAGGTGTGCCTTAGACATTCCAGTTCACGGCGATCTCCCCGCCGCTCGACTGTGAAGATTTTCCAGGGTCCCAAATACTCTGCCGCTAGAATTGGGTTTTTTTTTTCCCTTCTATCCCTTTACCCTATCATTAAGTCAAATGAATTCTTCCTTGCAACCTTCTGACTCTCCTAAGCTGAAAGATCACCTCTGGATTCCCTACCCAGGAGCCCAGATCCTTCAGTTTCAGTAGCCCGTAGGCTCCCTGGCTCAACCAAGGAACGACTCCCCCAGGGGTTCCTCTGCCAGCCCCCTCTGCCTTTTCATGCCATCTAACCCACGTGTCCTTATTCTCTTTCCTTTACCATCCATTCTCTGACACCAGATCCATTCTTCGTTCATGTTCCCTGGCCCTGAGCCCTCCCGGTGCCAACGTGGTCCATTTGTTGAGTGATCCTGTCAGTCAACTCTGGCTCATTACAAACTGTGTAGGCCCTAACCTCACGCTTCCATATGGCCTCACGATATATTATTGTAATTATATTCTCTGCAGTGGGCAAAATAAAACACATGCTGTGGCAGTGGCTGTGTTTTAAGCTGATTGCCAAGGCAGACTAATAAAAAGTGAGCGAGGTCTCCTCTAGGACTGTTTCCACCTATTGGCTGCTTCCGGGAGTAGGATTTCCTGACAGTTACTACTTCGCAGTCAGATAACATCAAATGCCTGCTTCTGGACCTTGCTCTTAGGTCTTTAGACTGCACAGGTGATGATTTTAAGTGGGACTGTAAGAAAACTTCAGCAGTGTGTACCAGGAAGTTGGAGGGAAATTGAGGATAAGGGCAGGGGGATAAGTGGAGATGGTTTCACGTGATAATTAGAGCTATCATTTATTGAGGAACTACGTTGGGCCAAGTGCTAACTAGTTATTTTGTATATGTTCTCTTCATTAAACATCGCTGGAGTCTTTCAATTCAGAGCTATTACTAGATCCTACCTTCCAGAGTTTATTTCCTAGTCTGTTGTTGCTCTGCATGTGATCTAGGAGCTGACAAATCTGGCTTCACGTCTTTCCTTTTTTTATTTTTTACGTGGGCGCAAATCTTTTTAAGTTTTTTTCAAGTTTATTTATATCAGAGAGAGACAGAGAGAAAGAGAGAGGGAGAGGATGAGTGGGGGAGGGGCAGAGAGAGAGGGAGACACAGAATCGGAAGCAGGCTCCGGGCTCCGAGCTGTCAGCACAGCGCCCGACTCGGGGCTTGAACCCACGGACCGTGAGATCACGACCTGAGCCAAGCTTAACCGACTGAGCCACCCAGGCGCGCCCCTGTGTGGGCACAAATCTTAATGCTTTAAAATGAGAGAATCAAGTTTTCAACTGTAAAATGTAGGAATGATAATACCTGGTTAATGGGATTGATGTGACAAGTTGCAGGAGTGCTGATAACACTGACTCTATCTTTGGCCCTCCATCGTTTCCATGTCAGATCAATGGCCTCTTTGGGAGCTACGTGTTCTGGGCCCGTTGGAGATTAACATATATACCTTACAAATGCCTTCCAAAGCTTGGGGGGCCTCCCAAAGCTCGCTTCGGCCTCCCACGAATCTGTTAGAGATAACTTAGTCTTTCCCCTTTCTGTCGTACAGGTAGCACAAGACCTAATCAAAGCTAGCTGTCAACTGGGCACATGCGAGCCTTCTGATCTCACCACAGCGCCCCTCTATAAAATCTGGCTCTATAAAATCTGCGGACTGATGTCCAGACTTGGGGACAGTAACTGTGCAGCTGCCATGGACCCCTGCCCCACCCGTAAGCTACCCCGGCTACAACTCTGTAAACCGTATGGAGTCACCTGCTTCGTTTCCCACTCTCAAGATGCCTTCTCAGTTTGGGGGCTACTTCACTGTCCCTCCTTCACCTTCTGAGGCAAGTAGAGTAGATGTTACGTTTCGGGGGGGATGATAGTGGCTATCCTACAGCAGGTGCTCAAGACACGAGAGCGTTGGTTCTAATTTTACCTAAGTAACGTGTATAGCAAAAAAACAACCTGTTACAAAATAGGCAAAGGAGAGGGGTAGGCGTTTCTCCAAAGAAGATATACGAAAGGCCAACAGGTACAGGAAGAGCTGCTCAACATCACTGGGCGTTAGGGAAATGCAAATTGAAACCACAGTGAGACATCACCTCATACCCGTTCGTTACCAGTCATCAAAAAACCAAAGATAACAAACGCCAGCATGGACGTGGAGAAAAGGGAACCCCTGTGCACTGTTGGTGGGAATGTAAATTGGTTCCTGCACTGCTGTTGAGACTGCAAATTGGTGCAGCCCCTATGGAAGACAGTGTGGAGAATCCTCAAAAAAAAATTAAAAACAGAACTACTCTATGACCCAGCCACTCCACTTCTGGGAATATATCCAAAGGAAATAAAAACACTGACTTGGAAACCCCGTGTCCATCGCATTATTCACAATAGCCAAGACAGGGAAATAATCTGTGTCCATCGATGAATAAATGGGTAAAGGAGTTGTACTGTGTGTGTATATATATATATATATATACATACACATATATATACACCCATGTATATATATATATACACACACACGTATATATATATATATATATATATACACCCATGTGTATATATATATATACACACACGTGTATATATATATATATATATATATATTGTGTATAACACTGCTCTGCAATATGTAGGAAAGTTTAGACGGGATCCTAAGAGTTTTCATCACAAGGAGAATTTTTTTCCTTCTTTTCTTCTTTCTTTTCTTTTTATTGTGTCTATATGAGAAGACAGATGTCACCTGGGCCTCCTGTGGTAATCATTTCACAGTATCCATAAACCGAACCATCATGCCGTGCTCTTTAAGCTTTGCAGTGACGTACGTCAATTATTCCTCAATGAAGCTGGAAAACATAATAAAGTTCTGGTTTTGTGAATGCAAAGTTATCACCTGGATTCATAAAGGTTCCGAGCCCTTTAAAGCAACGGAGCCGCGGGTGCTCACAGAGCTAGTGGGGAAAAATGGAAGGAAAAGTCGGTAACACACAGACACACAGCCACGCGGACACACACACCCAATCAGGCCCGCGGATGGGGTCTTTAACAGTAAACCGAGGTTCACTTACAGAGCTCCCATAACAAATGGGCATATGGTGAGGATTTGAGAGAGAGAATACATCCTTCCTCAAAGGGAATTTAGGAAGAAAAGGGAATGTCTTAAAAAGGAGAAGAAATGAGAAAATTAGGGAAGCTCTCTGTGGTTTACCCTTTGTTAAAAATTGCAACATAGGAGCTGATGTCTGCGTTTGGACCTCCGAACTAAGATGCCCTCCTCCGCACGACAACTGGAGAACAACGGGTCTGCTTGCCCTTTAATCCATGACCCCTGGAGATCAAGTTACGTCTTTGAAAGCACTTTTCTTTCTCCGGGCAACTAAATGAATTGAAATTGATGTCCTTAATTGTTTTCTAAATTGCAATTTTTCTCCCCCAGATGTTTTTTATCAGTGTTGAGCCCAATGGGCTCTGTCAGTCACACGGGGAGATGAAGTCATGTGGTAATAAAAGACAAGGGGCTGGGGGAGGAAGGGACATGCCATGCAGTATATTGTCTAATTGAAAAATGCGCCACGTCAATGCCGAGCTTGAAATCTCGGCCTCCCTGAGGGCTACTCTCAACAAACAATGCACACATCTTCTGCACTGGAAAGATTAGGCTTCTCCCCTTTCTCCGTTATTAATTCAGGCCAATGCCAGAGTTTCCTTCCTTTGCCTTTCTCGGGTGATGTCACCCTACGGGAACTGTGGTCGGAGGTAACAAGTTCTCGAGTGAAAACTTCAGTGTGGGAGGGAAGGCCTCAGGGCCAGAGGGCGGGGGTTAGGCTGACGGCCTTGAGGGACAGCACTGGACCAAGCTCGAACCTTGTAGCCGGGAGAAGAGAGCCGGGGCTTCTAGCCGTGGATGGTGGGAGAAATCGTTGCTGACGATAACACAACCTGAAACGGAGAGGGATCTTGTGGGAATGCAGCACTAGGGAAAGTCACAGAGTCTCGGGCTCAGAAAGCAGACCACTGAAAGCCGGAAGCACAGACAAAATGGGAAGGGTGCACGTGCTTCTCATCGCAGGAAGGACAGGGCTGTAGACACGGGGCCCATGGCAGCCCTTGAGGGAGACTGGAAGGCAAGGAGAGAGCTGATACAGACAAACCTAAGGAAGTGATGGGGAGACCCCTCCCCCAATTCTCCATTATGGAAAACAGAGAAGCACGGGCCGACCTACAGAAGTGTGGGTCTAGAAGGTCCTTAGAGATCTTTTCTAGTCTTTTACCTATCCTCATTCTGTGTTCCACTTGACCCCAGTGGCATGAAACCAGTCCAGTGTTTGTAGACTCTGTAGGAAATAACTTGTAACCAATGGGGCTTTTACCAGCCCTCACCGTCAGGAAGAACCCCCCTTCTTGTATCAGAAAAAAAAAAGCCTCTTTTCTCTTGTCCTGTCATCACGGAAGAAGGAGGACACCTGGTCATTACAGAAGAAGCCCAATGAATCGCTCATTTAATTTTTTGCCGGTTTAATTGAGCCGTACCTCGCATTTGCTGGAAACAGACTCCAGGGACTTCTCCAAGTTCTTTGATTGCACTGGAATCTTGATGAATCAACCTCTTCTTTGAAATACGAGGACTGTTGCCCAAGGTTTGTAATCCTTTGTAATTTTCTTTGTAGTGATGTTTGGAGTAACTAGATTCGAACTGCATGAGAGTCAGTCACACATAAACACCAAAGCTCTCGGGGGAAAAGTTGCACGGTAGGAAGGTGTAGATGGTCAGGGCTTTGTCTGGGTTCTAACATTTAACCTTAGCCTTAACCTGTTTCTCAGAGTTCTTCTCTGGGCTCAAACCAGCGCCATCATTCGCACCCTACCTCTCATCTTCTTGTCCTTCTTCCTCGTCTTTTCCTCCTATTCTCCTCTTTTCCTTTCTTTCTGACTTCAACTTCCTTTTTCCCTTTTTCTTTTTCTTGCCTCTTTCCTCTCTTCCTCTTTTTTCCCTTTCTTCTGTTCCTCTTCCTTCCTCTTCCCTTCTTTTTCTTCTTCTCTGGATATCTTCCTTTTCCTCTTCATTTTCTTTTATGTTTCCTCCTTCACTTTCTTCTTCCCCATCCCTGATCCCTCCTTTTCTTTTTTCCTCCACATTTTGTTTTGACTTTTCAGTCTGTGCCAAGACTTAGGGAAGTGTTTTTCTTATGCCATCTCGTTTCACCTTGGTTTCAGCCCTAGATTTTTGTTAAAAAAGTTTTTTTGAAACAGAGCACAAGCAGGGGAGAGGGGCATTGGCAGAGAGAAAGAGAGAGAGAGAGAGAGAGAGAGAGAGCAGGCTTCATGCTCAGTTCAGAGCCTGACAAGGGGCTAGATCCCATGACTGTGAGATCATGACCTGAGCCCAAATCAAAAGTTGGACACTCAACCAACTGAGCCATCCATGTGCCCCCTCAATATTTTTAGGATGTTTAGTATCAGAAAAAATAAGTAATTTATCCATTCACATGGCTGGGTCTCTGATTCCAAATCCATGCTTTTAATAAAAGCCTCTCTAGGAAGACAATAATAAATATAGGGGGCAGAAAGAGTCAAACAAAATTATAATCATTTAAACGCAGAGCCTGAGAGAAGGAAATGATTTTGTACTTGTGAAAATTTGGAAATAATTGGGGTGAGATAACTATAACATCATGTTATAAGCAATCATTTTTAATGGAAAAAATCTATAAAGAAAAATAATAGAGGCAAGACAATAATTTGAAATATAGAAAGATCTTTGTGAGAATAAATACTTATTTATTAGATCTCCCTGAAGATCGTCAAGGAGGAATGAATGTGCTGTTGCAAAGGACTCAACATTCCTCGTGAAATGCATATTGGTATTAGTTAGGATCAGCTATCAAGTAACAGGGGACCAAATTACAGTTGCTTTACATTTTACTAAAAGAAGTCTGGAGGGGCGCCTCGGTGGCTCCGTCGGTTGGGCGTCCAGCTGCGACTCAGGTCAGGATCTCACAGTTCGTGGTTTGGAGCCCCGCGTGGGGCTCTGAGCTGACAGCTCAGAGCCTGGAGCCTGCTTGTATTCTGTGTCTCTCCTGCTCTCTGCCCCTCCTGCACTTGTGCTCTCTCTCATTCTCTCTCTCTCTCAAAAATAAGTAAACATTAGGGGCACCTGGGTGGCTCAGTCGGTTGAGCGTCCGACTTCGGCTCAGGTCATGATCTCACAGTTTGTGGGTTCGAGCCCCGCGTCGGGCTCTGTGCTGACAGCTCAGAGCCTGGAGCCCGTTTCAGATTCTGTGTCTCCCTCTCTCTCTGCCCCTCCCCTGTTCATGCTCTGTCTCTCTCTGTCTCAAAAATAAATAAACGTTTAAAAAAAAAATAAGTGAACATTAAAATAATTAAAAAAGTTAAAAAGAAGTCTGGAGATCACAGTAGTTCATTTCATTCTCTTTTTTTACTCTACCATTATCAGCATGTTGGCTTTTGTCCTTACACTTGTACCTCGTTATGCTGAAATAGCTGCCGCAGCGCCATATTTTCACCTCGTTACATTTAGGGATGGAGGAAAACAACTTTTTCTGTGTGGGATGGTTTTTTCTTTTTTTAAAGCAATAACATAGTTACCAGAAGCTTGTCCCACCCGGCTCCCCCAGCAGACTCTCTCTTCCGTTTTGTTAGCCGGATCTGGGTCATATGCCAACCTCTGACTGCTGGCAAAGGGAATGTAATGGCAGGTGGGGCCGGAGAAGGGGCTAAACTTCCCCAAAAGTAGGAAGCCTGGGCTTGCTACCGAAATACATTTGGAGGTTTATTAGTAAGTAAGAGGGCCAGATGGCTGTTGGGTAGATGACGAACAACGTCTGCTACACCAGTTTATTCATTTCACAGGGGAAAATGCCTTCCTCAGTTTCCCTCAACGGAAGGCAGACCCATCTGGGATATTTTGCTTTCAGGCAAAAAAGATGGTGAGGAAACCAGAATCCCATGAAATATTATCATCAGTTTGACTGCTCCTTTCAAACTTTTCGATATTCTGTTAGCATTCTAATCTAAATACTAGAACTTTGAGCAGGAAAGTGGAGGAGAATGGTTCAAAAATAAAGAGCAAGGCAAGCTTTGTTTTTTTGAGAGGGAATGGACAAGTGAGGGGTAGGTGTGTAAGTAAACACGTGTCACTTAAGATGGATGAGGCTTTCCACGTGGCGCATGAAGAAACAGGGCGAACTCTAGTCATGACGAAGGGGTGAAGTGGTCAGGGGCTCCGGAAAGGCCTGAAAGATTCAGAAATAGCATTCTGACTTTTTTGGGTGAGCCTGGCCCAGTGTGTCAAGGTCCGCAAAGACACTCTAATATCCTAGATAGCTAATAATAAGAATGATGATAATAATAATAATATAGGGGCGCCTGGGTGGCTCGGTCGGTTAAGCATCAGACTTTGGCTCAGGTCACCATCTTGTGGCTCGTGGGTTCGAGCCCCGCGTCGGGCCCTGTGCCGACAGCTCGGAGCCTGGATCCTGCTTTGGATTCTGTGTCTCCCTCTCTCTCTGCCCCTTCCCCACCCATGCTCTCTCTCTGTCTCTCTCTCTCTCTCAGAAATAGATAAACATTAAAAAATTTTTTTTGAAATATAGTTCCTATGGTCAGGCATCTTTCTTAGCACTGTACCTATGTTAAGTCCTTTAGCTGTCACCTGCATTAGAGCAATGATTTATAAGTGGCAGAATGTTGTATGTGTCCCATGGCTCCTTAACTGCAGTATCACAGGCTTTTTGACATTTAGGGCAGCTGCATGGAGAGCTAGATCCAATGGACGTTTGCCCATTGGCTCATTTCTTCTCTCTCATTTCTTCTTCTTTTTTTTTTTTTTAGTGTTTTTTTTTTAAGTTTATTTATTTATTTTGAGGGAGAGAGGGAGAGTGTATGTGCACGTGCATGAGCCCGGGCGGGGGTGGGCAGAGAGAGACAGAGAGAGAGAGAATCCCAAGCAGTCTCCGAGCTGTCAGCACAGAGCCTGACATGGGGCTCGAACCCATAAACCATGAGATCATGACCTGAGCTGAAACCAAGAGTCAGAAGCTTAACAGACTGAACCACCCAGGTGCCCCTCTGTCTCTCATCTCTTGACGTTCTTTTCCAGTTTATAGTTTCCCAAGGCCACTGTGATCTTTGGTTAGTGTGGCGCAATGCAGCCTCCTTGGGAGGAAGGTGCAGTTCCTTGGGAATGTCTGTGCTTTTGACTGGTATAGATTCTTCAACTATTTTCCTGTAACTTATTCAATGGCTAATGAATTTGGGTCATTTTCAGAACCACAGCCAAATATCTTAAAGCTGGCAGCCATAAGTTTGCCTTTTTCCTCCCCTGGAATCCATAATTTCATTACATTATTACCAGCTAGAGCATTCACCAGTCTAGCTCAAACATTTTTGGATGTCTTGTCACGAACTGTTCATTGTTAGATTTTTCTAAAGGACCAGCAGCCCTTTTGTGAGGGGCAGGGCCCAGTCCTCCATGACCAGCAGGTTCAAAGCCACTGATGGTCCATCTGGCTGCTGCCATCTTGTCAAGGCCAAGACTAGAATTTAAACCAGGCATTCTAGCTCCAGAGTTCACGTTCTTAACCCTTAGCCTCTGTTATCCCTTTAGAATCTGTGTTTCTCACCACTATATTAGAGTACAGAAGTTGTGGCAAGGTTATAAATTCAAGAGCACAACTAACGGGAAAGACCAATCAAGACTGTGTTATAGGGTTGAGGAGAATAGGTCGCACAGGGCAAGGATAAATTGGAATATTTGGGGAAAGAAATGAGAGATAGTTCTATTTGGAAAGGGAACAACGTGGGAGGAGGAGAAATTTGTTTTTTTTTTTAATTTTTTTAATTTTTTTTTCAACGTTTATTTTTGGGACAGAGAGAGACAGAGCATGAACGGGGGAGGGGCAGAGAGAGAGGGAGACACAGAATCGGAAACAGGCTCCAGGCTCTGAGCCATCAGCCCAGAGCCTGACTCGGGGCTCGAACTCATGGACCTCGAGATCGTGACCTGGCTGAAGTCGGACGCTTAACCGACTGCGCCACCCAGGCGCCCCAGGAGGAGGAGAAATTTGTAGAGAACGAATTAGATGCGTTTTAGGTTGGCTGGTAACTGAGCTCCTTATTTTTTTAAATTTTTTAATTAAAATTTCTTTTTAATGTTTATTTATTTTTGAAAGAGAAGGAGAGATAGATCGTGAGCCGGGGAGGGGCAGACAGAGAGGGAGACAGAGAATCCGAAGCGGGCTCCAGGCTCTGAGCTGTCAGCTCAGAGCCCCACGCGGGCCTCGAACTCACGAACCGCGAGATCATGACCTGAGCTGAAGTCCGACGCCTGACCGACTGAACCACCCAGGTGTTGTCTTAACTGAGTTCTTTTAAGTTTCCCATCTGAGGTTAGAGCAGAGTAGGCCACTGGGGGCTGCCATCCGAAGGGTTCTTTTACTCCTTTCTCACCATCACTTGACCTCTCTGCCTCCTGGGGACCCTGACAGCGGTACCAGGCTGCTGTACCAGAGTTCCTTGTCCTGACATGGAGAAAGTACTTTCCAATATCCCAGACCAGCTGCAGTGGATGGAGATTGGGAAGAGGGGCCTTCATCTAGGGAGCAAGTCTTGTCTACCCAGGGATGTAGGCCTCGGTGGCCACTTGCGCTTATCAGATGATTGACGTGGCCGGCAGTGGGCCAGCCATCCAAAGTCTTGAGGCCTTACTTCACAATGTAGTAGTTTCTTCTGTCATGTGGAAGAGCGGAATGGACTTCCAGAACCTTGTTTTCCTGGTCTGGTGGTGGACACCATCTTTTTTTTTTTTTTTTTTTAGTTTTACTTGTTTATTTTTGAGAGAGTGAGGTAAAGAGAGAGAGTGAACACAAGTGGGGGAGGGGCAGAGAGACAGGGAGAGGGAGAATCCCAGGCAGGCTCCACGCTGTCAGCACGGAGCCCGGTGCGGGGCTCGAACTCCCAAACCGTGAGATCGTGACCCAAGCCAAAACCAAGAGTCCAGCGCTTAACCAACTGAGCCACTCAGGTGCCCCAGTGGACAGAATCTTTGGGACAGCAATTCCATGATCTCTGGTTAACCAAGATGCAGGTCAGAAGATACTTTCCTGCATGTATTCGTCTGAAGGTCAGATGGAGGCGTGGACCCCCGTGACAGGCTTGCCGTGTGTCCCAGCCACCAGCTTCCAGCAGCCTGACAACCGTATTTTCAAGGAGTGAGGAACCTGTAGCACTTAGGGCATCTTAAGGTACTGCATCTCATGCAAATATTTCTCTTTAAATGTTTTTTAATGCTTATTTATTTTTGAGAGAGAGACAGACAGAGATGGAGACAGAGTGTGAGTGGGGGGAGGGGCAGAGACAGGGAGACACAGAATCCAGAGCAGCTCCAGGCTCTGAGATGTCAGCACCGAGTCCGATGCGGGACTCGATCTCACGGACCAGAAGATCGTGACCTGAGCCGAAGTCGGCCGCTTAATCGAGTGAGCCACCCAGGGGCCTCTCAAATCTTTCTCTTCGCAGATAAGAAAACTGAAGCCCAGAGAGATGAGAAGATTTACCAAGCTACACCCGGGACCTAGGATCCAAGGCTCTTTCCCATACACACTCCTGCCTTGGATCAATGACATTCTGGAAATGCAACGGATAACTATGACTGTGGCAAGTAGTATAGAGAAGGGACATTAGAAACTGTGACAAGGGCAAGCCAGTTTGACTCGGCACGTTGCTTGAAACTGAGGCTTCCTGGATGCTAAATTGCAGGAGGTTACATGCATGGACTGAGCCCTGCTTTGGGGGATTAATCTCCTCGCCCACAAGAAAGTGAAGAACTCCGCTGTGTACATTTAAATACTACTATTCAGGGAACTTGGAGAGGTCATTTACCAAATAGCTCCTTTATCCTTCCCACCAAGAATTCACTGCTTTAATTGAGGGGAGTGGTTTTTTGGAGAATTGGCCGGCCCGACATAAAGTGGCATTGTAAACTTCAATCGTTTCCTTGCCGTTATCTGGGGTTTTACTTGTTTTTTTTTGTTTTTTTTTTTTTAAATAAAAACTTGTTCTGTAAAGGTAATATGAGTTCCTGGTTAAAAAGTTTTTGTGAAATCCAAAAGAATATGTAAGCGAGAAGAGAATCTCCACCTGAATTCTGACTCTGAGGCTTCTAGATCTCTTTTCTAAAGACAAAACCCCCCAGAAGCTTCTTCTGTTTTCCTGTAAGTGTTTGTTAATAGAAAATGGCCTCTTTTTATACGCACGTTGGCATACCAATCTCACTGTATTGTACCTCTGCTTGTCTCGCTTCATGTTTTTCAAAGATTATTAGCGATCAGCATGTAGAGGTTTATCTCATTCCCATCAATTGCTTTAAAAGGTCGATGAATTCTAGGCTACCCTATTACGGTTCCTGTCTTTCTAGAGCCTGCCACGTGGCCAAACCCTAAGAGGTGAGTTTAACCCAGCAGATCGCATGGATTGGTCCCAGAGGGCCTGATGCTTCTAGGCCCCAGAATCCAGGAGCCCCTCTCCACCACGTAAGCATCCGGGGCAACTGTCCCGTAATGGGATCATCTGTCCTGCTCTGATTCTCAGGTGACCTTCCTGGTGCGGCTTGGAGAAGGGGATTGGTGGGGTCTTGAGAAGCTGGCTTGTCTTGCATTTGTCTTCTTGCCTGCTCCGGCCGCGCGGGAGTATGGAGACCTTACCGGGAGATCTCTCCGAGGAGACATTGGGTTTTGCTGGCAGGCAGGCCTCCAGGCCGCTCAGCGGAATGTCTTTGTGTCTGTAGCTGCAGGAGGAGCCAGGAGGCTGTGCTTCCGGCCAAGGGAAACACCACTCCAGACTCAAGACCACGACTTGGCAGAGACTCTGGGGCCGGCTGAATTTAGGAGAGGGCCCTCTCCTACCTCTTCCATGCCCGAACCACTCTTTCCCAGTAACCCTGAGAGGATGGGGTGACTCAAGCTATCTGGTCTATTCACTTGCCTGGGTGACATGGATTCCCACCTCATTCTGGTACAGCAGGAAAGGCGAGTGCCTCTTTCCCTCGCTGGGAAGGAAGGAGAAGGCAGCCAGAGTCGAATCAGACCTCTCGAGAGTCAGCAAGAGGCTTGGTCTCTGCTTAGACAAATAGTCTCGAGGAGATCTAAATCCCCTGTTCATTGTGAAAACAGACAGTGCCAGAGTAAAACAGAATTAAATTGTTTCTCTTTCATGGCAGCTGAAGTGTAAAAACCATTCTATTCTGACCTTGTGGCAGGAATATCCTGACACCTCATAAATTATCCTAAGGGCTCGGGGCCTGGGGGGTGGGGGTGGGGCTTGGGAAGGCTGCAGGTTCACGCTGCTGTCAGCCCTGAGCACAGGCCTTCCTTCTGGCCTTTCTGACAGGCAGGCACCCGTGTTAGGATGTGGAGGAAAGTAGTTTCCTCAAAGTCAGTGTCTTCTGAGTTAGGACAAGTATTTCCCCCTCCTTTTATGTATTTGGAGTTTGTATGGCCACAGGGCCTATTCCACGGGTGGTTTGTGAAAGAGGCAGGAAAAGCATGGTGATGTCTCCCGAGGCTGACAGAACCTCTGAAGTAGTTTTAGAAGCCTCCCATTTTCTAAGGAAGAAAGAGAAAGGGGAAGGAAGGAGAGGACAGAGTGAGAAGGACACAAAAGACGCAGAAATGAATTAAAGGGGAAGGAAAAGGAAGGAGGGAGAAGGAAGGCTGGGTGAGAGAAATGGTTTCCATTCAGATAGGGCCTCCCACCGCCACCCCCACACCCGGTTGGTTATGGGAACCGAGGCCACCTCCTCACAGGATGGAAGTCACAGTCACTTCCTGGCCCCCTGGCGAGCCTTTTCTAGCTCCTACATCCATCTGTGCCCTACACACAGTAGGTGCTCTGTAAATGTTTGTGGAGTGGAAAGATCCACAGATTGGTCTCCAGAGAGGGAAACGGATGTATTTTGGGAAACTCCAAGTATGTAGAACAAAGTCATTTGGAGCAAACAATCTTCCTGTAGACTGAATCACCATAAGGTTTAAAGAATCTGGGTATTTGTGGGTGTGTCTGGACATATTGTGTGTGGGAGCGTGGGTGGGTGGTCTGGACGGGTGGGTAATAAGTGACAGGAGGGCCCTTGGAAATATAAAGGGCTCCATAACTACTGTAAAAATAAAACTGGGAACAGCATGCCCAGACCTCCAGCCATGCAGTGACCAAACTTGACCTTGGCAGAGATGAATAATATTGTGGAAATGGATTCAAGAATTATTAGTCAATGTTTTCAGTCCCTATGGGCTTTTTTTTTTTTTTTCCCAGAGAACTGCTGGGTGGTTTTTGGCAAATGACTGCACAGCCTGTAGGATTCCAGAGCCTTTCGAAGCTCTTTCTAGACTCTGCTATACTGATGTTTTTTTTCAAAAATTTCTGGTTCTTTTCTTTTCTAATGGGATGTCTTTTCTGGATCCCCCTTTGGGAAAGGAGTGTGATTTCTCATTTGCTTCTGCTTTTAATTCCTTCCTTGCTTTGAAATTATGTCTTAAGCATTGCTCATAAACAGAAAATAGATCCTCTTCCTGATTCCTCTGGCCTGGAGAAGAACAGCTCGTTAAAAACCTGTTTACACTGAGCTGCAAAATAGGTCATAATATATTCTCTTCTTCAGCTGCCCCAGGGCACAGATACATACTCACTGGGATGCACAGTGTGTTGGTGAAGAGAAGCAGGGCCAAAGAAGTGTTTTGGGGGCTGCAATCGCAGATAACCTACCAAGAGAATATTCTACACTATCCACACCACCACTGTGGGTGCCTGACAAGGTTGAGTTGCTGATACATATCTTCATACATATATCTGCGATCACCCTATAGCAAGCTCTCATATTTAATTTCGGTGTTGTTGTTAGAGGAATAGTAATTTGGAGGGTTGGTAACAGATCCTTAAACCCTGCAGGTATTTTGGGTATTGGGTAGTAAACAAGTCCTAGAAATAAAGTCTCTTAGATGCTGGGGATTCCATGCTACAGGTATAGAGTTAAGGAATACCATGTACCTTGATAACCACCTTGAATACTGCATCCCTATTTTCTTTACATATATTTTTGAGGTTTACCTAATCATTCCCCAACTAATCAGCCTAATTCTTGATTCCACATGACCACCTCACTCTTAAAATTGCCGTGCACATCTGCCTGTGTTTATGTTAATTTTATGTATTTTATTTCCCTCCCATTAGACCTTAATCTCCTTGAGGATAGGAATCAGCGCAATCTTTATTCCATATACACAAGTGCCTGGGATTGTTTCGTGAATCCTATGTGTCGTCAATCAATGCACTCTCTGAGGAACGTTTTATTGTGAGGTTGGCTTGTTTTCCTAACTTCTTCTTCCATCCCTTTACTAGTCAGCACATGCTCAAGAAATGCCGATGTCAGCCGTGGGATGGCATAATTATGAAAAAAAAATACAATTCTAAAATTATACAATACACTTCAAAGTCAAGAGTAAATTACCTATGGATGTTCCATGGCTTTGTAGGTAGCAAGATGGCATTTAAATTGTAGGTATACATTTCTGACCCTAAGCAATCATCCATTTGTTAATATAAAGTATCTATTCAGTTACTAAATATTTGGATGCTTTCCTTGAGCTGTTCCCTTTTTTCTCCCTGGGGCATTCTATCGGATCCTTCACCATCAACACCTCCTGAATTTGGAGTCTGGTCCCAAAGTCAAGGGAACTGCACATAGACAAGCAAAAAATTTGCTCTGTTTCTAAACAAGGTTCTACACCCCCTGGCACCATTTTCCCAAAAGTACTGACTCTTGAGGTCCCAGGGCTCAGATAATGCAAAATCATCGCTCTAGCTTGTTACTCCAATCTTCTCTCCAGACCTTCTTCCTAGATTGCAGACTTCAGGTCTTTTACTCCCATGGTAATATTGGGCTATGTTAATCCTGGACACATTCATGAAATGCATTTCTACACCCTTCCTCCTCTTCCCTCTGCCTCATGGCCATGCTTTGAATCCTGGACACCCAGCATGCCTCTCCTGATGTACCGACAGCTGCCTCTCAATGTGCTTCTGCATTAATACCAACCCATCCTAAGATTATTTCCCTCAGAAGCTTCCCCTTATGCAGCTGTCTTCATGAAAAAAGGCAAAAAACCTATTGAATAAATTAAGAGATTGATTGCAATGACATAATACTTTGGAAATATACACTCCTTATTTGACCTCTTAGAGTGTAAGATCTTCATTTTAGGGCTCCAAATGCATTCATCCATGCCTCAACCTAGGGAAAGATTATGATTTGTTGCACAAAGAATTCAATGAAGAAAGATAGGAAAGAGTCAGCTTCTAGGACACAAAACAGGTTTTGAACAATGGTCTGGAGAGCCAAGCAGGCATTAATAGGAAAGTTTTCCCGAACTCCCTCACTGCTGTCTTTAACGTTTGAACAACTCAGCCTGGCGGGCTTGTGCTCTGGGACTCCTCCAGGGTTGATAAGACAGCTCTTCTGCCTTGAGGTCTAGGCAGCTCCCAGGCAGCTGGGGGATAATGGATGGGTAGTTAAAAAAAAAAAAGAAGCCAATCCTCTTTTTTTGGCTCCGGAGATTGGAGGAGGAGAGTAGGGGAGAGAGTAAAGCAGTGAAGGCATCAGACATTTCTCACTTCGTTTGCCCGTAGGTAAGTCAAAGAGAACTCCAAGAAACAGGTTGACACGGGCGGAGGCCAGCTTAGTGGCTGCCCTTAAACCAAGCTGGGTCACGGTCACACCGACCTGATCATGCAGAAAACTCAGGCAGAGAAAGGGTCTGCAGTTGACATTTTCATGAGCCATGGTTGCATAGACAGATTTCAGAAGGAGCTGAGAATCTCCCTATGGAACCTGGCAGAGGGGGTGTCACTGCCCTGGGGGAGGGGTTGAAGTGGTTCCACAGGGAGGATCGCAAGGCACACGTATGTCAAACCAGGGCCTAATGAATGGGACCTCAGGGGGTCTCTGCCACCGACAGACGTGGAGGTGAGGCAGCGTCAGCCAAAGGTTACTGCTGAGCGGAGACCAACTAGATGGCAAATGACCCTGACCACAGACCTTAGCTGTGGAATGCCAGCAAGGTACACAGCACCTTGTTGACAAGGACGGTATCCCAGAGCTGGAAGGAGGGGGCAATGCTTCCAAAGACCCTGCTTTTCCCTATGGCCCTCGAGGTCCCACAGTCACCTCCCTCCTCTTCAACCTCCTCCTTCATTTGTGCATCACTACCTTTAAGCAGGGGGAAGGAAGGCTTTCAAAGAGCTTTGAGATTAAAAAAAGGTTTTTTAAATTAATGTATTTTTATTTTTTGAGAGAGACAGAGAGAGAGAGGGAGCGAGCTGAGGAGAGGGGCAGAGGGAGAGAGAAAGAATCCCAAGCAGGCTCCACACTCAGAATGGAGCCCAGCAGGGGACTTGATCCCATGGCCCTGGGATCATGACCTGAGTCAAAATCAAGAGTTGGACGCTCAACTGGCTGAGCCACCCACGTGGTCTGAGATTGGGAGTTTTTAACAACAACAACAAAAGACGTTACATACTTCTTAAATAGACGATTTAAATTATAGGATCAAACTGAATTTTAAGTGTGACTGGATTATTAGTATCATTAGTTTTTCTCACCTACCCTTTGAGGCAGACTAGATTGTTTACCAATGAAGTGCTAAACCTTCTACGACTCTGCTTTTTCTTATTTGCAGTGTGCGAGATAAATATTGTGATTCCCGTCACATAATGGCTGACAGTAACTGAATAATTTGCCTTTTCTGGGATATGAATATATTTTTAAAATTTATTTATTTATTTTGAGAGAGAGAGAAGAAAATGCAAGTGGGGGGGAGGGGTAGAGAAAGAGGGAGAAAGAGAATCCCAAGCGTTGATAGTGAGAAACCTGGCATGGGGCTTGACCTCATGAACCATGAAATCATGACCTGAGCTGAAATCAAGAGTCAGACCCTTAACTGAGCTACCCGTGTCCCTGGGATATGAATATTTTTAGTGTTTATTTATTTTTAAGAAAGAGAGAGAGAGACAGAGCATGAATGGGGAAGGGGCAGAGAGAGAGGGAGACACAGAATCCAGAGCAGGCTCCAGGCTCCGAGCTGTCAGCACAGAGCCCGACGCGGGCCCGAACTCACCAACCGCGAGATCATGACCTGAGCCAAAGCTGGACGCTTAACTGACTGAGCCACCCACGTGGCTGAATATTCAGGTGCCCCTGAATATTTTAATAGGTGAGTCTAAGAGGTCTAGCTTAGTAAATTGGAAGACTCATTTTGGTTTTTCTTTTACGTAGTCTTCGTGCCCAACATGGAGCCTGAACCCGTGACTCAGAGATCAAGACCTGAGCTGAGATCAGGAGTTAGCTACTTAACCATCTGAGCCACCCAGGCACCTCTTCAAAGACTTACGTTTAAAGTTTAGAACAAGAGTTGGCAAACTACAGGCTGAAGACCAAATCCGGCCCACTGTTTGTTTTTGTAAATAAAGTTTTATCAGAACGCAGCCATGTTCATTTGTGTATACATTGTGTCTGCGGCTGCTTTCATATTATGACTGGAGAGTTGAGGGGTTGCCACAGAGCCCACGTGGCCCGCAAAGCTAAACATGTTTATTATTTGGTGTTTTACAGAAAAGGGTTGCTGACCCCTGGTGTAGAATGATATGGTTTTGTTGAGCATCTTGTCCAGTCCCCTTTTCACACAGACGAACCCACTGAGATCCTGAGAGGTTAACTGAACGTGTCCCACATGAGGCCACAAGTAAGGGGAGGGGTCAAAGTAACGAACCGGGGCATTTTAAACACCGTGAAAGGAGAGTGGGGACACTCTACAGGGCCGGGCTCCTTTGAATATTTTTGTCTTAAATAACACCCCCGAGATGACATGATCATTATGAACGAAACTTACTTAATAAACCCTAGAGGAAAATAAAAATGCTCAGCGAAAAGTCCTTTAAGCCTGTGAAATTACCTGGGCTTTGTGACAACAGACAGACTCCGTTCAGGCAGCGTGCCCTTTGGCACACCGAAAGGCCCCGCATTCGGAGACGGTCACACATTCTCATTATATTTTAGGCGACTGGGTCTCAAAGGAGCGTCCAGTGTCTCATGTTGCACGGCTGAGGGATTTGGAAAATGACCCTAAAAATTGAGGGCTGGAATCCCACGTGAAACTGCAGCTGGGAAGGTGTCTGCAGCCCCGATCTGTTCTAAGAGGCTGACAGGGAGGCAAGGGCCGTGTCGCTCCGTGTCTCTCTTCCCAGGCTCTTGAAGACACCAGGCGACCGAGAAGCAGAACGTAGGATGGCTGTTAACTTGCTGTCTCTGCTCTCCTTCCTCAGAAGCCTCTCCACCTGTTCTCTCCTTTCATTTCCTAACTTCGCAGTCACTTTCCACCTCCTGCTGTTAGGAGCTGGCCCTGTCACTCCATGGACGTAGGAAGGGTTTCTCAGCCCTCACCTCATTTGACCCCCTCTGAGACATCTGACATTTTTGCCCACGCCCTTTTCAGTAATGCTCCCTCCTCCCTTGGCTTATGCCCTGCGCATGTGATTTCCCCTGACTCGTTGCCTCTCCCCACGCCTGTTCTTCGTCTGTCCACCGCCCTCAAATGTGGACCGTAGGGTCCCAGTCTCTGTCCTCTGCCTCTTTGTATATATTCACCGGCAAGATGTCATTTACTCTCCTGGTTTCAATTGCCAGAGAACTGGGGGGCGGTGGGGGCGGGGAGGGTGTCATGTCTCAAGTCTGTTTCCTGCCCGTATCTCTCTTCTAAACTGTCCCCTTCGTGTCCATTTGTCCACAGAACACAGCCGCCGAATGTCGCTCACGTTGACTTTCTCGATCCCAGAAAGTCCAAAGCTGACACCATGATCGTTCCCCTAAACCTAATACTTTCTCTGATATTCTAAACTTATCACCCATCTGCTCCAAACCCTGCAGTGGCTTCCTGGAGCTACACAGAATAAGGTTACTTAATTCCATGAAGCCCTGCGTGACCTGGTTTCTGGCAGCCTCCTCTTGTACTTGACCTCTACTCTCCCCGTTCTTGCTAGTCCTTTGCTCGTCCCTTCTGGGTGATTTCTCTCTTTCTTTGCTCTAGTTGAAATCCCTTTTCCTTTGTCAAGTCGATGAGCATCTACTGAACTTCCAAGATTCAATTCAAGTACTGCCTTCTCTATAACCCTCCCACAAGGCAGTGGACACTAGGAAAGGAAGGCCCTGGAATGTGTCATGCAGACATAGCAACTCTGTGATGGCAACCTGCTCCTTGCTGGGCAAGACTTTAGCTGGCTGTAGTCCGTTGTGGAATTTTCCAGTTCCCCCACCCATCTGGGATTATCTTAGCAGCCTCCCTGAAATAGCTGTGGGGCCAAGTGGTAATTCTTGGAGTAATTTAGTCAGATGACTGTCAGTGAAAATACCTCTCGAGAAAACAATGCAATAACTAGAATGAGGATAATCTTAATAGGGGTAGAATATAGCCCTTCGCTCAGCATTTAGACTGTTACAGAGATGCAGAACCATGGGATTCAGGAGCAGGGACCCTGGAGTCGAGGTGCCAAAGTTTGAATTCTGGCTCAGCTATTTACTAGTTTTGTGACTCTGGGCAAGTTTCTTAGATTCTAAGTGCCTCAGTTTCCTCACCTGTAAAACGGTGACAGGATCTTCGAGACAGGATTGTGGCGAGAGGCGAATTTATACCGATACGTATGCATGCGTACCTATGCATGCGTACGTGTGCATATTTATTCACACACACGTTACTTAGAACCGTGCTTTGAAGTTAATAAGTGTGCCTATTCCTCTTTTTAGCTTACTAGATGACTAAGGGAGAAACCAAGGTTCAGGAGTCCTGAGGAAGATCCAGCTGGGCAGCTCCCTCTTTCACACCAGTAAATTCAACCAACGAGCTCCCAGGTCTTCAATTAAACCACACGCTGAACGACACTCGTGTATGTCTTGTGTTTGCGTAGGCCGTTATACTAGGCAAATAACTTTCACTTACTGTTATATTAGGTCGCAGTAAAAACCAGAAAAGAATGAACAGGCTTTTGAACATGCAACCCTTTATGTGCAAATACTTTGATGAATGCCTCCTTCCAGAGTCTGAGCGAGCAATTACGGAAACTTCAAACACCGGGGAACCCCATTAACACGAACCACTGTGTGCCCCGGCACATGCGATTTCCATGGCATTTGACTCCCACAACATCCAGAGCATAAGGAGTAGGAGGTATAGGTACTATTGTCCCCATTTTATGTATCAGAAAACAATCAAACAGAGATAAGAGTCCTCTGTTTTCTGATTCCCGTCCTATGCTCATTCTCGGTGTCTGTTTTTAAAAACATTTTTCAATCGCTTCTGGGCCTTTTGGCTAAGATCAAATATAGTATCTGTTCTTATCAGTTTAAAAACATTTTTCATGCCTGGTATTTAAAACAAAACAACAACAAAAAAAGGCCAGGCTGTGCTGAACCAATTTGCACCCTAGGGACTCTGTCCTGAGGTTCCGTAAAGCCCTTTTGATAGGTCTGTCCAAATTCGAGGAATTCCTTCTGATGATTCTTATACCTCCGCTGTTACTGATGCTGATCAAGGAGCCTAGTGGTACAAAAGGAGAGGCAGGGGATAACAGGAAGTAGAAAATCGTTAAGCAAAGACAATAGGCTTATTACCTATTTGCCTGTTGTTCCCTAGCCACTGCTTTGTCGCCTGGTGCTGTCGCGTCTGTCTCCTGCTCCCTGTTTCTAGCACCACCAACGACTCCATTCCATGCTACCGTGATTTCTGGCCTAGAACACCCTCCTCAAAGATATGATCTCCCTACAGCCGTTCTGACAGCCTTCCGATCTGTTCTCCACTTTGTCGCCAGAGTTGTCTCTTGGAAATACATATCTGATCACCGCGCTCCTTTTTGCTTAAATCCCCTCTATGGATTTGCATCGGCCTTGAGACAAAACTAAAATTCCACATCATCTGGCTCTACCTGCTTCTGACAGACACCGCAGGCCGTTAATAATACCCATTCCCCTTCCTCCTGCGACGTAGATGATTTATATATCCCAGCATCCCTTACTCCCTTACTGTTAGGCGTGAGCACGTGACCGAGTTTCGCTAACGGAATGTGAGCAAAGGTGATAATTGTGCTTTTCGGGCCCAGGCTCCAAGAACCTCTGGGAGGCATCTTCATGACCCTAACCGGGTGGCTGGGATGGCGATACTCATGTTGACTTTGAAAGATGTCAGAGTCTCTGCCGGTGGATTCCCCAAGATCCCTCATCACAACCTTTAACCTGGAATTGCCTTGGAATGTTATAGGAGAGAGAAATAAACACTGTCTTGAGTCATGGTGGGGTTAGGTCCAGTTGTTGCCGTGGACTGGTCTCCTGTAACCAGTACGTTACATTTCCTGCCCCATCTACCCCCAATATTGCCCACGCCCCACGTTTCCACGCCAGCTGAAGAGATATTCTGTCATTTCCTCATATTTGCCATGCTCCCTTCTTCTGTGGCACTTCGAATATGCTATTAATCGTTCCATTGACCCTGTTTGGTCAAATCTTGTTCATTCTTCAGATCTTAGCTCAGGTAATCAGGGCATCTTCCTACTTCATGGAAAACTTTTCTGGACTCCAGCGCCCCTCTTCTAGGCTCATCTCTCCATGTACTCGTCTTTCATAGATCTTGTGATGACTGCAAGTCTGCATTTGTTTTTGTGCTTACTTAGTTACTTAACGTCTCTTCACTAAAGTGTATATTTCGTGAAGCCCGGGACAGTGTCTGTTTTTTTTTTTTCCTTCAGCATCTGCACGGTAACTTGACATAAAGACCATAATTTTTATTGAATGAGTGAATCAGATTATGAATCCATACCATTAAAGGAAAAAAAAAAAGCCATGTTAGGTGTAGTATGTAGTTGCAAATTATGATGCAAAACATATTTTTTCTCAATATAAAATGTTATTTTGCCACTTTTGTTTTTAAGTGCTTTCAGTAACCGCGGATGTGCTTTGAGATCATCGTCTCGAGGACACGGGGCTTGACGCACCAGCTTTATACTCTGTACCTGCCTCAGCTTCTTCGTCTTGAACATTTCACTTTTCCTCGTAGTCGGTAAGCACACGCAATTCCTGGATTGTTTTTTTAATCTAAGAACCCTCTGGTTGGGGGAAAATGCTAGAGAATAAAATATACAAGGCATAAGTGACATTCTAGATAGAGCCTTTTGTGTGACGGGAAACAAAAAGATACGAGCTTGATAAAATCGATCTGGGGGCCTGATTTCTAGTTAGGGTGGCCACACCTACGCGCATGTCTCCTGCGGTATTTGGGACACACTCATTCTAAAAAATTACTTCCTGTTTATCTGAAATCAAATTTAGCTGAGTATCCTATAGTTGTATTTACTATTTATAGTTGTATGTACTCTGTCCTATAGTTGTATAGCTCTATTTTCAGTTCTGTTGCTTAACAGAAACTTCACCTAAAATAAGAACTTTACCTGGAGACGACTATGTGAAGCACCATATTTGAAATGCTTAGCGTGGCGACGGGCACTATGTGTTGACAGTGGTCAAGAACTACTTATTCTTGTCATTAATGTATGTAATAATAAAAGCTTCTGTTTATTGCCATACGATTCTGTTACATCTAATCATATGAGCTACCATTTATTGTGTGCCCCACTCTAGACAAGGTGTCGTTCTAAGCCCGTCACATGAGGCGTTGTATTCATTTCTTCCAACGATCCCGTAAAACAGGCATCACGTGATCTCTACCATACAGCTGAGACACAAAGAATATGGATCACTGCTCCCGGGTGATACCGGGTAATAGTGGTGGAGGCAGCCTCAGAGGCAGCTGACTCCAGGACCTGCTTTCTTAACCTCCACACCACAATTTCTGCAAGCCGCAAATGAGGCTGGGTCCATTTATGAATGAGCGTTCTTTCATATTTAATAGGACTGCCTTCTCTCAGCCCCTATGGAACCCTGGGGAATTGACTCAGCTGCCCACCTGGTAAATCAAGCAGCCATTTTGCATCCAGACCTGATTTTATAGAAATCTAAATACAGTTTACTAGGTTTACATGTTAGCACTAAAAGGAAAAAGTTCTCTGCTTACCTTTTAGTTGGGGCAACCCTTTGGTTTTATAGGCTTGTTTGAGTAAGTAATTATTCTGGTAATGCCAAGGCCTCCTTTATTGAGTCATAAATGCATCCTGGACAACTCAGAATAACTAGCAATCCCTTTCCTTCGAGCCTAGCAGGCAAACACGGGTTAGCTAGATGTGAGTTGGCTTGCCTGCCCTTGCAGGTTTCTCTTTTTCTCTGGAAACCTCCTACGAAACCATGTGAAAGGGGGAAAGAGGATCAGATAATTGGGATCTTTAAGATGGTTATTATGAAAAATGTTCTGGAACCAATTCAAATACCAATCAGAAACCACATTGTTCAACTAAATCACTTTCAGATGCCACATAAGATACAAAATACAATGATTTCCAGTTTAAAAATATAATGTTCCTTTAAAAAAACACAGTATTTTATTTTATTGTTTAGAAAAAAACCCTGCCTTGGCTGGAATTCAGGCCCGTCACAGATGATGTACAGACAGGCTTTGTGCAGTTCCCTTCGGATCCGGGGCCTATGGACCTCACTGTAATGTATTTAAAAGTTCCTTAAAATGGATGTGACGGCTGTTTTCTTTGTGTATTACAGAAATATACAGAGTTCAGAGGCTCCGTGGCTACACTTCAGGCATGTATGTCATTGAAGGAATGAAAAAAATATGATGGCCAAATGCTGTATTAAAATCCCATTAGAAACGCTGGGAAGAATTATGGCTCCAGTCTCTTTTATCTGACAGGCGTCAGTTTGGTGACACAATGTTCCTTCTTGCCATTTTCTCCCTCCTTTCTTCCTTCTTGTTCTTTCTTCCTTTCTTTCTTCCTTCCCTTTCTCTCTTTTTCTTTCTCTCTTTCTTTCTTTTCCTTCCTTCCTTCCTTCCTTCCTTCCTTCCTTCCTTCCTTCCCTCCTCTTTTCCTCCCTCCCCTCCAGGACCCTCCCTTCCCCTTCTCTCCCTTTTCTTTCCTTGCCTTCCCTGTCCTCCCTTCCCTCCTGTATCCTCCCCTTCCCCACTTCCCTCCCCTCCCTTCCTTGTTTACTTCTCCCCTTTTCCTACTTGGTCACAGGATATCTGTGTGTCATCTTTACCACTGGGAAAGCAAATATCATCAGGTTTCTGTCACTGTTTGATCTTCTGTACTGTATCCGGCATCAGGCAGCCTTGGGGGAGACCACTCACCCTTTTCCCGGATAAACTTGTCTATCTGAGGATTCATTAAATCCAGGATTGTTTATCTGAGCCGTCATCACTGTGTCGGGGAGCACGGGGGTTAACGCACCGTGTGACCTCAGGAATGATTTCTGTTATAGCAGCTCCCATATGATCTATCAGGCTCTAAGCATGAATTTTAATGGACTTAGAACCACTTCTCCAGCCTGCAGGCCAGAGGTCGCTGGCTTTCACAGCGAATCTTGCACAAACTGACATGGAATCTGAGGAATTTGTTTGCTCCATCCAGAGAGGTGTGAATTTTTGCCCCTGTTCAGATCCGCAGGCCTTGCTGTGGAACTGGAGGGAAATACCAACCCGTTATGTCACCGAGGATGGGGTTATTTACGGATTCACAGGGAAAATTCAGCCCCAAAAGAGCTGCTACGAGGCTCGACAGCAGGAGCAGCGGGCACGGGGAGGTCTGGTTCTGGCCCAGCTTCTCCCCCTATAAACCTCGCGGCCACGGGCCACTTGCTTTCCCTCTCTCGGTTCAAGTCACTTATCTGTGAAAGGAGAGTTGGCTCTGAAATCCCCTGATTTTGTGAAAGCAGCCCAGTCGGCGACAGAGGGAAAGACAATTCCTGCTCGGCGATATTGTAACCACAGATACACAACAGCCTTTTCTCCCCCAGAGACTTTGAGGGAAAGTTAAATAATTCCATACTTCAGGGAACTCAGAGTCACTGATAACATATTAGTTCACTATCTAATGTCTTGTTCATCTCTGCATAGGAGCTAAAAGCCTCTTGAGGACAAAGACGGTGCTGTTCATCTCTCTATCTCCCCTTCTGTGTCTGTTTGTTGAGTGTGGGAATGAAGGTTCAAAAGTTAGGGAATACTCGTGAGGATGGATAGCTCGCTGGAAGAGAGGTAGCAAACTGAGAGCACGCTGACAGGCAAATCAAAGAGCAAGGCACCGCCAGTGTTCAATGTCACAAGTAGGCTAAGAGGCTGAACCAAGAGCCCTTCTCTGGGAGCCATCGATGGTCAGTCACTTTTACATAACAAAGTTACAGTTCTTTACTTGCCTATGATGTCTAGAGAAGAGGACACTGCACTATCACAGAAGACTGAATCCACTGAATTTTGAAGAAGTCCGTCTTTTACTAAATGCTACACAATAGTAGACAGGTGTCAGATCTATACTTTGCCCTTTTAGTTCCCATGCCCTCGGGTCCATATTGTACATGTTGACTCCTACTAATATGGGACAGAGTAGTCTAGGAGCCGGCAGAGTGTAGTTTGGGGACTGATGTACGTGCCTCCACAGGCGTACTTCTCATTACATCCTTAAATCAAATGAAAGGAAGAAATTGAACTGCTTAGTAGTAAAGAATTATTTGCAAAACCAGCGGAAGATTAGAATCAGCAGTAGGTGACAAATGGAAACTGTAGACATTTGATGGTCATTATGTTCCAATGACTGTCTCAGCAGAGCATTCTTTTCTAAGGAATTTTTTAATGCTTAATTTTTGAGAGAGCAGGGGAGGGGCAGAGAGAGAGGAAGCTGAGCTGTCAACACAGAGCCTGACGCAGGGCTGGAACTCACGAACTGTGAGATCACAACCTGAGCCGAAGTTGGACGCTCAACCAACTGAGCCACCCAGGCGCCCCTCAGTAGAGCATTCTATATCTAGAAGAAGGACTGTCTCTATTCGGTAGGACTTAATACTAACCTCAGTTACATATCCAGCTCCAAAATAGAGAAAGAAAGTGCTGGTAGTCAAGACCATTTAGATCATTTAATGTCAGTTTCAAAGACTCACAATTTACATTCTGCGAAGAGAGATTGGAAAAGAGTAAGGAAATCGTGAGCCATAAAGAGTATGGATTTCTGTAGGAAAAATTGTACCAAGAAGATTAGATTACTTTTTTGGGAGAATAAATTTATATTAGCGAGAAAAAGGAAAAGTACATGTTATTCATTAGAGTTTTTATAGAATGTTTGCTTCAGAAATTGCAAAATTATACTTTTAATTTATTTTGATAGTTTCAATTGGCATAGATTATGTTCCAAAGGCAGCTTGTAGAAGAATCAAGAAAGAAAAACGTCAAGGTGTCGGAGCTTGGGAAGCAATATGGTTTACATCTCTTTCATATAAATATTTTTATTGCTTCTCTGGAAGAAAAAGAAAATAGAACATTAATGAAATTGGCACTTAAATCCTTGGTTTTAGAGTGTGAGTGAGCAGTAAAAAAAATGGCAGAATTAAGAGACAAATTATTTCTTTCCCTTCTCTGGGTCCACAAAAGGTCAGAGGAGGAAATGTATTCATTCATTGATTCATTCAAACATCTATTTCTCTGTGATCACATTGACACAGGAATAAATAAATGTAGCAGGATATGGATAAAATAGCTATTTTTTAATTATTATTTAGGCTTTCTGACTTTTACTTTCTTTATCTGTAGACTGAAGATTAAAACAGCTAATTCTGAGGGTTATTATTTATGAGCATTAAATATGATGATTTATTTAAACAGCGCTCAACATATGGAAATGATATAACAAACATTATTGAGGACTTCCTCAGTGCCACGTACTCTGTTAGGTTTTTTGTATATGTTAATGTATTTGAGAGTCACCACTGCCTTATGATAGCTGCAGACATCATAGTCCCATTTTATGGATGAAAAGACTGTATAGTTTTAAGAGTGTGAGTAATTTGCTTGAGCTTGTAAGTCGCATAGCCGAGACCTCAAATCCAGACAGCCTGACCCCATTGCTGGTACCTGGCAGCTATTATGGTTATTGCTACAACTATGAGACTCAGCTGAAATTACAGAAATAAGACCTTAAATTTAGACGTGAAGTTCTGGACTAGAGGGATTATTAAAAGAAGTGGAATGAAAAATGTTAAAGCATAAAAATCCTTGGAGAAGTTTAGGGGTATTCGGACCGTCAGCTGAGGTTCTACTCTCCCTTGCAGACTTAGAACAACTTGGCTTAAGATTCCAACTTGATGCCTGTGCAGGTTTGGAACTATGCCTGTAATTTCTGTCAATTGCTGATGGTTTCCTTCTTCTTAGTTTTCTCTTCCTTGTTTTGCATTCATCCTGTGTTATCCAAACATAAAGCCTGCTTTTCCTAAATCTGTTATTAGTTTAGCAGTTTTACTGAAGACCTTTGCGGTTATGGGGGAAGTCACATCACATATAACATCACTGACTTCCTGACTTCAGCTCCAGTCCTCCTCATTTTACACAACAGCAAACATGCCTGGCAAACACACCGTTTCCAACCATTTAGTAAATGGTAGAGCCGAGACTCCAGGCAAGATCCTGTTGGCAGATGGTCTGATCAAGCCAGTGCAAGTGAGGAAAGAAACGTCTTCATCCGTCGACCCATTCCTCTTAAGCTCTGCATCTTCTCTCCACTATAAAAGAAAAATAAGACAGGAATCTTCTAAGCTGATGTAAACTAATCCTGCAAATGCGTTTCTCTTAAAAATGCAAAAGACCAAATTAAAAATAATCAGATTACACTAACAGAAGTGTTTCTTTTCTTTTTTTTGGGGGGGGGGTTATTTATTTATTTTGAGAGAGAGAAAGAGAATAAAAAAGCATGAGCAGGAGAGGGACAGACAGAGAGGAAGAGAGAACCCCAAGCAGGCTCCATGGTGTCAGTGCAGAGCCCAACTCAGGGCTTGATCCCATGAACTGTGAGATCATGATCTGAGCTGAAATCAAGAGTCGCTCAACCAACTGAGCCACCCGGGTGCCCCAGAAATGTTTCTAAGCATCGATTTATGTTGATTATTTCAAAAGGATTCCCTGCTCTCTGGCTTCTGGTTGGGTTGGCCCAGCAGGAGCCCTGGTAGAAGATTGGAAAGAGGGAGGAGAATGAAGTCAGGACATCAATCCCTCGGCTCCCTCTCTCATGGATCATCCAAAGTGGGCTCTGTTGCTCAACCAAAGTTCACTGCTTTTCCTGAGGCAGCTTCTATACACAACTTTCTCCTCCCTCTTCTAGTATCTGTGTCCTTCCTTTACCCTTTGAGGCCCAGAGGCAGAAACGGTCCTGTCTTAACTACATTGCACGCTGCAATTCTCCCACATCCCATCTATACTGTGTGTTGTGAGTTGAATCCTGTCCTCTCCCAAAGAGGATTCAGTCTCCGCCTTCAGTGCTTCCAACCATGACCTTATTTGAAAACATGACGTTTATAGATGATCAAGTTACCATAAAGTTGTTAGGGGGAGCCCTAATCCAACATGACTGTGTTTTTAGAAAAAAAAGGAGAGGAGCGTCTGGGTGGCTCAGTCATTTAAATGGCCGACTCTTGGCTTTGGTTCAAGTCATGATCTCGTGGTTCCACTGGTGTGTGCAAGCCCAGAGCCGGGTTCTGCGTTGACAGAGCAGAGCCTGCTTGGGATTCTCTCTCTCCCTCTCTTTGCCCCTCCCCTGTGCATGCTCTCTCTCTCTCTCTCAAAATAAAAATAAATAACTTAAAACCAAAAGGAAAAAGGGGGAATTTGGACACACACACACACACACACACACACACACACGGAGATGCCATGTAAAAGTGAAGGTAGAGATTGGGGACAAAGCATCTACAAGTCAAGGGATGTCAACGATTGCCAGGAAACCACCAGAAGCTAAGAGAGAAGGCAGGAACAGATTCTCCTTCACAGGCCTCAAAAAGAAGCAACCCCACTGTCATCTTGATCCTAGACTTTTGGCCTCTGGAACTGCGAGGCAATACATTTCTTCTGTTTAAGCCCTGCTAATTTGTTGTGCAGTGGCCCTAGGAAATCAATACACCATGGAAATCGTCCCTCACTTAACATTCCTAGAGTTTTCTTAGCTTGAGTCCCATCAGCTGATGCCTATCGGGAACGTGAGTGGTCTAAATGCCTCTATAAAAGGAAATAAATTATTGAGATAATGTCCAGCTAACAGAAGAGTTTGACAAGGTGTAACCAGCTAAAATCTAGCTGGAGCTTCAGATTAGAAGCTGGCATTTGTGTGACACATTTGTAGAGCAAAGTTACTTTCCGTGTTCCTTTTCAGCTATGTAACGATTAAGTTCCATCTCCCAATGCTTATTAGGTCTTAAGGACTTTTAGAGAACTGAAAATCTGTGACACGCTCAGAAGAAAAATAAAGCAAGCTAACGCGACAAAGAATTACGGGGTAGGGGCTCTCAGAGAAGGTGACATTTGAACAGATATCTAAATACAGTAAAGGAGGGAGCCCTGTAGACTCTAGCAGAGAGTAGAATCTAGGCAGAAGGAAGAGTTAATTCAAAGGCTTTCAGACTGGAGTGTGCGAGGCGTATTTCAAAAACAGAGCAACAGCCAAGATGGCTGGAACTGACTGAGGCAGACGTAGGTAAAAGATGACGTCAGAGAAGTAAACTTTTCTATCCCGTTAGGACATTTTTACTTTCTCTACTGGACTGTTGTGGGCACTTAAAGTTTGGGATGAGTGTTTGCAAAGTGACTAATAGGATGTTTCTCACATAAAGAAGTATTGAAGGGACGAATGTGGGCGGAGAGTCACAAACTAGTTCCACATTTTCTCCAGAATCCCCTTCCAAAGTGCCATAGCCCTAGAAAAAATTCATATTATTCAAAAAGACTAAGAAATATTTTATGTTTAAATTACAACCTGATTTCTAATCGAGTGACTTTTCTTGGCTCTGTTTGAGGTGATTTTTTTTTTTAGCTCCAAATTACTTTCCAGCCTCTCTTGTTTATTCCGTTTTGATTTGTGTGGCCATGCATCCTCTCCCTAACCTTCCATTATTTCTCTGGATCCATGTTTTGGTTTGAGTAGTCCTAACCACTCTAACATAAAGAGCTCTTACAGATTTTTAAGGAAGTTTTTCACTTATAAAAAGTAATAAAAGTATTAATTTCCTTTTCAGATTATTTAAATGGATCATAAAACAGCCTCATTTACTGTGCTTAACTTTCCTTGTGTCCTGAATAATCAAGAGAGGGTGTATGGTCTGGGGCACTAAAGCATTTATGCACACTGGTGGTCTGAAAGCTTTAATGTCTCTTCTTGGAGTGATTAATTTAAAGCAGGGCAAGACTGGCCCAACATTATTATTTCATTTTAAGTGCATCTGGAAATCCAGAGAGTAAGCCCTTGTTTCACTCTGTTGAAGAAAAAGAAATGCATGTTAATAACTCCTACCTATTCTTAGGGCGATTGTACGATCGCTCCTCAAGCGCAGGAGGCGAAGCTTATGATGTCATTTGGAACAGAGACAAGAGGAGGCACATTCACTTACCTCTATCCATGAGGCATGGATTCAGGAGCAGAGCAAATGGGGTTTCGTGAAGCCTGAAGATTCTGCAATTTAAGGACGTAGGCAGAAACAAGAATTTAGGAAGAGAAAAGAGATTCCCAAAAAGAACTTGAAACAATTTAAAGGGGCGCCTGCGTGGCTCTGTCGTTAAGCCATGAACTCATGGTTCGCCAGTTCGAATCCTATATCAGGTGAGCTGGAGACCCGCTTCCGGTGAACCCTGCTTCTCTCTCTTTGGCTCTCTCTCTCTCTCTCTGTGCCCCTCCCTCACTTGCACCCTCTCTTTCTCTCAAAAAAATTTTTTTGACCCATACTGCGAACATCACAAAACCAAGAAAATAACATAATATTTTTACTAATTGACCGCCTGACCTATTGCGATGTTGTCTTCCTACATTTTTTGACTGCGTACTTTTTGATTGCCTTTTCACGTTAAAACATTTTTGTAATATTTTCTACAGAGAGACTACAAAGATAGCCGAGTCGCTCCTTTAGCATAGTCGATTGAAATTTGTTGTTTTACTCCTTTTGGGTTAGATGAACACAATTGTGGCTTCAAACGCAGTTGCGCTCACTGTTTGTACCACTGCTCCCAGTGTGTGCTCTACAAACATAGGCACTCTGATAATTCTAACATTCTATTTCTCACAATTCCCATCACAATGGAAAAGATAATGTGCGACGTGTTATAACTGCACATGCTGCATTAAACTCCTGTCAGGGAAGAAGGTCTGTCTTGATCTATGAAAAGCACATCATTGGTGACACATCTGAAGGTTTACACCACTGACGACTGGAGGAATATTCTTCAGACTGGCTTCTGGCTTCTTAAGTCGCAAGCTTCCTTCTCTCCCAACTGCCTATGTACTCCCAACACCGGGACCAAGGACATGTTCCCATTTCAGTATGCCCTCTGGCCCCACACCTTTGTGTAGCGACAATGGTCAGAAAGCACAGGTGGCCACAGAAGTTGGCCTGGATGCCATTTCTACACCAGCCCGGCCAGTCATCACTGCGTACACACGGAAATGACCGCAAACCCCGTAATTATGGAATGTATGGAAATGCGTGGACAGGAAAGTGAGAATGTAAAGAGACGGCAGTCTTAACTGATTGTGGCTCGAATATCTTACTTCTGAAAATTTACAAAAACAGATGTGGCCTCTCAGGGCCTTGGATAGAGTCCATGTAGCTGAAGACCTAGAAGCTTAAGTGTCATTAACTTCACTGTAAATCTTCCTCTGGGGTGAAACCTAAGAATAGGGTTTTACTCTCTCCCTTTATCTTTACAAGAGCACTAGAAAGAGCTAACTCTACTCAAAATTAGTTCTCCACTGAAAGTTAGTTCACAACCCTTCCAATTAGCGAATGCAATCAGACATCGTCCAAAAACTCCATCCCGGCTGTTTCTTCAGAAAACTCAATAGGTCGCTTTCCAATGTGATATTTAGGGAGCATTGAATGACTGCATTAAAATAATGCCAAGAAGGGTAAAATTAATTTGCTTTGTATCCAACTAAGGATAGAATTCCTTTCCAATGAGACTGGATAATATGCTCTCATGCTTTTAGTTTTGATTTTTCCCACTTTTCCCCAGGTTTCGTCTTTTTTTCTTTGCATCCTTTTCCTTTAAGATTTTTTCTCTTATCTTCATTTCTCCCTGTTCTCTTCTCAGGCATTAGGTGTTCTTAGCAATGGCTTTGGTGCAGAAACACACTCTGAATTAGCTCTTGGCTTTCTGTCCCTGAGAGATAGAGAAAAGCGTGTGGTAGGGAAGAACAAGTCAGGCAGACTTGGGGCATGCTTCACTGCAGAGGTCAAGGTCTTAGCTGGTCCCAGCTGCTGTAACAAAGCATCACAGGCTGGGGGCCTGCAACAATAATCACGTATTTCTCATGGTTCTGGAGGCTCGAAGTTCAAGATCGGCGTGACAACATGGCTGGGTTCCGGTGAGCGCTCTCTTCTGGGCTTGCAAATGGTTAGTTGCCTTCTTGCTGTATCCTCACGTGGGAGAGACAGAGGGGGAGAGATGGAGAAAGAGAGGGACAGACCATCCCTCGTGTTTGTCTTCTTATAAGGGCACTAATCCAATGGTGAGGGCTCCATCTACCTGACTTAATTAACTCCCAAATGCCCTATCTCCAAATAAAAGCACACTGGGGATTAAGGCTTCATCATTTGAATTCTGGGGGACTCGGCCATTCAGTCCACTGCAAATAGGTAGCAGCACAGGGAAAAATTGCTCCCAACACACACACACACACACACACACACACACACACACACACACATCTCTAGGTAACATACACATCCAATCAGTTCCCAGATCTTTATACTGTCATAGCAGGATCGTAGTCTCTTTCTTCCATGGTTCCCTTTTGAATGCTTTATGTGTTTTTCTTTCTCATTCAAATCTCTCTGTGATGTACTTTTTACTTGATTTCACTTATTTTTTTAAATATAATTTATTGTCAAATTGGCTTACATACAACACCCAGCGCCTGTCACCCATTTTCCCTCTCCCCCACGCCCCCTTCCGTCCACCCTCAGTTTGTACTCTGTATTTAAGAGTTTCTTGTGGTTTGCCTCTCTCCCTCTCTGTTTGTAATTGTTTTTTTTCTCCTTCCCCCATGGTCTTCTGTTAAGTCTCTCAAGATCCACATGTGAGTGAAAACATATGATATCTGTCCTTCTCTGACTGACTTATTTCACTCAGCATAAAACCTTCCAGTTCCATCCACATTGTTGCAAATGGCCAGATTTCATTCCTTCTCATTGCCAGGTAGTATTCCATTGTATATATAAACCACATCTTCTTTATCCATTCGTCAGTTGATGGACATTTATCACCTGATTTCATTTAGATAAAATGTTAGTATGTTGCTGCTAGGCATTGTATTTTGTTGGCTAATGGCATGTGGTTGGACATAGGAGAAGCACAAGGTTAGTCTAGTCACTTGGAAATACTGGAAGCCCTTGACATAGAGGAACCTATGGGATCCATTTGTATTTTCTTGCCATTTAATACATTAAACTCCATTTAGATTAGAAGGGAAATAGTCTCGGGGCGCCTGGGTGGCTCAGTCGGTTAAGCATCCGAGTTCAGATCGGGTCATGGTCTCACAGTTTGTGAGTTCGAGCCCCGCATCGGGCTCTGTGCTGACCGCTCGGAGATTGGCGCCTGCTTCAGATTCTGTGTCTCCCCCTCTGTCTGCCCCTCCCCCACTCGTTCTCTCTCTCTCTCTCTCTCTCTCTCTCTCTCTCTCAAAATGAATAAACATTATTTTTTTTTTAAAGAAGGGAAATAGTCTACCTTGAGTTTTGGTTTTTTTTTTTCTTTTTTCTTTTCTTTTTTCTTAGCTTGGTGGGTGCCTCCAGGTGGGAGGAGAAAGGACAGGATGTATTTCCTGAAAGAACACAAAATGCCACCTGGCGCTTGCCCTCCCTGCCTGTCTGGCTTTTCAGCTGGGAATGTCAGCTTCACGAGGCAGAGCCCATTCTCTTTACAAGGGACCTTCTTTGTTTCTCTCATGTATCTTAAGATAATTTTGACAGATTATAGTTTCCCTTTGCACATTTTAAAGTTCAAAACTAAAATGCTCAATCGTAAATTGAGATAGTTTCAAAAGATATAGTTGCTGGCACATTCAAATTGAATTTTAAAGTAAAACCGTTACTCTTCTTTTTAAATATATCTACAGCAATATTATGTACGCCATCATCTATTTTTATTTATTTATTTTTTTAAAGTTTGTTTATTTATTTTGAGAGGGAGAGAGAGCCAGCAGGGGAGGGGCAGAGGGAGAGGGAGAGAGACAATCCCAAGCAGGTTCCCCACCACAAGCAGAGAGCCCGATGAGGGGCTCAAACCCACAAACCACAAGATCATGACCCAAGCCGAACTGACACCTGACTGACTGAGTGAGCCACTCAGGTGCCCCAACCATCATCTATTTTTTTTTTTTTAATTTTTAAAATTTTTATTTTAATGTTTATTTACTTCTGACAGAGAGAGACACAGAGCATGAGCAGGGGAGGGGCAGAGAGAGAGGGAGACACAGAATCCGAAGCAGGCTCCAGGCTCCGAGCTGTCAGCACAGAGCCCGACGCGGGGCTAGAACTCACAGACTGCGAGACCATGACCTGAGCCAAAGTCGGACCCTCAACCGACTGAGCCACCCAGGCGCCCCAACCATCAGCTAATTTTAAAGGCACACAAATCTCTTTAATAATTAGATATTTTTCATCAGTCTCTTTTCTCCTTAAAATTGTATTTCCATGCTACCTCTTCCTCAGAATTGTATACCAATGTAACATAATTTTATATTTAAATATCTTTTATTGATTACCCTTTCCTATGCCTGTGCAACAAACATTAAAATTTTTCCATTTTTTATCATCTCCGTTGTCAAGAATTTCATGTCTAAATTTAAATTCCCTTTGCTATCTTAGCCCAGCAAAAGAAAAGATAAGATTTCTGTAACCCTACAGTTCTAAGAGCCCAAATTTTCTTCTGTATTATCACTACAGCTATTTTTCATATGCAAATGATCAGGTCGATCTCCATAAATTATAATTTTTTATAATTAGTGTATGTAAAAATAAAATTGTGCTGGGAAAAAGAAATACTGCATTTCTTAGTGTGATAGGTGGTGACAGTTTACTGTGTTTTGGTCAAATGAAGTGACACAAATATTTAAAATTGTTGCTTTATTTGGGACCCCCGCGATTATTCTACCTGAGAACGATGCATGGCACCGACAGGGATGGGGGACAGCTGTACCTTTCTTTTGCCCAGTGGGTGACAGGCTACGGACAAAGGGAAGTGGGAAAGAGAAGGCCAACGAAGATCTCACTGAAGACACCTATGTAGGCAGAGTGCTTTTAGGGAAGAGTGATATAGAAATCAAATCTCTGGAATTGGTTTCCTTAAAACTGTGTCTGCAAAGAGTAAGTATAATTATTTGAACAGGCTGATGTATATGGTTCTTAACCTAGTCCATGGAACCTTCTCCCAGAGTCGAAAGAGGTGAGAGTCTTCTCCCAGAGTCGAAAGAGGGGAGTGCAGCAGGAGGTGACAGAACAATTATAGACACCTCTTTAAAACCTTTGGTGTGGGGATGAGCTCACTGGGAGAGTTCTTTTTAGATATGTTTTAATCTTCAGGAATTCTGATCCAATTATATGTATATATATAGCTTCTCATTTATGCTCATACAGGAGGTCCTACTAATTATGAAATGTCAAAGACTATCACTTACAAATGAGAGAATATATTGGGGCGCCTGGGTGGCTCAGACGGTTGAGTGTCTTACTTCGGCTCAGGTCATGATCTCATGGTCCGTGAGTTCAAGCCCTGCGTCGGGCTCTGTGCTGACAGCTCAGAGCCTGGAGCCTGTTTCAGATTCTGTGTCTCCCTCTCTCTGCCCCTCCCCCACTCACGCTCTGTCTCTCAAAAAATGAATAAACGTTAAAAAAAATTAAAAAAAAAAAGAGAACATATAAGAACCTCCCAAACAAGAGCCGCTAAGTTAATTTATATTGATAAACGTCACTCACTTAAGATTTCTCCTTGAAATCAGTTTATGATTCATTTCAAAAGCTTTTAATAGATGAAAAGTCTCAATAATACCATTTATCTCAATTTGCATATTTGAATCTATTTTTTCAATTCCTAAATTTATAATTGCTTACCTATGTTTTTTATTGATTTTATATTTAATAAATAAAAATGTATATTATTTTATATTTATTATTATTATGGTAGTTATTAAAATGTATTTGTAATTGTTATTTATGCTTTTATTGGGATTTATGATTTTTTCCTCTAAAATGGCTTCTTGTATATGGAAATCAATGGATAATCTTTTACAAAAAAGGCTAGAATAAGGATCTCACGTTTGTAGTCACATATAAGACATTTTACAGCAATGACAAGGGCGGAGAAAATATAAGGGACATTCAATTAGGACTGATGTCTAAATAAGACACTATAAAATCGAAAGGAAACAGTGCAAAAATACTGCAAAAAGTCAGTTTTATACACTTCTTAATTGTACATAAAACTGGCAAGCTATAAGCTTATGTACTGATATAAAAACACACACAGAATAGCATGCATAGTGCCTTTTATTATTAAATCAAGAGGGAGTCGGGGCGCCTGGGTGGCGCAGTCGGTTAAGCGTCTGACTTCAGCCAGGTCACGATCTCGCGGTCCGCGAGTTCGAGCCCCGCGTCGGGCTCTGGGTTGATGGCTCAGAGCCTGGAGCCTGTTTCCAATTCTGTGTCTCCCTCTCTCTCTGCCCCTCCCCCGTTCATGCTCTGTCTCTCTCTGTCCCAAAAATAAATAAAAAACGTCGAAAAAAAAATTTAAAAAAAAAAATCAAGAGGGAGTCTACACCAAAGTAAATTATAAATGTATAATAAAGTTAAATGTATAATTTGTTACACATTTAAAAAATTTTTTTATCCAATCTATTTTCCATTTATATGTATTCCAATTTAGCAAACAAACCCTGCTTTCAACACAAAGGAATCAGACTTTTGACCTCACACTTCAGAAAAGTGAAAACTAGCACGGTCCGACTGTAAACCAACTGTTTATTTTCAGTTATTTGGCATGGCACTTTACATAATGTTAGCCCCGTTTTTAACTCCTTGGGGAGGCAAAAGTTCAGAAACATTGTGAAAAAAAAAAATGTCCTTGGAGCAGTTGGCCACCAAGAACTTCACCTCCAGGTGTCGTACATGGTGTCCCATCTGGGTTTTCGTTGATGGTGGAAACATCTTTCATCCCCACGTCAAGGGGCAGACCCGCCGAAGCAAAGCAGGTGATGTCAGAGCCTGGTCCAAGGCCTGGAGGTGTTGTGTGGGGAGGAAACAAAGGATAGAAAAGAAGAGGGGACTGGAGAAAGAAGGGTAGGAGGAGAAAATAAAAACAAGAGGTGGCAAGGCAAAGCAAAAAGCGAGCTGTGTGCTGGGGAGGGCAGGGCGGCCCCACTCCCTGGTCTCCGTGCTCGTGCTATCGTTACCTATGTCTGTTTAGGGAACTCTCCAAAATGCAGAGAAGCTCTGTGGGTCTGGCTCTCAAACTTATGCAACCAATTGTTTGGGGAACAGCCTGGAAATTTCACAAGAAAGCTGAGTTCTCAAGAGATTGACAGTTTGACCAGGGGATCAAAGGTTTGGTGCAGTGGGGCTAATTTTCAGAAAGCCTTCCCAATTGGGAAGATTTTCCTTCTCGTTATGGCAGTTAAGACATGTGAAAATAGTAATTCGAGGCACTTATAAGCAGCTTTCTTCTTTGTTCCCAATGTTCCACGAATGTCAGTCCTCTCCAAACCCATGAAAACAAAGTAGGCGGCCAGGATGATTACAACCCACCCCCGCCCCCGGCCGATCACTGATAAAAGGAGAGGGAAGTACAGAAATAGGCAGTGATTTGTTTGGCTTGCCAAGAAGAGAAAGTCACATGGTTAGATCACAAGTGTTATTGCCTTCAGATCGACAAAGCACATAAGCAGCGTGGCTGTGTGTGGGTGGGGAGGAAGGAGAGGTTGCAGGATGAAGGATGAGATGAATAATAGATGGGTGGGGAATGAGATCCTAACAGTTGTTTGAGATTCTGAGCGCTCCAAATATATTTATCAAACCAGTAAGACCTAAAACAGCAACTAATATAGTCCGTTGCCATTGAAAATGCATAGGGGGCACCTGGGTGGCTCAGTTGGTTGAGCCTCCGACTTTGCCTCGGGTCATGATCCCACGGTTTGTGAGTTCGAGCCCCACAGAGGGCTCCCCGCTGTCCAGGCAGAGCCCGCTTCGGATCCCCTGTCCCCTTCTCTCTGCCCCTCCCCCACTTGCGCTCTCTTAAAAATAAATAAGCAAATAAACGAAAGCGAAAATGCGTGGGATAACCAACCGCAGCTGCCTTAATCTTGTGTTTGTTTAATTAACAGGAGGTGATGTAGATAAACCAGGTACTGGTCAGCAATCCCTAATAGCCAGGATTTATTCGGAATCTAGAGAATGGAATAAAAAACCCATTTCCCCCAGCGTTTTATAAATCACTGTTTTGGCCGCTGAGACTAACTCACAATCGGGGACCTACAGAAACCCTGCAATTGCACCAAGGCTTCCTGGTTCATTGTTCCTACAGTTTGGACCAGGCTTTACAACCATACCCGAGGTGTATTAGGCCAGGAAGTCGAGGGGTTGGTGTGTGTTTTTATTATGCTTCCACTGATCTGGGCTTAAAAAGCACTAAATATCCTGTGGTTTCTTTTCTTTCCTTCAAATGTGCACGAATGCTTGAATGGGATATTGTGACTGAAAATCTTCACTCTCTGCACTGATCACCTGGGGGTCTGTTTTCAACCCTCTGGAGATTCCCGAAAGCAGGCCTTCCCCTTAAAAGTCTTTAAAGCAGGATCGTTCAGACCGTAAAGATCCCTGAGTCCAAGATTTCCTGCTTGGAGTCCTTCTGGCCTCAGTCGCCTGGTTTAGCTTCGCCCATCGTTCAAGTCTCCATCTAACGGCCAGACCCCAGTTTGGTCTTGTGACCGGTGGATAAAGTCAACTTCACCCAAATCAATGAAAGCGAAAATTTAAATTATTTACGAAGAATTCATTCTGCTGCTCCGTATCTCCCTTCCACCAGAATTTGAGAAGCTTAAACTTGATACACAAAGCACATCCTGAGGATGGCTGGCAAGTCTGTTGAAGGGCTTAGATACCAAAAGAACAGAACGGGACAGGTGGGGTCATAGGCATTTAGATTTCTCTCGAAGGAACACTAGCACTAATATCAGTTCCCACTGCAACTAAATTAAGATGGTTTTTCCAGAAGGAGTTAGCATTCAACCGTAGTACATTTACAGTGGAGGCTTCCAAAAGGGACGTGTGTTTCTCCTCGCTTTCTCCACTCATAATTTCAATTAGGAACACACTGACAAACCCCAGAACACAGTTTCTGGGAGAATCTTACTTCTATTATGCTAATTTCATGAACCCTGAGAAAAAGGGAGGGGGGAGCTTGTAATTTATCATGGCAAATGATACCAAGCTAAACCTCTGACAGGCTGTATCTATAAAAAGATATGCGACTGACTGTTCTTTCTTTCTTTTCTGGAAGGGTGGGGGAGCTCTGGATGCGGAGGCCGAATGAACCGATGATTCAGGACTGCCTTGTAGATACAGTCCGTTCACGTAGGAGGAGATGCTGAATATCAGGGCGAATTTTGCCAGCGTGTTAAGGCACGTATTTTAAAAGCATTTAAGGAGAAAATAGTGGCCATAGTTCATCGGAGCTCAAACACGAGAAGGTGACAAAACGCAGTGGTACTGCAAAGCCAAGTAAAATAGACTGAATGAGCAAACAAATTTTCCCACTTCTTTGATGCACTTTGTCAAGCTACCTTCTCACAGCTACCGTGGTGATGAAAACAAATTTAGGTCTTGTTAGCCCTGCTTATTTCAAACTCGGCAAAATTCCCATTGCACTTTGAATAAAATACAGATCCTCTCAAATCCGATTTCTTACCATGTCTTTCTCCAATCATTATTCCACAAGTTGCGGTACCGTGGAACTTTCCTACCTCAGGGCCTTTGCACATCGTAAGCCAGCTGCCTAGAGTTCTCTTTTCCCCCAATTTGACCAGACTATCTCCTTCTAGCAATCGGGGCTCCATTTTAGCCATCACATCAAATGTAGCCCACAGATACATCGACTACCACATTTATCTTGTTTCATTTTCTCTGTAAGACTCTATCTGGAGTTACCTTGGTTTAGATGTTAAATGCCTTTCTTCCCTACAAAATGGAAATTCAAAGATTGGGAACCTGTGTGTTCTGTTCGCTGTTATATTTCCAACATTTTGACATAGTTAAAGACAAAACGCCATCTTCTAAATCAAGATTGAGATGACTTAGAAGGGGGTAGTTTTGTGATCAGGACAGCATGAAGTCAAGGGTATGTGTTGTAGCCAGATAGAATTAGGGATGGCCAGGGAACAAAGTGTAAATTTACGGGCAGTGTGACACTATAGAAAGAATATGAACTTGGAATCAGACCTGAGCTCAAATTCCAGCCTGCCACTTACTAGTTGTTCGACCTTGGGCAAGGTACTTACAACTTTAGTGAGGCTCGTTTTCTTTATTTAAAGGAACAGAGAGGGGCGCCTGGGTGGCGCAGTCGGTTAAGCGTCCGACTTCAGCCAGGTCACGATCTCGCGGTCCGTGGGTTCGAGCCCCGCGTCGGGCTCTGGGCTGATGGCTCAGAGCCTGGAGCCTGTTTCCGATTCTGTGTCTCCCTCTCTCTCTGCCCCTCCCCCGTTCATGCTCTCTCTCTGTCCCAAAAATAAAATAAACGCTGAAAAAAAAAATAAAAAAAAAAAATAAAGGAACAGAGAATAGCCAGCATTTACAAATGACTATTTTGCAGTGTTTTTGAAAATTACAGGACATTATGCATGTCAAGCGGCTAGGCCTGTGCCTATAAGTTGTCAGTAAGTGGTAAGTTATTGTGACAGACATTATCTGTTACCCTCCCAACAGCTTTATTTTCTTTTTCCTTGATAACACAGTCCTAATTTTTTTTTTTGACAGTGGTATTCTACTTTTATTTCAAAGCCATGTAACTGTCTCATGTAACTGTCAATATTGATTGTACATATAACTGTCAGTAACTGCACCTTTTAAAATTTTCCTGAGACAACTTGGGCATTTTTGGACTCAAAGCCAGTATTCTTACCCTTCTTATTTTTCTGATCAATTTTTCCAACATTTAAATTTTTTCTGGACATAGTCCTGACTTCATTCAGGGTGACAACACCTAGGCCCAGGTGATGAATCATGTTTGATCTAAGACGCTCGTAAGTAACGTGTTCCTCGTTTTCCCCGACTCCTTTGCAATTACAGGTGGTCATATGACCCAATTCTGGATAATCCATCTAGAACTAAAGGGCAGTTGACTCTGCGTGTGTGTGTGTGTGTGTGTGTGTGTGTGTGTAGGCTGGTAGATCGTTTAAAGGTGATGGCAGGACAATATATGTTACTTGTACCCCAAGTTAGCTGGTTCAATGTCACTTGGATATTTACAAAATAAAATCAGGGATGGATTATCAATTTCTTTAAAGTCACACGTTAAACATGAGAGAGGTTAGGAATCTGGATTTTAAATTTCATTAATTAGATCTGGTCGTGCTCAGGATAGCAGTATTTTATTGTATTTATTGTAGAAAACACTGGCTGTATTTTATTGTAGACACTGGCTGTATTTTATTGTAGAAAACAATAGCTTATGTATTTATCAAAAGCCAAGTTAAAAAAAAATCTGCTTTTCATTTTCAGTGTTAACCTCATTTTATTTCTTTTGATAAAAACAAAATACATTCTGTTTATGTTGCTGGACATTTGAGTAAAGAACAAACATCATTCACAAAAAGTTGCATTTTAAAAAACCCTATTTTAGATTGAAAAAATTTAAAGTGTTTACAAGAAAAATGGCTTAAGATAAAACTGACAGAAATTAAAAAATGTTCTATTATACTATGTGCTATATAAAATATACCATGTTTGGGGAGCTTGGGTGGCTCTGTCGGTTGAGCGTCCGACTTCGGCTCGGGTCACGATCTCACAGTTCATGGGTTCGAGCCCCGCGTCATGGAGCCTGCTTCGGATTCTGTGTCTCCCTCTCTCTCTGCTCCTCCCCCACTCATGCTCTGTCTCTCTCTCTCTCCTTCAAAAATAAAAACACTAAAAAAAATTTAAAATACACCATGCTATATTGTAGGAGGCTAGAATGTTTAAATAACACTAATATAGTTTTAGGTACCTAGTTAACTGTTAATTTGCTTAATAGGAAGTAACATTTATGTAGTGTCACTCTGTGCAGGTATCTTTAAGTTTAATTCACTTAGTCTTCGCATTAACTCTGTGGATTTGGTACCACGGTCACGCCCAGACATTGACTACTTGGCTCCAGCAGAGCAAATCTGAACCAGAGTCTGGCTCTAGATTGTACTTTCTTGCCCGCTACACTCTGCTGCCTCCCGAGTAACATTAATCATTAGATTTCATATGAGAATACTTGTATTACTTCTTTGGGCCACACTTCTTAACTCGTTTCCTTTTCAGTGCCTTAGCCGAGCATTTAAAGATAACGTCCCATTTATTATTCCACACACTTGGGGAGAAATGGATTTACCACCCTCTCCTACCCTATTCTCCCAGGAAGCTAACAAATTAGGAGGCGGATCACTAGTACCAAGGTGCACTCCACCAGTTAGAACACAACTCCCTCGGGAGAGAATCCAAATTCTCACCCACTGTGAGAAGAAACGATCGGTTTTGGAAGTGCTGCCCTAGCCATATTCAGCTTGGAAAACCCTAGCTCCAATTGTGCCATTTCTAACCATTTCACGGCCTGGATTTCAGGGCTGTGGGTGTATCTGACTCCACCTTCTGGGGGAGCCACCCAGGTGTTGTCGTTCTCTTTTTCTGCCTGCCGTGGAGACTCGGGAAATGTGGACGACGGTGAGGACTTCTGGCCTGGGTGTTATGGGTGGAACCGAAGTTTCAGGAAGGGAGCGGGACAGTTTGTCCCGGCGGTTGTCTGGGCGTGATGAGGCCGACTATGGGTGGAGAAAAGAGCTAAGAGAAAAGCAAGAGCTAGAAGTAGTTAATGGAAGAGAGCAGAGGCTATGAGAAGAGTGAGAAAGCAGGGGGTCTGGGTGTGGGGGGTGAAATGAGCACTTGAAGAGTGTTGGGGAAGAAAGAGTCTGTTCTCCCAGACTCTCGCTCCTAGAGGCTGTTTAAAGAAGTTTAAAGGAAGCTGCCCAGAACCGCCTCTCTGCTTGGATGCTCCTTAGGCATCAAGGAAATATCACTCATTTGCTCTTTGTAGGGTCCCGCCTCTGCGTCTGCTGCTCTCACCCCGCCTTCCCTCCGTTTCCCGTCAACGGCTGCTGGGTGCTCGCCCTGAAGCGGCCATCCTGGAGCAGATCGTGCTGGAAAGCTGCTTTTCCACTTATGGGGAAACCACAAGGACGGTTCTAAAATGGCAGTCCCAGCTTGCTCCCCACAGTTATGCTCTTTTTCTCTCCCTCTCGCCTTCAAGTATTCTTTTTAGTTCTGAGTATGGAACTTAGCTACTAGCTAAGAAGAAGAACTCTAGCTACTAGCTAGGGCTAGCTCTGGGGCAAAGTTCGAAAGGAGTTTCTATGGAATTCTGCCGCCCCGGGATGCAGACTGGCAGCTGCCACCTTATCTTTCTTTTGGTCCTTAGCATCCCACCCATGAGCTCCTGCCCACCTCTCTTAAGTCTGGTCCCACAAAAGCCTCTAATCACCTCTCAGTTCGTGATTCAAATGCAGAGCGTTCAGGCCTTTTGTTGGCTGAATTCTTTTGGATCACATTTTTTTCATCCCCAAATCTTGGTCCCAAGTCTTCCTTCTCATCCCCCCCCCCCCCCCACTGGTTCCTGCTTCTCGGTCTCCTCCTTACATTGCGACATCCCTGGGCTTCTGGTTCTGTCACCCTCGCCTTTTTCCCTATGATGCGTCAAATTGAGTCCCCCTCCGAAAAGATATGCTAAAATCTTGACTCCTCCCAGTATCTCAGAATGTGACCTTATTTGGAAAGAGGGTCACTGTGCAGATACAATTAGCTACATTAACAGAAGGCTGTACTAAGGTAGGGTTGGTTCTGAGTCCAATATGACAGGTGTCCACATAAGTAAAAGGACATGTAGACACAGCGTATTCACTGCGAAGGCAGCCACGTGAAGACAGAGGCAAGGATTGGAGCGATGCTCCCACAAGCCAAGGAACACCTGGACCACCAGAGAGTGTGAGAGGCAGGAGAAGTGCCCTCCATGAGAAGCTTCAGAGGTGTCATGGCCCTGCCACCACCCTGGTTCCAGACGCAGGCTCCAGAACTGTGACACAATACGTTTCGTTGTCTTTAGCCCAGTCTGTGGGTACGTTGTTCTTGCAGTCCCGTGAAAGTAACAGCCTTCCCCTCCCCTCCCTCTCATCCCCACCCCTATTCTCTTCCCTTCTTCTCTCTTTTCTTCCCTTTCCCTGGATAACCATCACAGCTGCTCCCATGACTTCCATTACCGCATACATCCTGACAAATCCTGAACTCCCAAACCAAATTTATTATTTCCATTTATCTTCTTCATCCATGTGTCCTGCAGGCTTTTGGAACCCTACACATTTAAACCGGGGCTCGAATGTGCTGTCCTTTCTACATTTTTGTGGCAGGTTGTATTTTCATGGGAGGACCGCCACGACAGATCTCACTGTGATCTTGTTTGTCAGTCCTCCCATCCAGAGCTGTTCCCTCCCTGAACCAGGGTGGACCTCTGTGACCACTTTGATCGGTGAAGTGACTGGTGGGAGAAGAGACCTTATGTAACTTCCACAGCCAAGTCATAATGACTCCATTCACTCCAACCTGGTTCTCTTGGAATACTTGCTATTGGAACCCAGCCACCATACTGTGAGCAAGCCTAGACCATGGAGATGCTCTGGTCAATAACTCCAAGCAAAGTTCCAGTTGACAGTCAAGGTGAGCCTCCAGGCATGACTGAGGAAGCCTTTGATATGACTCCAGCCACAGACACCAGCTGACTGCAACACATGAGAGAGCTTGAGCAAGAACCCTATAGCTAAGCCCAGGGAGCTTCTACACTGATAGGAGCCGATAATAAAATGAATGTGTTATTTTAAGCCACTAGGCTCTGGGGTAAATCATTATGCAACAATAGAGAACTTGAGCAGCTCTCTAGTTTGGCTGAGGAAACAACATTTCCTAAGTCACATACGCTTGTATTCTCAGTCATCTGTGATTCTTCCTTCTCGTTCCACCAACTTAATCAATATTCTAGTACCTTGTACATTTTTGTCGAGTATCCTTCTATTTAGAATCCCTGTTTCCCTCTCTTGTGGATACCATTGCCTTAATGTGTATGAAAGAGGGTGAGGACTGAATCTGACTGATATTCTCAGCCCCAGCCTCTTCCTGATTGAACCCATCCTCAGGCTGATGGTAGAATGGTCTTTTTTAAATGCAAATCTGACCATGTCACTTCCTTGCCTTCTGCATTAAAAGTAATGTCCTCTTGGGGCGCCTGGGTGGCTCAGTAGGTTAAGTGTCTGACTCTTGGTGTCCACTCAGGTCATGATTCCGTGGGTTTGAGCCCCCATAGGGCTCTGCACTGATGGTGTGGAGGCTGCTTAGGATTCTCTCTCTCCCTCTCTCTCTGCCTCTCTTAAAATAATAAATACACTTTAAAAAAAAGTAATGTCTTCATAGGCAAAGATACTCCTTACGTAAGGTCTTCCTTAGATGGTTCCAAAAACTTCCTTCTAGTCTCATCGCTTGGCTTAGTACCCCTGCCACCTGCATCCGAGCCACTTTAGAGAATTCATTTTGTCCCAAAGACGCATCTTCTCTGCTTCTCTACCTTTGCCCATGATCTCTTTTCTTCCTGGAGTGGCTTCATTAGTTTTTGCTGTCCAACAAACTCTCATTTATCCTTCAAGACCTAGATTACATATCACTGCTTAGAAGAACTTTCTTGGAACATCCCCTTGTCTCTCAGTAGAGTTACTCTTCCTCTCCTCCTGCAATACATCTCTTCATTGGAATGTTTTTTTTTTTTTTCTCGGTGTCTCTCTCATTAAACTGAGAAGCCCCTAGCACTAGGACGATGTGCTAGATTCAGCATAGGATACTGGTGATTCTAAGGATGACAGGTATAACGCGGTTATGCTATTCACTCAATCATCCATCTATTCAATCATTTGTTTATTCCTTTATCAAATATTGCTTACCCATGGCTCTCTATTCTTTTTTAAGTTTTTTTTTTGTAATGTTTATTTATTTTTGAGAGACAGAGAGAAACAGCACGAGCGTGAGAGGGGCAGAAAGCGAGGGAGACACAGAATCCGAAGCAGGCTCCAGGGTCTGAGTTGTCAGCACAGAGCCTGACGCGGGGCTCGAACCCATGAACCGTGAGATCGTGACCCGAGCCGAAATGGGTGCTTAACCAACTGAGCCACCAGGCGTCCCCCAATGGCTCTCTATTCTTGAGGAAAGAGTGAACATGTGACCTTTTTAACTTGGCTTAGTCTGAAAATCAAAGCCATTGCCTTTTGCCCGGGGAGCTCATAGGATACTTTGGGAACAACTTCAATAACAAAATAAAACACATGTTTACGAAGCCAAACACTGTAATAGTCACTTCACGTATATCATTACACTTAATCCTCACAAGAATATTGCAGTGTAGACTTTATTGTTGAGTAAACTGATACTCAGACATTAAATAACTTGCCCAAGGTTACAGTCAGTAAATGACATTGCCAGGCTTGGATCTAAGTCTGTTTAGTTCTAAAAGCTCATTTACTTTCCATAGTAGGTCACATTTTTCTTCTTCATTTAGCTTCAGTGGTCACCCCCTTAGTAATTACTGCGTTGTTACCATTTCCCCCGACCACCCAGGTGTCCATCCGGTGAAGTAGCCAGGGGGGGTGGGGCCGTACAAGCCCTGACGGCCTTCCCACCCAGCTCCCCAAATCCCCATTCCCCCCCAGCTGTCCGGTGAGCTGTACTTGACTTCCCTTCCCTTCTCGGTTGTCTGGAGCAATCCAGAAGGCGAGCGTTCACGGAGGGCACAGACAGAAGGTCCATTAGTCCAGCAGAGACGACTCAGGCAATCCTAATTGGAGACAGTCTTGCATTCAAATAGGGCACGTGGGAGGAGAGTCCCAGCTGAGTAAGGGCTGTGGGTGCGGTGGTGGCATCTGTGTGTGGGTCTTTGTGTCTGCGTGGGAGTGAGGCTGCAAGCACACGTGTTGTCTGCTGCCCGAGGCATCTGTGGCTGCCGTGGTTCTGGCTACCACTGGGCGTTTTCGTTGTCTGCCTGGCCACGTGCTCCTGGGCGCACATGTGGCCTCCGCGGGGTGCGCCGCTTGTGTCTGCGGAGGGGTGTCTGGGCACGTATGTGGGAGTGCTAAAGGAAGAGCTAACTTCTCAGCAGAGCTTCCAGATTTCCATCCAGGGCCTGAGCATCCAAATGAAAACGATGGCAGAAGCATAAATGACATTTGCTACTGATACCTGAACCAGGAGGCCAGAGAGGGGCATTGACGATGCATTATGGCCCCTTTCTTCTTCTCTTTCCAGCCTTCAAAGAATCTGCTCCCCGTCCGTTCCCCATCCGCACCTCATCCCTTCTCTGTCCTGGTGAATTATTGGCCACTCTGCCTGGGCGTCATCAAACTGAACGATCGTTCCGGGTTTCTCCTCAAACAGGCGGGGAAGGCTGTGAGGTCTGGAGGAGGCTGGCGGGAGAAACGTCTAGACGGGAGGGCACAGGAAGCCAGTGCCTGGGCTGTCACGTCGAATCAGCACATTGCTTGCCAGGCACTGTGTTATAATAGAGTCACACCCCTTCCTCAATGTCCCCAAGTGGCAGGCCGACACCCTAGAGGAGATCTAAGGTAAAATAGTAATTGGAATTATGATAGAACATGAAACAAATCAATCAATGCAAGTTGTTTGTGCCGTATCAAAGTACAATTTGCAAAAGTTTTGGCTTTGATGAACAATTTACGAAAAAATGCAGAGAAAAAATCCATGAAAACCATCTAACGCAAAGCTCCTACTAATACTCGAATCAGACTTTACCCACCTCCAAATATTTTATTTATAATCTCTGCTTCGGCTGGTGACTCTTATACTTAGAAATGAAAAATTCTTATTTTTACACTTTTTGATTTGTGGAGAGCTAGAGGAAGTATATTTGAGAGAGAGAGAGCGAGAGAGAGAGAGAGAGAGAGAGCGAGAGCGAGAGAAGACAGAAGAAAACAAAAGGCAGAAGAGACGGAGGGAGTTAACAGGCCTGGCAGATATTGAGAGATTTTTATTTTTCTGTTGAATAACAGCAGTACAATCAAGACAGCAATGAGATGCTTCCTCCTAAATTGGAAATAGGGGAAATAAGTTTTGCCATCTGTGGGAGTAAGTCTGGAGACTGTCTGTAAATATGTTCCTGAAGTGTTTGGGAACACACAAAACTCCAGTTAAGGTCACCTGGGTGTAATTTCAAGCAGGCAGTTCTAGAATGTGATTTTAATTTAGTAATTGGAACCCAATTGTGTTGTACTTTCTACGGAGAAAGAGTTGAGTACAGAGAAGACAGTTCTGCCTGGACCAATGGGAAAGGGCGCTACAACTGGGCAGTCTGGACACAGGGACCTGGGAGACCCAGAGGCTCGGTCAGTGCAGGTGCTGTGGGGCAAAGCCTCTTCACCCTCAGCCCCGTCTCTAGCACGCAGGTGAAGCTTTGCTTAAGGTCATACATATTTCCAATTGCTTCTATTCTCTGCTTTGCTGAGTTGCGTTTTTATTATGGACTGTTCTGCTCATGAGAAGGTGGTATGATGGGTGGGGAAGGATCATGATTCCAAACCCTGGAAGGAGGGTTCATTCCAAAATAAGTGGAGGAAGAGGCAGTCAATTGGGTTGATCAACATCAATCTACCAGGAGTTCGATTAGTTTGAGACAGGCTTCCCAGGACTGAGGACAATGGAAAGACACCGACAAGGTAAGGGCCAGATCCAGAACTGTGTCCCCTGTGTGGACTGTTAGCGGCCAGAAAGCTGGCTTTCTTCTGGAAAGCACTTTGCTACTGACTACGTTGACTACTTAATACTGCTGGGTCATCCTTTAGCAACAGTACCTATAGAATGGGATAAAGCTTGTGGGTAAATGCAAACTTCCAATCTTCTTCCCTGACCCTGAGAAGTGCTCTAGCGTGGCCTACTTCGGGCTTTTTCTTTTCCCCACCAGGCAGCCGCAGTCCTGATTTGCTTGAATCTTTTTTGTTTTTGTTTTTAAAGAGTTTGTGATGAAGGATTGAGAGGAAAATGTTGGGGGTAGAAAGGTAAGAAGACCAGTGCGTCAAGGAGACTCACGGTGGTCTGTGCGAGAAGTGGACTGAAGAGAGAAAGAAGTGGTCTTGAAGGACTGTGTGTCAACTTCCTGGAGTTGGAGGAGACAAAAGTCAAATTCTTGTTATTCTGAAATTATTTTGGGGGAGTGAAATGGAATGAATGACTTCTTTTCTTTCTTTTTTTCTTTTCTTTTTTTGTGAGCTTTACACCCACTGTGGGGCTCAAATGCATAACCCCAAAACCAAGAGTCACATGTTCTACTGACTGAGCCAGCCAGATGCCCTAGAACACATTCCTTTTTAAAAAAAAAATTTTTTTTTAATGTTTATTTTTGAGAGAGAGAGACACAGAGAGAGAGGGAGAGAGCAGGGGAGGGGCAGAGTAAGAGGGAGACACAGAATCTGAATCAGGCTCCAGGCTCTGAGCTGTCAGTACAAAGCCTGACATGGGGCTCGAACCCACAGACCATGAAATCGCGACCTGAAATGAAGTCGGACACTTAACCGACTTAAGCCACACAGGTGGAACGCATTCTTTTAAGTTCAACACCTGTATGGATCAAAACAAGTAAGCTGTAGTTTTAGGAAGATTCCACATAAATTCTGGGCTGCTTATTTTTCGAGAAGTTTGCTCATTGATGTTTTGATTTTCAAGCCCAGGGAAGCCACCCTCTGCTATTGCTTAAGATGCCACGTGTTAAACCAGACTGTGCTCTGATGCTCCAGGCTTTATATCCGGCTACCTATTGGACATTTTCATTGGGATCTCCCGTCAGCAGCATTTCGAAGCCTTCTCCTGGCATGATTCTTCTCTCAGTGAATGGTACGATTTTGTGCCCAGATTTCTAAACCAAACCTCAGGAGTCTATCTTAGCCTTTCCCTCTCTGATATCAACCTCCAGTTTGTCTATTTTAATTCCTAAATATTTCTAAAATTTGCCCACTCGTTCCATTCCGCTGCCATGACTTTGGATCTGACCAACATTATCTCTCGCCTGAACAGCTGAAATAGGTTCCCAACTGGTTTTCCGGTCTCCAGCCCTTCTCTGACCCAGAACTCCAGATGGAAATCGTGCCATTATTTAGTTGTGTTCCTGTTTGAACTCTGCCTTTCCTATAGGGTTCTCTTTAAATATCAATCCCGAGTTTCCTTCTTTCCTTTGTGTATATGTGTTTTATATTGACCATATTCTTGAGTTTTTCCAATTACTGCATCTTAAAGTCTATCCTATTTATTTTTTACCACCTTTTTAAAAAAGGCAGCAAATCAACACCATTCACTCTTTTTTTTTTACCCCCGCAGAGACCTCTTTCAGGGAATTTTTGTCTAGCTGTCTGGACTGGTTAGACCTATCACCTGGGGCTTTTTAAAACTTATTTGTTTGTTTTATTTTTGTTGCTTTTATTTTGTTTATTTTTTATTTAGGTTTTTATTTATTTATTTTGAGAGAGACAGTATGCACATGAGTGGGGGAGAGGCAGGAAAAGAGAGAGGGAGTGAGAGAATCCTAAGCGGGCTCTGTGCTGTCAGTACAGAGCCTGATGTAGGGCTCGATCTCAAGCACCATGAGATCATGACCTGAGTGGAAATCAAGAGGGGGACGCTCAACCAACCGAACCACCCAGGTGCCCCTGAGGCTTTTTTTTTTTTTTTTTGTCTTCCCACATTGGACACACAATTTGCTGGATCCCATGCCTTCCTTGTTTTTTGGTTTATTCCTGCAAGTGATAGCCTATGAAAGGGTAAATGTGAGTAAATTTTGTAGTCTTTTCCTATCTTAAAATAGGTTTATTCTGTTCATATATTGATTGATAGTTTGGTTATAAGATTCTAGGCTGGGGGGCACCTGGGTGGCTCATTTGTTTAAGTAACTGACTCTCGATTTTGGCTCAGGTCATGATTTCACGGTTCTTGAGGTCAAGCCCCACGTTGGGCTCTGCTCCGACAGTATGGAGTCCGCTGAGGATTCTCTCTCCCTCTCTCTCTGCCCCTACCCCACTCACTTACACGTGGGTGCGCGCTCTCTCTCTCCAAAATAATAAACAAACACTTAAAAAACATTCTAGGCTGAATTACTCACGATAGCCAAGACTTGGAGACAATCTAAAGTGTTTGTCAATGGATGAATGGATAAAGAAAATGTGCACATACACACAATGGAAAATTATTCATCCACGAAAAAAAAAAAGGAAATTCTGCCTTTTGTGACAACATGGGTGGGCCTGAGGGATTTTGCTAAATGAATAAGTCAGACGGGGAAAGACAAATACTTCACGTCCTTCCTTACATGTGGAAGTTAAAAAAAGCTGAACTCATAGAAACAGAATAGTGGCTTCCATCCTAACCCTAACCCTAACCAAAAGTGGGAGAAATAGGGAAATGTTGATCAAAAGGTACAAACTTCCAGCTCTAAGATTAATAAGTTCTGGGGGTCTAAAGTACAGCATGGGGACTTTGATTAACAGTACTGTATTACATACTTGAAAGTTGTTTAGAGAGTAGATCTTAAATGTTATCACCACACGCACATAAAAGGAGGCTATGTGAAGGGATGGAGGTGTTAATTAACCTTTACTCTGGTAATCGTTTTGCAATATATCTATATCAAGTCATGAAAAACATAAATAAAATAAATAAAATTATAGGCTGAACGAAAGTTCTAGGCCTTGAACTTGAAGATATTGTTCTCTCTCATATGGTTTTACTGACAAGAAGTCTGCTCTTCTCCCTGGAGACTTCCCCCTCCTCCCCCCCCCCCCCACCGCCCCACAGCTGTATTGAGATATAATTAACATACAACATTGTATAAGTTGAAGGTATACACAGTGTTGATTTGATACACACATATATATATTGCAAAATGATTGCCTGGAGGCATTTATGGTCTGCTTTTTTTCATTTTTTACTATTTTCAAGGATTTTCCTAAATGTGCTTCTTTTCTCATCTACATTACTTGGCATTGGGGGAACCATCCATTTTGAATTTCCCTTCCAGTTTGAAAAATAAGTTTTATTTCTCTGATTATTTCTTCTTTCCCTCTATTTATTCTCTCATATCAAAACTCTTACTACTTGATGTTCGATCTTCGGGATTCGTCTCTTAGGTCTCTTATCTTTTCCCATGTTTTCCATTTCTTTTCCTTTTTACTCCAGGAGTAAAGTAAGATCCAGGCAACAAACCAGCCTATGTCTTTCTATTCTTCTAGTGAAGTTTTATTCTGGAAATTTGATTTGTAACTCAACTTGATACACTCTTACATCATATGTCAATGAAACTAGAGGCCCTGTTACAACCCTGGATTCTTCCAAAATGCTCCCACTGTGCCTTTTCTACTTGGCTCTCTCGGGCTCTCTTGGCTTTCTCTCCAACTCACAGTCCTGTTTTTCACCTTTGCTTTTGGCACGGGGTGTTCCAGAACAATATTTTGTAAGCTGCTATGAGACATCTCTTTAGACCTCAAAGGGGCTTTAGACCTCATGTGGACTTCCATAAGCACTGCTCTCTCAGGCTCAGCTTATTGTCAGCTGACCACAGCCTGGAAGAATCCCCTGTATTATCACTGCTACCGTTGTGTGTGTGTGTGTATGTGTGTGTGTTAAAGGGACTCCTCTTATAGACTGAAGAACCCTCTTGTAATCAAATCACCTATCCTCACTTTTCTTTTCACCATAGATAACAAAATGTCTCAAATCGGGCTCGGTCGAAACGATGGGGTACTTCTATTACGTAAGGTGCGAACGGTAAGAAAAAGTAACAGAAAATTTCATGGCCACTTTCTTTCTGACCCCAGTTAACAATGGATGGTTTACAGAAGAGGCAGTTGTTCATGATGCCAAAACCCTGCTGGAGCAGGATACTGTCTCTGAGCACAAGGTTGGGTGGCTTGTTTTTTAATTCCAGGCTGGGTTAAAGCAATTAGAATGAAACTGATGATATTGGCTGCACTGAGAGAAAAGGGCTGCCTTTTGTGTTGTAGACATACCTGGTGGAAGTGAAAACAGATACAGGGAAGTCTAGCCAGAGGTTAGACTATCCTAGTTTTGCGTGGTCCCGCCTCTCTACCTCTCCATATCCTCCTATACTGTAGGCTGCCCAAATTAACCTCCCTTCTCTTTGCCATTTCAAAGCATTAGCATTAGAGCATGGTGGTTAAGAGCCTGAGCTCCAAAGCCAAGCAACTGTGGATTTGAATCCTCGCTCCATCGCTTCGTGACCTTGATTCCACTTAGCAGCCTGCTCTGTCACTGTGACATTAGAAAGGTGGCTGTGCCCATCATGGTCCATTCTCCACCCTCCCCACCTGTTCTCTTCCCTAGTAGTCTGCCCTCTGTGGATTTATCCACAGGATCCCTCGATCCAGGGCTTCCGGCTGGTTTTCACTACATGGGAGCCTGAGGGGATATCTATGCCCCGTTTCCCTGGATTTTCCTCAGGCCAGCTGCTTCCCTCCCCAAAGGGGTGTCCTGTCAGGTGGTCCTCCCCACTTAGTTCTCTTTCTGGCTTCTGGTAATCACTGCCTCCTGCCCCAGGTTTGGGGGTGGCAAGGGCCCCAACACGACTTGCATCAGGGCGCTATGTGATCCCTTACGAATGCCTTCTACCCTGCCTATACTTTGGCAGACAGTGTTTTTATTAAAACCTCCTCCAATGAACCTATTTTTGAGGGCTCCATCTGTTTGCTGCCGAAGCCACAAACATATCTGAGACTCAGTTTATTTGTATGTAAAATCAGTATAAGAATCTTTTTTGCTCCATGGATTTGCTGTGAGGATTGAATGAGGCACTAGACCTTAAGTCAGGTGTCACGCGTCATACACAGAAAGCTTTTGATAAGTTTTAGCGATTACTATTAGTTGTAGCGATATCATTAATCTTAAAATAAGATAGGGGCACTTGGGTGGCTCGTTGGTTGGGCATCTGACTCTTGATTTCGGCTCAGGTCATGATCCCAGGGTGGTGGGATAGAGCCCTGTGCTGAGCACGGAGCCTGTTTGGGACTCTTTCTCCCTCTCTCTCCGCCCTCCCCTGTTCTCTCTCAAACTCTCTCTCTCTCCCTCAAATTTAGATAAATAAATAAATAAATAAATAAACACTTCCAAGTTCTGTCTTTCTAATACTTATGGATATTGGTTTTTTCCTACATTATCCTGTTGTAAGAAATGTGTATTTCCCACTTTCCTTTCTCTTCTCTCTCATGTTTTGTCCCTTTAACCAACTAATTAGTTTCTTTAAAAATTTTTTTTTCAACGTTTATTTATTTTTGGGACAGAGAGAGACAGAGCATGAACGGGGGAGGGGCAGAGAGAGAGGGAGACACAGAATCGGAAACAGGCTCCAGGCTCTGAGCCATCAGCCCAGAGCCTGATGCGGGGCTCGAACTCCCGGACCGCGAGATTGGACCTGGTTGAAGTCGGACGCTTAACCGACTGCGCCACCCAGGTGCCCCAAGTTTCTTAAGAGATAACTAGTAGGTAATTCAAAAGGATCATTTATTAAATAAACAGGCCGAAAGAGATTATGGTTATCAACAGAGGCACAAGTTCCTATTGCTAAGCGACAGTTATGGACAAACAAGTAAAAATAAAAATGAGTTCCTACTGAGGGCAGGTACCCTGAAACCTGCTTGTAGGTTTCAGCTCATAGCTTAGTGAGTGAGTTAATCTATTCTCCATACATGGAGTTAAGAACAGAAAATCTCTCTACAAATAGAAGAAATCCAACCCTGCTTAGAATGGTGAAGTTCTGGCAAAAGTTAGCAGGACGAACTGGTTGACCTTCGCTTTCCTAATCTTCAGTTCTGTGATTGATCTTGACAGAAAGAGAGAGCAACAGAGAAGCTTCCCAGGAGCAGGCTTAGTCACTAGTACCTAATACCATCTAGTTTTAGTCTTTGTTCATCCAAATGCAGAGCATTGCTTTGTACAAGGAAGAGTTGAAAAACATCTCGGGAACAGATGTAAGAAAGCACTCTTTTCTTTTTAGCAAAAATGTGGTTACTGTAGGCCACCATTGTCAGAACAGAGGACACCATGCTGACTAACAGAAACCAGATGCTCTGGTAAAGGAAGCCATGGATAAATATGAATTATTTTCAGCTGAATGACCTTCAATTATCTCCCTGAATGTGGAGCCCTGGTTTTCTGCCATAATCTTCCTTTGGGTACCTGTAGAAGAGAACAACAAAAGAGCTCCTTTATAGAGTGATTTACGGAGGACATGCACAAGGGTCATCTACGGCGTATGAGGAAGGCAAGGAGAAAGAACCAGAAAGCGAGAGTAAGAGCGTGTGTGAGAGCCTGAGAATTAACTCAAGGTCAAAAATGAAAGCACAAGAAATATAGTTTTGTGGGTAGAGTCCTGGCTAGGAACCAGGAGTCCCGGGTTCCAGTCCTCATTTTGGTACTGACTCATTGAAACATATGGGACCCATTCAAAATATATTTACAGTGAATGAAATCTCTTAGCCTCATTATGCTAAGATTCTTCCACCACTGCAAAATAGGGTTAGTCTCTGTAGATATCCTAATCTGGGGATGCTATGAGATGGGATAGTAAGATGATCCACTTTCCTCTATAAACCTAGTGTTCTTTCCTTTATCTCCTGTACCGTCCTAGGCCCGTTGTTAAGCATCTCGAAGATGCCAAGACTGAATAGTCATTCTCCTTCTCACTAACTGCAACTTGTTCTGCACCAGCTTCCCTTTACCAAACCCCTTTTTTCATCTCATTATTATTTTTATAACTATTACACCTTTTTAAAGAAGGGGAGGGGTGGTGTGGTGGCAGGGATTTTTTCATAGTAAGAAAAGTGTTCATTGAAAATAAAACCTTTGAGGGAAGATTCACTTGTAAGGCTCCATCTCTTTCATTGGGTTTCGCTAAATTGTTCTCGACGGTTGCGACACCCACAAGAACATCGCTACCTACGTAGCTTATGGAGCTCCAAGTTCTCACTGACAAAGTTAAATTCATCCTATTTTTTTTTTCTTGGCTCTCCTCAGTTCTGTCTCTCTGTCTCTTTCCTGCCACTTAAAGACAATTTCTCTCTCTCTCTTTTTAAATCTATTTCTGTTAACAGATCCACTGTTTTTCCAGAAGTCTGGTTTAGTAGAGCCTCCTCCTTTCCCTAATTAAGTTTACTGATTCTGGTTCAATAACCATCAAGAAATCAGAAATTTATTTTTGGGTCCTTGACCGAGGCCCAAGACTAAGAGGAGCTCTGGGATGAATGACGAAGACCAGATCCCATCCAATTTCACCTTCTCAACAACAATCTCTCCATCAGTGTTCTCCTCTGACTCCTAGATAGTAATTCTCTCTGCCCCCCTTCATGGATACTTCCTGAAAACTATGAACATGCCATTATTTCTTCCATCTTAAAAACTACCCCCTCGGGGTACCTGGGTGGCTCAGTCGGTTGAGTGTCCGACTTCCGCTCAGGTCATCAACTCGCAGTTCTTGAGTTTGAGCCCCGCATGGGGCTCTGTGCTGATGGCTCGGAGCCTGAGGCCTGCTTGGGATTCTGTGTCTCCCCCTCTCTCTGCCCTTTCCCCGCTCATGCTCTGTCTCTCTTTATCTCTCAAAAATGAATAAAACGTTAAAAAAATAAAAAAAAAACTACCCCCTCACACAGTAAGACAAAAACAAAACCACCCCAAACAGAAATAACTGTATGGGTTTCCTAGAGTCACCACAACACAATGCCACAGACTGGGTGGTTGAAACAACAGAAAAATACTTCTCACAGTTCTGGAGTCTAGACGTCCAAGATCAAGGAGTCGGCAGGTCTGGTTTCTCCTGAGGTCTGTCTCCTTGGCTTGCAGATGGCTTCCTGCTCCCTGCGGTCCTCATATGTGCCCATATCCCTGCTGTCTCTGTGTGTCTTTCTCTCTTCTTCTTATAAGGGCGCTACTCATGTTGGATTAGGGACCATACTAACAACCTCATTTTAACTTAATTCCCTCTTTAAGGGCCTTATTTCCAAGTATAGTCATTTTCTTAGATCCTGGGGATTAGGGCTCCAGTATATACATTTTGGGGAAACAAAAATTTCAGGCTATAACACAAACCACCACCAACAGAATAACGAAGACCAGATCCCATCCAATTTCACCTTCTCAACAACAATCTCTCCATCAATGCTCTCCTCTGACTCCTAGATAATAATGCTCCCCGCTCCCCTTCGTGGATACTTCCCAAAAGCTACGAACATGCTATTATTTCTTCCATCTTGAAAACTATCCCCTCGGGGCACCTTCAGACCACCAGCAAAACACCTTCTTTTTACCCCACTTCTCTCTCTTACTATCACCTCATTTTCTGTTCCCCTGTCCGAAAGAACTTCTTGAGAAAGTTGTATATGCTTGCTGTCTCCAGCTTTCTCTTCCCACTCCCTCTTAACTCACTCCACTCAGCTTTTTGCTTTCACCAAAGCTACTCTAGGCAGGGCCCCTAACAACCTTGATGAAAATCCAGTGGTCTTTCTCAGTGTTCATTTTCCCTGCTAGAGCACCAGCCTCTGACACAGTTGAGTGACACTCGTCCTTGATATCCTCTACTCACTTGGCTTCCAGAACACAGCACTATCTTGGTTTTCCTCCTGCCCTCTTGGTTATGCTGTCTTGGTCTCTTTTCCCGATTCCTCCTCTTCTTCCAGAACTATTAGTGTTGTAACCTCCCGGATTCTCCTCCCTATTGACATTCGTTCCCTTGGTGAACTTACTCAGTTTCATAATTTTAAACACCACCAAGACCCTAGACTCCCAAATTTATATCTCCAGCCTTCACTACTGAATTTCGAATGCTCATGTATCATTTCCATATGTACATAATATGTACAAAATCAAATTCCTAATCACCCTCCCCAAACCTGCCCCATCTGTTATCTTTTCACCTCAGTTTTTTGGCAGCTCTTTTTAGTGGCTCAGATGAACAATATTGAAAAATTCTTGACTCATCTCTCTTTCCATATTTTACTCACCATGAAATCCTGTTGGCTCTACTATCAAAACGTATTTAGAATCAAATCACTTCTCACTACCTCTGTTATCACTAGTCTGTGCCAAGACATGATCTTCCCTTACGTGGATTACTGTCATTGCCCCCTGAATGGTCTCCCTGAGTTGACTCCCTAAAGTCTATTCTCGGTAAAGCAGCCAGAGTGATGCTTTGAAAATGCAAGTCTGATCTTGTCAAATCCTAGAGCTAGAATCCTGCAAGGCTTCACACGTCATTCATTGGAAAAGCCAGTCTTTGTGACGGCCCAAAGACCCTTCACGATCTGCCCTGTCTCCCATATTTGATCTCATCTTTCAGGATTTCCCCCTCACTTGCTGTTCCAGTCACATTGGTCTCACCTTTTCTGGCACACAACGAGAACATTCCTGCCTCAAGGCCTCTGAGCTAGCAGTTTCATCTGGATCATTCTTCTCCCAGATACCCCCGTGGATAACTCACTCTTCTCCCTCAAGCTTTGCTCAAATTATAGCTTTTCAATCAGGCCTGCCCTGACCACTTTTTTAAGATTGTAAGTTTCCTCAAACCCATCTCCCACCCTTGTGATCCCTCTGGCTCTATTCTATTTTTTAATCTATTTGATCTATGAATCTATTCATTAGAACCTATCACCTTGTAATGTACTATATAATTTGCTCAATTATTATGTTTAATGTCTTCATCTACTATAATGTCAGCTCCAGAAGGGTAGCAGTTTCCTTTTAAATCTGTTCATAGAGATATTTCCTTTTCTGGTATGTTTTAGCTTTGACTTCAAATTAGATATCATGCTTTAAGCTATTTGATAATGTATGTAAATTAGTGAAGGTTTCAAATTACTATTTATTCATGTGTGCATTCATTGGTTCATGTATTTTTTTTGATGCAGAAATACACATTCTGTTTATAGCCCTTATCTTTGCATTCATACTTATTTTTCCATACAGTTGTGAAAGTTCAAATGGAAATGCTTAAAGAATAGAATGTGTTTTGACTCTTCTAGCAATCAGTAGTACTAAAAACCAAACATCTTGGATGATCCAGGATGGTCCTATTTTCAAACATCCTCTCCTCGTGTAAGAACAAATTTTGACTTCAGATATTATGGTTGGTGTGGCACACATTTCCTATGCTTGGATCCTTTCTTGTTCTTAGGTGCTTGGGATTCTGTGTGAGAAGAGGAAAGGTTTTATATCACAAGAAAACAAAAATAGTAATTAGTTCTACTGGCATACATTCTTTTTGGTAGTATTATCTTTCCATTTGGAGAAAAGTAACTGAGAATCGACTAACTGACCAGCATTTATTGAGCAGCTGCTCTGTGCCGTTACAAGAGCTTCTATTAGAAAGACCTTGAGGGAAGGGATAGAGATGCATTCATCTTTGCAATAACTTTCTCCAGTCCAACATGGCCAAGTTTAATCTACTCATTAAGAAATGTATGAACCCTTTGCTACGTGCCGGTCAGAGTGCTAGACGCTGAGTAATTGATGACAGATATGTTTGGTATCTGATTTCAGGAGCTTGCAATAAAGAAGGAGAAACAGACCAAGAAGAAAAATTGATACAATATAGTGTGACAGGTTCTGTGTTGGGCATTTCTTCAGGATGAAATAGAAGCACCTAGAATGATTAGCTCAAGTATCGTTGTTTTTTGGAAGCTTTTCCTAGGACTTAAGAAGGGTTGGTAGGAACTCAATTTGTGTTTAACAAAGCCATTGCTATGAAAAGTTAACCACAACACAAGGCCGAATATAGTAAAATGGCCAGTGAATGGGAGAGGTAGTGAGTGCCGAAGGAATTTGCAGGGATGGGTGGTTTATACGGACTGGGACTGAATGCCCAGACCCAGTCCAACTGATGATCCCCCAAATTTTATTAAGATTAAATCTTTGGTCTGATGTCCTGTAAGTACGGACTCACAGGTCAGTTTACGCTGATGAACATTCTGGTACCCACTTTGGAGTTAAAACAAGGATAGCTGAGTGGATTAATTTTGGGGTGTGTCACATCCTGATCCCCTGAACAGAGATTATATTGACATCCTGTGCAGAGCTATGCTCTGAACTTTCCCTTGCTACTCTTTGTGGGACCTTGGGAAATAAATCCTAAATGAGTGTGACAAGTAAGTCTGTAAAATGATCTGCCTATGCTTATTGAAAGGTAGTGAAGTCTCTCTAACCAAAGATGAGTTCTTTACATCTGGGAAGGAGAGAGTTGGATTCTATTCTGCGTCATCTATCATAAGCTTCTAGCTGCGGTCCAACAGTTGAATATTTATTACAAGCAATGATGGAAGAGGCAAGAGGAGGCCAGTTTGATTTTCCAGATCTAAAGCTGTGTTTCGAGCCGCCACTTGAAAAAATGCTTTGACTTAAACACTGAGCCAACTTGATTTGGAACTGTCACCACCAAGAGAGAAAATGTCTGGAATCCTCGCGGTGTCATTTCTGGGTAAGCCTGTCTTTTGTGACTTGTTGTGCATTACTAAGGAGAGACAAGTGAATCCCGTGTAGGACTGGGGACTACATGAAACCATTAGTGCTGTCGTAGCAGGCAGAAACAAGACCACCAGGCAGCACAGAAGACCACCCAACACAAAACATGAGCTCCCATTAGCCACATCATCCAGATTATACGCTCTTGACATTTGCATTTCAGAATGTTGAGCCACCAAGCGTGCTCTCGGATAATTATTGCTTTGTGATGATATTTAGCAACTCTCACAATGTGGACCACCAATTCTGGTTTGGGTTTCTTCTTTTTATTAGCACCATCTGAGAATGTCTGTGGTAGAGACATTGGTGAATTTTGTCTGTCCTGTGGCCAAAGGAATGAAAGGAAAAGCAACTTAGTTTGTTAATATGGAATAGTTCAGCGACAAAAAGCCCATGACACATGTCTGAAAAAGACTTCATTGAGGGCTTTTTAACTTTTTTTTTCCCCTTCAAATAAAGCAGAGCAGAATGTTTACTATTGCTTCTTAAAGTATGCTCTGTGTGCAAAGATCCTTGTACTAATTTCAGAGCTTTGGTGGGATCTTTTACCCAACCAAGTTTTCTGGTCACTATTTTTACTTCAGACAGACCCAGCTGTTTCTTAGTTTAAAAAAAAAAAAAAAAAAACAACACAAACTGAAACAAAATAAAACACTTTTTCCCCCCTAGAGGAAGTCAATATGGTTGTCCAAGATATGTTATTTCTTTTACTTTTTTGTAAAGGAAAAGTCGGTCCAATTTCTCTTCTTTTCTCTCTCTCTGCTTAGACTATTCCGTGCCTTTGTTTAATTTTATTCCATCCCTTATACTAAGTGTCTCGGTCAGATTTTTTTTTTAATGTTTATTTATTTTTGAGAAAGAAAGACAGTGTGAGCAGGGGAAGAGCAGAGAGAGAGGGAGACACAGAATCCAAAGCAGGCTCCAGGCTCTGAGCTGTCAGCACAGAGCCCGACGCAGGGCTCGAACTCACGGACCATGAGATCATGACCTGAGCCAAGTCGGTCGCTTAACCGACTGAGCCACCCAGGTGCCCCTAAGTGTCTTGATCAGATTTTAAAGTCTGAATTTGCCAATACGATTCTTGTCTGATTCACTTATTTCCTGATGACACTTTTGTTATTTAGCTTTTTTTTATTGTCTTGTATTCTTCTCTTGCATTCTCATTTACTAACTTAACATTCTGTGCAAGGTTATTTACAGATTTCCCTAGATATTTACAATCCCTTACCCAACTACATCTCTCTCTCATCTTTATGATTTTAAGCCTTTTAAATTAAACTTTTTTTCAAGACAGTTTCCATTTTCTTTGAGCAGTTTGGATTCAATGAGAGTGAATTACCTAATCCTTAAATTAATTACTCATCATCTTCACTTTCTTGTTGGAACTTACTACCCTGAAGGTCTTGCTGTGAAATTGATTTGACATGCTCTTGTCATTTTTCATAAAATCGCCCTTTGGTGGAAGTAACGATGAAGTGCCTCGGTACTATTATAGAGAGAGGTTAAATTTGATATCTAATGCATAAATCTCTTGATTCAAGCCCTTTGACAAAAGTCAGTCAAAATGGATTTCCACTGAAGTCAACCTCTAGAGCAATGGAATGGGCTCTTTTTTTAAAAATTTTTTTTTTTTAACATTTTATTTATTTTTGAGACAGAGAGAGACAGAGCATGAACGGGGGAGGGGCAGAGAGAGAGGGAGACACAGAATCGGAAACAGGCTCCAGGCTCTGAGCCATCAGCCCAGAGCCCGACGCGGGGCTCGAACTCGCGGACCGCGAGATCGTGACCTGGCTGAAGTCGGACGCTTAACCAACTGCGCCACCCAGGCGCCCCTGGAATGGGCTCTTTACCAGTTCAGTCTATCGCTTGAATAAGGGGGGGAAAAAAGGCAAGACTGTAAAAGGGCTAGACCTTGAAGAAAATATTCACGAAGGTCATGGATTTGACAGTTTAGATCCCTGTTTCACCTCTGCGTATGCATAATTTGTTTTTGAGTTCACTGTATATGCCATGATTTCCAGTAACTAATCCCAAATTGAATTCCATCCTGGAATGTTGAGGTTTCCAAATGCTAAATTATTTACCAGTTATGGAATGGTCCAGATTTCTCAGCGATTTGCCCAAGTTTCTTCTGACCATCATTTCTTTGGTATTCTTACAAGAAACCCTGAGTTTCTCAAATCGGTGGATAAAATCTTTGGGTTTACTTGTGTGTTTATCTTCCTTCTCACCCAGGAGACTGCTCTACTTTCCCATGCCCTGCATCATTCTCTAATCTCCAGGGGCTGATCTGTCCGTTTCCTGTGGGGTAGATGCTTAGCTCAAACGTATGTAATTATGAAGTTTCCCCGCCGGGTTCTAGGAAGGTAGGAGGAGGAGGTCGTTCTTGGTGCCCGGTGTAGAGAGTTTGCATCTCGGGAGCGGAATCACAGGCAACAATTAACCAAGCATTTGTCAAAAATACTGGCACGTGCACAGGTCTCTTGGCTCCCCAAAGATTTGCCTTCTGCTTTGCTAACCTCAGGATGCTGGCCAGCCACATGGAAAGACAGCCAAGCACATCCAGCTCGTGGAGCCAGAGGCTGCGCCACTTGACGATCTGGAAATCATTCCTTCACTCGGGAGGTTCTGGGGCCTCTTTATTTCCTCAGAAATGAGGCCCACCCAAATGATTTCAAGAGCACACTGCAGCACAGTCTCCACAGGCAGACAAGCTGTGAAAGTTGGAAATCTGTAGCTCTTCTCCTCCCCCCTTCGGTGCGGGACATTCTTTTCCCAACCACGTAGGTTTACAGCCTCCCAGGACCTTTCTCATGAGAGGCAATAGAACCCCGTGTCAGGTTTAGTTAAGATGAGTGATTCGGAAAGTCTGTAGCTACTGAGAACGAGGTTCCCAGTTGAGTATCAGCAGTGACCACAGGAGGTGAGGGTTTGCCTCCCTTCCACCTGTTGTCAGGAATAACAGAAAGAAGCAGAGGGCTCTGGTTTCCTTCTCGAGTCCCCAGCTTCATTTCTCAGGACGGCCTGGGTAGAGGATGAGGTTCCCAGTCCATTTCCCTTTCCTCGGTGGGCCGGCCACGTTGAGAAGGAAACTAGAAGGGAGATCACCTGAATGTCAAGGTCCTATCCAGGTCGGTATGTAAGCAGATCTCTTTCACCTGCAGTACTGCTCCGAGACGTCTCCAAGCCAAAGACACCACTGTGACGACAAACCCATCCTCCATGCTTATTTCCCCTTCTCCTGATCTCGGGTCAAAAAGGGCCTTTCTTTGCCAGATACAATAAACCTAGGAGAACAGGACCAATAAAAAAATGGGAATTTAGTGGAAATAAACTTAGGCTCTACTGTTCTTTTCTCCTCCTTCCATTACTTCCTTTCCATTCTCTAAATTAGAAGCAAGCTTCGATAACAGTCTTTCCGGTTTCTGTATCTAGTGACATCACTCTCCACCTTTGAAACCTCCAATGGCTTGCCGCCATCTGTGGAACGTAGTCAATGGCCTTCAGCATGATGCCGCACACCTGAGCTCAAGCCTCGCTGAATTATCCCAGCTCCCCAGATCTTCAGGCCCTTTCGAGTCCAATCTCTGTGAGCAGGCCACTCTTTTGACCTGGGGTGCCTTCTTCCACCAGCCTGCTTCCGAACTGCTTCTTCAGAACGCAGCTCGGATATCGCCCCCATTCGCGAGCCCTCTCCAGCCCTCCCTTCCCCACCGGCAGAGCCCTGCCTGCCATCTTTGCACGGTACTTCTTGCTAACAGGCCGTATTTTGTCATTGTTGTTATTGTCGCTCACGCCCCTCCCTTGCGCGTCTTCTTCCCCGGGGGACTGTGATTTCCTTTGGAGCAGTTTTGTGCTATTATCACCTCCACCCCAGGAGTTCTAAATGCCTGCCTTATTGGGTTCATTACAGTGTTGCTGAATGGATGGATGGAAATTTAAAAGATAAAAAAGCCATATGTGTGTGTGTGTGTGTGTGTGTGTGTGTATCCCATTTCCTAAATTCACACACCTTGAAGACGCTTTCTCTTCCCTTTTTTACATCCTATAGGAGTAGCACAGTCCTTCATCTCTTTCCCTTCTTCTTGTCTTTATTTCTTGATTTCATCTCTTTGGAGAAGGTGTTTTGCACAGCCTCCCTCTCCCCACCATTATGACCATCGTTGCCTTCTTCTAGCAGAGCCCCAAAGACCTCAGCTCTTGCCAAGCAGCCCTCTCTCCTGGCTGCAGCACTCACTGGGGTCCACTGTCCCTCCCCTGCCCTTTGGGCCTGGGGTAGAAATCATTTCCCACTATGGCCAGCCCATGGGTTCTTCTTCCAGGCCTCCGTCTCTGTAAATCCTTCATTAATCCTTCATTAATCCTCTGTAAATCCTTCATAATACTTTTTGCCCTTTGAGTGTGCTGTTTCCCACCTGCATCCTCACTGTACTGTGCTCAAATTATTGACTTACTGGTTAGTAATCCTTAATTTTATTATTTTTTTTAAAAATGGGTTTTTTTGTTTTAATTTTTCTTTTTTTTTTATGTTTATTTATTTTTGAGACAATGTGAGAGACAGAGTGCAAGCAGTGGAGGGGCAGATGGAGGGAGACACAGAATCCGAAGCAGGCTCCAGGCTCTGAGCTGTCAGCCCAGGGCCCGACACGGGGCTCGAACTCACGAACCGTGAGATCATGACCTGAGCTGAAGTCAGACACTTAACTGACTGAGCCACTCAGGCACCCCGCCCCCCAAATGTTAACGTCTATTTTTGAGAGAGAGAGAGACAGAGACAGAGTGCGAGGGGGGGGGAGGGGGGGCAGAGAGTGGGGGAGGGGCAGAGAGAGAGAGGGAGACACGGAATCCGAAACAGGCTCCAGGCTCTGAGCTGTCAGTGCAGGGCCCAATGTGGGGCTCGAACCCATAGACCACGAGATCATGACCTGAGCCGAAGTCGGACGCTTAACTGACTGAGCCACCCAGGCGCCCCACTAATCCTTTAATTTATAAACTAAGAATACGAATTTCTTCCACTTATTTACGTCACACCAATCACCATGGGTGTCAGGAGCCAATGCCTTGACAACGCTTAGTGATTCGTGAGAAATAGCCTGAATCGAAGTTGAAATTTGTATCTTCAATCTCTGTTTCCTGTTCCCCATCTGTTTCCTATTCCATCAGCAAACATTTATTGAGCCCTACTTGCTCTTTATTCTTATCTTTGATTTGAGATCTTATCTTTCCCCTTTTCATGGGAAAATTCTTAGACCGTAAATCAGAGACCATCGATTACGGGCCATGTAATTGTCAGGCAAGAGCTAAGCCCTGGTTTCCTTATGGATGAAACGGGAGGGCCAACGCCCCTCTCACAGAGCACACAGGGCTGTTGAGTGAATCAAATAGGGCAATTTCATGAGTAACTTACGACAATCGTATTTACTACTTGTATGGTTTCTGCTGTTTTCATGTTTACACTGTCAGTATCTTCCGTCCATAGTGTGTCTTTCTTTTTCTTAATGTTTATTTTGGGGGGGGATGGGGGGGGCAGAAAGAGAAAGGGACAGGGGATCTGAAGTGAGCTCTGCACAGACAGCCGAGAACCCAGCGTGGGGCCTGAACTCATGAACCATGCGATCATGACCCGAGTCGAAGCCGGATACTCAACTGAGCCACCCAGGTGCCCCCATAGTGCATGTCTGTTAACAACATGTTTCTTTCCTGCTTCTTAAGTTTCCTTCTCTTTCCATGATATTCTTTCCATGCTCCTCTTCTGCACGTGCCACACATTTCACTGGCCTCTTCAAAATGCTTCCTTGCAAACATCTTAAAGAATGGTTTTGTTTTTTTTCCCTTTGAGAAAAACATGAAAATTCAGCAGGAATTTAAAACGCGTGCCTGGAATCAAACAGATGCGTCATTTACCTTTCAGAGGATTGAGATTTTTGACAATAAAATCCATAACGACCAGCAGAAAGCTTCTAGGGTTCAACTGGCCGGGGCCTGAATATTCTCTTCTTGTGCTACTGTTATAATTAATGGTCTAATAACATGGCTCAAGTGTTGTCCCTTTCCTGTTTCCACTTATTCTCAGTTCTTCTTAATTTTATTTGTTTAATGATTTATTTGTTCAGTTTTGAGCACCAGACATTTGCTTGGTGCTGTGTTTTTGTGAAAGGCGTGCTCCTCCCTCCCAGGGAGCAAGCAGTCACATGGGGATAAAAAGGAACATTAACAGAGGAGCATCTGGTAATTACAAGACATGTTAGGGAGAACACATGACTGGCTTTTGGTCTGATTTGTTCCCTGATGTATTCACAGCATCGAAAGCTGTGCCTTGGATATAGTAGGTGCTCAATAAATATTTGTTGAATTTATGAATGAATTTTAACATAAAAAGTGTTGAATGTGAGTTAGTCGGTTACAGGGAATGGAGTGAGGGGTTGGAACAAAGGGAAAAGCATATGCAATGGCCCAGTGGAAACAGAAAGCATATTAACTATGAGGAACGGAGGTTTCTGTTCGGTGAGGGCTTAGAGTGGGGGACGGGTATGATGAGAGTTGACCCAATAAATCAAGGGACCCCTTAGTAATGAACGCCAGCTACTCTGTACCTCCCACGGATCAGGGACTTTACATACATTATCTTAAAACCTTAAAATAATGCCATGAGAAAGAGTACTATTCAGACTTCTTTGTTCGTTTCAACCCGATTTCACCTAAATACAAACGGTGATGTTATTCGAGAACCGTAGCGTACCTGGTCCACATACTCCCCTGATGACAGGCAAGGTGACCAGACTCCTGCACTTGAATTCAGCTGCCTCTGCAAAGAAGAACGCAGGTTTAGGACTGTTCTTTCAGCTGCTCTCGGATTCTCATTCTTCAGGAACACATTTGAGAGGACCCTCGATAATAAATGATCTGGAGCTTTCAATTGTGGTGCAAGGTTTCACTGAGCAGTTGGATGCCAAATTTCAGTAAAATGTGGAATGAGTAAACTAGAGGAAGTTGAACTGGAGCATAATTCTCCTCAGAACAAAGAATCCTGGGAAAACACTGTGTTCCCTGGCTAACCCATCAAAAGGTGTGAGTTTTGGAGTGGGCTATACCCAAACAGCAGGAATTATGACTATTTTAAATGCTAAAAGCTTTCAAATTAGTGGTTGGAAATTTACACTAGGGGTTAGCATTATGAGGTTCCAAGAATCCTAGGCTTTTTGTGTTGGAAGGGATCTTACAAATGTTGTAGTCGAACTCCCTTGTTTTGTAGATGCGGACACTGAGGTCAGAGAAGTTCCACATCTCACAGCCATACCTGGAGGTCTGTGTTATCTCCACAGCTCCATATTATCTCCTGCTAATTTTTAGGTGCTACTTTTCTGTTATGAAAGGCTCTCTTTTTATTTGATTTTTAAAAGTCTATCGGAGAGAGAGAGAGTGAGCAGAGGAGAAGGACAGAGAGAGAGAGAGGGAGAGAGAGAGAGAGAGAGAGAGAGAGAGAGAGAATACCAAGCAGGCTCCGTGCCCAGTGCAGAGCCCAATGTGGGGCTTGATCTCATGACCCTGGGATCACGACCTGGGCTGAAATCAAGAGCCAACGCTCTTGGCCGACTGAGCCACCCAGGTGCCCCTGAAATGCTCTCTTTAATTAACTAATAGTGTGCGCAGAATTATATTACCCTTGTTTAATGGTCTACTTGCCAGGCAGCTGTCCATTTAAGAAACTATGAATTCTTTCCTCCTTTAAGGATGTGGAAAAACTTCGTGGAAGGAAGAAGTGAACTCAGCACAGTATTCGTTCATCGTGGCTTTATTGCCATTTGTTATTTTTACTATTTTTACTTAATAATTCATACAATTCTTTTCATCTAAGGAGCTCAAAATACTTTGCATATGTATATGTGTGTGTGTATGTGTGTGTATACACACACACACACGCATATATATATATATATATATACCACACACATATATATATATATATATATATATACCTTAATTGTTCCACAGCATGTAGCAAGTATTATTAATAAAATATTAGTTTGAGAAACCAAAGGTCAGAGTGATTGAGTTACTGGCTTCCCTTCAGGTCAAAGAGGAATCACAACCAGAATCCAGTTCTGAAGAATCCCAATTAACCTCAAAGGTCATTGTTACCCAGAGCTTTTGCTGGGAGGGGCCTGTGTGCAATGAAAAGGCAGATTATAAGGGCCTCAAAGAATGCCCGGAGAATCCCTGTAAAGCTTTGCCATCATCCCTCCCTAATTAAAGATTGAGCTTTTTTTTTTTTTTTTTTTTTTTTTTTTTACACGAGAACTTCACGGACCCACTGATGTGGCGGTTGATGCAGGGCTTTTTTTTTCTGTCATCACTGATGGTGAAGCTATAGTAGGAAAAGCAAACACATAAAAACACCTGGTTTGATGGAAGCCAATGTGGAAGCATCTGATACAGTAACTAGTGGGGAGGGATGCTCATTAAATGTTTGTTGATAGAAAGAAAGAAAGGGAAGGAGGGAGAGTGGAAAGGCGGAAGGATTTTTAAAAAAGCTTTCCAAACAGAAAAGAATGGACCCCGAATTCAAGTAGCTTAGTATCCCCACGAGAATGTAGATGCGATATTTACACCTCTTCAAAATACTCTATCTGGGGGCGCCTGGGTGGCTCAGTCCGTTACGCCTGCGACTTCAGCTCAGGTCACGATCTCGCGGTCCGTGAGTTCGAGCCCCGCGTCGGGCTCTGGGCTGACGGCTCAGAGCCTGGAGCCTGCTTCCGATTCTGTGTCTCCCTCTCTCTCTGCCCCTCCCCCGTTCATGCTCTGTCTCTCTCTGTCTCAAAAATAAATAAAACGTTAAAAACAAAAAACAAAATACTCTATCTGTTGCAGAATTTGTGACTAAAACTTGGAGTCAAGTTTTGAGTCGAATTTCCAGGGATATTTGTAAAAAAAAAAAGCTATTTTGTTGAGATCTCTTGTCATAGGTTTGCATAATTGAAATAGCTTGGCCTTTTGACCCAAACTGTTGCATAAGAAATATTTTGTATGTAGTTACACAGATCCAAGTGCTAGCACTATATTAATTGAGTATATGGAGCTATGGAAAAGAGACTCTTCCTGAAAGAGAAATCTCAGTTGACAAATCCTTTTTGTTATAAAAATTATTGAGCTTAATTATAACATGCTCTAAAAAACCTTTCCTAGGGGCGCCTGGGTGGCTCAGTCGGTTGGGCGTCCGACTTCGGCTCAGGTCATGATCTCACGGTCTGTGGGTTCGAGCCCCTCGACAGGCTCTGTGCTGACAGCTCAGAGCCTGGAGCCTGTTTCAGATTCTGTGCCTCCCTCTTTCTCTGACCCTCCCCTGTTCATGCTCTGTCTCTCTCTGTCTCAAAAATAAATAAATGTTAAAAAAAACTAAAAAAAAAAACCTTTGCTAAAAGTACTCTGTAACCATAAGACTCATAACACGTAATCTTAGAGGAACAGGTTTTGTTAAGATATTTTGTTAATTTTTAAAGATTTTGTGTTTTTAAAACACGTGCTGGAGACAACGAGAGATGATAGAAATACCTTTCTGTGTTGGGTGGGGAAGGAAGGGTTAGTTATGTGCCAGGATATTCTGAGTCACTTTCTAGAACACACCTCTAATCCAAAATTCTAGCACCGGTTTGTTCCCAAAGAGGTCCAGTTTCTTCACGAAATAAAAATGCAAACTCCTGTGGCCAAGTCTATCTGAGGCCCTCCCCTGATTGCCCTTTCTACCTTTGGAAACATCTCCCCACCAAAGAAAGCCGTTGCTGCCTGTTTCCCAAGCACCTCTTCTGTCATGCCTTGTCTTGTCTTGTCATTCTTGTCTATCTTGAGTCCTCTCTGCTCCGCCCCACTTGCCTGCCACCCACACCGTACCAATCTCCACCATTAAGACAAGAAAAAAAAATCCCAGTTGTAATTCGAATTCTACTTCTTTTATAAAGGAAATAAATTCGAAATGCTACTTCCTTTATAAAGAGCGCCCCATCCATCTTACTAGGCGATTCACTTCTTTTTCCGAAATCTCTGACTTTATAGTCAGTGCCACACCAGAGGGGAAAACGCTCCATCCTGTAGTGTCCTTCTTGAAGCATACTTTTCTTCTCTCGTCTACCGGGGTGTAAAGGCAAAGACCTGGATTTGTCTGTTCCTGAATTATCTACAGTCTTAACACAATGCCTGCTCTATTGTAAGCGCTCAGTGACTATTATAGTCTGAAAAAGCCTCTCACGGGACATCACAGGAACTGATTACTTTCTTTCTTGAATAATGATGAGTAAAATTAAATAGCAGGAGCACCTGCGTGGCTCAGTCAGTTGAGCATCTGACTCTTGATCCCAGCGCAGGTCTTGATCTCAAGGTCATTAGATCAAGCCCCTCACTGGGTTCCGTGCTGGATGTGAAGCCTACTTAAAAAAAAAAAAAAAAGTATTAGAAGCTGACATTCACTGAGGATTTACCATGTGCCAGAGAGTGTTATATAAGTACTTCCCATCTGTTCCTTGCCTGGACAATCCTATGACTGGGATATTCTTACTGTTTTCATTTCATTGATGAGGGAGCTGAGGCAAAGAGGTTAGGGGATTTGCTCAAGTTACACAGCATGGCCTGGGAAGGCACCAGGATTAAAATCCATGCAATCTGACTCTGGCGGTCTTGCATCTTTCTTTCTTTCTTTCTTTCTTTCTTTCTTTCTTTCTTTCTTTCTAAATTTTATTTGAGAGAGAGAGAGAGAGAGAGAGAGAGAGAGAGAGAGAGAATACCAAGCAGGCTCCGTGCTGTCAATGCAGAGCCTGACATGGGCTTGATCCCAGGACCCTGGGATCATGACCTGAGTTGAAATCAAGAGCCCGACGCTCAACCGACTGAGCCACCCGGGCGCCCCTCACTCTTAATTTCTTTGCAAACATCTCACCACGTTCAGCCTTGCTCGAGTCTCCCGAATAAATCTCGTGCGGGCACCTTCTTTCCCAGCTCATAAAACTCCGCAGGTCCTCTCTTGAAAAGACCACATGTGGTGCGGTTACCAGCAGTGAGCGAGACTTGGGCCATCCTCAGAGAGCCACAGTGTCTGCTTGATAAAAGTCGTCATTTTCCTGACCTGCTCCGAGCTTGGCCCCCTCGAAGAATATGCAGGCAGACATGTGGCAGCTAGGCGCTCCCAGACTCCAGTGCAGGGCTGTGTTAGTGTTGGCAGTGGGGGACGGTGTGCTTCCTCCCCATTTCATGAACTGTCACATCAGCCTCTTTGATCCTCCCAGGGTCTCGAATGTGCCAGAATCGTTACTCCGCATTCTTGCTCTGTTTCAGATGACTGCCGGGGAAAACGCTAAGGTCAGTAATGACTAAGGCAGGGAAATGTCGCTCCCTGCCCGGTATACCGTTTATATACTGCGTCCTCAGAAAGGCTCCGGAGTGGAGGCGTTGCTTATTTTTACTGCCCTGAAGCCATGAAAGGGGAAAAAAAGGGAACGAGCAGAAATTGATACATCTGGAACAAGAGCCAGGCATGATTTACTCACATTTTTACCTGACCTGAAATTGCTTATTTAGAAAAAAGAAACATTATAAAGCCTCAGGAAAATGTCATGAATCAGAGCCAGCGCGATTTCACATTGGGGCTCCATAAACTGTTTTCGGTGGAGAAACTGTCCAGGAAAATCAAATGAGCCAAAGGTAGGCCTGCCACCCGACCGTCTCCATAGCAACCGTTTCATAGAGAGCTGCCTCCGGTGGTGCAGCGGAGGGGGACTCAAACACTCGGGGTTGGATCAGATGGAGACCTGCTGGGTCACCTGAGGTTGTCCTCACTAGGGCACAGGGTGAGCGCCGGTTTGGGAAAGTAACAGACAAGAGACTTTCACCAAAACACTGCTTCGTTGCCTTTAAAAAATTGTTTTGAGCTAACCACCCACTACATCCCTGAAACGTACAACTCCAGGAAGTTGGCAGGAAAAAAAAAAAACAAACAAAAAACAACAACCCAGTTGATTAAAGCCTTCCAGCCTGTTCTAATGGTTCCCTTACCCCGTGTGCTCTTGGCACTTTGTAAGCAATGTGAGCACAGTTATGAAGCAATTAAATAATAAATGTTATTCTTATAGCTACCAGCTGGAAGAGACTTTAGAGACCATCAATTTTTTTTTTTTTTTAATTAACTAAACTCCAGACTTTATTTGAATTTCATCCGTTTTCCCATTAAAGTCCTGTTTCTGTTCTGGGATTCAATCCAGAATAGCACATTGCATTTCGTTGTCCTGTCTCCCCAGTCTCCTCTGATTTGTGACAGTTTCTCAGTCTTTTTTTTTTTTAATTGAAGTGTAGCTGACACACGATGTTACATCAGTTTCAGTGAGTCTTTCGTTTTTTGTTTGTTTAATGATCTTGACGGTCCTTGGGAGTACCGGCAAGGAATCCCGTAGAAAGTCCTCCCCTCTGAGTTTATCTGATGTCTTTCCCGTGAATAGACTGAGGGTTATGTGTCTTGGGGAAGAAGACAGGGGCAAAGTGCCCTTCTTATCATATTGTATGATGAGTACGTGGTAACCACATGACATTACTGTGATATGAACCTACAATCCGGGGTCAATGTCGGATCTGCCAGGTTTCTCCTGTGTCAAGTTACTTTTCCCTTTTCCCTATTCAATTCTGTTCTTTGGAAGTGAATCACTGAGCCTCGATCCTTCTCCGGGTGTGTCTGGGTGGGGAGGGGAGTCAGTCTTCATGTCTTGGAGGGGGAGCATCTAGCTACATTATTTGAGATTTTTCTGTAACCAAGATTTGACTCTTCTTCCCCATATTTTTTATTCAATCATTTATCTTACCAATAGGTACTCATCAATAAATATACTCATGTATATTTATTTTATACTTGGGGTTAGAATCCAATACTATTATTTATTTTGCTGATTAAATTGCTCCCACTTTAACCTTTGGGAGCTCCTTTAGGTTGGTGTCTGTGTCCTTTCGACCTGTCCCCATCTGTTTGTTTGTCGAGCGCTTCCTTTTTGGGACTGTGAGATGCTCCAAGCTCATCTTCTGTCTTACCTGCCCCAGCTCTCTAGCGTCCGTCATTTCTCCAAGGAGCCTTGGTTTCTCTTACTCAAAAATGGTATTTAGAAATCAAGGAGATGGTCAACTTTTAACTCCTTTATTGGTAAGACAAGGAAGATGGGATGCATAAGAGGGACTAAATTACCCAGAATCTGTCACTGAGCTAGTGGCATGCAGGGATTAGAATCTGGGTCCGACCCCTGGTTCGATAGTCTTTACTCCAGTCTTTGTCATACTTCAGTGCCTTCTCAGCGAACTTGTGTCCTCTTTGAAGGTAGGAAGGGCATTTTCTATTCTTGGTGAGATCTCTAGGGTGCCTCCTATAGAGTCAAGTACAGAGCAGTCAAGAAATGCACCAATCAACCTTCTGCAGCGTCCCCATTCAGCCTCACTCCTGTCTGCCGAGGTCAGAACCTCAATAGCACTTGCCCTAGACCACTGCCATTGCCACCAATACAGTGGTTTCCTTTTTCTCTAATCCATTCTACTCACTGTTGCAAGATCAAGCACAGAAGGGCAGCGTTTTCGTCATCTCTTACCCCACGCCAGTGTATGGAATAAAATTAAGCTTCACAACATTCTAACCCATTCTCTTGTGCATTTCGCACAAATCTTGAACAGTCCCCTAAGAACCTCTTTGCAAATATTATTGCACGACATACCGCCCGGAGAAGAGGGTCCCTCCAATACAGCCTTTCTCAGGCTTTCAGCTTTACTATTGACAGTGCTGTCTCTTTCTTTCCCCGACTTTACAGTTTCCTTCCCTGTCCCGGAATAAACCCCTCCTTCTCTCATGGCTTTTAACCAGTGCTCCCGGGTCTGATTTTTCTGGAATAATGCTCCATTGATTATCATCTTTGAGATTTAGGTTTCTAGTCTCTCCTTTTCTACTGGCTCGTTCCATTGAACGTGTTTATAGGCTAAATTCATTCCCATCCTAAAATAATTTTACAAACCTTCCCCTGCCCTTTCTTCTTTACACCATGCTATTTTTTCCCTGCCATTCACTCCCATATTAATCAAGAGAGAAGTCTCCACTCATAGCTTTGACATTTCTACCTACTCTTGGCTGATTGACTTCTCCTACCTGGATCCAGATTCCCCACTCTAACCACACACAGTATTCCTGCACCATCAAGAATGGTCTCTTTACAGAGTTTGATTATTCCTTCAGTCATGGTCACAGGAGGAAACAGCACATTGGGGACTTTAATTTTAAGGAAGTCAATTTTAGTGAAGCGCAGTAACCCTATGGGGAGGCTGAGGGAGCCAGCAGTGGGTGGTGAGGCAGCCAGGAACTAGGCAGAGCAGGAAGGCAAGGCCTAGAGCCATAAGCGAGAGGAGCGTTATCCGAAACAGACAAACGCTGTAGCAATCTGCTAGGAACTGGGGCCTCAGTAGAGGAAAATCAGCCTCTGCCGAAGCCATTGGTCAGAAGGGAGGGAGAAGAGAAGAAATTCCTTACTTTCCTCTTCTCTCACCTTTTGATGTCCTGTATGTGTCTCCCGTCGGTTAACCCACACCTCGCCCAAACAGAGGGCAAGAAGGCCCAAGTAATGCAGTTTGTAGAGGTCAGTTTTCTAGGGGGTAGAGAGCAGGGCAGAGAAAAGTGGATAATGGATTTGGGGGTGGAGGAAGCAAAAGGAATAACCAGCACAGTTACATTGGGGAAGATTTTTCTGCTCGCTTCTTCAAAGTTTTTCCACTGAGATCTATAATGCTGTCTCCTGGTTTCTTTCAATGATGCGTTTATTTGAGAGAATAATGTGCACCTGCTATGTCGAGAGCACCGTGCTAGATACTGGAGATCCGGTGGTGAAAAGGCCGGTGTTGTCCCTTCCTTCAGGAATCTTATGTTCTCACCATCCCTTTTCAATCTACTCCACCAGCTCGCTCTTCCCCTTCTCCCTGTCGTGTAATGGTGGCGTTCCTCAAAATCTTCTCCTGGGGTCTCCTCTCTCTCTGGAGTGAGATTCACCCCAGGCTTTTGGTTCTCTTGCGTATGCATGCAAGGAGTTACCAATCTATATTCTAAATTCAGCCCTTTTGGCTTATTAACAAAGAATTCTAGGCCTTTTCTGTACTGGCTGCAACCTTTGTATTCATGTCCTAGCTTTCTCTTACACTCTCTATGCTCCTCCCACCCACGAAGGGATCCCAGTGTTTTTGTTCTGATTTGACTTAATCTATTTTGTTTGCTGACGTATCTCAAGTGCCCATTGTAGCATCTGATACATAATAGGCACCCAAAAAATAGTTATTGAATAGCGACTGAACTTCTTCCACGAAATCAGATTACTCTCAACTCCCCAAACATACGACCTTGCTTATTTCTATACCTTGGTTCACATAAGCTTTCTTGCCTCATCTCTACCTTTTGTAAGTCAATCTTTCTTCAAGACCCAATTCACATACCATTTCTTCTCTGATCCCCCCTAGATACCACCTGATGAGAATTAACCCTTTCATCTTCTCTCCTTCCATTTCCTCTTGTGTATGTTTCGGTTTCGGCACTACTGTTATGCCATACATTTTAGTTAGATGTATACATTTCTTTTTTTCCCTACTTTATTGAGGTATAATTGCCACATAAAAATTGTCTATATTGGAGGTGTCCAAGGTGATGTTTTGATATGTATATACATTGTAAAATGATTACACGATCAAGGTAATTAACATAGCCATCACCTTACAGAGTTGTGATTTTTTTTTTTAATAGCAAGGGCACTTAAGATCACCTCTTAGCAAATTTCAAGCACACAATACAATATTAACTACAGTCCCCGCACTGTACATTAGACCTTCAGAATGTATTTATCTTGCATAACTGAAACTTTGAACGCTTTGATCAATAGATGTGTGTATTTCTTATCTCCTCCCCCAACATCACTAAAGTTACCTAGGATACTTATTCCTTCTCCATCTTTCCACAAAGCCTGTCGAAAGCGTTTTGTTAAATGTAAGAAGGTAAGAATTAAGCTTTTGCCCAAATATATAAATGAGCCTCTCTCAGTCATTGAAAAGATTTAATATCTGTCTCTATGCATTGTTAATGTGTGTAAAAATTCCTACGCATTGCTAATGTGTGTAAAAATTCCAGGGGCCTCCTTTGCAGGAAAAGGAGGGCAGAATGCATCTTTCTTTTGCAAAGAGTCATCAGAAGGTACAGCTGAGGAGCAAATGTCAGGCAGCACCAACGGGAGGTGCAGCTGATCAGACCTCAGCTAGAATGGCCTTCTGAATCTTCAACACTGTGATGCCATAAAAGCCTATCTGTGCTCTGAAATTTACATGACCCAGCCCCAGCAAACTCAGTTCTGTTGATGGAAGCCACACTGATCCAGCTCCATATTATTATGAAAACTGACTTTTGCAGGGAAAAAAAAAATGATCCGAGAGTAGTTATATACAGAGATCCTCATTAAAGTTCTGATTCATTTAAAAGTAGTACACGGGGCGCCTGGGTGGCGCAGTCGGTTAAGCGTCTGACTTCAGCTCAGGTCACCATCTCGCGGTCCGGGAGTTCGAGCCCCGCGTCAGGCTCTGGGCTGATGGCTCAGAGCCTGGAGCCTGTTTCCGATTCTGTGTTTCCCTCTCTCTCTGCCCCTGCCCCGTTCATGCTCTGTCTCTCTGTCCCAAAAATAAATAAACGTTGAAAAAAAAATTTTTTTTTTAAAAAGTAGTACAAGTGATCAGCTCAGTCTATCTGGAGATAATTGAGGTTGGTTTGTAATGATTCAACTGGCCCTGTTTTTGACTCTCTCTATCACACCCCAAATGTTGGAGATCTACTGTCAGATCAGGCTGGGCTTGGGGAACCCCTTCTGGCTTCTTTCTTTACTTCTCTGCTAACGTGGTAAGGATCACGCTTCCATTTCTCTCTCTGATTTTTGCTCTTGGCTCCTGATCTACGGTGGGTGACTGTAAAGGCTAGGACACAAGTGTAGCTATAAGGAACATCCGCAGGCAAATTAACTCCTCTGACTTCTACAGTGTGAAGATCCCCTACCTCCGTCAGCTTGCAATAAGCTAGAAATGAGAACCGTAACCTCCCACGAACAACTGTAAACTTCCAGTTGACAAAATTGGTCGATAAAGAAGCGAAGATAGTGTGATTTAACACTGGCCAGCTGTTTGCCAAGCCCGCTCACTTTTCTTCCTGGGCGGGCAGTTGGAGTACGTTTTCCAGCCTCTGCTAAATCTGGGACTTACGACTGGCTTTTAACCAGTGGATTCTGAGCGGAAGTAATGTATACTATTTCAGTGTCTGGCAATCAAAATTTCCCATGCTTCCACCTCCATGATTTTTTTCCTTGCACAGCTTGACGGAGATGAACATGGAAACTTGGGAACCACATGTGAAAGACAACAGAGCCATAAAACAAAAGGATTCTGGGTCTTTGAATCCCCCTTTTTTGAGACTTTCCACAGTAAGTTTCTATCTCTGCTGGGGTTAGAGAAACGATGTTATCTTAACTAAAAAGAACTAAAGTCAAGGAAGGTGTTAAGATAAAGGAGGGTGGAATGAATGGTGTAGAGACTATACTACAGGGTGATATATATTGAATCTTATTCTGCATTAGTTGACATGGTTGGAGTAGCTGCTCATGCTAAATTCCTCCAGAATGCAAAACAGCTTACTGGTAATAAAGTATAAGTCAATTCTTTATTAATTTGCTTTAGGCTTGATCACTCTTGGCCAGCAACGTAGGAAGGACAATTCAACAGCATAAACACACAGCCATGAGCCTAAAGCCTAGGCAATGTAATCTAAATACACATCCAGGAAAGAAATGTTCCTCTAAAGAAAACAATTTCCAGAAATACTTTGCGGTCTCCATTAATTTCAATCTTTTTCAATGTGAAAATCAGTTTAACTCCTTAAAATCATTTTGATTCAAACATGTCCATTCCAGGAAAGGTATTTTCTCTTCATTTGCTTAAGTAAATCTTTTTTTTTTTTTTGGGAAAAGTTATCCCAGGTCAAAGCGTTACATTGCCTCAAACTTTAAGTCAAGCCCCTTTCCAGGAGGCAGAAAAATTCTTAAAATTTTCAGATAATAGATTTTTCCAGACTCTATGCAGGAAGGATGTCCAAAATTTACGGTGGATCTGAGTCACATATTGTACACAGCATTCTTTTAGTTGAATTCTTTTTTTCAAAAATGATGCGATTTCATTTTGGACATGATACTCATTTGAGTTATCATTCTTCCCTTCACAAAGACATCTAGAACTCACTATTGCAAAAAACTGGCAGAGAAATATTCTAGTTGCATTATAATATGTGACATAAAAGTGGGAACTTTACCGAGTAGTTTCAGATGAAATCTACTGAAATCAATTTCCTCCATGAGATAAAATGTGAAAATAAATATGGATTATTGGCCAAAATTTTTGATCTCGCCTTCTGGGATAGTGGGTCCATTTGCTGAGTTATGCTGAGTAGCCTGGCATGCACAATACTGGTTTATAATCTTGCCACTGTCAGAATCAGCTCCAGACCACTAGACAAAGCTACTCGCCAAGGCTTTCATGTGAACAATTCCCAAGTGTGCTGTATATAGCATGGCCAAGAAAATGTGGTGACCACTCTCCGGAGGACTGGCCTAATTCCTTCATGAAAGGCCTTCCTTATGATCAAATCATCAAATAGTGATTAGTTTTGAGTAGCTCAAATGTATTTACTAACTTCCTCCTTTATACCTAATTGAAAATACAGACCAATTGGGCAACAAATCGACATTTGTGCCAACGTGTGTTGTAATAAAAGGAAGGAAACTGACATGTGCTCACGGAGTGCTAGGTGCCATTCTCAATGTTCACCCCTTATGTTAATTAATTTGAACAATAAAGAGAAAATTCTAGGGTCACATGTGCAATGATTTAGGGTTTTAGCTTAGCTTTAGAAAGGATGCTAAAGCAAGTACTTTAATCTTATTCCTTACTAGGGCCGCCAGGATTTCTATAAAAATGTGTAGAAAATTTGGTGCCATGAAAGAACTGTTTTTGCAACAGATATTAATTGGTTCTTCAGGATCATCTGGAATTTGCTGACCAAATACTGCTTCTATATTATTCTTATTATTCTTATTCTTATTCTTATTCTTATTCTTATTCTTATTCTTTTATTCTTATTTATTCTTATTCTTATTCTTATTCTTATTCTTATTCTTATTCATGGTAGTGGTAGTATCACTTACTTTTACTCAGTGCTTTCTGTAACCAGCCACTGGACTAAGTGCATTGCTTTCTTGTTTCATTTATCTCTTTCAACAGCCTTTCGGGGTAGATCTGATTTTTGTTCCTATATACTAAGTTACTTGTCCAAGATTATATGACTTCTAAGTGGGAGGTCTTAAAATCCAATCTAGGCAGCCTTGGGGTATCAACATAGCGTGAGATTCGGTGACTATTTGATCTTCTAGAAAGTATCTTCATACTGGTAAAATCAGAGCTTTGGAAATTCTTTTCACAGTAGGAAATTAAGTAGCTTAGCGATGTCTGGTTGACTTTTATGAAAAATAAATATGGTCAGATGCAAGTAGTCCAGGGAAGTTTGATTCTTTTGCTTTGTTTTATAAAAAACACAAAATGGAATTTCTTTTCTTTTCTTTTTCTTTTCTTTTCTTTTCTTAAGATATATAGATTTAAAATATTAAATAATTTACAGTTCTAGTAAATTGATGGACAGTATAATCTGTAAATGTGTCTAATACAAAAATATAGAAAGGCTCGATAAAATATAGCATATTTCAAATGTTCTTTTGAAGTCATAGCTGAGAATGGACAATCCACAGGTGTCAGAATCAGAGGGAAGACTGAAGACCGTTGGGGGGTCGGGGGGAGAAACAGTAGAATGTGTGTGTATAGAGTGTGTCTCTAATTATACTAGGGACATACTTTTAAGTTTATTTATTTATTTGAGAGAGAGCACGCAAGCACGGGAGGGGCAGAGAGAGAGGGAGAGAGAGAATCCCAAGCAGGCTCTGCACTGTCAACATGGAGCCCCACACGGGGCTTAATCTCAGGAACCATGAGATCGTGACATGAGCTGAAACCGACTGAGCCACCCCAGGCGCCCCAGGACATGATTTCTATTGGCCTTACAGAGATGGATGCTGATGCCTTGGAACCACATAAAATGGGAGTTAAAACAAAGACCATCTGAACAGATCTAGAATCTAAAAAGGCTTGCATCTTTAATTAAGGGATAGAATGAAAAAAAAGTTATCATAGATGTACAGACATGGTAAGGAAGCTTACCAGAGAATAGAGTCTCTCCTGATAATTTGTAAATACGTTACTTTCTCTGGCAGGTGGTTGAGATTTGAACTTGTATGACCTACTTGATCTAGAAAACCCTAGTCCTAGAAAATAAGAGTAAAATTGGTCTATGGGTGGTGACATTCCCTGATCACTTGGCAGATGCAAACATAAAAGTTCTCTGGAATTTCATCCACGGGTACAAAGGGTTCTCATAGAAACGAAAACCTATCCCATGTAAGGATGCATTCCTACTAAAAACTACAAAACAGTTGGGGCGCCTGGGTGGCTCGGTCGGTTGAGCGTCCGACTTTGGCTCAGGTCATGATCTCGCGGTCTGTGAGTTCGAGCCCTGTGTCGGGCTCTGTGCTGACAGCTCGGAGCCTGGAGTCTGCTTCGGATTCTGTGTCTCCCTCTCTCTCTGCCCCTCACCCGCTCATGCTCTGTCTCTCTCTCTGTCAAAAATAAATAAACATTAAAAAAAAATTTAAGAAAAAACTACAAAACAAAGAAGCAGTCTGACATGAGCAAAAGTTAGCAACTATGACAAAGAGCAAGCTTGGAATACCTGAAAATTTGAGGTAAGTGGATAATATGACTTATAAAATGACTATGCTAAAAGCATGCAAAAATGAGTAAAACTCAAATAAATGAATAAAACATGAAAGAAGCTGACATTTGGAAAAAGTCACGAAAAAATTTTTAAAAGTTATTGAAGTTCAAAACTCGGCAGGCAGTTTAAACAGTAGACAAGGAGTATCTGAAGAGAAATTAGTAACATGAGAAATAATTTTTCCAAAATGTAGCACAGATCGATGATAAATGACACACACACAAAAAAATATATATGTAAAAGAAATGGATAGACATAAAGATAGAATGAGAAGGCCTAGCATTTATTTGATTGCAGTGCTGGAGGACCAAGAGAATGGTGGAAAGTAAACATAAAGACAGAGTATTTCAAAATTTTCTAGAATAAATGAACATAAATAATCCTCACATCTGAGTTTCACAACTTTCAACAGAGAAATAAAAATAAATCATACCTGCACATGTTGTAATGAATGTGCAGAGCATCAAAGACAAAGACCAAATCTTTGAGGCAAGCAGAGAGCAAAGGCAGATCACCTACGAAGCAACAGCGACAGAGGTGAGAAAAGTCTATTCCATGGCAACTCTAGAGGTTGAAAGAAAATGCAGCAAGATTTTTAAAGCGCCCAACTAAAAGTCTATAAAGTAGCTAAATTATTCACAACTAAAAGCAAAATAAAACATTTTCAGTAAGAAACAGAGGATTTATCATTCAGAGACTATCACTAAAAAAATGTCTAAGACATTGCGGTCATGGCACAGAACTGACAAAGGGGGAGTGGAGTAACTCAGAGATGTGTCCAAGCACTTACGGAGACTTGACATGGATCAGAGGTGGCTGTCCAGAGCAGTGGGGGAAAAGTTAAACTATTCCGTCAATAGAAGTTATAAAATTGGTCGCCTCTGTATAAAATTAAAACTAAAATAGTATCTCTCTCTATACCTTATATACTTGTATATAAAGTACATATACCTTCTATCATACACAAAAATAGATTCCAAAACGTGATTTTTTTTTAATTTTTGAAATTTAACTTAATTTGGGGGTGCCTGGGTGGCTCAGTTTGTTGAGCCTCCAACTCTTGGTTTTGGATCAGGTCATGATCCCACTGGATTCAAGCCCTGTGTCAGGCTCTGCTCTGAGCAGGGAGCCTGCTTAAGATTCTCTCTCTCTCTCTCTCTCTCTCTCTCTTTCTCTCTCTCTCCCTCTGCCCCTTTGCCCTGCTTGCACATGCTCTCTCTCTCTCAAAATAAATAAATACATATATTAAAAAAATTATTTTATTTTATTTTATTTTGAGACAGTGAGAGCATAAGCAGGGAAGAGGGGCAGAGGGTGAGAGAGAGAATCTCAAGCAGGTTCCATGCTCAGCATAGAGCCCAATGTGGGGTTCGATCCCCACCACCCTGGGATCATGACCTGAGCTGAAATCAAGAGTCGGATGTGCAGGGGCACCTGGGTGGCTCAGTTGGTTAAGCGTCTGACCTCAGCCTAGGTTATGATCTCACTGTTCTCAAATTTGAAACCCGTGTCGGGCTCCGTGCTGACAGCCCAGAGCCTGGAGCCTGTTTCAGATTCTGTGTCTCCCTCTGTCTCTCTGCTTCTCCACCAGTTGCGCTCTGTCTCTGTTTCTTTCAAAAATAAAGAAACATTAAAAAATATTTAAAAAACAAAGTTGGACGTTCAACCAACTAAGCCACCCAGACACCCCAAAACATGAAATCTTTAAAACTTTTCAGATGAAACTATGACTTTGACGAGAAAAAACACTTACAAAACAAGATTTTAAAAGGGAAAAATCATAAAGGAAAAGATGGATAGACTTAACTACATTAAAGTGAAAAGATCAAATATGATACAGTTGGAGAGAAGTTATTGGCAACGTATATAATGAATTCCGTACTCAGGATAGGCTAGGTGATGATACAACAATAGTTCCAAAATTCCAGTGGCTTAAAACAATAAAGGTTTATCTCTCGGTCATCTTGCCTGTACACTATCAGTCAGCAAGGAATGCTACTCACTGTAGTTACACAGACACCCAGGCCGCAGGAGCACCCGCATCTTGACCGTTGCCAAGAACCATGCCAGAGAGAGAGAGAGAGAAATTTCTGGAAGTTTATACTGGCAGTTAAATGCTCTAACCTAGAAGTGACCCATACGACTTCTATTTGGAATTCATTTAGCAGAACTAGTTGGATGGTTCCACCCAATTCCAAGGAGGCCAGGAAATTCAATTTTCCGTGTGCCCAGAAAGGAGCAGAACTATTTATCAGTAAGTAGCACTATTGATTATAACATTGATGAAGGATTTGTATGCAGTATATATAAACAGTGAATGTAGATATAAAAGGGAGGATGACTCCCTTTTTTTTTTTTTTTTTTTTTTTGGAAAGAGAGTGTGTGAATCGGGGACAGGGGCAGAGGAAGAGAGAGGGAAAATCTTAAGCATGGTCCACGCTGAGCGTGGAGCCTGACACGGGGCTCGATCCCATGATCCTGGGATCGTGATTTGAGCCAAAATCAAGAGTCGGACACTCAACCGACTGAGCCACCCAGGTGCCCCAGGAAAGATAAAAAAAGAAAAATGAGTGACGAGTATGAACGAACAGTTCACCAGAGAAAGAAACTCAGATGGCCGTTAAACAGATGAAAAAATGACCAACATGAGTGGGAATGAGAAAAATTCCAAACTACAAAGAAGCAGATAATGTTTAACGCCCACTAGAATGACAAAATGTAATATCTGATAACACCAAGCGATGGCAAATATGTGGAGAACTTGAAACCCCTGCACACAGCTGTGGGACTCTACCAGAGTTCAATGACTGTGGAATAATTGCAACATTTAAGTTAAACATGTCAATACTCAGGAAGCCTACTTCTTGAAGTCCATCCTTGAGAAGCTCACACATGTAAGTGCAAGGAGACATGCTCAGGGATGGATGTCTCAGCTCAATTTGTAAATCAACATAGTGAAAACAACCTAACAGTCCTACATTAGGGAAATCTGAGCGATGAAACTCACATGTGCCACCGAATCTAAAAACTCGAGTCCCAATAAGATAGAGTTTTACACTTATGTAGAAGAATTCATTCAGACAAAATTATAAACATGGGAACACATTGGGATATCTATGTGAAACACACGGGGACGGGGACGTATCTATTTATGTGTAAGAACATCTGTTACATACACGTATCTTACACATACAGGAATGATAAGTGTCATGTGTGAAACAATTGTTACTTTGGAAGAAGAAGAAGAGGGAAAGATGAAGGGATTTCAACATCATCTGGAATGGTTTACATTTTTAAAAATAAAAGAGTTATCTGAGGCAAATACCACAAAATATTAACACGTTTTGTATTACCAATAGTGTATAGGTGAATACAGTGTTTTCTGAACCTTCAGTGTATTTCTTAAGTGTCTCATAACTAGAAACTAAAAAAAAGAAAAAATAAATAAATGCATTTCCAATCAAGGTGGAGATTTAAAGTCACACTGTAAGCTTCTCCTCTACCCCAAAGATTTAGCGACAATAGATTTGTGTATGTATACATTTAAAAGGCACAGCTCTTCTTAAAACAATATAACAATGTCAAAATATATTTATGTATTATGTATTTCACATATTTCTATATTATACTTATTTATATATTATATATTTAATTTATATATTATGTATTTATACAACATATATATGTATGCAATATATTATATATTAATATTATCTGTATATTATATAAATTACATATACATAAATATATTTAACAAATGTTAAATAGATTTGCTGAGAGGTGATAAGAAGCCAAACCACAATTAGGGGAGGAAAGCAAGGACTGGGACACCTGGGTGGTTCAGTTGGCTAAGCGTCAGGTCACAATCTCACGGTTCGTGGGTTCGAGCCCCGCGTCGGGCTCTGTGCTGACGGCTCGGAGCCTGGAGCCTGCTTCGGATTCTGTGTCTCCCTCTCTCTCTGCCCCTCCCCTGCTCATGCTCTCTCTTAAAAATAAACACACATTACCAAAAAAAAAAATTAATAAAAATAAAAGAAAGAAGGCAAGGGCCTGCCAGACTCTGGAACTAGAAGCAGCTCCCCCCAAATGTGACTGCTGTGAACAAGTGTCCCACACACGTCAAAGGATAAGGGCTAGGCTCACCGTGAGAAACAAGAGACTGACTTCCAGCTAAGATCAGCTTACAAACTAAAATTCTAAAGCATGTGAAAAAAGCCCTAATATTCAACAGCCAGCGTATTCAGTATTCATGTGATGACTTCATGCTCAACTAAATGGATAGAGCAATCTACAGATGACTTTGAAATAACATATTTAAGATTCTCAGATACAAAACAAAAAAGAAGTCATAATCTTGTAAGGCAGAACAATTTATCATGAGATAAAGACCAACAGATAGGACTCAAGGGTAGATGGATAGAAAAGAGAAGAAAAGTGAATTTTTGGAATTGAGACTATAATAGAACAAATACCAGAACCATGAGTGAGTCTCTGACATGAAGGCATAAAAGAAAACTAGTAAAAGGGAAGACAGTACTCAGGAGATCCTCTGAATGTGGCACAAGGATGTCAGGAGACAAAATTTGAAAGAGAAGTTAGGATAAATAAAGGATAGATTCAGATGCTTCCTTAAGAAAACTTCCGAAAGTAGATAGTAGAGAAAATCTGGAGAAACTGTATTTAAAGTGATACTTGTTGAGAATTCTTTAGCTTCGATAAAAACAGAGGGGTCCCCAGACTTGAAGTGAACACCGAATGCTGCCTAAGAGAAACAGAAATAAATTCACCCCTAGGCACGCTGTCGTCAAACTTCAGACCATCAAAAAATAAAAGAATTCTAACAGAGCGGAGGGACAATTTATCTACAGAGAGACGAATGCAAATCTAATAAGTTTCTCATTTGCAACACTCCCCACCCCAGCCCCAGGCAACCACTAATCTGCCGTCTCTAGTCTGAGCATTTCTCCTAAGTGTATCCAAACTCTATGTGGTCTTTGCTGATTGGCTTCCTTCACTTAGCACAATGTTTTTAAGGTTCATCAACATTGTACTGTGTGTCAACACTTCCTTTGCTTTTATTGCTGAATAATATTCCACTGTATGGATATGCCACATTTTGTTTATCCATTCATTCATTGGGTGATGGACACTTATGGTATTTCCACTCTTTAGCCATCACAAGTCACACTGCTATAGACAATCATGTTCGAGCTTCTGTATGTACATACATTTTCATTTTTCTAGGGTATATACCTAGGGATGAAATTGCTGGGTCAAATGGTAATTAATATTTTGAGGAACTGAACACAGTTCTCCCAAGTGGCTGCACCGTTTTACACCCCTCCCATTCCCCTTAGCACACCCTTGCCCAAACCATACTCAGAGGAAGCTTGAGCCCAAGTATCAAGGTCTCAAGTCCCAGCGATTCAGACCTTAAACTGAAAAGCCAGCCCCCCCCCCCCCAGGGTGCTTAGACCTTCAGGCCTGCTGTCAATGGGAGTGTGGAGAACAGAGAACCAATCTGTAAGGACAGCATGGAACGGGGCATTGTGGAGTGGAATCCTGGTCCTACCTATTCCCTAGCTCGGGCAAGACATTTGATTCCTCCCTTGTCCAATGGTAAGAGAGTCATTTACCATTTAAGATTCCACTTATGATTACATGACCTACTTTCAAGGGCTCAATATTATATATAGCACTTATTCGGTACTCAATAGCTATTTTGGCTCCCTCTGGAGAGGAAGGAGGGAAATTGGAGAGATAGGAAAATGGGGACAAGGAGGAAAGCAATGAAGGGGAAGAGGGAAAGAGAGAGCAAAGGGAAGCTGGGTGCTCAGGTGGATGACGCCAGGGAGCTGAGCTGAAAGCGAACAAAGAAGAAGATTTGACATCAACACTCTCTTTTAAAAAGTGCATTGTTGGGGCGCCTGGGTGGCTCAGTCGGTTAGGAGTCCGACTTCGGCTCAGGTCACGATCTCACGGTCCGTGAGTTCGAGCCCCGCGTCGGGCTCTGGGCTGATGGCTCAGAGCCTGGAGCCTGCTTCTGATTCTGTGTCTCCCTCTCTCTCTGCCCCTCCCCTGTTCATGCTCTGTCTCTCTCTGTCTCAAAAATAAATAAAAAACATTTAAAAAATTTTTTTTTTAAAGTGCATTGTCTCCCTCCTGCTTCCGACCCTGCTTCAAATCCGAAGCGTACAACATTGAGTGAGAAAAAGTCAGGGGATGTAAAGAGTAAAAGATACGAGTCAGTGAGCAGGGGAAAATATGAAGAAAGAGGAAGAAAGAAAAGACATAAGTAGGAAAGTGTAGAGGAAAATGAGGGACAATAAATAAAAGAACAGAAACAGCATTAAATATCTTGGTAGTAATTCAGGCTAGCAGGCAAAGGACCACCAACCATCTCGATTAATTTCAAAAGCAAGCAGCTCTTAGTCCTGTTCGTTTTGACCTTTAAGTTTTGTTGGTTTCGTTCTTTCTTTCTTTCTTTCTTTCTTTTTTTTTTAGTTTTATGAGTAGGCTGAATCATGACAAATGCCTAATTTAAAATTGATTTAACTGCCAATCGCCTCTCCTGTGAGAATCAGCTGCCAACTCAGCTCTAAAATAAAAATACCTTGGACTAATCCATTCAGCAAACAAAAAATATATCTCCTTCTTTCTGGTACATTGGAGGCAAAATCAGTGAGTTCTGTTAAAGAGAAAAGAGCGTACAAAGGGAGAAGCCTCTGGTAAGAGATGGCGGTGTTGGGGTGTCCACTGTCAGAGGCACAGAGGGGACTCGAGGTGGCGATTCTTGATTGAAAACAGGGTTCAAGCATTCAGCCAAGTAGGCTTTTTAGGGGTCACATGTCTTTGACACTATTCCACATCAAACATTTTATTTTCAGGACACAGTGACCGGAAAGGTTTCTCATTCCAATCAGTGTAAGAACAACATGGCGTACCCCTGCCCTACTCCCACGCTAGCAACCTCCTGGGAACAACTTACAAGATAAGACATCTTTGCAACAAAGCGCGATCAGCTCTCTCCTTTTGGTCACTTCATTCTTCCCGCTTCAGTCAGGCTCTTCAGAGGAGAGCAAATGCCTTATTAGGAGAGACCTTGACCCCATGCGTAGCAAGTACAAAAAGGCAAAGTTATTTTAAAAAACTCCGTGAGTCAGTGTTTTCTTCAGCCCACTCTCTTTGTGCCTAATTGTTGGCAGGCCAGTAAAGCTTAGAGCCCGTGGCATAGGAAGAAAGAGGTTTAGGAAGCCTGTGAGTTTACGCTATCTGGGAGGGACGTCTGGACAGGGAAACATGGATTCCTGGCTCCAAAGGATTTGAATCCCCTGGCTGCTTTGGGAAAGTGTCCTGTTTGTGTTGGGGATGTCCCAGGGCAGGCTTTCTTCACAGAAACTGAGAGCTGTTGCCTTAGGCTTCAGTGCCTTTCCCAGGCTTGTTAAGTGCCATTCACTCAAGCCTTCATTCAGTAGGTATGTCTGAAACACTTCTGATGTGGAGCTGGGGAAAATGTGGGTTAAGGGCAGGCAGCATCCCAGGAGTTGTCCTGGGAGATGAAAAGGTCACTGACTCCGACCTTAAATGGGCAGAATTGTGCTACTGGGGTTGGTAACAGAGATATTAAGTAGACTCAGGAAGTTTGGGGTCTGTGTCCCCTATCTTCCCTTTTGTCATATGACCTTGGGCACCTTTGTAACTTCTCTGAGTTTCAGGTGCGGATAATGGTACTGACCTCACAAGGCTATTATGAGCCTTCAAAAAGATGTTTTACCTAGCATATGATTGCCTCCTTGCTCATTATAACTGTTACGAATGTTTTAAGAGTCTAATGCTAAGGCACAGCCCTTCCTTCCTTCAGATCCATAAATTAAAATAAAGAAACACAGCCATTATCGTAGGAGATCATTCCATATATACCAAATATCTCCAGAGACCCTTGGGGTGATGGAGTAGAGCCCAAGTCACCTTGGCCAAAAGGTCTCAGTCTTTGAGGGCCTAAAAGTGACTTATGTTCATCAAAAACCCCTTTGCCCCCGCTGGATTGCCAAGAGCTTTGTGAATACAGACTGATCCCAAGAGACACTGACGTCCATTATCTGTGAGAGGAGCCCTCTGTCTCCACCCAGCCCGTCCTGCCAAATCCAAGACCTTTCCAGGCTCGCTGAGGGCTGAGCTTTGCCATGCCTCAGAGTTGAAAGGAGCTTCGGAGGTCATCGATCTCAGCCTTGCTCCGTCCCATGAGCCAAACCATGCAGCTGAGTAAGACGCTTAGGTCAGCTCATAATATTTCCTCCCCAAGTCTCGTGTTTGTTTGTTGATTCAGAGTTTCAGGGCCCCAGGCTTTCACGGAATGGGCCAGGCGACTTTTGAAGGGCCAACTGTGAATGATCATTCAGTCAAGGGAAAGCCCCGTGGCTGCATCTGGGGGCTCCCTGCTGTTGGAAGTGGCCGAGCATCTCTGAGTCGGCTCCGGGTTGCCATGAGAGAGTCAAGCATCGACCACCCGGGCGGTACCCACTGCGTTTACCACCCGGGCGGTATTAAGACGTGTGCCTTTGCTTTGCGTGCAGTCTTTGGAGGTGCAGTGCTACGCAGAAGTCCGGGCGGAGTGGTAGCGGGCACAGCAACCAAAAGTCCAGTGTGGGGTGACCGGAGGTCGAGGAGCGAGGCCTCCAGACCCTCCCCAAAGTCGGGACGCAGAAGGGTGAAGGGCCTTTCCACATACTAACAAGGATAGTAATCATAACCAGCTACCCCCAGAAGTAAAGGGTTAAGCAGTGTTGTTCATTGTCACATGATGCTGGGAAAGAGTTGAGCAGCAACCTCAGGGGTGGGGAGGAGGGAGGAGGCACATCTTGCCTGCACATGTGGCCTCCACCACCAACACTTCAAAGTGCCTCCTCAGACCGACATAACATTCTGACGCCGACTGTAAATGCCCTTGACACGCAGAGTGGAAAATATCAAACACTCCACCAGTCCCCCAAATGCAGTGTCTCTGCACTGGGAAAGGCCTTAATGAGCCGGCAGTGAAGGGGGGAGGTTGGGAGGGAGGACTCCAAGCCAGGGAGAGGGGAAGGGGGTGTAACGGGTGGTTCTGATTTAAGGCTTGTACTGATGCACGCTGGCGGGTGCACTTGGGCTCAGACCACTGCGTATCTAAATGCCCTAGGACCTTGCAGAACAGCCCCGAACATCAATTCCAGGCCTTGCTGAGTCAAGACCCTACTAAGACTGTTTCCCCTTGCACATTCCAGAGCATCTGACTCTTAAGGCGAAGAATTTCCCGGCCCACAGAGCTGTGATTTTTCTGCAAAGGAATGTCCACACATTTCCCCTCCACTCTCCTTGGCGATATTTTGTGCTGCCGTCCTCTCCCTGGTACGTTTTCCTTATGAGAAAAGTCAGCAGCTAAAAGGTCTCTTTCAAGGGCACCTGCATTTCTGTGAACAGAGGGTCTTTCCCTGGGGATCTGTGATTATCCGTTCCCAGGAAGCCCTCTGCAAAACAAGTCAGTCAGCCGAAGAGTCCAGACAATGTGGAGGAAAAGGCTGGAGACCTCCTTAATATCTCATCTTCTCTTAGATGTATCGTGGGACGCTTGTGCTGGAATGGTTCATCCATTCATCCTTTAATTCACTCGCGATTTTTGAAACATCGGAGTACATAAAATATGTAAAACGTGTTTCCTACCCTTTGAAGGTGTCACCGCGTCAGAGGGGAAAAAGTAATCACAAATGAGTGCGCAGGGTGCTACCACGGAGACCTGTTACACAGTATCCGAGAACACAGGGCGGAAAGTGACAATGTCAGCTTTAGGCATTCGGAAGCCTTCCCTGAGGGGACAGGATATAAGCTGGGCTTTGACAGATGGGTGGGATTTCACCAGGCCAAAGAGATAGCCAGTGCAAAAACACGGGAGGGAGCGACTCTTGGTGAACTTGGGGAAGGACAAGTTCAATGTGGTTGGATGCAGGGTGGCAGCCGTGGTGGATTGGCCGGGAAGCTTCAATGTTAAGGGCTCTTGGGCCAGGCTGGTGCCTTCCTTACAAGCCTGACGGATTCTATGCAGAGCCCTGACGCTATCACAGCCGCGTTGTCAAAGGGCTGATCCGGGGGGGGGGGAAGAGATGAGCTGGAAATGAGGAAGACAGCAGTCTCGCCTGTGTGCGACATGCTCTGTCCGTCTTAAGAGCGTCGTTTGCTCATCAGGGGCGCCAGGGTGGCTCAGTTGGTTGAGCGTTCAGAGGACCCTCCCAGGTCGGCCAAACTCTATTCTTCCCAGGTCTGCTGAGCTCTCTTGGCTCTGCTGCTCCCAACTCCTTGGAGGCTTAGCATTGAAAAGGCCAGGGCTCTCAAGACATTCTTCTCCTGGCTTTTGCCCCTGCGTTAGTCTTTCCAGATCATGCGTTCCAGGAGCGAGAACTTCGGGAAGTCATCAAAACCACTGGTCCATTATAGCGCTACACCCCAGAGGAAATATGGAGGATGAAGTCCTGTCCCCTGGAGAGAGCAAACACATTCTTGTATAAACACGGAGCAAATGTGAAACTTTAGCCAGAAAAATAGACTCACTTAAAATATATTCTGTGACTAAGCTTGTATCAAACAGGCCCAAAGGGACTTGTCAGGAGTTTTCTTGCAAATTACATTTACATGGTTTTAGATGGTGTTTGGGTGGTTAAAATTCTTCTAGTATAATAACATGGGAACGTAAGATAAGTGAATAATAAAAAAGGTAACCGAATCTCCTGTGTTAAGTCCTAAAGTTTTTACAGGTATAGTCTTCGGGGAACGAGGAGGATTTACCGCATGAACAGGAAGCGTTCTGGAAAGATAGAGGCAGTGGTCAGTGGTTTCTTGCAAAGCTTTAATTATCACCACTGGAGACAAGAGCCCAGAATGAACTGATTTGCCTCATGAACACATCAGATTTTATATATTTAAAAAACAACTGGTGGGAACCGCTGTAAAAATAGTTATGTCTTGTTTCTACCCTCACAGAAAGACTGGATGGCCAAAGTCATTGCTTTGTTTGGAATATTGGCTCCGATGAACAGTTTTTAGTTAAGACTCTGTAATTTATTACTGGGAACTCGTATAGCCTGGCCTGGCCTGGATGCCCTGGCCGAACCGACACGCTCTTTTGCTCTATCCGTCTGTCTCACCAGTGGCATCTCTCATGGACTGGTTTTCCAGGGGCTTGCGAACACCGGGCAGTGCACAGTGACCTTTTCCTGCGTCGTGTCACTTTATTTCATCTGACAGTAATGCCACGAGATAAATCCTACTATTAGCCTTGTTTTGCGTGTGAGGAAACCGAAGGCTCCGGGAGATCAAGTTAACCTGGAGCTCCCAAGGAGCGGAAATGAGATTTCCATCCAGACCTGACTTGCTATGCTCCGTAGCACACCGCTATCGCTCAGGGAGGCTAAAAACTGTTACCGGAGTCTGGCGGCAGGGACGGCGAATCGGTGCAGGTTTAACACAATCAGGTGGCCCCGGATGAATGAGGGACAGGCTCACAGGGGTTCCAAAATAGTAACTGCCTTCTCTTTGGGGTGGGCTTCGCTTCTGAGCCTCTGGGGTGCCAGAGGAAGGGGGGCACGGCTCTCCCCGGACCCAGAGTTGAGTCTCCACAAATGGGGCGTGCCGTAGGGCCAAACACAAAAACCAACTCAGCAAGGCCAAGGCCTGAAAGCAATTACGCCGGGCCTAAAACTCAATGGGCTGCAAGTAAAACAGAATTTAATGGTGTGTATTTAATTTCTAAAGCCCCCCTGCTTTTACGACAAGAGCTAGCTTATGTATATACGTTTATATAAATCCTGCGTTTGCGCAAGGGAGTTGTATTACCAAGATGTTATTCCTCCAAGAGGCCACTTCTCTGTGAGTTAGTCACACAGGCAAGCTGTGCCCAAGCACGTGGCACCTTTCTTATTTCACATGGTCCACGCGGACCCACGGAGCTCCTTAAGGCCTAGCTTGCTCCCCGCCAACGAGACTAGGGAAGATCCACTGCCCTTCCGCTCTCCCACCTGCCACTTCTGACCCGAGCGGGAGGAAAATAAATCAGACGCTGGATTTTGGTGCGCATCCAGCCCTGAGAGGATCCCAAGCAAATGTCGTGCTTCTTCTAGTACCTTCGCTAGACGGTACCTCTGGTACTGGTTTCAAAGCCAGCAGGAAATAATGCCCAGTCTGCAAGGAAAGAAAGGTGGCAGGAGATCTTGTTCCTCACACTGTTCCAACAGAGACGCTGAGTCCCGCAGGTCCCTTGAAATGGCGTGACACTGGTGTTTTAGATTGGAACAGGAGATTGGGACATAAGACGAGATTCTCTGGATGCCTTCGAGGTACCTCCCCGGTCCCTGCATGTGCGTCCCCTGCGCCTATGTCCTCTGCCAGTGAGTGTTCCCACCACACACCCAGGCACCCACGTTAGGATCCCGGATTCTCCTTGCTGCCTCCTCTCCGCGGAAGCCCTGGTGTTCTCCTCCTCGTTGTCTCAGTTCTTGGGCTTCTTCTTTTCACAGCCGTTGTCGACTAGCCAAATCCTCTTTACTAATCTTGTCCCCTCCCATCCATCCTCCACACTGCTGCCACGGCGATGCTTGTAAGCAAGGAATACGAATAATTATCAGCAGGGCCCCTGGCTGGCTCAGTCGGTAGAGTGTGCCACTCTTGATCTTAGCGTTGTGAAGTTCAAGCCCCATGTTGGGCGTAGAGGTTGCTTAGAAGTAAAATCTTTGGGCACCTGGGTGGCTCCACTGGTTAAGCGGCTGACTTCAGTTCAGGACGTGGTCTTGCGGTCCGTGAGTTCGAGCCCCGCGTCGGGCTCTGTGCTGACAGCTCAGAGCCTGGAACCTGCTTCGGATTCTGGGTCTCCCTCCCTCTCTGCCCCCCTCCACCCCACTCACACTCTGTCTCTCTCTCTCAAAAATAAATCAAACATTTTTTAAAAAGTAAATCTTAAAGAAAAGAACACCACAAAAATCAAATTTAGAGAAAAGAATTATCATCGTAACATTTTAATTAATTATTTTTAGTTTTTTTTTTTTTTAATGCTTATTTATTTTTGAGAGAGAGAGAGAGACAGAGCATGAGCAGGGGAGGGGCAGAGAGAGAGGGAGACACAGAATCCGGAAAAAGGCTCCAGGCTCTGAGCTGTCAGCACAGGGCCCGATGGGGGTGGGGCTCGAACCCACGAACTGTGAGATCATGACCTGAGCCGAAGTCGGACGCTTAACCGACCGAGCCACCGGGGTGCCCCGTCATCATCACATTTTAATGTGTGCTCGCTAGCACCAGGCACTGTGCTAACAGCTCTGCCTGCATCCTTTTCTTTGCTCTCATAACATTGTGTCCCTGCTCCGAGGTCTTTGATCATTTCCATTACCAACTGGATAAACTTGTAACTCTTTCATGGGTGTCATGATCCGACCCCCTCCCCACGTGACTCACCTGCTGCCACTGTGACCCCTCTCGCTTGAGCCTACTGGGGCCCCCCTAATTGCCTCCCCCGTGCTCTTGTATCTTCTTGCTTCCAGCCGTGCTGCCCCTTCTTCCACATTACCCCCCCACACTGTTAACTTCTTGTACCTCACGAACTGGATCACTTTCTTAGACGATATCGTTTTTCTGTGCCCCTTCGCTTCCTCATACCCAAACCTATGTGCACCTCGGGGAACAGTAAGGTAAGCATCCTACGAGCCAACACATGGCAACGGAACTTTCTCGTTACTATCTCTCAGTGCCTTCAGCAGACTGTGGACTCCATATTCAAACAATGGATGTCAAAACAAATGCTTTAGATCAACCATTCCAAAACCCAGAGCACAACTTTTGTCACCGGTCATCAGTATTGAACTGACCCAGCCTAAGAAGTCTGTATAAAAGAAAACACAGTCCCTCTGCTGACACTGTTCAGCCAGATTCTCTTGTGAGCCAGGATCTTTCAATGGTTTGTCCCTTGTTTCTTCCCAGTTTCTAGAACAGAGCCTGGCATATTTTAGACACTGGAATAGTTGTTGGAAAATTTTATTGGTACAAAGAGACAGTTTTATGGCTGCGATCAAACATTTGGATGTGTACACTTTTTCCCGAGGTACAGTTTTCCTCTTCCATGATAATGAGAGCATGAACATTTCCGAAAAGCCATCTGACGATACGTACCAAGAACTCTAAAAGAATTCATCCTCTTTTGGCTGTGGCTGTAAGCCAACTGTCCACTACCCAGTATTTTTCTGCATCTTACTAACTGAAATCCTTTATTGCTGAGATGGAAACGTGTCCAGCTAACCCTCGACATCTCCAGGCCTTCTTCGAAACGAAGTGTGGCCATGTGACCAATTTCTTATCACTAACGAGATGTAAGTGAAATTTTCCACGTGGGGTTTCTGGGGAGCCTTGGAATTGGGGCAGAACACTGGCTACATCGCTTTTGGTGTCCTCTCCTTCCCAGAGCCTAAAACTCAGATGGGATGGCTGCCTGGACTCGTTCAACCAGAAAGGATTTATTACAGGGTATTGGAAGCCTACGGAATTTCTAAGAGAGCCAAGGAAGCGAACTTGGGGGTACTAGCCAAGGACAGTCCATCCAGGAGAAATGATATTTGGGGGGCATGCCTCTCTGCCATTGCCTTACTGCTCAGCACTTGACCCCTGTGACAGCACAATGGAGCTCCCCCCGAGAACCCACGCCCCCCCCCACCATGCTCCCCAGAAGATGCCATCTTTCTCCGCCTGCCACCCTGGCTCATTTCCGTCTCCAAGTCTTGCATTGGTTTTCTCCTTGCTGGAACTCAGATCACCTTGGAAACCGGACCTCTAAGGGGGTCTGGAAAATATCGCTCTATTTCCCATTTCCCCCAGCCTCTGAAGTACAGGAAGACACATGAAAAGGGGGCTGGAGTGGGTGTTGAGAGAACCCGTATGAAGTAGGTGTCATTCTGTCGGCTCAGTTTCACCTGTGGCTGTTTGTGTCAGGGCTGTCATTGTACACAATTAGCAGGGACATGGTGCCGTGGGATGTGTACTGGGCTGTGTTTCATGTGTGCGATGCTGAGGAAGAAAAATCTATAGAGTGTAGGAAATAGAGGTTACAGATCAATCATTAGCATTTAGGGGATCTCAAAAATAACCGCAAACACCCGCAAACTATAGTCGATTCACTAGCTCTGGGTAATCCCCGCAGCCTCCTGACTGGCTTCAGGCTGTCGCCCCGTCCCTTTCAGCCTCCATCTACATGATGGCCAAAGTAACCCTGTTAAAGCCTAAGGCACATCAGTAACAACAACAACAACAAAAACAAAACTAATGGGGAGTTTTGATCCTTCTTTCTCAATCCCCATGCAAGTTGCTTAAACATTCTGGGGACACGTGGGTGGCTCAATCCATTAAGCGTCCAACTTCTGCTTAGGTCGTGATCTCGCGGTTCATGAGTTTGAGCCCCGTATCGGACTCTGTGCTGTCAGCGCAGACCCTTCTCCGGATCCTCTGTCTCCTTCTCTCTCTGTCCCTCCCCTGCTCTCTCTCCCTCTCTCAAAAATAAATAAAACATGAAAAAAATAAACCTTCCATTAAACAAAAAGTCCCTTAAGGCACGTCAAGGGGCTCTTCTGCTCAAAACTTCCCGATGACACCCCCCATGAGATGAGGAGCCACAATCCCTCTGTCAGTCACTCTGCCCCTTTGTTCCCCCAGTGGCCCAGGCACACACTACCTCAGGTCTTGCTCCGCTGCTGTCTTCGCCTGGCATGCTGTGTGCTCAGGTAGCCGTGTGGCCTCTCCCCAGATGTCATCTTCCCGGCGAGGCCTTCACCAGCTACCCTACTCGGAATCACAGATCGCAATTACCCTTCTGTCAACTTCCCGTCACTCTTCCTCTTTCTTTTCTCCTTGATGCTTCTTTCCGATGTGCCGTATTTTCAACAAAATTTATCTTGTTTATAGACTGTCCTTTCCCGCCGCCTAAAGCGTCAGCTTTTTTCTTCATGTCTGTCTTCACAGAAACCAGAGCAGTGCCTGGCACATGATAGGAGCTTCAGAAACATTGGTTAACCAACTACATGAATGAATGAACTGATTAAGTGAAGGAATTATCAGATGGATGAAAAAACAAAGGAACTTTCTCATGGAGGGATGGAATGCAACAGGACTTCCAAGGAGACAGAAAAGGGAACTTTCCAAAGCCCCTTTCCTTCCAGGTTCCCTTGGGCTCAGAGGCACTCTCTTCCAGCCACCCCTCTGTGGAGAAGCCCCGGGGCGGACAGTTGTGGCGGGGAAGGAACCCTGGCCTGGGAGCCTGGCAGCAGGCTCCAACCCTGCCCCCGCCTCCAGCTCTGGGACTTTGGAGAAACCCTTCCCACTCATTTGTCCCCTTGATTTTTTTTTTTTAAGTTTATTTATTTATTTTGAGAGAAATAGAGAGACAGAGACAGCGTGGGGGGGGGAGCATAGAGAGGGAGAGAGAGAATCCCAAGCAGGCTCCCACTGTCAGCCCCAAGAGCCCCACTGACGAGGGGCTCGAACCCACAAACCACGAGATCATGACCTGAGCCGAAATCAAGAGTTAGAAGCTCGGTTGGTTACACTCGATTTTACCAGCGTCTCCACTTAGGCTGCTGGGCCCTGACTTTCTTCCGTGAGGGGTTGGCGATGAAGGGACAATTCATTCACAGGGCATTTAAACTCTGTGGGTGTAACTCCAAGGGCACAGGAGCTATATTTTCAGCCTCTGAATTTCCTCCAGAAGGGCTTGTAGCAACAGACATTCCCCCCGCTCCGCTCCGTGGAGCAGGTCCACTGGGCTCTGGCCTGTGTCGGCTCATGTTAACACTCAGAGCTCGTGCGGGTGTCTGCACCCGCCTCTGTGGGACCCCGTGTCCCATCTGCCACAGCAATCTTGTGTTTCAGTCTTCAGTTCTACTCTAAATATACAAGCTCTCTCTGAACATTTCACGGGAGTGTCTTGAAGGAATCCAGGGACATTTTTCTTCAACCTGCCTGAAATTTGTTTTGGCAGAAGTTCTGAAGGCTGCTGTCTTGAGAGATCGGGCTTTTGTTAAGTTATAGGTGTAATTTCAGGGAGGTTGAATAACTCGGGCCAAAGTTGGAATGTCCTCCCATCAACTCTGCCCTTGAATCTCTACCCTTCCTGCAAGGTCCTACTCCAGTGCCATCTTGTCCGTGAAGCCTTCCCACATCATCACCCCAAAAGGGGGCTCTCTTCCTCCCAAGGCTGTATGGTGGCAGAACCGGCCAGGGGGATCCAGACAGATAAGGATTTGAACGCCGGACTTTGCTCATGGGTCACCCTGACCCAGTTCTCTAAACTCCTTGAGCCTTAGATTCCTCAACTATAAGTGGTGGGAGTGAAAATAATGGTAGCTAACATTTACTGCGTGCTTGCTGCTGGGTACCATGTTTCATAATTTGCATTACCTGTTTTATTCAATCTTCTTAAGACCCCTGTGGGACAAGGCATTTTACTACCTGCTGTCTTTATATATAAGGAAATGGAAGGTCAAGTAGAATGATACTTTATACCTCACTGGGTAAGAAAGATGAAATTTAGGGGTGCCTGGGTAGCTCAGTCGGTTAAAAGGGTCCAACACGTGATTTTGGCTCAGGTCATGATCTCATGGTTCATGAGATGGAGTCCTGTGTGGGGCTGTGCACTGATATCACGGGTCCTGATTGAGATTCTCTCTCCCTCTCTCCCAACCCTTCCCCTGCTCATGCATTCTCTGTCTCTCTGTCTCTCTTTCTCAATAAATAAATAAATACTTTAAAAATAAATACTTAAAAAAATAAATATATGGATTGTGGCATTCAGCAAGCACTTACTAAATGCAAATTCTTTCTCCATCGTACCCATTAAACAGCTTGAGTGTGTCAATTCTCATAGCACTTACAACGCGTCGCCTTCTATAGAAGTGGTGAGATCGTCCCCTGCAGGAAATGAGGGCTGGTTTATAGAATGAGCCAGGCTGGGGCTCATGCCCTTGGACATGTTAGTTAATCTTTACGAACCTTGCTCTTCTCAACTATAAAACGAGAGTAACAATGTCCTCAAGAATTCACTGAACCTGTATACAAATACAGTCTAAAATAATTCCTGGCACATAATAGCTATTACTATTATCATTTATCATTGATATTCAAATCTATGTTTCTCTGTAGTTTGAAGTTTCCTGAGGAGTCAAACAGGCCTTTTTTCATCTTTGTACGTGTTTGTGGCCTCATCCTATACCTTGTAAGCAAGAAACATTGCTTCTTAAAGCGCATCCAACAAGCCACCTGCTCTAGAAGACCCTGAAATCTTGTCAAAGGGAAGGTGCCGGAGCACTTCCCCAAACTGAATGGATCCTGATCTCTGGCAGTGGCCCAGGATTTGTGTCTCAACGAGCTGCTCAGGTGAGTTTCGTGGACACTGAGGTTCCAGGACCACTCTGGTAGGGGCACCAAATGTCTACAAGTGTAATAAACAGATGGGTGGATGATGAAACCAGTTTACGGAAGTGTGCATTTTTAAAAAGTAATGGAAAGGAAAAAAATACCAGTAGTGCTAATAATTTTAGGTTCAGAAGACGCTGGTCTTCCTCTTTGGCATAGGGTTTTGAATCTCAGTGGCTCATTTGGCTTGTCTTTGCCCCGAGTGCTGCTTCAGTCCATTTCTTTGTAGGTGGGGTTAGTCATCTATTTAGGCAAGGGAACTCACTGGGCTTTGGGCATTTCCTGAGAATGAGCTGTCTCCAGCGGACTCATCAACAACATACACTCCTACACACCCTGGGTGCCTGCCCGTTAGTATCGTCCCAAAGCTCTACTGAGATGAGCTAGGTTCATGGAATCCATAAGACATGCAAATAGCTACAAACTTCAAAAAATACTCTAATAGTTTTTCATTGGGATATAAATCTTTTTTGGCTTCAACATTTTACCAAAGAAAAAAGATGTTGAGTCACATGAATCACATAGAGAGATATTTTGGATTTCTTTTCATACCAACTAGCTCCCTTTTTTTTAAGAGCATTTCTGGGGCGCCTGGGTGGCTCGGTCGGTTAAGCGTCCGACTTCGTCTCAGGTCATGAACTCGTGGTTCCTGGGTTCAAGCCCCATGTCGGGCTCGGTGCTGACATCTCAGAGCCTGGAGCCTGCTTTGGATTCTCCCTGTCTCTCTGCTCCTGCCCTGCTCATACTCTGTCTTTCTCTTTCTAAAAAATAAATGTAAAACATTAAAAAAAAAAAAAGGAACATTTCTGAAGTCACCCTTAAACAAAAGATGGTTTTTCTTAAAGACTTGTCACACCAACGTTTCAGTAGAAATGCTACCCCTTTAAAACAAAAGGGAGGAAAGACATAATCGTGATGTGGTCAGCCGAGCAATAAATTAAATTCACCTGGCAGAGTTGGTCTTCAAGTCTGAGGAATGTAAAAGAACACGTTTCTAGTGAATGAAGAAAAAAAAAAAATCCGCAGAAAGACAGAGACCAGTTCTGAAACATGAAAAGAGAGGTTGGAGTTCCAAACCCTGACTCCAGCGTAATGCGCATGTCCGGGTTAAGAGTCATACTCCCTGGGTAATTTCCATACTAAAAGTGCAGCCTTTTACAAGCCAAAACAAAAGCTGTCAAGCCCAACAAAACCTAAGCTAGTTTAATACCCCCCCCCCCCCCGCCTCCCGCAACAGAAAAGGAAGATTATAACAACCTAGAATCGAATCCGGTTTTCATTAAAAGTTACTGAATTTTAAATTTTGGGGGGAGTCGGGTTGTGTCACTAGACACTAAAATGGCTTCTTCTAGGACGTAATAAATTGCAATTTGCCAAAAAGCTCAAAGCCCACAGTTCTATAGGGTTTGTGTGGTCTCAGCTCTAGCACATTTCTTATCCCTCTAGGCGTCAATTTCTTCATCGGTAAAACTAGAAACCGAACCCTGCCTCTTTCCAAGGGGTGAGGGTGAGGATTCTATGTTATTAGTGTCCGTAAAGTGCCTGGCTTACTAAAATGCCAGTTATTATAATGGCACACGCTTCAGCTTGGGGACTAAGATTTCTACCTCTATTGGAATGGAGAAGTGACGCTCCCGACTTCGATTATAATGAGATGTTACATTGTGTCGCCCTGGCAGGGGAGCCAAAGCCAAAGGAGAAACTGAAGAACGTGGAAGTAAAGCCAGTTAGCTGAACAGCAGGGAGTGTTTGATGTACATGAGCTGGGTAAATCTTAAGGGAGAGGGTACTTTTAGACATGCCTCATGTCATCAAGACGTTTCTACACCAATAATAAATCATTGTCATGTACTTAGGCAATAGCACCAAGTGCAACACCAGACTTCTCTGGGCGCTGGTTTTTAGGAATAAAGGCCATCTGTTAGCTGCTTTCCCTCGGAGGAATACCCAACACTGGGTCTGAGTTTTTATGTTTGTGCAGATGACATTGTGATAGTGAGAGAGTGCGCGTACTAATTTCTGCTTTCTGTTTGGCAGAAAGACCCCCGAGAAGATAAAACTGCTGTCATAAAGACACGCGATTGAAAAAGAGCCCTCCACCTCTCCACGCTGAACTTCAAACTCTGTTCAGAAGGGCACACACGCTTCGCCTTGGCTTCGAGGACACGGTAGCCCTACTTCCCTTTGGTTGCATTTGCAAGAGTAATAATTCATAAATTTCAACCAATTCCATGGTTTTTCCTATCACTGACTCTCTGGATATGGTTCGGGGTGTTTTACTTTTCGACTTCGATGTAAATGTGTTGCGGGTGTGAAGTCTCCTGCTGGGCGGGATTACAAAGCAGGGCGGCCATGAAGGTTCTGGGGAACCACGCCTATGGTTTTCCATTACAAGCAGGCGAACCAAGCGGGGACCAAATCTGAGATCTGAGAGAGAAGAGCCTGTGCTCCAGGAAGCTGCCCCAGCATCCGAGAAGGATGCATCGGGGGTAGTTGGGGAAGCTTGGGGATCAGAGAGATGTCTGCCCTGAAAGGAGCCCAGTCCATGGGGAAAGTTTTATGTAAGGAGAATGAGTGGGGGGTGGGGGGGGGGTTTGACATAATGACTAGTCAGGATGAGAGAGCTGAGCTGGAAGAGTCTTCTGGAAGCTGAGAGGTCATCGACACCATGCTCATTCTTAAAAAAATTTTTTTAAACTTTGTTTTAGAGAGAGAAAGAGCACAAGCAGGGGAGAGAGGCAGACAGAGAGAGACGGAGAGAGATAGAGAGAGAGAGAGAGAGAATCCCAAACAATCTCCATGCTCATTGTGGAACCCGACAAGGGGCTTCATCCCATGACCCTGGGATCATGACCTGAGCTGACATCAAGAGTCTGATGCTCAACTGACTGAGCCACCCAGCAACCCCCCACCCCCATGCCCATTATTTTAAAACAAACAAAAAGAGAGCTCATAAAGAAATGGTGGCCCTATAACACATGGACAGAAAGTAAATGAAATAAAAGAAAAATAAGCTTTGGGGCTCCAGTTTTAGTCATCAAGTTTCCTTTTCTCAGAAATGATGGATATGTTTCTAGAAAAACATACATTAGGGAAATGATCAGAAATGCTTCTAACAGAAGATGCTCCTCACTGTGTTGCTCCTATTAGTAAAATAACAGAAGCACATTAAACAGTGAACAATGGCAGAATTTTAAGTAGTTTAGCACATATTGATATAATGAAATTTTAGACATCTATTAAATAACAAGTTTCTAAAGAATGTTACATGGCATACAAATATCGTCATGTTGTACAATATTGTATGTAAGTGAAAAAGTAAGACATAAAACTGTGTATACAATTGGCTTTCATTGTGTGAAAGAAACACAGGGTATAAAAAGAAAAAAAAAATGGTTGGAAGTAAATACACCATAAAAGAAACGATGATACCCTATCTCGGGGTGATACGCTTATGAAAGATTTTTATTCTTTGTTTACATTTTTAAAAAAAATACTTGAAAAGACAATGAACACATATCCTTTCAGGAACCTGAGAAGCAGGACTTGAAGAAAGACGATGTGACAGACCCACATAGAAAGATAGCCTTTGGGTGCGGAAACCAATTTTCCTGCTCAAAACTACTTATACACACTACACCTGGACAACAATTCCAATTTAGCCTCCTGCAGCACGGCCACCGTGACCACCTCGATTCAACCTTACAGGAATCCCCCAAGCCCGCACCCCTCAGCTTGCCTCAGGAATGCACATGTCTGAGCCATTTCCCTCTGGCCATGTGGGGAACATCATTCGCGTATACCCAGAGTTGTAAGCAGTCCAAATCCTGACATTTTCTGTGGGTAAAAAGGAAGGGAAGGAGCTACGTGATGGCATGCATAGAATCACATATCCTCTCTTGTGCCATTACATTTTACCCACTTTCTGAAGGCCCAAGCCCTTCAACACATTGCTCCTTTCTTCCTCTCAAGAATTCGCCCCAAATCTGATACGTGTAGAAGATATCTCTCTGGCTCCCTTCCTTCAGCGGTCTCCCCTTCAGCATTCGGATATGTGGCAGGACAAGAAAATTGGTTTGCTTTACCACTTTTCTTTTCATTCTCTGCATTAAACTGTCTCTGGTTATTGTTTATCTGGCTCTGAGATGTTCTTCTGCCCGAAAATGAACTTTTGCCCAAACTGCAGATAGGAATACGAATTGGTACAATTTGGGGGATCACAAACAAACACGTATACACTCTTTTTTAGAAAAGAGTTGTTTATTTATTATGACAGCAAGAGAATGGGGGAGGGGCAGAGAGGGAGAGAGAGAATCCCGAGCAAGCTCCACACTCGTGGAGCCTGACGCAGGGCTCATTCTCACGACCATGAGATCACAACCTGAGCCAGTAGCAAGAGTTGGTCATTCAACCAACTGAGCCACCCAGGCGCCCCCATATACACTCTTAATTGTAAACACATATTCGCATGGGCACATATAGATTTACCTACCATATGTCAAGACTCTTGAGCTCATACTCTTTAACTTCAAAACTTCTGGGAATTTATTTAAACTAATCAGTCATGATTCATGAATAATAGTTTTTATCAGATTATTATTTATCATTGAGGAAAAGCCAGGAAGAACCTACACGTTTAAAAATTAGAGATTAGTTAAATGAATAATAGAGTCACAAAACGGTAGACTATGCAATTGTTAACAATAAGAATATTTAGCGCCCTGAAAATACTTATGATGTATTCGTAAGTACAGAAGCCAGAGTAGAGAATATTGTGACCTCAGTTTTGTAGAAAGAAAAGACAAGACAAAAAAGAGCAACAAAAAACCTATACAACAACCTGCAACTGTAGTGTCTCTGCTGACATTTCTGTGCCCTTTTACACTTTCCTAATTTTCCAAATGTTACACACAGAACATAGTATTACTTTTATAATCAGACAAAAAGAAGCTATTCAATATTTCTTCCCATTTAAATACTATTGTTGTCACATGAAACTTGGTTTAAGTAACCACGTTGAACATCATCCTTGATGATGTTGAACAATGTTGAACGATGTCCTTGGCGTTTTTTGGGTCAAACTCCAAAGCTTGGAGAAAAGGCAAGGAAACCAACATTTGTTGAGAATATACTATCTGCCAGACATCTTCCCAAGATTATTTTATTTAATTCTCCAAATGAGTCATCTGAAATTGATGGTGGACAGTCTCCCTTTAATCCCCCTTCATACCGTAATCTCTTTATATTGGAATATAATTCATCCAGAACATTTTCTCACAAGGTTCTTGTACAAAGTGATTGAAACCATGCTTGTAGTCTTCAGAATGGTGATCAAAATGATGATAATCGATGAGGTTGGGACCGGAAACCATTCTATGATGGTTGGGGTGTGATTCTTTGAAGGCATGGCAAGCAGCAGCCCCGCAAGGAAGTGCAAATGTTTCTGGGAAGGAACTCATTCAGGACACCAGGGATTGGTGTCTAAGACATCGATAACTTTCATCCAGCCTGGCCTCTGCAAGTTGTAAGCAGACATGTCGATGAAGAAACAGAAGCTGTCTTAAGGGAATCATGTCCCTTCTCCTTCCTTTTGGATCTAATCATTGCACCAAACTACTTGAGAAAATGCACCAAATTACGAAAGAAACATACATTCTTCTCTAATGCGTTAAATGACCAGAAAGCTTATGAGATGGGAGAAATGGGCACTAATTCTACTTTCCCCAAGAGCAGGAAATTTACTTATTTATTTTTTTCTGATTCTTTTTATTTTTTTTTAAGTTTTATTTAAATTCCAGTACAGTTAACATACAGAGTGATATGATTTTCAGGTGTACAATACAGTGATTCAACACTTCCATACATCACCCGGTGCTCATTACCACACATACATGCCTTAATCTGCCCACTGACCTCCCCTATGGTAACCATCAGATTGTTCTCTATAGTTAAGAGTGGCTCGCCTGTCTCTCTTTGTCTCTTTGCTGTTGGTTTTGTTTCCTAAATTCCACATATGTGTGAAATCTTATGGTATTTGTCTTTCTCTGCCTGACTTATTTCACTTAGCATAATTCTCTCTAGGTCCATCTATGGTGTTGCAAATGGCAAGATTTCATTCTTTTTGATTGCCGAGTAATGCTCCATTATATATATATATATATATGTATGTATATATATATATCACTTCTTCTTTATCCATTCATCCATTGATGGACATTTGAGCTCTTTCCATACTTTGGCTGTTGTTGATAGAGCTGTTATAAACATTGGGCTGCATGTATCCCTTCGAATTAGTATTTTTGTATTCTTTGGGTAAATACCTAGTAGTGTAATTGCTAGATTGTAGGGCGGTTCTATTTTTCACTTTTTGAGGAAACTCTGTACTGTTTTCCAGAGTTGCTGCACTAGTTTGCATTCCCACAAAACAGTGCAAGAGTGTTTCTCTTTCCCCACATCCTCATCAACACCTGTTGTTGACTTTAGCCATTCTGATGGGGTGAGGTGATACCTCATTGTAGTTCTGATTTGCATTTCTGTGGTGATCAGTGATATTGAACATCTTCTCATGTGTCTGTTGGCCATCTGTATGTCATTGGAAAAATGTCTATTCATGTCATCTGCCCATTTGTTTCTTGGGTGTTGAGTTTTATAAGTTCTTTATATATTTCAGATACTAACCTTTATAGGATTTCATCTTTTTGAAGAGTTGATAGTTTAGTTTTGACTTGTAAAATCCTTTGCTCCTCCTAAAGCTGGGTTTTACAAGGAAAGGAAGACTTGATTGTTTTTAAAAAAAATTTTTTTTAATGTTTATTTATTTTTGATGGAGAGAGAGTGTGAGCAGGTGAGGGGCAGAGAGAGGGAGACACAGAATCCGAAGCACAGAGTCTGACGAGGGGCACGAACTCACGAACCGAGAGATCATGACCTGAGTCAAAGTCAGGCGCTTAATCGACTGAACCACCCAGGCGCCCCAGAAGACCTGGTTTTTATAAATTACTTCCTCCATCAATTCAAAAACCTGGATTCTTCCCAGCAGTTGAGTTAAAAGGAAGTTTTCATATAGAATTCTTTCTTCTAGTGACCATAGAAGTGGAGTTTAATATTCAGGGACTGTGTACCTCATTTTCTGGGGAGTTTCATTTATTAGGAATGCATCATTAGTCAGCTTATTGGGGAATGTTTCCAAGACAGTGTGGCCGAATAATATCTTACCCCCAGCTGGACGGGAGTAAAACAGTCTTTACAATTATATGGTGGAAAAGTAATGCAAGCTTTATTTAGGCACACTTGGGCCTTGACAACTTGCAGAATTAAGGGACCCAGGGAAGGTCTGGAACTTCTGTACGTGAACATGGAGGCCATCATTAGAATTGACACCTGGGTTTGGTATCCAAACGCCTCAAGGAAAGAACGATTACAGACCACAATAGGACAAGATGGATTCTCTCTGCATACCGCTCTTCACCCAACACTTTTATCATTGCCAAGAAGAGAATTATAAATCACTCCTGATCATTCTTCATATGTTCCCCAGATTGTAGTTCATTTTCCTGAGCCTCAACTTACTGCACTTTGCTGGACCGTAAGCCCAGAGTGGGATATTGAAACCAGGCCCGTCTCTTTCAGAGCTCAACGCTGTGTAGTCCAACTCCGTGGCTGTGCCGGGGGGCCAGGTCTGTGCATGGGCCCTTTCACCAAAACTCATCCTCAAAACTCCCTGGATCCTGAAGCGAGATGATATCCTGTGTGGCCCCTGCGTGGCTCATGATCAGTTTAGGGGAACCCTCAAGACATCCACTCACCCCTGCCTCGTTCTGCCTACTTCAGAATCCACACACGCAGTGGCTATGTGACGGGGGTATCCTAAAGCTGGGTGGGACCAGGAAAATCTGTTGTCCTGACAACCTAAGGATGCTTTTACCTCTTAGCGCAAGTGCAAAAGGGTAATGCAGGTGGCTGAGTAGACGTGGACCATTAGCTTCTTTCTTCCGAGGACAAGCGATCACTAGTTGTGGTCTTTTGTCCACAGTGAACTTGAATGATAGGCGGTAGGGGCCCTTCGAAGAATAAAAGCATTTTTAGGCCTGGAGAAGACAAGAGTGGGAAAAAGGTAATATTTTAAAAGTCTCTTGAGTTTGAAGTGGAGACACAAGGGAGACAGGATCAAGGAGGTCCTTCTATGACCCTGGTGATGCCTATTATTGGTGATAATTCAAATGCTTGATCGCCTCACTCTATTAAAAGAAGGCTGCAGTTCGGTTGTGTCTCCAGAAATTACAGATATAAAACAAAGTTGGAGCGTTGCAAACGGACCTGACTTTGTAAGAGGCAGCAACAGCATTTGAAATTTAAACAGCAGTCATGGCAATTATTTCACAAAAATAATTTGTCAGGGGAAGCAGAAAGAAATCTAACTGAAAAAGAATAAGGTGCCACATAGTTTTTTTACAAAACACATTTAAGAATGCCTTTCGGGATATCATAATAAGCATCAGGAATATAATACAGGGACTGGGCATGATAGGCAGAAGCAGGAAAATAAGTAAACAATTATTCAATGGGCCAGATTCTATGGCGGTGGGGGGGTGGTGAATAGGGAAGAGCCAACTGATAGTGTTCACAGAGAGACCTCCATGTTCTTGAAATTTCTTGCCTCCCCCAAAAAACCATATCCATTTGGGGGTAGATTTCAACCAGGACCCAGTCTTTGTATGACCCTTACTTCAGGCAGGAAGTTCTGAAATGCACCTCCTATCAAACCTTGCACGCTTCACTTCCCGAACTTTCTCCTGTTTATCTTCGTTCCTGGCTGCCAGGGCCAGATAAAGTTTCGCACCGCTGAGGGCAGGTGCCAATCTTGATATAGCATGTATAGATCAAGTATGGGTCATTAAGTCAGAAGTTGCTAACTGTCACTGATGCATTAGCAAACCAACAAAAACATTTACCAAGCACCCTCTGCATGTAAGGCTTAATACCATAAATATACAAATGAATTTAAGGCACTATCAAGGAATCAAGGAAACGATGAGCTCTATGTAGAGCCGACACTGAACATTAGCTCTTGGTAGGTGTTGTTAACTTTTCATGGAGATAAACATAAATGTCAGGATCAGGAAGAACCACCAAGTTCAGTAAAGGGGCACTAAATCACCAGGGACTAGAGTGGTCACTGCACCTTCAGGAAATATGGAGATGTGAGGGAGGAAGGGACCTAACAAACACACATCGATTGGTAACATATTATGGGTCTCAGGCTCCTTGCGTTTATTCTCTCATTTTTAATCCTGTCACCAATTATCCGAGGTAGACTCTGTCCTTAAGTGTACGGATGAGAGCACGAAAGCCTGAAGCTGCTTAAAAATTTGCAAAGGTCACAAAACTAGTGCACGGAAGAGACGGATTTTGAACCCACAGCCAGTTGAGTTCATAATCTTATACTCTTCGCTTCACTGGGAAGGATATCTGGATTTGATAGGCTGAGAAGAGGCCAGAGAACAAGTTCCACCCAGTTTGGCCTGTATTTTCGAAATATGTGCCGGCATAGATAGTTGAAGTTAGTTCTGAGGTTGTTCTGAGCCCTCTTAGTAAAGTGGTGCAGAGAGAAATACGGCAGCGAAACACATAGAGGTGAATGCCACCATTGGGTTTTCGTTAACATTTGATTTTACATTCCCCCAGAAGCAGACCCAGAGACAAAGATTCAAATGCAAAGAGTGTATAAGGGCAAGCAGGAGATACTGATGGAAAAGTGCGGGAATAAGGCAAGGAAGAGAATGCACATAATGGGCGGGCATATTAAGCCAGAACACCACCATGGATGACTGGAACTTAATCTCGTGGGGTATCATCGTTTTAAAAAATTGTTTTAATGTTTATTTACTTTTGACAGAGAGAGAGAGAGAGAGAGAGAGAGAGAGAAAGAGAGCATGAGCAGGGGAGGGGCAGAGAAAGAGAGAGACATAGAATCCAAAGCAGGCTCCAGTCTCTGAGCTGTCAGCACAGAGCCCGATGCGGGGTTCGAACTCACGGACCGCGAGATCATGACCTGAGCCAAAGTCGGACGCTCAACCGACTGAGCCACCCAGGCGCCCCTCGTGGGGTATCATCTGAAAAACAGCACATAACACAAATCTCAGAAGCATCTACCCAAGGAGTCAGAGGGCTGGAGGATTTAGACACCTGTTTCGACCAGTCACTGGCTAAGAGCTGTGGCAGAGGGGTGGCAGAGTGGGGGTAGTTAATTCCATGGTACTTCTTGTCTACTATGTGCACAAACAGAGCCCCATCTGAGGCTTGGGGGGGAGCCCCAAGGGAAAGTCACACAAACACAAGAAACTGGCTGTCTTGAGGGACCTAGGTAAGGCCCGAGGGATATGGACAGAGCACGGAGAGCACATGCTATAAATATCAGCATCTTTGATGTAGGGTTTGTGATATTCTTTATTAGCCCACCCCTTTTGATGTGTATGATTACGTAGACCATTGTCTCTCAAACTTCAAAGTGCATGAGAATCACTTGAGCGGTTTGTCAACCGAGCAGGTTCCGGGACCTCCCCCATTGAAATTAAGATCCATGGTTCAGAGATGGAGTCCAGAAATTTGTGTCATTAGTAAGTATCCTTGGTGATTCTGACAAACATGGTCTGTGGATCACACAGTGAGAAACAGTGCTGGAATCTCCATGCACTACATGGAAAACAGATAAGCAAGGGGGAGGCCATGTGATACAGTGAAAAGAGGTTGGTATTCGGATCAAGATATCCTTGGGTATAAATGCTGGTTCCATTACTTAGTGACCTTAGAAGAATAATCTCATCTATTTGTTTCTTTTTACCTCTAGGATGAAGAGAAAAACACCCACCTAGACTGTTTCCTATGAGAGTTAAATGAGCTAACCTCATTATGAGCTAGCCTCAATATGTGGCTTATGTTAAGGACTCAGCGTTAATTCTCTTTCTTTTGCGTGTTTGTTTCTCAGAAGATTGAAATCTGTTGACGAAGTGATGCCAGTGGCGTTTAATAATTAATGCTGTTTGATGAATCATACTTGATGAGGAGAAAACGTGATGATAAAGTAATGCAGACTTTGGCTTTAAATTTTCCCCAAACTTTCTCATCGCACCTAAGTTGGGTTACTTGTTGCGTTGGAATGGCATCACATAATGAGTACCATGGGGCTAGAAAGAGAAGTGTCCACATGCCAAGAAACAGATCAGGTTGTTCTTCCTCCAGACTCTCATCCTTAGACACTGACTTTCCATACTTAGAAACTATTTGGTTGATTGGCTCTTTGTGTTCCTAGAGAAGATATTTTCAATATATGAGGAAAAAAAAGGGAAGGTGCCAAGGGAAAGATTAGGGACAAAATAGACTATGATTTTGAAGAGATCATACTTATTTATTTCACGATGTCATCATGCCCAAACTGAGCGACAATGAGGATGCATTTGGGACTGTAATGGTAAGACCACAACATAACTCGCAAGAGATGAGGATCGGAGCACAAGGCAACATGCTTCGTACTTAATAGGTCCTTGAGTGTTCACTGAATTCAATGACATCATTCATGACAGAGTCACCTTTGTGCTTCTCCGGGTTCTCTGGGGAGTTCACTCCCTGGGCCTCATCTTTCTCTTAGTCACCTAGTTTGGCTTAAACGGTAACCAAATCTGTCTGGCTTCGGGTAAATGGCTTCTCCCTGGTCCTTAGAAATATAAAGGACAGTGTACCAATGCATGAAGATTTGTTAGCTGCTCCGCAGGTCAACTGACTTAATCTCATAAACAAGACATGCCCAGGATAAGAGTGAAGATTTTGAAAGAAAAACTTTCTTATAGATGTGAGTCCTGATATGGACCACAGAGGTCTTTTACCGTAGAGTGCGCCACTGCTCACGAACATGGCGCAAGAGCACGTGTTTCTTCAAGCTCAGAAACGTGAGATACGCAGTCCACCATCTTAACATGACCAGAGGAACTGACGCTGCTGGGCATGCGGCCTACAGCACAAGCCACCCTAGTACACTGCACTCCCAAAGCAGTCACTTGCCCCCTGCTTACACAGGAAAGCTAGAGTGGTCTGTTGGTAGAAGGATGGGATGGAGGGCCGAAGCCTGGTTTTAGTCCGTGTCTGTCCTCCTCTTGCTAAGGGACCAAGGTCAAGCCACATCTCTACACTGTCATTTTCTCTAATGTCAGAGGAAGGAGTTGGATTAAATGATCGTTAATCTCTCCTCCTCCCCGGAGGTGATTTTGCGAACGAAAAAAATCAGGGTAACCAGTAATAAGTACACCTGACTCTCATTATTTGCATTAGGTATGTCCTCTAAGTAGCTGGGAACATTGAATTAGCAAATGGCGATCCACGGACCCCGGGGAAATATAGGGTTAGGTTCCGCTGAGCCCCCTGATCATCATTTTTATCAACTGATCAATAGGTAACCTGGTTTTATGTGTTTTCTATTTAAAGACACGTAGATATCGTTGATTTATTAACATTGAGGTCACAGCCAACGGCACCGTTCAAGCACGGTAACTGGTGCTTGAACAAAACTTTTCTAACGTGTGTGTCTTGTCCGTAAGGTGCCTCACAGGGTTCTTGTGCTGAAGAGCAGCACCCAGCATCTCAGCACTTCATTCGGGGGCCGACTGCAAATAGATGAAATCACCAGCAAGAAAGTACAAAGTGCTTAAAAACATGGCACTGAAAAGCCCGTGGAAAGGACACTTATTTCCAGTATAAGAGCTGAAACGGGACGGCACAGCACCGCCTTGCCTGACCTCAGCTGGGACTATGGGCATAAGGCTAGTCAAATTTTTTGCTGCTCTGCACATGTCTGGAAATGACAATGAAAAGCACCACAGATGCACATTTGGAAGTTACAAAGAAATTTTAGTGAGTGTCCCAAATTTGTAAACGCAGAATCCATGAATAATGAGAATCAACTGTACGTGAAAAAATAAAAGCAAATTATTTTTGTTATTTCATAGTCTCTTGCTTCTAAAAACAGCAGACTTTCTTCAAACCCTTAACTTAAAGCAGTGTCACAATCCCCCGCGTGTTGGGTAAAATTACAAGTCTATCTCCCAGATGGGGCAATGTGGGCGCGAAGCAGCTCCCCAAATGTCCGGAGCAATTCTACCAAGCCAGGATAATTCAGGAGTGTGAAACTAATCCTGCGTTGGGCGCACTGGGGCTGTCCTGTTCCTGCTCAGTGACGGACAGAAGTGATGCTCCCCCTTTCAGTACCTGCTAGCTAAGTCCTGGACTGAGGCTCTGTAGTGCGTGCGTAAAAATTGTTCTGGGACACACCTTCTGGAATTCTAGCAAGCGACTCTAACTACCGCCCTGTCACTTTGGCCTGGAAGAGTTTTACCTGAGGATTAACCGGTCATTCTTTCACCATAATTTGTTTCTTCCGGAAATGGCATCACTGACATTTTACCCCTCCCCAGTACACAGCCTCAGCTCCCTAGCCTCATACCGAGGACTTTCTGGCCTCACCCAGGAATGATACCATTCGTTTTCCGGAGGGCAAGTATAACTTTCTATGCATCGTTCTATGCATCGTTTTATTTTTTATTTTTTTTTCAACATTTATTTATTTTTGGGACAGAGAGAGACAGAGCATGAACGGGGGAGGGGCAGAGAGAGAGGGAGACACAGAATCGGAACCAGGCTCCAGGCTCCGAGCCATCAGCCCAGAGCCCAACGCGGGGCTCGAACTCCCGGACCGCGAGATCGTGACCTGGCTGAAGTCGGACGCTTAACCGACTGCGCCACCCAGGCGCCCCCTATGCATCGTTTTAAATGTCTTATTTATTTTTGAGAGAGCACAAGCACAAGCGGAGAGAGAAAGGGGCAGAGGATCTGAAGCGGACTCTGTGCCGACAGCAGCAAGCCCCATGCGGGGCTTGAACTCACGAACTGCAAGCTCAGGACCTGAGTCTGGACAATCAACTGACTGAGCCACCCGGCTGCCCCCTTCTATTCATTTTTAAAAATTCTGCTCTCTGCCTCACAGTGTGTGTAGCAGTGCCTGGTGCATAGAGCTCGCTGTGAACACACAGGTGAAATGGAATTCTACTCCACGGTGAAAATTTCCCCAACGTTTCCAACCGCTTGTAATTGGAGGGAAACAACCCTGTGGAGTCTCTTCGGACCTGCTAAGCACTTGCTATTACCCCATCTCCCTTAATCCTCAACGGCCCTGCAAAAGTATTCTTCGTCCCACGTTATAAAAGGAGAAACAGGTCCAAATGAATTCATGTAACTTGTCTAAAGTTACAAAGCTAGTAAATGCAGATTTACTATGACCGCAGTTGAAAGCCTGTTTTTCCCTGCGAGCGATGGCTTTGTTTATTTGTATCACTAATGTCTTATATCTCCCCAGCTGAAGCTTCACAGATAATTTCAGTTGAAAAAGAAATTCTGCTGCTGATTGCCGAGGACTTGAGCGGTGGACAAAAAGAACTGTGGGAGATCATAGGGATCGGGCAGTATTCGGGTTAAAAAGAACGGCCACTTACCAGCTGCTCTATGAGATTGACATAAAAGTTTCTCTGCCAAGAAGCAAGAATGTAGTCATGCACTGGGAGAACAATTTGCTGATGTTTATCTTTTAAGAAAACGGAGGTTAACGAAAAGAATGTATCACAGGTTGAAGACAAACTACCATCTCAGAAAAGCTGAAACATAATTCACAAAATGACCTTTATTTCACATTCATCAGCTTTGAACTAACTACACACCTTCTCTATTATCTCACAAGAAGATAAATAATTGGCCGCCTCTTCTCTCCATTAGAAGCTGTTGGACACTGTTGGTCTGTCTGGAATTGAGCAGATAATACCACCCCCATTGTATAGATGATGTTCAAAACATATTAAGTTTTTCTCCAAAAGATTCTTGTGCACCAATTATGGGCCGAACATTGCAACTAGCAGTTAACCCTGGATTTGGTGACTTCTTAAGATCCCTCTCAATCAATAGTCTATTCTTTTCTGTGACTAGTCTAAAGACGATCAGATTCTCCCAAAATTTATGAACCCATCTAAGGTCATTGGAAGAATCTATAAACCCATGAAGGAGAGACTTTTTTCTTTCGTTTGACCTCTGCTAAAACTATATTTCCAGCATTGTTGGGGCTAAGATTCTTCCCTTTAAGATCTACTTGTAACAGCATATTGATTGAGCATTATGAAACCCTTATAAGGGGTTTAGGAGCTCATTTTACCCATTCCTAGTCCTCTTTCTAACACCCATACTTAGATTTAACACCTCCAGTGATGAGGATTGCTCCTCTGCCTGTGCCATTTTAAGAAACTCTTCCTGGTATTTATTTAAAAACCGTCTTCCAGTGACCTTTACCTATAAGTCATAACCCTTTGTTATTGAACCTGGAAGTATAGGTCCAGATAGTTTTGAAAAATGACTCTATGGTATAATCATAAGCCCAGGGCAATACTAGTTTATAAGCATTTCTCTGGTTTCCAATCTGGTTTAGGACGTGTCCCAGACTTTTCATTGTATGATGAGATTTTACTAGAACAGTTGCCTTAGAATAATTTGTGATTAGTTGGGTGGGCTTCCTCCCTCTTTGTTCTTCCAGCTCTACCACGGTCTCATCTAGCCGTGGGTAAGGATGTACTCGCCGTGCACAGGGCTCTTATTCTCATCTGTGGCTAAATCTGAAAGATGACCAGTGATAAGTCGTCTCTTCTCCTGATCCTTAGCACCTCCCTTTCAGAAACAGCTTGCTGATGAAATGAAGCCTGCTCAGACACGGGCCCTTGGGTGCTGCTGTCTCCTTCCAGTCTCAGATAGTTCTGGGAACAGTCAACACTCTACTGGTGCACAACTCAGTTGTACCGTGACGGGTGGCTGCAAAATACATGAAACCACCAGGTCACAGTCAGCAGGGGGACTGTGCATGAGAAACATGGTAATTTATAGTTTAGGTACATGTGGAATAAATGAAGGGAATAGAGGCAGAACAACCCTGTCTGCGAAGCAGGACGAGAGTGGTTTGAACAGTTTAGGTACTGTTGTTTTATCATTTATTGTACAGTGTAAAATCTACAACTGTTTATTTTATTGCGTGACAATGTTCTTTTATTTTGCAATAAAGACTTTTAGCAGCAATACATTTTTTAAAAAAGGAAGCCTGTGTGTAGTTGAAGGATAAGAAGCGAATTTTGATGGCTCAAGAAAGTTAACGATGAACTTGTGCAAAATGTGTCTTACTTAACATTTACCCTCCGCCATGGGGCCTCAGGGGTGTAGCTGACTGCATGGAAACCAGAAGGCCAAGTCTGCTGGAGAGGCATCAGCAGTTACTTCAAAAGGTAGTATATAGTTTATAAAGACTGTGCTCTCTTTACAACCACAGAAAGTCCCCTTCGTATCACTCCAAGAGATACAACTTTTCATTTAGATCCAATGGCTATTCTATGTCACTTTCACTCTATTTTTTTTTTTTTTTTTGAGAGAGAGAGCACAAGCAAGGGAGCGGCAGAGGGAGAGGGAGAGAGAATCTCAATCAGGCTCCATGCCCAGTGAGGAGCTCAACACAGGGCTTGATTTCACGACCCCGAGCTCATGACCTGAGCTGAAATCAAGAGTTGGACACTTAACCGACTGAGTCACCCAAGCACCCCGACTCGTGTTTTATTCCGAGATTTTTTTGTTCCTGAATTCATACTCAAGCAACAGCTGTTAGCGTGTGGCATCGTGAACAACAGAAGAAATTCACAGTAAAATGTGGGGTATTGTGCCAGTGTCATCAGATTCTACAAATAAAAAATTAGCTCATCCCAATTATGCTTCTTTTTCCCTCGGTTCAATGTAATCAAAGCCAACCTTGTAGAAATTCATTCTTTTGACAGTGTAACATTTGACATTATTGTGAATGTCAGAGAGTTAGCTAAAATGTTTGACATTGAAGATAAAATTACGTTTTGACAATGAGTACACAGCACAAATTTTGGTGAACCACAATGTTCTTAATAAATTAAGAAGCTCGTGAAGCAGAGAATTGGATATGATGTACAACATACCTCATAATTACATCCAAATAAGCTGTGATATTCTACCAAATGATATAGAAACTGTAGGGTCAGGGGTGCCTGGGTCACTCAGTTGGTTAAGTGCCTGACTCTTGGTTTTGGCTCAGGTCTTGATCTCACGGTTCACGAGTTCAAGCCCTGCATCGTGCTTGGAGTCTGCATGGGATTCTCTCTTCCTCTCTCTCTCTGCCCCTCCCATGCTCTCTCTCTCTCTCTCTCTCAAAATAAATAAATAAACTTTAAAAAAGTCTGTTAAAAAAAAAAAGAAACTGTAGTGGTGAAACTGTAAAACTGTGTTTTTAAGTATACAGAGTAACTAAATTCCATAATTTTTTGACAACGCTGATTTTAAATTTTAAGGAGGTACTGTGGCATGGCAATATGTGTTTTCTTTCTTTGCTATTTGAAATCAGCTTTTAAAAATGAGCTTTTGAAGAACTACTTTGTAAAGTAACCCAAGTGTCCTGCAGTAAAAAAAAAATACATATATATATATACATATATATGTAAGATTATTATATATATATTATATATATATATAAGATTTCTATAAACTGGAATTGAACTTTTCAAAATAAGTTGGAAATATTTAAGTCAAGTATTTGATGAATGGAACAGAAAAGTTCCATATACAAAGCATTTGAAGCTTTGTATATATTGTATTTACTGAACCGCTTTGAATATTTATGTTGAATATATTGAAAACAAACTTGCGAAGAGAAAGGCATTGACATGTATCCCTACAAAAACAAACAAGAAACTGATTGAATTAAATGGTGAGCGTTCAAGTAGTTTACGTAATAATTTTTTAGATCCGCAGGCACTAAAAACATTAATGGTAGTCAGCAAGGATTTGCTTCGTGCCAGCTACTGAGCAAAGCACGTCATACGCTTTGTCTTTAATATTCCCAAGTATGAAGGAACAGTAATAGTAAAAAGGAACAGTAATAACAATGTTATTATCCTGGGTTTTTTTTTTTTTTTTTGATGTGATTTTTGTTTGCTTTTTGTCTTTGTTTTTAGATGAAGAGTCTGAGCTGAAAAGAAAAGAGCCACGTGAATTTATCCCAGATTACGGAGCCGCCGGCAAAGCCAAGGAGCTGATGCATTTCTCTGTCCGGCAAAGCCAAGGAGCTGATGCATTTCTCTGTGACTCCAGATCTGTGTCACAGCCATAACACCGCAGCGTAGCTCCGCCAGCCAGTAATTGCTCAGTCCTTTGAAACCTATGCTTCACCCCTGACACTGTTACCAAACCTTAGTTTGCATTGTGTGTACTATAAAAAAAAGTACTCAAAGGTTTCCCAGGATTTATTTTCCAAATCCAAAAGTATATGGCCACATCAAACTTTTTATTGATTTGTGTTTAATTAAATGTGCTATCCCCTCCTGGTTAGAATCGCAATTCGCTTTTGGGAAGACAATAAAAGTTTCGTTGTTGTTGTTGTTTTTTTAACTCTTTCAATTTACAAATGAGGAATCTGGAACCCACAATGCTTCATGACATCCTCAAAGATACAATGCAAGCTGAAGGCAGAGCTGGGTCCAGAAGCCTTGAAGTTTAGCTCTCTCCCCTGGTACATTTCGCAACTTCAGACGGACCTTTCCGCCTCCCCAGGAAAGTTTAGCATGAGTCTGAGTCGTCACTCATAGCCACAGAGAACCCAACAGTGGTTTTGCAGATGTGGAAAGATCTTATGGTCTCTGGGTGTTCAGAGACCAGAAAATTGTAGGGAAGTCAAGAATGGCCGCTCTAGCAAGAAAGAAACACTCTTGAGAGAGCGCGGACTGGAGGAAAATAGGCACACTGACGTTGCTTATACTTTTATTAAAGTCCATTGTTTCTGAGAGAACATTGTCATTTGCAGGAAGCAAAGAGTGTAGGTCTGAAAGTCTTCCCTGACTCACTTTCAGAGAAATGAAGAACAGGACCCGTGTGGCTCCCAGCCACCCATGCTAACAAGAGGTCTCCTCAAAGGCCCTTTCCCTGGGTGTTCAGTTGATATCATCAGCCTAAAGTGTCTCCAACTGGAACTGGCTGCTCCCAGAAATCTGTCAGCTGAGTGTTTGGAAGAAACTGAGAAATCCTTGAAAAACATGAAGGGATCAAAAGTACTTATTAAAGTATTTTCAAAAGAGCTCTGGGTTTAATAAGAAGCAAATGAGATCAGATAGAGAGGAATCTGGAGACTGGTTCTGGTGTGGAAAACTCCTTGTGGCAAAGACCAGAAGAAAGGAACATACCAACGGGAACAGAGCTTATTTGGAAGCAGGGTGTTAGTGTGCAAGTAAATTGCTCTGCCCTTGAACCTGGAGGAGTGTGCAGAAGTAAGCAATTACTTAAACAGACACATCTTTCCTGAGAGATCTGATCCAAGGAAAATAGTGAATTATAACAAAAATTGTAAGGAAAAGAGAGGAAACACCCAGTCTTCTCTCTTAACTGAGAGCCTTTTCATGTCTCCAGAAGACTTGCAACCTAGAGTCCGGACCTTATTTATGCATTAGTCAGTTGTTGGCACTCTAACGAGTTTCATTAAAAGAAAGTTCTAGAAAAAAATATGGATTTTCTTCTCTCACCAGCCAGCCAGCCAGCCAACCAGCCAACGAACCAACCAGACAAAACTACCTTCTATACACTTTTAGAGTAAAATGTAATTTAAACGCACGTTATTATGTAGAACAATTGTCCATGGAAAAGAACATCCATTCACTTAATAAACTCCAAATCATTGACTAGGCCAGAAACAGCCAATGCCCAGGGCTACACAAACACTGACGCATCAGAACCAGCGTAGATTTCTTCCATAGAAAATTAGAACCCTGTGAGTCTCAGCTCTCTGCACTCTTAGTGAAATTTGGAAAAAAGGCCAATTTGTAGGGAGATATTTATCTCTAAGGGATTGACCAAACTGATGGCGGCAATCTTCTCTTTTAAATTTCAGGCGTATAATTAATGAATATGGTCAACTATAACACTAAAAATTAAAAATACAGAGAAACACCTAAAAACCTGATGTCCCCAGGATATGATGAGAGAGATACTTCATTCACAGCATGTAAGATCTTAAAGCGACATAATCACCTGGGCAAAAATGGCAGTATTTGCAAAAACTTGAATTTAAAAAGTTCATTCTCTTTGACATAGTCATTCCAGTTTAGAAATGTATTCTAAGGAAACTATATACACACACAGTCTTAGCTACAGAATTCTTCACTGTAGCTTTGTTTTATTTTTATTTATTTTTTTAATGTTTATCTTTATTTTTGAGGCAGAGAAAGACAGAGCATGAGCGGGGGAGGGGCAGAGAGAGAGCGAGACACAGAATCAGAAGCAGGCTCCAGGCTCTGAGCTGTCAGCACAGAGCCCGACGTGGGGCTCAAACTTGTCAACTGCAAGATCATGACCTGAGTCAGATTCTCAACCAACTGAGCCACCCAGGAGTGCCTGTAGCTTTGTTTTAAAAAGAAAAATAGGGGCTCCTGGGTGGCTCAGTCGGTTAGGCATCTGACTTCGGCTCAGGTCATGATCTTGAGGTTTGTGAGTTCGAGCCCCACGTTAGTCAGGCTCTGTGCTGACAGCTCAGAGTCTGCAGCCTGTTTCGGATTCTGTGTCTCCCTCTCTCTCTGCCCCTGCCCTGCTCATGCTCTGTCTCTCTGTCTCAAAAATAAAGAAACATTTAAAAAATTAAAAGAAAAAAAAACAAGAAATATCATAAAATTCAATGAAAGGGGATTGAGTAAGGAAACTATGGTGTATTCATTTGACAGCCATTTTTTGCAGCCATTAAATAACAGAACTTATGTATGTCATGAAATATATAAAAATAAATATATTTATATTTATATGACTAAAAGGTAAGCTAGAAGATAATATCACTGTATCCAAAATTGGTAAACAATATTAAGTATATACATGCGTATACTGAAATTTGAATGAAACGTATTTAAGTATTTATGGCAGTTATCTCTGGGTGGTAGAATTACAAGGGCTTTTTAATTGTTTTCCTCTATACTTCTATTTTCTAGATATTTGTACTTATAGCTGATACGTCTGATGCAGTATCCAACCTTCCCTTAAGAGCAAACAGCTGCTCTTTGGACACAGGTGACCTTCTGATTGGTCCAGGGGCAATTCTCTGACCCAACCATATCTCATCCTTGGGTTGGTTGGAGAACCTTGAGATGGCTTCATCTTTGAAAGGTGATGAGAGAAGGAAAAAAGAAGAGAGAGAGAGAGAAGAGAGAGAGAGAGAGAGAGAGGGAGAGAGAAATTAGGAGAGATAGTTGGTCCCTAAAGCTGCCTCCATTCTCATTTTTAATTGTTTCCTAATGCCAATCAAAGAAAATATGCACCTTATAATCAACCTCCCTTTCTAAAGATGGCTGATGTGTTTCTTGCAAACAGCTACAAAAACACAACAATACCAGAAAAACGAATCTATCATAATTAAGAGAAAAGTTAAATTGCATTTTGAAATAAATCTGTAGCAGGATAATACGTTTTTATGCTTTGTCAATTATAAAAAGATAACTAGACACACTTTTATATTCTTGGCGTTCTGTTGAGCAAAGTGTCATTTTCTCAGAGAGTTAAAGTTACTTGCTATGTGTGCTTCTCTGTTTTTATAATTCTGAGCAAATGACAATGTTGCTTTCCTTGAAACCTGGATAAGATTTTCCTCGTACATGTAAGTCTTCATCTTAGAGAAGTTCACTCCATATTCCACCTTCAATGCAGTTTTCCTTATTTATTAGTCCTTATTGGTCAGCATACCTTTCTGAGAATACACTTTTAGGAATGTTACTGGTCCTCAGTCCACTGTGTTTTGGAAACTCGGAGAATCCACCTGTCCTGCAAGCAGGGAATAATATATTAGAAGAGATTATTGAGTGGATGGATGGGTGGATGGATGGATGGACAGATGGAAGAGACTGCAATATTAATCAAGTGTGTTTTTAATGTCTAGGATATGCTTAGCACTGGGCCAGTCTCTGAGAAGCCATGTCAGTAAGAATCATGAATTCCATCTTTGAGAAGCTTAAAAGAATGTTATGTTGGACTGCAAGTCATTGTTAAGATCCTCCCTAAGAGCAATCTATCTTTATGAGTGGTTCATGCCCCGAAGGCAGGTTGGATCACTCTAAGATATGTGAAGCTCTGGAAAAATTTATCTATATAAATATAGATAACACCTGGAGTCCCCCAAATTAGTGTGTCAGCCCCATTCTGGAGGCCCGATCTCATGTGCTCCCACCAAAGAAATTCCACACCAGCCAGTGGGAGTGATCTACTTGCCATTTCAGCCTCTTGAGGCCCTGGGATGGCCCCATGGGTGGCAGGTCTCAGAGCTTCTCACAGCCCCTGGTTGAACCTACAAACGGGATAGCAGGTTGACTGAGATCCATGTGGGTTTCTATCTGGGCAGGGAAAGTCTTGCCTGGAGCATTGTGAGCTCCACCTGTTCATAGGCAGTAGAAGGGGACTGGAAAATGTTGAGGGAGACGCTTCAAAGCACAGACCTCCATAAGACATGGGGCTTGAGGCAGGAATCCTTATTTGCCAAGACTAATGGTGGTTCTAAAAGTAGGCATTTCTTTTTTTTCCAAATGCCCTTCCCCTGGACTCACTGTTATTCATTTTGTCACAAATGCCCACGGTGTCCAAGGCACTAAACATAATAAGTAATCATCTTGGTAATGGAAAATTCCACCTCCTTACCTAGAGTCTGACAAGCCATCATTGAATTTCCAAACAGCTTACCATCAATGACAGAAGTCTAAATACATACATACTTATAATTACCTTCCAAGGCTCCAAGCACATTAAGGGAGAGAAATATGAACTCTTGCCCCTATATTCATACTTTAATATTTTCTTCTGTTGCCTGATCATCTGGTTTGTGTGGGTCATGAAGGTGATGAGCTAGATGGCTTTCTCCTTCTAAATGAAGAGCCATCAACCAAATTAGAAGCACTGAGGTAAAAGCCAAGTAGTAAAGGCCACAGGCAGGAGTTAGAGCTGTTTGGACATGGAGGACAGAAGTGGGACATGGGGAAAAGTGTGGACTCTTGTGCACCCGTGTCCCAGACACAAAGAGAAACCACCAACAAATGCCGAAAGGGTCCTTTTCCTGAAATACCCGGGGACATGGGGTAACTCAAGCAGTGTAGATATAGGGCACAGGAGATGAAATGGAGTATGTAGTCCATTGAAGGGCCATTCTCCTCCTTTGCCGGGGAGGAAAGCAGAACTTTTTTACAGGGAGGATCCATGAGCGGAAATTCCATCTTGTGACTTAGCCACTTTGCAGGCACCGGCAGATGGTACCCTCTGCACAGGTATCAGTGTCCTCGGAGTAAACACTGGCAGAGACGACAGTTCCAAGGAATTTGCAAGACATTTTGAGGACATCAGCTATTCATAAGTGGGCTCCAGAGCAGAAAAACACAGCAGGTGCAGCATGGTTACTGTGGCTGACAGACATCAGCTTTTAATTATGCACAAGTTAATGTAGTGTTTAATACCGATCAAAAGTCTTCCTCCACTTCCCAGGAAAACGTTTCTTAGAAAAATGAAAAGAACTTGTTGTGCCTCTTTGAACAGATCGCTCGATCCTTTGGGGACTCATTTTCCTTATCACAGAGATAGTATGAGGACTAAATACACCCTGAAAGGCTGCTATGTCTTTTGTGTTACTAGTTACGTGTTCATTCTTTTCTGAGGGTCAACAATTATCACTGTGTTCTTTGGGTACATGTGAGGGTACAGTATCCTAGTTTTTAAAAAATGTGGGCTTCTTTTCTGGATCTTTCTTCTGGTTGCCAGTTACAGTGGTGAGTAATTATGTGCAAATGCACGCTCTCCACTGAAAGTTGTAAAAGGCAGAAAACTCATTTCTTCAGCGCCCTTGAAAAGCTACAAGACACTAATGCATGTCTGTGTGCCAGCAGTTTAGAAATGAAAATCTCCACATTCCTTGTGCCTGGTCTCATTAATTCTCCCCACCCCATTGGTGTTAAGGTTTTATAAATAAGCAAGACAGGATTGATTTGTTCCATTTCAGCAAACTGTAAAAGAAAACAGTCAAGAAATCACTCCCATCATCATCCCCCACTGCCTCCCCAGTGTGTTACTCTCTAAAACTGGGCAAAAGCCTTTCCCAATTAGGTGAAAGATGATTTCATTTCAGTAATCTTTAGAGAAGTTATTTCTGGTTTGTGCAAACATGCCAAAATAATGCAGCAGGCCTCATAAAGAGTCCACCTTGATTTCTCTCTGGCTGTGGGAAAACTCAAGATGTAGGAAGACCTGATTACCGTATTATGAGGATTTATGGTGTTTGGATGCACCTATGTGGATGTAGCCTAGAGGAATAGAAGAAACATGGAGGGAAGAATCAGAACACCTCGGGGTGTTGCGGGGGGCGGGGGGGAGGCGCTTAGAGGTGTCTGGTTCTGGGTTTACAAACGTTTTTAGTAACATCCTGGAAATTCCAGGCAAAGGTTGCCTTTTGGCTACGGATAGGGAGAGGGGCAAGAATCTTCAGCCAGAGCAGATCTACTTTTGCAGATTTCACAGTTGAGGCTTCCATAGATGATCAGTTTCACCCACCAATATAATCTAAAAACCTGTTGTTACATTGGTGGTTTGAATTCTCCCTCCGACTTCTCAGCCGATTCGTTCTGTCACCTCAACAGTTCCAGTGACAGGGCCCCCAAAGCACCCATCTTTGGACAGATGTTCCCTAAATTCCCTTTTAGCTCCATTAATCCATACCAATGTATGAATATAAACAGGAAATGCAATGGTGTGGACATAAATTGAAGCCGTTTGTCTAACATGACTCATCAACTCTACGTAGCTACTCTTCTTCCTATAGCTACTGAGGGCAAAAACAATTTCAATTTTATTTTGTTTTAACATATTTTTTAAAACATGTGAAACTACACCCCCCCCCTCCCCATCCTGCCTTTTGACACAGGGTGTTGCTTTTTCTCTTCAAGAGGGAAAACATTCACATCAGGATTGATTTAAATTTTTCCCCCTTTTAAATCATAAACAGTCCTGGTACAAGAAACAGTAGCTGTTATTGATTAAAAGTTCATTTGCCTTGCCTGGGCTGATGATTGATACTTGGAGGGGTGGAGGGGTGTTGGATTTTTGGCTGGGAGATTGGAAGTGGGGCAATTTTGTCACATTACCTGTTCTTTATACGAGTGTTAGTGTTGGAGGAAATTTAGGTCTGGGGAAAGAGCTTTTTTTTCTCCCAAAAAGTTGGTCCAACTTTTTGTTTTATTTTGTTTCTTGCTATGCTGTGTTCATCAGCTTTAAGTAGCGGTAGTGCATACGAGCTTGCGAGAGCCTCTCTAAATGGGCTTTTAATGGTCTGTTGAATAAAGCAGCTACCAGTTCAGGAAATGCATGCATTTTATAGGTGCAGATTTTCAAAGCTTCTATTTGTGAGTGCCAGTTGAGAGGTGCCTTTGTATATGTTCTTCACAGACCCAGTACAGCAATAAAGACCACTTCTGGAAGCATTAAAAAACAAGGAATAAATTTTCTTGTCCCACTTATACTTCTAATGTCAAGAATAATAATTTTTGTGGTTAAAGAAAAAAAAAGTATCTTTCCTTTAGGAAAGTTATTTGAGCCCATCAGAAAATCATAATTTCATAGGAGCGTGGCAATCGAATTCATTGAATGCATTTGCCTGTGATATTTGTAATCAAGGCATAGGGTTTTCAAGAAAGTAAGAAGTGATTAGCAGTTATAACAGAATTCTTAGTGTTTAGTTTTCTAATTTGTATGTGTTATTAACATTATCTCTCTTTTAGTTTTTAACTGAAGCCAACATACACCATATCCTTGAACTTGTCAGTTAGTAGAACATCTGGAAGTAATAGTGATCTTTGCACAACACCGCTTAATATTGACGTATTAAATTTAAAATAACAGAATATATAATATGACACCAGGTTTTATTAGATAGCAATAAAGGCAACAAGTAGCTATAACCAAACATTTTTTTTTAATGTGGTGGGAAACCTTAGAATTGAAAGATACTCCATTAAATTTATTTTTCTGAAAAATTGGAAAGACTCTTATTTTTCATATTTAATGGCACAGCACCTTGGCTGAAACTGAAAAAATGGTATTTTGTGGAAGCATAGTTTGAGAACCAGTATCATAAATAGAGATGCATGGAAATTCTGAGGTTTCTAGAGATCTTATATATCACAAGTTGGACTTTTTCAAAGTTGATTTAAAATCCTCAGGACCGTCTAAGTCTGAAACCAAAGGGAAAAAAGCAAATTAAGAAAATGCTGATAAATTTGACTACTGCAAAATGTAGTCCTTTTAGTCTGCTACGTAAAACTAAAATTAAGAATATTTAAAAGGCAAAAAAGAGAAACTGGAAAACATATTTGCAGCATATATTATAATGTATTACAAAACTGAAAATCATGCGAGTTTGTACAATTCTGCAAGTGACCAACTAGTACTTGGGAAGGTAGAAAACAGTGGTCAGAAAATACTAAACAATTTACAAAATAAGAAATACATAAAAAAATATGCATAGCAAAAATGACCCAACATTATTATTATCTTTTGACGCTTATTTATTTATATTTGAGAGAGAGAGAGGAAAAGCAGGAGAGGGGCAGAGAGAGAGGGGGATGCAAAATCCAAAGCAGGATCCAGGCTCTGTGCTGTCAGCGCAGAGCCCAATGCAGGGCTTGAACCCAGGAACTGGGTGATCACAACCTGAGCCGAAGTCAGACGCTTAACTCACTGAGCCACCGAGGCGCCTCCAAATTACTCAGTTACTGCTAATCAGAGGAATCCATATTAAAACAATGAAATAACATTTATTTCTATCAATCAGTGGATTTAGAAAAATGGATGCAGTCAGACCCTGCTATGTATGTTAATATAATTTTTAGAAAAATAATGCAATAACATCTATCAAAAGCTTTAAATTTTTTTTATACTTTTAATATAATCAACATTTCCACTTCCAAACATGGGTTACCATCTCCCAGTTTTTCCTTTATATTAAGGCTTTTGTAGGACAGTCTGTGTATCATTATTTAAAATTGGAAAGATGGAAATAATCTCATTGCTTAATTCTGAAGGACAGGTTAAGTAAATCACGGGATAACATACTATCATACTATCATAACTAACATATCATACTATCAGGCCTTTAATTATTGTGTTATAAATGTTTCCTTATTGATATTAGTAGGTATTCATCATTTTAATGGGAAAAAAGCAAGTATCAAAGATACAGTATGCCATGATTTTATTTCTGTTAGATTATATGTGCGCAGGAAATGGCTGGAAGTTCATATATCACAGTGTCTATTTGTCATTCTATCTGGGTGGGTGGAATTACATGTGTTTATTCTGTTTGTGTTTTAGTCTACGCAATTTTTTTTCTATAATGATGATGTGTGTCAGATTGAGGGAGAAAAAAAAATGTATTTTCCATCCTGCAGAAGCTATCTAAGGAGACCAAATGACATATCTAGCTTAAGACATGTTATTACCTCCAACAATCGTCTTTCTTTCTCTAAAAATAATCTCTCTTATGGATTCTTCCTCTTTAGAACACTTTTCACCCGTTTTATTCATGGGTCATCTCAGCTGGTGACGACTTTCATATTTCTCCAAGGGAATGTATAGTTTGTTTCTATGCAATAAACTCTTCCAATCACCAGTAATGAAATCAAATCACTCTAAATTAGGGTCTTTGGGAGGGAAAGGCCAAGTCAATGAATAGCTTTGTATGATTTGAATGAATCCCTGAAGAAATAAATCAGACTCTTGGCTTTTATCTTAGTCCCAGTCTTTGGAACAAGAATGTTAACTCAGCCAGCTTAATGCTTAGGAAAACAACAACAACAAAAAAAAAAAAAAAAAAAGAAAATAAAATGTTTAGGAAAACCAAAAAAGAAAACAAAACTTTAAAGTCTCGGTGTCCATAAAAGGATAAAGATACTCATTTCATCCCATTTTTTGAGCATCTACCCAAAAGAGCTTAGTATGGACTAAATATGTTTAAAATGAAGATCAGGAACAAACTTAGAAGGGAAAAAAGGAGAAATAATGTCTGGATTTTAGAATTGAGAGACCCGAAGGGGTGAAACGCCAGGGGTTCACAGCTCAGCCCTGCATCTTACAAACTGTGAGAATATAAAGAATCCATTTAATCCTTCTGCAGGGAGGTAATACCAAAGTAAGGATGTTATGATTGTTAAGTGAAATGAAATACATCGTGCAGTAAACAATTAGTAAATATCAGTTTCCTTCATTCCCAGGAGAAGAGGGCAGAGGAGGAGAAAGCAGTAAATCTCCCTCACCTCCAACCCTCATCTCCAGAATTTCAGGCACAGCCCTAGCAGTCTGGTGGGGGAAATACATATGTGTATATATATATATATATATATATATGTGTGTGTGTGTGTGTGTATGTTTGGAGGGAGGAATGATGGGAACGAGGGGATATTTGAAGACAATTTAAACATCCATCTGAGAATCGGAACAGCAGCAACAACAACAAAATCGATAGTCGTAAAAAACAGTAACAACTGAGATAAGACAGTGTCCCAGGCAGCGGTGGGCCCGGAACACATAGATCACTATTTTTGAGACTCATCAGGTTCTCTCCCTGCCCTGCCTCCTCCTGGATCATGCCGAGGCATCTCAGGTATGCTGCTTAGTGCTTACCCTGGTTTTGCTATTTGCCATTTGTCAGTTGCTACTTGCCAAGTGAGAAAACAATTGTTTTCCTCTCTTTACCCAGAACAATGCTATACAAACACAGAACGTGATCTTTAAAAATGCTTTGAGCTTTAGAGAAGGTAACACTTACACCCAAAATATTATTGGTGTTGCTGTTGTCGTGTGCAGCGTGGTTGAAGGTGTTCAACCTTGGAACTTGGTATTCATCTTGGAACTCTGAAGCTGGAGAAAATTCCACCTCGCTTCCAGCCTAAGCGGGAAATAGTCTGGAGGAGAGGTGAAATTTTAGGAGCTCTTGAACCATGGTGAATATGGAGGAAATTTGATTAAAAAAATAGTTTACGAAGGGCACGGTGGGGGCTGGTGATCGGGAAAATCGGAATGGACATGTGGTATGTACCTCGCACTGAGTGTGGTTTGAGAGAGTTGGTGTGAATTAGGAATATCATGAATGTGAAATACATCCACCACAAGGTCTGCTATTGTGGGTTTGAGTTTGGAATCCTGAAGTGTTTCTTTAGGATCAAAGCTTTGGCAGAGGGAGGTGGGCATGGGGACAGGTTCCAGTCTGGCCAGAAGCAAAAGCTCTACATTTTCCTCAGGAGACATGTAGTCTGAGAAAATACATTTGGTTGCTCTGAGTGTACGTGTTCACATTTATTTTGGAGTCCTTTTTGAAATTTCTGAAGTGAAAATGCCTGTACTCTGAAACAGGGCAATCATGACAGCTGTTAATTCTCTGACTCTCTGTCTCTGTCTCACACACACACACATACACACACACACATACACACACACACACTAACCAGTATTTACTCTTTGATGTTTTATTAGTGCCACTACTTTTGGGGGCACACAGTGAATTGGAAAGAGTCCTCCTGAAGTCCATTTGAAGCTCTCTGCCCAAACTCTCTGGAGGAAAGGAAGAGCCATGCCCCAGTGAATCTCAGCACATTTTTTTCTACCATAAGTCAGGTTAGTTTTATTTGAGGTCAAAACAGCAATTGAAGTAGGAAATATACTCCTGGTATTTGGAGAAGGAGAAGGGGATCTGGGCAGACCCAGGCCGCTCTGGCCCGGGTGTCTTACTGTGTCCCAGGGCAGAGGTAGCACTGCCACTCCACTGCGTCACATGAAGAACACCCAATTGGGAAGGACAGCCCTGAGCGTTTGGGCCAGATGTTCACAGCATCTTGCACCTTCCCAGGAAATTGATTTTGGGATAAAGGCGAAGCAGATGACTGGCAAAGGCTCCCGTGATGGAAATTGAAAATGTCAGGGAACAAAAGACATAGGAAATAAGAGTTCCCTTTGGATGCAGCTCTCTTAGCAACATCCTGTTCCCAGCCATGAGCCCACCACTCGGCCGGAGGGAATGAAATCCAAAAGGGAATTTGGCCCCATTTCCTCTGACCTCTTGAGGTGGCAGTGGAGAAGGATGGCTCCCCATTCCCCATCTCCCAGTCTCCCTTTTCTCCCTCCAAATGGATGACTTTAGGGGGAGCAAAGTCTCTCCTCGCCCACCAAGTGGCATAGAAGCCAATTCTTAGAGTAAGGTATTAGATGTTATTTATATCTGTAGCTCTACTCCCTAGCAATAAGTACGCAATAAATGTTTGTTCATTGTGTGTGTGTGTGTGGGGGGGGGGGGGGTGACGGTGGGGGGGGGGGGCGCGGTGATGGTTAAGATTTCTGGAGCGCCTCCCCTGGGTCAGGGTGCCAGGCCCAGGGACATAGTTTTATGTGAGCTATCTCACTCACCTCTTCTACCGGTTCGACGAAGTAGGTCATCAGAACTTCTCAGAAAATGGAGGCACGTGGAAATTAATGTCATATTTGAGCTGTGAGGGGTTGGTGTTTGAATCGCGAACTGTCCACTCCAAAGAATGATCTCCGTCCATACCGTGGTGATGATTATATCCTCTCAGGCAATGCGTAGGCAGCACCATACTTGCAAGGTGTGAAGTTGGACAACATCCGCTATTGTATCACTGTAGAAAAAGGTTCTCCAAACTCCAAATTGTTCCCACATGTTGGCTGATAGACCAAATCGCTTCTAAGTTCTTTTCTGAAGGAATCCCTTGGACTCAAAATCAGGGCAGAGTCATGTTAAAGATTACTGAAATGGAGTCTTTGAATGTACTTCTAGCATTTCCCCTCACTGGATGTGATACTACGTGAATCAGGTTGCCCTTCAGAGCTTCAGTTTGTTTAGCAAACAGGAATATGTCCCATCACCTGTACTCTCACCACGGAGAATGGTCTTAACTCAAGGATTAAATTAGATAGGCTTCGTGAGAGAATTTGAAATCCGCCAGATTGTTAAGGTCAGAGACACTGTCTTTTATCTTTGTAAACCCCAAAACACCTGGGAAAGTGCTCAACAGGTTTGTGAAATGGGTGAACTGGTATAGCTTTACATTCAAATACAAGACTTCCATGTTTCCGGTTCAATTTAGATAGTTGTCACGGCAATCAGCGGTCTCTTCCTTTCCAGTGGCCTAGGGGAGGTGGCGGTAACTTAGAGGGCACTGGTTGTCTGGTGAACCTAAGGAGAGGGTTTGAGATAGTTAGAGTCGAGCCATCTGAAGGTGCACGGCTTCAGCAAAAAACCTAGAACCTAAGACTAACGTGGGTAGCAGGCTGCCCACCTTCAAGGACACATATGTACTTGAACAACAAACGTATCAATGATGACCAATGTTGACCGATCACAACCAGATCCTCCGAATGTTACAGAAAGAAGAGTTCTTGAATGATACCAGAGAAGTGGGAGATTTCCTCTGTGGTTATCAACATGGCAAAGACCTGGATTTTGATTTTCTACCATCCTGACTGGAACATATTAAATTAGATTTAAAGAAACAAATGTGTGTGACACTTAATTGCCATGGCATTAGGAATTAAAGTTCATACTTGTTAGAAAGGCCATAACATAACTTTTGACCTAAGAGTTGGTTATGTAGCCCATATAAAATGTGTGTAAGTGACTTACCACCACATGAAGATGCTTCCTAATTAATAAATGTGGCTGTACGAAGCCTTTTGGGAAGCTCTGGTAGAAAACACTCCCATAGATCATTCAGAAGCTTCTTAATTTTTTTTTTATGTTTATTTACTTTTGAGAGAGAGAGAGAATGTGTGTGGGAGGGGCAGAGAGAGACAGGGAGACAAGAGTCCGAAGTAGGCTCCAGGCTCTGAGCTGTCAGCACAGAGTCCTATGTGGGGATCGAACCCGCGACCGCAAGATCATGACATGAGCTGAAGTCGGACACTCAACCGACTGAGCCACCCAGGCACCCCCAGAAGCTCCTTTAAATCCTGTTTATATTCATGTTATTGTTTAGGCTTTATGCATGTAAATTGACCTGAGCCACACAACAACCCCACAAGGTAGATGATAATATTACCATTTTACAGATCATGGAAGACGAGCGACAAAGACAATAATCCAATAATCAACCTTCTATATTTAACAGTGGTCCAGAAAAGCTGTGTGTGTTCCCATGGACTAACAGTTATTGATTCTGAATGCACAGCTCATGTGACAGGTGTCTTGGCAAACAGGAAATGGATGACAGAGCCTTCTAATAACTGTGTAATTTTAAGAGGCAGATCAAGAAGACATGAGTATTGGATGGGGAGCAGATGGCTTTCATATTTCTTTACTATGTAGTACGCAGTGAAGAGAATGCAGAGTCCACTTGGGTGATGGAAAACCAAAGTTTCCTGGCATGTCTAACACTTACGACTCTCCTCTTCTGCTTAGGGAAAACACAAAACACATCACAAGCACTAATTGAACAAGCACTCTTGAGGTCTGATCATCAAATTATCTTCAAGAGGTTGGAGAGAGAGAGAGAGAGAGTGAGAGAGAGAGAGCATAAAAAAAAGAAAGAAAAAAAGTATTAGAACAAAGACCAACAGCAATATTTTTCTCTTTGTTCCCATGGTCTCATCATAGCTGAATCAAGTTGCATGCATATATTAACTCTGAAAGATGTGAAGGATAACCTTCTTGATTCTGACAGCTGGTGTTGCACAGCAACTGGGGTCATGGATTCCACAGCCTTACTGGATATATTGTCAAAATGTTTTGGTTAAGGAGAATAAAAAATCAACAGCTCTCCCTTCAAGCCTTGTCTACCCTAAAATACTTTGCAACAAAATTAAGTAATACATCCATCAAATCATGTGATTTTTCAGTCAGCTTCTCCTGTCCATTCTGCACACTTTTCTTCCTCCCTTGATTGTTGCCACAGCATCAGAACCACCCACCCCCCCAGCTTCATTTAGAGCAGCCTCCACTGGGCCTAGGTATTTTGATTACAACCACAGATTGACTGACCTCCCATCCTCCCATTTTCCTTCCAGGGACGCTTGTGGTTTAAGCTAAATACCATGCAGCTCTAACCACTTAAAACAGAGCCACTGATTAAGACACAGCTATAACAATTGGATGCAAAGCTCCTGTTCTGAGAGTGACCAACATCCTGTGCCCTGACAAACAGCCAGTCCAAACACACTGGAGGCTAAATGGAGCTTTGGTGGAAGAGTGGTTAATTGTGTGTTGGTTCCCATGGACAGAGTCCATGTTTCCATGTGTCATTTCCAGACTATCCAAGAGGAATTACAGGAGAGGCCAGATGAAAGGCTTGGTATGAGTGATAAATAGGGGCGAGAAAAGTGGAGACTAGTTGGGTTAGATGAACTCCTGAGAAGGTTATTCGTGGACATTAAAGCTGGGCATTGTGCCCTACATGGCTTGGATGTAAGCTGTCCTTGCTTGGATGCCTGAAGTCCTATCTTCATAGGTTCAATGTTAGGTTCCAATTCCTCATCACAAAGCTTTATTTGATCTATTTTGGTTTCTATTTGACTACAGATGTTTATTGAGCACCTTCTATGTGCCAGGTACTAAATGCCAGAAATAAGAAATGAACAAGACAGATAAGGTCTCTGCCTGGTTTGCATCCCATTGGTGGAAACAGAAAATGGACAAGTAAACAAGGTTACTTTGGATCATAGTAAGTGCTATGAGGAAAAATAAAGGAATTAAACAGGGAGAGATGCAAAAGAGTAACTGGGATACTAGAAATCCACTTTAAATTAGGTGTTCAAGAAATGCCTTCCATAGTGGAAAGTGGAGGAAGTCGTGAGAAGAGACGGAGCCAGTGACAGGAAGATCTGGGGGCGGGAGATCACAGAAAGCATTCGGAGGGAGGGGGGAGAACTACACGAGACAGTCGTAAGGTAGGAACTTAGGGTTTGTGTGTCCTAAAGGAAGCCATGTGACTGAAGCATCCTGAAGAGAGAAGAGACAAGACCAGAGGAGGTTGGGGAGGCCAAGAGAAGCTACATCATGAAGGACTATAGGCCATGGGAAAGAGTTAAGGTTTTACTCCAAACACATTTTGCTTTCTTCACTTCAACTCAGTGGTCCATTCTCCTAAGTTTGCATTGACGGTTTGATCGCTACATTAGGGATATCCAATCCTAATCTTTGGCCAATACCAAATTGAATTATAAGTATATAGCATTGAACTGTAAGTATATAGATCGGAAACCATTCACTAATGGCTCTTTCCATTAAGCTTTTTATGGCAAGGATCTGTTCTCTCATTTGGCATGTCCCACTCAATAGCTTCTCATAATTTGCCATTCTGCTTTGGCAGAAAATAGACATTAATTCGAGAGAATGGCTTTTGGAGATAGATTTTACTTTTGTCAGTTATTGATGATGGAAAAACTATAAAGGATGTCTTTCTGAAAAGGGGCAGGTGGTACCTCTCTTAGCCTGTTGTTAGATCTAAACGAACGGTTTTATGTGAGAGAAAAAAAATTGAGATTCCAACTCAAACTTTCTAAGTTTTAAGTCTAAGTTTACTAAGAAACTGTGTGTTAAGTAAGGCTATGCACCTGCAGTGAAATACTGAGTAAAATCAAAGACTCAAGCCTGGAACTAGTTTTCCCAAAAATGTACACTGAACAGTTTCCGCCACATGATTTTACAGGAGTATCCATAATCTGCCATTTCCCAGGCATCTGGGCTCATGAATATTCAGACAGGTAGAGTGCTGAATACTTTATTGAATGATGACATCTGGCACTCCTGGATTAAGTGATGCTTCTAGTCCTAGGAGAAATAACGTAGGTTACTCCTAAGCATACTCGTTTTTATATAGAGTTCACTTATTAATGAAAAAATACATTCTCTATCAGTTCAATGAATTTTTTCTAGGCAATAACCTTGTACAGGATGTGCTAAGGTCTAGAGAAATACGAAGTTCCATATTTACAACCTTGTACCTGATATTCACTAGTTGTTTTTTTTTTTTTTTTAGGAAGTTTTGTTTTTAAGCCCCAGGTACTATTCAAGATACTGAGTCTACTTGTGTCTCTGAGAAATTTTATGACCTTATTTGATAAGCTGCAATAAACTTACTTTAATAAAAATCTGAAACTCTAGGATCTAAGTGTTAAATTGGCCCCAAGGAAATTTCTGGAAATGTATGGGGCCATGGTGAACTGTAGACCCCAGCTCAAGACTGTTTGACCAAGGACCCTTGGGGATTATTAATGTGTGTGAAAATCTTTTATACATTTTGTCTTTCCATTTCTAAGGCACAACAACTACAGGCATAGATTGTAGGCAAAGTATATTTACATTTCTTAAATCCGTGTTTCCAATTCCAAACTATGCATTCAGATCCTGTTGGTGGTGGCGAAAGGAATCCCTAGACTTGGACATTCCTTGCTTTAAAGTGTAGGGTATTGTATATTTCCCCAATATTTGTGCCTTACTGCTCCTTTGAGAACACAGATTCTCTGCATTGATGCTTCATTTCTTCACTAGCAACCCCCACATCAGATCTTAATGGTCATGGTGCCCACTATACATAAGTCTTTTCTCTAAAAATATCAAATCGTCCAGAACTGATAGCTTTCATGGAAAGTCCATTACTTTGTTACTTCTGGCAGGCACATGTGTTTTCCTTTGGCTGGCCAGGCTAGTGGTGTTTCCAGCAGCGTGGATAACTGGCGACCCCGTGTAGTTCCTTCTCTTAAGCCTGTCAAAGTCTTGTCTGACACAGGTAAACTGGACATGACTGTATAAACATACCAGGGCATTTGGTGACACCTCTAAACTGTGACACCTTGCCAGAAAGTCTCCTTAGCATGTCAGTGAGTGGTTAAAGCTTTCTGGGTCCAGTACAGTGCTTCACCACAATATAAGATTTCTGCAAGCAGAACTTTGTCTTCAAGGTTTACATTTTGCTTAAAACTTAAGCTCCAAAAACTTCAGGTCAAATTCCATTGCCATTGATTTTCCCCTTGCCATTCAGGGTTGGACAGTCCCCAAGGGTTCCTTCTGGAACCTTGAGCCCATTACTTTCCAGTTGCGTTTCTGCCCTTTTCACTTCTCAGCCGTAAGTGTGTTTATCCTGACTCATATACTACCTTTCCCTTCCAGAACACGTTTGAATAAAATTGTAAATAGGGATCCAAGTTGCTTTTTCATTTCACATTCCACGGAATTAGTGAGAGGGAGAGTGGCTTTGGCACTCTCCATACTCTTGTATAGAACACCCTCCATACTCTTGTATAGAACTGCCCTCGGGGGAGGACTCATTGGCTTTCCACGTTCTGCTGAAGCTGATGGACAAAGCATGGGAAAGTTAGACATTTGCCCTGTAAAATAATCCTCCAGTACTTGTTGTGCTGTCCTCTCATTTCTATCATGCTAAGCATTCTATTTAAAATACATCTTTGTGGGGAGCCTGCGCGGCTCAGTTGGTTACGCGTCCAACTCTTGACCGCAGCTCAAGTCGTGATCTCATGGTTGGTGAGTTCCCGCCCCACATTGGACTCTGCGCTTACAGCATGGAGCCTGCTTGGAATTCTCTCTCCCTCTCTCTGCCCCTACCCACTCGTGCTCTCACTCTCACTCTCAAAATAAATAAATAAACGTTAAAAAATTAAAAAATATATATACTCCGTTGTTTTCCTCCAGAGGAAAACTCTCATAAAGTAACGACCACAGTTTTCACTTAGCACCTTGCCTCTCCTCTTGGTGGACTCTCAATTAGTGTGTGTTGAATTGAATTGAAAACTAGTTACACGAACTGGTTAGGTTTAACCTGGTCTTAGAACACAGCCTGATTAGTTGATAGCTCTTCTCCTTAAATTTTCTATTTTCGGGTACTCTTTGTATTTTTCAAGTCTGAAACTTTTAAACACAAGGGCCTAAAGAATTTCATCCATAGCCACAGTGGCTGAAGTGTTTTAATTCCAAGGTAAAAATATGTACTGCCTCATCTGTAGCCTGCATATAGATTTATGTTTGGATCTTCAAGATAAATTTGCCTTCTAAAAGATCACCTAGGATAATGGAATAGAAGCTTCCATCTATCTTTACTAAAAATAAAACCTCCGGGCTTAATGGAACACAAGATGTCTCCCTTGCACGAGATATAATGCAGCTGGGGTAGAATTCTCTGATGGGTTTTTAGCGAAAAATGCCCTAGTCTCCTTCTCATTCCCTGAAGCACTGGGTAGCTGCCAACTCATTCAGAATCTGTAGGCATCTGGTAAAGCTCTGGTTTGATTGCCTCGGTCAGGTTGGATAGAAGTAGACCCAGACATTGCTCTTCTAGACATGGCTTCTCTGTTATTGCCTTGAAGTTTATCCACTCTGTAAGCTCAATCACCTTGAAAATTACCCTTAGTTTTCCATCACTCACATTACCTTAGTCAGTTTCTTAGCTACTTGGATTTTGTGTGGAATATTTATCAAATTAAATCACACCGATGGGCCCTGGGATCCATGAACTATAAATACATTTATAGTTAATCATCCGACTAAATTCTTTCCCGAGATGAAAAAAATATATATATCAAAAAGGCCATCTTCTAGGAGTTTCCAGATTGTAAAAATACAGATCTTGTCTGCGTTGTGATATGCCTCTAACAGGGATCTGTCTAGCCTCAAGTGGGAGAAAGAGCTTTAGAGAAAAGTGGTAGCCCTTGGTTATCAAAAGGTTAAGTGTGACTTTGGTGCCTTTGGGGGGAGGTATTCTTTTTTTTTTTTTTTTTTTTTTTGGTCAGGATTAAGCATAAGAAGAGGTAATTTTGGAGTTAATCAGATTTCAAAGCATGTAGAATTTTTAAGTCTGCATTTGTATATGCCATAACAATGCTTTATTAATAGATTCTTGATCATACCACTTATTAGTGGAAGTGTCTTCATGGATAAGTGGACAAAGATTGATTTGAATCGAGTTGTTTATTCACAAAAAGAGAAAGGCTTCATGTTTTCATATCTTTTATCTGTGAACAACTTTCAGACCCTTAAAATGGTCTATGAACATGTCCAACTCAATACCTTTCAACTTGGAAAACTCAAAAAATATGTGAGAACTTATAAATGATGACAGAGCCCAAGTGAGGGTTTTAAAATAAGTAAATGATGCATAAAATTACAGAATTGTACAAATGTTTTATAAGAAGACATACCATTGCCCAAATACCATCCACTTATACACACTCCTCACAGAATCTCCTGCGGGCTCTCAGAAAGTAGTAAGCCAAGCTTTGTGCTGGAGAAACACACAAGAGACACAGGAGGTGATGATGGTCCCAGATACCAGGTGGAAGTCTAAAAGGTAGATGAGCTTCAGAACTTTCTTTTAACAGAGGTTCTCAGAATAACAGAAACTTAGACGGCTTTCCTACATCCCCAGGGCTCCCAGTGGATTCTCTTTCACAGCTGCCCGATACTGGTCATGTTGAGCAGGAGCCCCAGCTTTAGAATAACAAAATAGTAGTAGAAAGGTGTCACTTAGCCATATGTTATCTCCTGTCTTATTCTTTTATCGTGTGGTGTATTATTATTCCTGTGTTATTGTGGTCGCAGCAGCTAGAATATGTGGTTTGTGGGCAAGGATGAGAAAACACCACTTTTAGGGCTAAAAGTGAAATATATTATCTCATGTAACCAAATGCTGAAGCCAGGGGTTTGAATTCTATCAGCCTCCCTCCCCTCCACCTTTTACTCTCTCCTTTTCTGTCTTTGCTTCTTTTCCTGCATGCCAGTCCTGTGCTAGCTCTAAACATGGCTTCTGCAGCTCCCAGGCTCGCATCTCAGCTTTGACATCAGAGCAGAATTGAATCAAATGGTAATTTCTGTATTTGTAGTAAAAACACAACGCCGTGTTCAATTCCCCCTAAGAGTGGTTGCATCTTAAAAAACATCAGTCCATAGATTAAATGTCAACACAGAGTTCCTGTATTTTAAAACATAAAAGAGATTTTTTTCAGTTAACTTGTCCAAATAAAATATGAATGTCAGTAATAATATAGGAGTCAGGCAAATGAAAACCTCATATACTTCAGGTGAGAATGTAAAGTGTCACAACCACTTTGGAGACCCGGATTTGCAGTTTCTTAAAAAGTTAAACATATATTTATCATAAAATCTCATTTTTTCACCCTTAGGCATTTGTCCAAGAAACATGAAAGCATGTGTTCATAGAAATATAGGTACACCAATAATCAGAGAAATCTTATATGTAACAGTGTAAAACTGGAAACCCCCCAAATGTTCCTCAACAGGCGGATGGATAAACAAATTGTGGTATAGCCATACAATGGGATACTACTAAGGAATAAAAAGGAATGAACTGTTGATTCATACTACAACATAGATGAATCACAAAATAATTATACTCAGTGAAGGAAATCAGACAGAAGGAAAGTACATATTGTATGATTCTACTTATTTAAAGGGAGAGAAAGCAAACTCATCTATAGTGACAGAAAACAGATCAATGTTTGGCTGGAAGGAGTAGGAGTGTGGAATAAGGAAGAGCAGAAGGGAGAGATTATAATGGAGCTTAAGAAAATATTTGGTAGTGGGGCACCTGAGTAGCTCAGTCGGTTGAGCATCCGACTTCGTCTCGGGTCAAGGTCTCGTGGTTTGTGAGTTCAAGCCCCACGTCGGGCTCTGTGCTGGCAGCTCAGAGCCTGGAGCCTGCTAGGGATTCTGTGTGTGTGTGTGTCTCTCTCTGTCCCTCCCCCGCTTGCTCTCTCCCTGTCTCTTTCAAAAATAAGTAAACATTGTAAAAAGAAAAAAAAGGAAATATTTGGTAGTAATGGGCATGTTTGTTATCTTCATTGCAGTGATGGTTTTATGTTGCTTATATTTGAAAATATTTCAGATCATACATTTTAAGTATATACATTTATTGCAGGTCAATTAAACTAAAATAAAGCTGTTAAAAATTTTGTAGAAGTCAACTAAAGTAACACTTCAGGAAAAAAATTATAGTAATAAAGGCTTACAGTAGAAATGAAGGAAGGCCTCAACTCAACAATCAATGCTTCCACAATAAGAAACTAGAAATGAATATAACAAATAAAGTGCAAAGCAAGCAGAAGAAAGAATATAATTAGGAAAAACATTAATGAAATTGAAAAGATAAACACAATAAAGTTAATAAAAAACCAAAAGCTTGTTGCTTGAAAAGACCAATAAAATTTGTAAACTTCTAGCTACATTGATCAAGGAAACAAAATGGTCAAATGTCTATTAAGGTAATTGAACCAGACATTGTAAACCTTCTCCCAAAACCTTCATGCCCAGATGTCTTTACAATTGAATTCTATCAAGTAGCTATGGAATAAATAATATAACTTCTAGAAAAAAATCTCCAAAAAAAGAAAGGAAGAGGAAGGAACACTTCCTAACTCACTTTTATGGGTCAACATTACCCTGATAGCAAAACCAAAAGACATTTCAAAAAAAAAAGGGAAACTACAGATCTATATCCCTTGTGAACATTGATGTGAAAATCTCTGACAAAATTTTAACAAGTGGAATTCGGTAATAAAATTAATATGTCATGATCAAAGTAGTTTCTTCTCAGGAATTCAAGGTTTGCTCAACATTCAAAAATTAATAAAGGTAATTCACCATATCAACAAACTAAAAAGAAAAAAGCATATAATTATATCTCTCGATGAAGAAAACTCTTCTCAACATTCAATATCTTTCTTTATTGATTAAAAAAATCTCAACAAAGTGGGAATAGAAGAGAATGTCCTTAAAATAATAAGGGGTCTCTAAGGAGAACCTTCAGCTAACATCATACTTAATGGTAAAAGTATGGTAAATGCTTTTTCCCTAAGACCAATAACAAAACAAAAGTGTCTACTGTCATCACTTGCCCTCAACATTGTACTGTAGATTCTAAAACTACAGGGCTTCTTAGCATCAGCACTACTGGCATTTTGGGCCTAATAACTCTTTGTTGGCTCAATATCTTGTACATTGTAGGATGTTTAGCAGCACTCCTTGCCTCTTACCCAATAGACATCACTAGCATGTTCTCCAGTTTTGTCAACCAGAATGTCTCCAGACATTGCCATATGTCCTCTGAGGTGGGAACAAAATTCATCCCACTTGGAGAATCATAATTCTAGACAAGTGTATATGGAACAGGAAGGAAGAAAGGAAGGAAGGAAGGAAGGAGGAAAAAAAGAAAGAAAACAGATTGGAAAGAAAGAAGTAAAACTGTATTTATTAGAAGCCAACACATGATTGTTTATAAAGAAAATACTCAGAAATTGCCAAAAAAGAGGTAAAAGATACTAGTGAATGAGCTTGGTAAAGCTGTGAAATACAAAGTCAATATAAAAAATCAATTTTATTTCTGTATATTAGAAATATATAATTAAAAAGTGATACTTAAAATCATTATTACAATAACATTAAAAGCCTTAAATACTTAAGGATAAATTTAAGAAAATATGTGCAAGATTTGTATATTGGGAGCTACAGCACTAAAAGTTAAAAAGTTAAAAACTAAAGTTAAGGGGTGCCTGGGTGGCTCGGTCGGTTAGGCATCCGACTTCGGCTCCGGTCACGATCTCACGGTCCACGAGTTCAAGCCCCGCGTCGGGCTCTGTGCTGACGGCTCAGAGCCTGGAGCCTGTTTCCGATTCTGTGTCTCCCTCTCTCTCTACCCCTCCCCTGTTCATGCTCTGTCTCTGTCTCAAAAATAAATAAATGTTAAAAAAAAATTAAAAAAAAAAAACCTAAAGTTAAAAAGACCTAAATAAATAGGAGATCTACCATTTTCATGGATCAGAAGACTTGTTAATAAATGTCAATTCTTCCCAAATTGATCTAAAAAATCAACTGCAAACCCAGTCAAAATAGCTTTCTTTTTTTCTTTGGCAGAAATTTAAAAGCTAATTCTAATATGTATACAGAAATTCAGAGGACCTAAAATAGCTCCCCAATAAATATTTTATTTTATTTTTTATTTTTTTAACGTTTATTTATTTTTGAGACAGAGAGAGACAGAGCATGAACGGGGGAGGGGCAGAGAGAGAGGGAGACACAGAATCGGAAACAGGCTCCAGGCTCTGAGCTGTCAGCACAGAGCCCCATGCGGGGCTCGAACTCACAGACAGCGAGATCGTGATCTGAGCCGAAGTCAGAAGCCCAACCGACCGAGCCACCCAGGCACCGCCCCAATAGATATTTTAAATAGAAAAATCAAGTTGGAGGACTTATACTCCCTGTTTTTAATCCTATAAAGCTATGTTAATCAAGATATAATGGTGTTGGCAAAAGAATAGACATATAGATCAATAGGATAGAATTGAGAACCCAGAAAATAGACACACACACATATTTGTTCAATGTTTTATGATAACAGTGCCAAGGTATTTCAATGGGTAAAGTATATTTTTAATAAAAAAAATAGTGCTAGAACAATTAGATGTTAACCTTTAAAAAGATGAAACTTGACCCTTACTTTTGCCATACAGAAAAATTAACTCAAAATTGATTGTAGACTTCACGGTACTAAAACTAAGATCCTTTTGGAGGAACATAGAAGCAAATATTTGTGACCTTCAGCTAAATGAAGATATCCTAGATTGGACAAAAAAAAAAATCTGCAAATGATAAAAAACAATTGATACAGTGGAGTCCAACAAAACTAATTTTGCTCATTAAAAATAGTATTACAGAAACGAAATGGAAAGCCACAGTCTAGGGGGAAATATTGCCAAAACACGTAACTGACAAATCTATGCAAAATACAAAAGAACATGTACATCTCAGTACCGAAAAGATGGACAACATAAAAATATAAGTAAAATATTTTAAAGCCCATGCACCAGAGTAGATATGTAGATGACAAATAAGCACAGAAAAATGTGCTCAAGATCATCAGGGTAACATAAATAAAACCATAATAAGATATCAACACATACGCATTAGTATGGCAAAAATTAAAAAAACTGACCATACCAAATGTTGGCAAGGATATGTACACAAGCAATTGGTGCTCATATACATTGCCAGATATCCCACGCATTCCACTCTATGTTTTTGCTCAAGAGAAATAAAAACAAAAGTCCAGTACAAAACTTGTACTCAAATGTTTACTGCAGTTTATTTATAAGAGCCCCAAACTGGAAACTACTCAGATTTCTATCAACTAGAAATATTTTTAATCAGACCTAATTTTGAAAAACAAACAAACACATTCAGACCTGATTGGAAACCCTGTAATCACATGTTTTTCTCAACTTTTAGAGTCATAGCCAGATGTCTTCATTGTCAATTAAAAAGTTCTGATTTTTACTAAAACTTAGAAGACACTCTTCTAGGACCCATTAGTACCTCTCTTATAAAGGGGAGAAGAATGAGGCTCCATGAGTTTCATTCTTAGTAACCGCCGTGCACACAGCATAATGCTAAAAGCAACTTTAAGAAGGGCCTCCAGAGCTCTTTTGAGCTGCCAATTGGGTATATTACAACCAAGATCAAGAGGAGAATAAGGAACAGGAAAGGAGGCTTAAAAAAAAAAAAAATCTAAGGCCTTCTATGTCAGACCAGACTTCCCAAGGTCCTGGCACCAAGTGCCATTTATGAGGCCATTCAGGGCACTGGAAACGAGAATGTCCTTAGAGGGGACAACCAAAGTCAAAATCCTGTAAGCATACCCCTTGTGTGGAGACAGTCACTGGAAGATCTGAATGCTCTCGGGGACCTCAATCTGCGAGGGCTCAGATAACCAGTGTCCCTGACAGGAACGAATGGGGCCCCGGCTCTTCATGTTAGCTCCCCTGAACCAACCAAACCCAGAGCCTTTGGTAATTCTGGAAATAGAAGGAACACTGGTTGATTTCCTTCTTGACACTGGAGCCACATTTTCTGTCCTCCTTTGCACTCCCGGCCAACCAACCAAATGCAGCTCAACAATTAGAGGCATCTCCAGAAAACTTGTGACTAAATTTTTCTCTTAGCCACCAGGGTGCATATGGGGAGACTTTTTTTTTCACATTCTTTTTTTTGATAATGCCAGAGAGCCCCACTCCCTTGCTAGGAAAAGACATTATGACTGAATTAGGGACTATAGAGCCACTAGCTCCAGGATAGATAAACAATTGCCTAAATATATAGTAATCTGGACACTGAAGATCAATCTTTCCTTGAAGGAAAATTACATATGCCTCATGGAGTTGTTCCTATGCAAACTGGATGGCCAAAGGAAGATTCGAGGATTGAGAACCAAAAACTAGTTCAAAAGCTTGCTTATTCTAAGCAACAATATCACAAGATCCAAATAAATATGGAAGAGGGAGGAAAAGCTACAGTTAAATTTAAAAAATAAATGACCAGATAGGTCAGAGACTTTTTGAATGGCTACAATGCATCTTTCCTTCCCGTGGTATGACCTCCTCCCTAGGAGGCATTACATTTGGAATATTAATGCTCGCTGGTCTAATATTCTTTTTGTATGTCACTCGTAGAAGTTGTTGCATATGCCAGAAAAATAAGAAAATTTTGCTAGCCCAGACATTCCAAATACCCTCCCATTATTTCGGACCTCTGGATCGACCTCTGACCCTGCCCTGACTGGCATACCCCTGTCAAAGCCCCCTTGCAGCAGGAAGCAGTTAAGATCAGTCTTCCTCCCAATTCCTAATGGCAGTTAGGAGTCACGTGTTCAAAGTGGGGGGGGGCAATGTAACAGGAAAAGATGGGATTTAGTAGGCAGAGAGGGAAAGGTTAGGACTTGAGGTCCTAGGTGGGAAAACACACACATACACACACACACACACACACACACACACACACACACACATTTTGGAACAATGCTGGGAGCTTCTGACAACAGTGAACCCCTTCAGGGGTAAGATTCCTCTTAAGAAACAAATGTCTGTGCCTTGGGCCCAAATAACCTATAAGTGAAAATGGAATCAACTTAGAAAAGAAGAGGAGGGATTGTGAGAAGTAAGTGAGATGATATATTTTCAGAAATACCATAAAAGCTGTACTGTCTAGTTAACAATAGGTTTACAACCTATTGGAAATATTTACAATCCCCCACCCCCACCCCACGGAGTCCCAAACCCTTAGACACTTCATTCCCTGGTACTTCTTCCCCTCTCCATTTTGCAGGCTTATTTTTTCACGGGCTCTGCAATGAGCATGTGCCAAAGAACTGAAGTCTCTGTGTCACCTCAGGGAATGTACTTTTGTTCCAATCAGACTACGTTTTGGCCTTACGTGGGCCTAGGCGACTTCCAGGTAAGGCTGTAACCTCTGTAATACTCAGCCAATGAGGAATTAGGGGACGGACTTTACGCGAGGAGACAAATTGCCTGCTGTAACCGCCCGAGTGTGACAGTCCATCAGAAACCTGCTCTTGCAAAGACGTTGATTAAAGCCTTACTTCACTGTGGGGGTGGGGAGAAGCCTCCAAATAAATGCAAACTCCGTTTAGTTTATTTTCATTTTTTTTAATCGAAGTGTAGTTGACATATAATATTAGATTAGTTTCAGGTGTACAACATCATGATTCAACAGTTATATACAGCATGAAATGCTCACCACAATAGTATATTATAGTATTACTGACTGTATTCCTTATGCTGGACTTTTCATCCCCGTGACTTACTGATTTTATAACTGAAAGCTTGTCCTTCTTTTTAAAATTTTTTTTAATGTTTATTTATTTTTGAGACAGAGAGACACAGCATGAGCAGGGAAGGGGCAGAGAGAGAGGGAGACACAGAATGTGAAGCAGGCTCCAGGCTCTGAGCTGTCAGCACAGAGCCCGACGCGGGGCTCGAACCCACGAACTGTGAGATCATGACCTGAGCCGAAGTCGGACGCTTAACCGACTGAGCCACCCAGGCGCCCGGGAAGCTTGTCCTTCTTCATCGTCTTCACCGTTTGGCCCACTCCACCTCCCTTCCCCCTTGACAACCTTACCAGTTTTTTTCTGTATATTAATGAATCTGTTTCTCTTTTTTATAACCGTTCTTCCCCGTTTTTCTTTCTACATGTCTTGAAGGAGGGAACCTTTCCAAGGGGACACTCACTCCCTGGGCTCTGCAGAGAAACCCCAGCTTATATGACAAGGTTTGAGTCACCAGTACCCCATGTCCTGGCTGGTGCACCACAGTTCAGCAGCATTTTCTGGAATCATTTTGATGAGAAGCCAATTAGAAAAAAAAAAAAAAAAACCATGAGAACCATTTGGGAAGCAAACTTTTCCTTTGATGTGTGTTAGTATGAAAACCCAGTATCTGGCATGGGCAATGTTCAATCTTTGAACACACACACACACACACACTTCTCTTAGTACAAAGTTGTCACTTGAGCAAAAATCTTTTATTTTTAGCTCATCCAATGATGAGAAGCTATTTGGCACAGACTTAATAAAACCTTCGTATAAAAGTGCCAGAACTTCCATATAGAGTGTAACTTGAGGAGTTATCTTGATCCTCAGAGAGCCATCAGCTTTCCAGAAGGAGGCCAGTAAAAAGTGGGGAGGGGTAAGGCTAAATTGAGAATGCTGAAGGGGAAGTCGGTGCTTGTAAATATGCCTTCAAATTTTACTTCAGAGTTCGGTCTTTACATATGTCCAAGATTGGGCTCAAGACTGGGCTGCTGGTGTCACAGTGAAATCTTGAGATCTCTGGAACTCCTTTTTTCAGAAGTAGGTATATTTGGGCTACAAGGAGAGGAAAGCTAGTAATACACGTGAAAAAGTGATAGAGCATATTAACTGAATACACTGTATTCATTGAATCTAATAAAAGCATTGATAATTCAAATCCTTCAATAATCCCGAGTGTTCATTTTATTGGTAAATCCCTACCGTTTTCCATGTAGTCTTTCAGAAGAAAGTGTTGTAAGTTTTTCTTCTTTAAGTTAAAAAGTGTCCAGGGGTGCCTGGGTGGCTCGGTGGGTTAAGCGTCAGACTTCAGCTCAGGTCATGATCTCCCTGTTGGGGGTTTGAGCCCCATATCGGGCTCTGTGCTGACAGCTCGGATCCTGGGGCCTCCTTCGGATTCTGTGTCTCCCTCCCTCTCTGCCCCTCCCCCCTCATCCTGTCTCTCTGTCTCTCAAAAGTAAATAAACATTAAAAACAATGGTTTTAAAAAGCGTCCAACAGAAGGGAGAAAGGAAAAAAACAGATTTCTGGGAAAAACTGACACACACTTGGAAAACTTACTTCTGAACAATTAAGAATTGGATCCATTCCTATGAAAGTGGAACAAAAATAGCAACCAATCCACGTGGGCTACTCGGCCTAAAATGTGCTCTAAACAGCAACATGTATTCCCTGTGTTTCCCTTCGTGCCCTACCTGCAGTCTGGAGAGAGACCCATACACTCTACGTTGGAAAAGTCCTTTGCATTCCACACAACCTTCGTTCAAATTCCCTTTGAAGAAGAAAAGTCACAACTGAAGAGCGATCCCGGCCCTAACCTCTCCTCAAAAGGTAAGTGGTCTCCTAGTAGCCTGCAGACCAGCAGGACCTGATCCAGTCGATACCTCGGTTATTCGGCGTCCCTCGGAGAGGAGAAGATAGTCTGGAAATCAGACCTGTGTGTCGTTGTAAGACAGAGCCTGAGGCTGAGTATGCCACACAGTACCAAGGACAGAAGGTGCAGTATAAATGAGCTTGAAGGGGCAACTGGACTTTCAATTGCCTGGTGAGAAATGACTAATAAAAAAAAAAAAAAAAAAAAAAAAAAAGAGGAAATGGTTCTCAGATTACATATACAGTAGGCCCCGGAACAAGGTTTGAGCTGGGTAGGCCCACTTATATGCAGACTTATTTTTCAATAAATACAGTACAGTACAGGACTGTAAATATATTTTTTCTTGCTTATCTTCTTCATAAGTCTTTTCAGTAGCTTATTTTATTGTAAGGATACAGTATATAATACGTGTACCATACAAAATATGGGTTAATCGACTGTTTATTAGGCTATTAGTACAGTCAAGTTTGGGGGGAGTCAAAAGCTGTAAGTGGATTTTTGACTGCATGGGGGGGTCAGCAGCCCTAACTGCCTCATTGTTCCGGGGTCAGCTGGGAAGTATACTCACCTACCAGGGAGATTCAATCGCTACTAAGGCCTAATAGGTAATGATGGATAGCCAGGGTGTATCCTTCCTCAGAAGCAGGAATAAACTGAAATGTAGTCTTGTTGAAGCCAAGTTGAGAGATGGCTTACTGTTCCTGCTTCAACAGGCATGTCTCAAATCTCATCATTAGGGGGCAGGAGGCTATGAATATTTTGATTTCTAGCAAAAGTCTCATATGTGAATTTTCCCTCACCTCATCGCCGCAAAACTCTGGCTAGCTAGACTTTGGAGCACACACAAAATATACCTTTTAAAATGTGTGTTTTGGGGCGTCTGGGTGGCTCAGTCACATGATGGCCCGACTCTTGATGTCAGCTCAGGTCAGGATCCCACGGTTCGTGAGTTCAAACCCCACGTCAGGCTCCACGCTGTCGCTGTTGGCACTGAGCTTGGGATTCTCTCTCTCTCTCCCTCTCTCTTTGCCCCCCCCCCCCCCGCTTGCGCTCTCTCTTACTCTCAAAATAAATAAACTTTTTAAAAAAATGTGTGTTTTGTTCCAATTTAAATGTGCTTAAATAACACTAACTGATCTTGGTAGAAAAGCTTTGAATTAGAGAAATATCTGAATTAAATTTATTTTAGAAGTGGAGTTTTTATAACTTTTCTATACTTAACATATTTGAAGTTAGGCTAACAATATGTTGCTAAAGTGGCACTCAAGGGACCAATTTAGTGAATGCAGAAAACGATTTTAATTATGCATGCCAAATATTTATATTTAGATTGCAGCTGTAAATTGTTTGGAAGTCTTTTTCACTTAAATAGCTTAAAAATTGTATTTGCAATCTTTATAAAAGCCAAAGATTTATTTAACAAGCTCTTCCTTCTCACCCCATGAAACTTAAACTATGTAAGTTCCTGCCCAATGAGTCATCAATTATAAATGAAGGTATTCTAAAATTTCCTTAAATAACAACTCTAAGGATTATGCTCCGTGTGCTTTAATTAAGTCTTGTACCTTGACTGTGCAAAGCTGGAGCCTACATTAAATATCCTCTGTCACGGTCATTTCCTATAAAAATTTAAAGCCTGCCTATCTTCATCATTCCTAGTCCCCTTTCCCACTGCTACTTTTCTCTTTAACATTTATCACTATCTAACATACCATACCGTTTATTTTTCTTGTTTGTTTATTGTTTGTCTCCCGCCCTTGACTATAAGCTCCATGAGGACAGGATTCCTTGCTTGTTCACTGCTATATCCCTAACACCTAGTGAGAGGTGCCAGGAACATAATATTTACTCAACAAATCATTAAACAAATGAATAAGTGAGATGTGTCTGAGTTTTGACATCTTTTCATACAGAACTACAGACACTTATTTATTAGGCACATAACAGGTTTACTACTCGCCGTGTTCCACTGAACGACAGGAGAGAATTCTGCCATAAACAAGCCAAGTCTTTTCCCTCACCAAGGATGTTGCCTGTGTGAGTAAACAAAAACCCAAGACCATTACAGAAGAGGGGAAAGTGGCTGACCATACCCGAAGGTGGAGATTGTTGAGGAATATTTCCATGTTAACCTTAATATGCGTTAAATCTTAAAGGAAGAGTATGACAGCATTCCACGTAGAGGCAATTACAAATTAAAACATCTTTCTCGGGAGACATCACTAGAAATAGTCGGGGGTTATGTAGCTTTTCAAATTTTATTCAATCAACTGCCCCACTACAAGCCTAAAATTTGGTCATCCCACCCTTCATCTTATCCGTTTATTTAGTTACCTTGATTGTTTCTTTCCCAAACCAGTCCCCCATAATGCAATTAATTACCTTCTCCAGTTAACTGTGAGCATGCATGCGTGATGCATGCACGCACACACATTCATGCACAGAATCCAAGGGTTTTTGTGTTAAATTCTTTGACATTTTTAACACACAAAAATAGCAGATAGATTTCTCTCTGCAAATCTGAAAGTTTGATTTTAAAAAAAAAAAAAGCTTTTTTATTACTTTGGAGAAGATGATAAGCTTCCCCCTCGCTCTTTGGTTTCCAATGTGATAAAACTTCACTAAACTGAAAAGGTACCACACTGCTTTAAATTATAAGAAGAAACCTTGGGGTACCTGGGTGGCTCAGTTGGTTAGGCGTCTGACTTCGGCTCAGGTCATGATCTCACAGTTTGTGAGTGTGAGCCCCATGTCAGGCTCTGTGCTGACAGCTCAGAGCCTGGAGCCTGCTTCCAATTCTGTCTCCCTCTCTCTCTGACCCTCCCCCACTTACACTCTGTCTCTGTCTGTCTCTCTCTCAAGAATAAATAAACATTAAAAAAATTTTTTTTAAATAAGAAGAAGAAACCAGAAAGACAACAGACAGATGACTTTCCTCTAATCTGAATTGTCTTGGAAAAACAAAGGTGATACAAGGAACCTCACAATCAACCTATGCCTGCTGATGGACCCTGTTCGGCTAGCCATGATAATAGGTCCCAGCCTCTGGCCAGAAACTTTGCCTAGCCTATGAAAATCAAAGTCATGGATCTTGTGTGCCTTTCGTGAGTATTAAGCACTGTGATCATGTTTCATAAAAAATGTTTTGAAGGGAATTTTCTAGGTAACCAGAAAGCAACCATTTATTTGCTAAAAATAAGAACATGGCATAATTTCTAATTCCAGACCAGATTTCACTGGCCCAGATCCTCTCCATAGAGATTTGGAATGATACCAATTCTGGTTTTCTTGATTGTCGGGACTTCGGGGAGCTTCTCTGCCATGGGCCACTCGAAAAAGATGAAAGAGGAAAATATTTGAGGTTCACACTTTATAAGAATGAAAACTTTTAATGTTTGCCTAAATTGTGGAACTGATTAAATGATACTATTATCCCTGTCCTACACCAAACAAAAGAACACCCTGTGAGGGCTAAAAATCTGAGCCAATAATCTAGGACTTTTACAAGTGTATGTAAGAATAGGAAAAAAAAAAGGCAGCAGCTATTCACCTTTATTAAAATAATGGAAGAGGGGCACTTGGGTGGCTCAGTTGGTTAGGGGTCCAACTCTTGATCTCAGCTCAGGTCTTGATCTCGGGGTTGTGAGTTCAAGACCCACCCTGGGCTGTGCATTGGGCATGGAGCCTACATTCAAAAAAAATAATGGAAGAATTAATTCTGGCTGAAAATAATAGACTCAAAAATGGACTATCTCAGGCAGATTTCTGTGTTCTGTGAGATTCCCTAAAGTCACAGGAACTGCTGAGTGGTCAATCAATGCCGGTTCCACACCCTCTGAGCTTTCTCAATAAAAGGGAGGAGTAATGTTCCAAGTTGTTTTGTGTGCCCTTGGGTCTGAATATGTTTGGAACTAAGAATAATCTTTATGGATATAACATATCTCAAATGTATGAGTGGCAACCTGTGTTTGTTTGTTTTTTAAATTTTTTAAAAATGTTTTATTTATTTTTGAGACAGAGAGAGACAGAGCATGAGTGGGGGAGGGGCAGAGCGAGAGGGAGACACAGAATCCGAAGCAGCTCCAGGCTCTGAGATGTTAGCACAGAGGCCGACGCGGAGCTCAGGCTCCTCAACCGTGAGATCATGACCCGAGCCGAGGTCGGACGCTCAGCTGACTGAGCCACCCAGGTGCCCATGTTTGTTTTGTTTTTTAAACGCTGTGTATGCATAACATACACACAAAACCCAAAGGAGTTTTCATTATCTCCTTGTTCATTTCCCCTTAACTAGGCTGAAATTGATGGCTTACATGAAGCAGTGGGTATCATGGAAGTTGGTGGGACAGATGTCTGTTTCTTCAAACCCTACAGCTTGCCTAACACATAGTGAGAAGCTGTTTAGTATGTGATGAGATGCTCTGAGATGATCATATGGGACTGATGTGTTTCCAAATATGCTAGCAGTTATACAAGTGTGAGAGTTGCAGGGTAGACCATATAAATAATCATTCCACTCTTGCCTGGAGCCAATTGAAGAGTAGTCATTCTATCAGATATCTTGCTTTTGTATCTAGCATCCATTCAACCACCTTTGTTCACAGAATTTCACATGGAATGAGTCTATCAGTAGGGCTTGAGAAAAAGAGCAAGGGAGAGAAAAAGAAATTCTCTTTGTTGCTGGATATAAATCTGGAGCCAACTAGACTTGGAGCTATGTGCAAACTTGTCATCTCATGGAGCCTAATAGTGAAGCCACTCCTCAAAAGGTAAAACTGAAAAATGCAGAGCAATGTAGGTCTACTGGCATCTGTTGAGTCCTTGGGGACAGCTGTATCTAAAGCTTGGTTCTACCCCTACTTTTCATTTAGGAGAACCAAAAACTTCCCACTATTCCCTCCCCCAACCTTTTTTTTTCTTTTTTTCTTTCTTTTCTTTTCTTTTCTTTTTTTTTTTTTTGGTTTACGCCAAATATAGTTAGGTTTTCCATCATTGCACAAGAAGGAGCTGATACAGATGGAGAATAACTAAATTGTCAAGATCTATTCCAAAATTAAAGTTCCCAATGTTCTGAGGATAATTACATTATAAACTGGGTGTGGTGTGTTTCACAGGCAAAATTGAAATCTGAAATAAAAGTAATCTAAAACATCAATTAAACTGGAGGATACATTTTTTGCATAATTTCTTATTGCCTTTTCCCAATGTACCCCATTTTCCTGAAAGCTTTTTATCTCCTAAAGTGCATTTGTTAAGCTTGTTTTCAAATTTATTTATTTAAATTCAAGTTAGTTTACATACAGTGTGGTATTGGTTTCAGGAGTAGAACCTAGTGATTCATCACTCACATATAACACCCCGTGCTCATCCCAACACGCGCTCTTCTTAACACCCATCACCCATTTAGCCCCCCCCCCACCTCCCATCCAGCAACTCTCAGTTTGTTCTCTGTATTTGAGTCTTATACGGTTTAACTCCCTCCCTGTGTTTATCTTATTGTTACTTCCCTTCCCCTATGTTCATCTGTTTTTCTTATATTCCACATAGGAGTGAAATCATATGATATTTGTCTTTCTCTGACTGACTAATTTCGTTTAGCATAATACACTCTGGTTCCATCCACTCTGTTGCACATGGCAAGATTTCATTCTTTTTGGTTGTTGTGCCAAATGACATGTTACATAAAGGGTTAGTGTCCCAAATCTACAGAGAACTTATCAAACTCAACACCCCCCAAAACAAATAATACAGTGAAGAAATGGGCAGGATACATCAATAGATATTTTCCCAAAGAGGATATATTTTTAAAACCCTACAGGTGTTCCACTATTGGCACTATTTTGTAAGATAGATGTATGGATAAATAGGTAGATAGATAGAGATTACAGAGGTGTGAGGTGGTGCTACTGTTTCTGTGATGTTTGTAGCCCTTGGAGAGATGATTTCATATGGTATAAACTCTCCTTTTCTTTATAAAACATGGAGTATTGTCTCGAAGCCACTGGACTTGAGGGTATTGTGAATGCTTTCATTCTCATGATGTCTAAATCACATGTTTCTCCTTTCTAGATTATAGTGGCATACTGTAATAGTACAACCTCTTAATAAGAGGTGCTAAGTATCACTTTGGCTGATAGATTGCTTTAACATTTATGGGTACACTGAAATTTAGAACTACACAGAGAAAATCTGTAGTGGGTGGTGACCTTTCAGGGGTAGTGTTGAAATCTGGTTCATGATTAAAGCAGGGTGTGGTTAAGAGGGTCAGGGATGGAAAAATTCTCTTTTGGCAACTTGGTAGAGATGTGGGGTTAAACTGTTGAGACAACCACAAAAATCTGTTGCCAGAAGAGAAAAATAAAAACTCTAACGGCAGCTTTAAGCTACGCCAGGCACTGTGTTAAGTGCTTTCTGTGTGATCTCATTCAATTCTAAAAGCGATGGAGATTTCATATTACTCCGCACATGTTACAGATGAGGAAGTGAAAGCAGAGAGGTTAAATAATTTGTCCAAAGTTTCACAGATAACCAGTGGTGAAGGCTAGGTTTGAATGCAGGTCTATCCAACTCCTAGCCTCATGCTCCTACCAACTAAAGGATAGCTCATTCCCACAGGCACTTTGCTGATCTTGAGCAGATCTATAAACCCTCCTCTGCTCCCTCGTGTACACAGGATTTTGTTTTACTCCGATAATTCTCATATCAAAATTTCCTGTTGGAAAGCAACATGCATGAAATATTGACTCACAACCATGGAAAGGTGTTTCATTTTCCCTAGAAATTTCCTTCTCTGTTCCTCAGTCTGGATTACCACAAAAATTTTTTTTGCACCTGCCTTTGAATTAAAGTAAAATAAACACCATTTAGTTTTTTAAAGCATAAAATCTCAGTGTTCTTTCCTAACTCTGTCAAGGAGTTGAATATTTTCAGAGCCTCTAAAATTTAAAGAATACAGAAATAGGATCTGTCCTGGCTTAGCATGCATCTTTAGATGTGTTTTGGAAATCACTGTCTGTTTCTCAAAGTCTGCTGATAAGATCACTATTTAAGAGGAGTAACTTTCTAGAAGAAATTCACCCTCATAGCTACTGTGGGATGGGTTAAATGATGCTTGACCCTGTCTGAGGAATGGCAAATGCACATGTTTGTAAGAGTCTCATACAGGATACTTGGGGATCTGATTTTATCTCTAACAGACACACATTCTTAATCTAGGCAAATACTGGTTAATATTGAGATGTCCAGAAAGAAGTCAGCAGCCTGGGCAAATGGAATGAATTTAATTAAGATTTCATATTGATTCGTGTCGATTGATTTCTTTTTCCGTTATTGTTTAAATTTTTAAAGCACCTCTAAACACTGGGGTTTTTTTTTTTAGATTAAGACTTGAGGATATGGAAGTTTACCACTTCTCAGAATTAAAAAGAAAGTTAACAACCATAGTCATTTTGAGCGAGATAGGCTTACTGTTGCTGACCATTCAGTTATCATGCACAAGTCACTTATCTTTCCATTCACACATGTCCATTTATTTATATTAAAAATTTTTTTTAACATTTACTCATTTTTGAGAGACAGAGAGAGACAGAGTGTGAGCGGGGAGGAACATAGAGAGAGGGAGACATAGAATCCGAAGCAGCTCCAGGCTCTGAGCTGTCAGCACAGAGCCCGACGTGGGGCTCGAACTCACGGACTGCGAAATCATGACCTGAGCTGAAACCTGGCGCTCAGCCAACTGAGCCACCCAGGTGCCCCATAAATGCCCGTTTAGAGCCTAGCAGTAGTTTCCTAAAACTAGTACATGCTTTGAACCTAAGACTTTTGGAAACAAACTTCTCTCAAACATCTAAATACCTGGAACAAAAGTAAGAGGCAGCTTTTAAAGACTTGAAAATAAAGGTAGTTGCAAGGTATTTGAGGAAGGGTAGCTCTGATGTTGGACAAAGTAGAATCAGTTCTAGTAATTCCCAACCAGGTGAATAGCATACAGCCCACTTCTAAGAACATGTGACTGGAGAACATTCCCTAACTGGCCAAAGCTGCCATGCTGGTAGGCAAGAGTACTTCATTTATCATCCAACTGTGGTCATATTATGTAAAGCTGTACCAGCCCAGAGGGCTATCACCATGCCCTGCACGAAGGCCATGGGAAATCTGGCATGGTTGCCATGATAATCCTCCTGGCAGAACAATAGAAATCCTATCACTATTGTTAAATAGTGCTGGAGTCTGGGTTGCCTTTACTCCCAGGAGTCGTTTTCACGTTTCTTAGAGAGGCTCCTTTAAAACTTTTAAAAAGAGGTTTAAGGGGTTAGATTTAAGAAGAGAAATAGTTGATGAGGGATTAATCGCATTAGTTTGAGACCATACTCTGACCTACTTGATACAAAATCCAGTCTTCAGGAGAAAGATATAGCTGGGAACGTAGGGCACAGAGGAGTCAGACCTATCCTGAAAGTGTTTAAACCAAGGGCGAAAGCTTTTAGTCTCATCACTCCATTCCTCTTAAAAAATGAAAAGAGAGAGAGAAAGGGATAGGAAAATGTGATGTACTAAACCCATGTGCCAGGAAATGACCAGCTTTACGATAATAGATTATTCTATTCTAGGCAGCCTTCTCAGAAACTGAGAACAACAGTATCTGGCCCATGGCAGGCACACAAAACGACTGCCCGGCTCTCTGCAGTGAATCAGCCACCATTCACTCAACAAGTAGATGCTTCAGTATTGTTTATTGGTGGATCATTAATTACATTTCCAACAGGATTTTCAAATGAAAAGTCTGGACAGAAGTCACTGATTGAGGCTTCCTTTAGGGAAAGGAACGATGGAAAAAAAAAAATCCAAACAAATAAAGCAGAGAAATTGGAGTTCCCGTTAGATGACCTTAAACATGTGGATCCAGAGTTTAGTCAACGCATTTGGGAAAGAAAAAGCAAAAGGAGAATCTGCTGTACAATTTTGTTTTTTGCAGTCTAGACCTTTTCAGGCACCACAAAAGAGCTTCCTCTTATCCATGCTTGGTGCAAATCAGCATCATGTTAATGGACTGAGTTGCCCCCCTTTGGTGTGGATAGCTCTCCAGGACTTGGAAAAGGAGTATAAACAGGAGGGGCTGTGACATGCCAGGAGCTGAGCAGAATCCTTTGTAAATATATATTTACATGCAGAATTTCTGTTGAAGACACAGGGCTATTTGGGATAAAGGAGGAGGAGTTGGGCCTCTACCTCAAACTCAAAACAAGATCTCTTTCAAACTCCAAAAATATTTGGCTCAACATGCTCTTTCTTAAACACTCTGGATTTTGAGATTGGGTCTGCCAGGCCATCAACAACAGTGATTAAGTATCTACTGGGTACAGTTTACTAATGAGTTCAGGGTTCTAGGAGGAGTTAGAAAGAAAGAAAATATCTGGTCCTTGTCCCTTGAGAACTTATGGCCCAATAAAAAAAGGACTACCACATAATTGCTTACAAGAAATGCTACACTAGAGCAGGTTTTCAGCCAAATTGCTAAAAAACATTTCCAAAGCTATTTGGTCAGCACGCATGTTGGCAGAATCTTTCCTTTCAAGGATCCCCCCCTGCCTGCTCCGTGTCTTCCACCGACTCCAGGACGCCACCCATAGGACGTACCCATGCACTGGCAGAGCAGGGCCAAAAGCTGATGTGTCCCTTACTGGATATTCATGACATCTTCCTGGCTGGGAGATGTCATTACTGCACCACCATTATAAGGACTTTCTGGCTGGAGGAAGTCAAATGAAGTTGCTATTAACTTCTAACTGAGCCTGGAACCCAATACAGCATTGCTGATAATTGTGCTTTCTAATTATTTGCACATGACCACAGCCATTGTCAGTGTGCAGATGGAATAGAAGTTTTTCGGCACCAATTTTTTTTTTCCTCTCTTGTTTTTTAACACCCAATTTGTTTGCTGGTTTCTTTAGTCAAGTTAACTTGGACTAAGGAGAATAGAGAAGGCCGTGACTATGCAGAAAAAGAAAACTTGTGACTCACGGCACGTGTCCCAGAATCTTACATTTGGGTGGGACATCATAATTATTTGAACCAGACTCTTTTATCTTCAGTTGGGGTCCACTCCAGACCATCGAAGCTCCTCTCCTTACTACAGATATGCATATATCTTTACACATTTTTGTGTATGTATATATCTGTGTGGGGGGGGGGTACATGTATATACAATTGGGGTGGACAATTACATTAAATAGTGTGTGCACTCTGCATGTATATACACTTGTGGTAGATTGTTGGTAGCTCCTAATGAAGCCTGCCTCCCCCTCTTGTATTCGTGCTTGTGGATAGGCCCCACCCACATTGATTCTGGGCTCGTTGAGGCAAAATCAAGCAGGATGCAGACAGAAGCTTGATAACCACTGGCACATCGGGACTTATTATCTTGGGATGTTTGCTGTTGGAGCCCTGAGCCACAGTGTAAGGCAGTCTAGTCCGCCAGGGAGACCCCTGGAGAGAGAAAGATGCCTAGTCAGCTCTCTTTGTAGCAGTGATCATGTTGAGGGCTGCCCCCCCGCCCCCGTGTGAGTAAAGAAGTACTCTTAAACAGCTCAGCCCCTGTCTAGCCAAGCCCGGTAAATCCACAGAATCCGAATCAGAAGAACAATAAAATACTGTTGTTTGAAGCTACTAAGTTTGGGTAAGTGGTTCCTTAAACAGTAACAGTTAACTGAAACAAACATGTGTGTCTGTATATGACTTCTAAAGAAATCCTCCAACTTTGCTCTTACATTTTGCTCTTATTTTTTTAATTATAGAATATTTAATAAGTAAGACAAAGTAAAGAAACTTGGCTTGCACATTTTAACGGAATTAACACATAATTGTAAAGCAAACGCTGGTGTAACGACTACAGGGCAAGAAACAGAACACTGCTAGCACCTAGACCCACCTGTATGCTCTTCCCTCCTCTGAACTGCTTCCCACAGGAACCACGGTCTTGATATTTGTGACATCGATTGCCAAGCTTTTCTTTATAGTTGTGCCACCAATGCATACATTCTTAAACATTCCCATTCATTTTGCCTGTGTTGAACTTTCTGTGAATGGAGTCACTCTGCATGCGTTCTTTTATGACTTATTTCATTTGCTGGACTTACATTTGTGATTTTCAGCCGTGTTGGTACACGCAGCTATAGTTAATTCATTGCTACTGCTGCATACCAGTCCACTGTGTGAACATAACACAGTGTATTTATCCATTCCGCTCAAGTGAGCATGTGAGTTGTTTCTATGGGCAACTGCTGTCATGGACATGCTGCCGTGAACATCTTGATATTTGCATCCTGGTGTGTGAGTTTCTCTACGGCGGCAATTCTCAAAGGGTGATCCGGGGACCCCCGGGGTCCTCAGGATGCTTACAGGGGGTCCTTGAGTATGAAACGATTTTCATGATAATACTGAGACTTTATTTTTCCTTTCCACTCTCAGTCTCTCATGACTGTAGAGTGGAATTTTCCAGAGGCTATATCACGTGCAATATACTGCCAAACCAAAAGCAGAAGCAGATATGAGAATCCGGCTGTTTTCTAGTAACCCAGACACTACATTCTAAAATGTAAAACAATGTCACTCTTCTCCCTAAGATTTTCTTGGAAATAATTATTTTGACAAAAATAAATGTTTTTAGGTTAGTATTTATTTTCAATGTTATTTTAACGATGTTATTATTTATTTATTTATTCTCAAGTGTTTATTTTGAGAGAGAGCAGGGGAGGGGCAGAGAGGGAGGGAGAGAGAGAATCCCAACCAGGCTCCATGCTGTCAGTGCAAAGCCCAACACGGGGCACAGACCCGTGAGACCGTGACCTGAGCCGAAACCAAGAGTTGAACGCCTAACCGACTGAGCCACCCAGGTGCCCCACAATGTTGTTATTTTTAAATGAATACATACTTTGCATTTTTCTAAGTTTTAATTTAAAATACAGTATATACCTATAGATAAAACTGGCATAAACAAAGCTCTTAATAGTTTTTAAGAGTATAAAGGAGTCTGGAGACCAAAACATTGGACACCACTGCTCTGGGTCATATGGTATAAATATCTTAAAATGTAATAGAAAATGCCAAACTGCTTTCTAAAGATGTGTGTTTTTTCTCCCTCACCAGCAGCATATGAGGGTCTCCACCGCTTCATGTACTTATCAACAATTGGGTTTTGCCAGATTTCTGTTTTCAAATCTGGGAGAGCATCAATGTATCTCATTATAGTTTGGTTGTACGTTTTTTGATTATTAGTAAGATGGTGTCCCTTTTCATAGGTATATTGGCCATTCAGACTTCCTTCTTATAGACTGCATGTTCAAGTCTTTTTTTTTTTTTTAAGATTTTATTTTTAAGTAATTTCTCCACACAGCATGGGGCTTGAACTCACAACTCTGAGATCAAGAGTCACACATACCCTCTACCAACTGAGCCAGCCAGGCGCTCCTGCATGGTCAAGTCTTTTGTCCACTTTCTCTATTCAAGTTGTCTTTTTCTTACTGATACATTAAAACTTCGTATACTCTCCACTTTCTTTGCCAATTATACATGCTGCAAGTGTGTGGGAAAAGCGCATTATCTATCGTCTTCTCGGTCTTTCTATGGTTTTTTGATGAACAGAAACATTTAACTTAACAGAGTCAAATTTACCAATATTTTACTTTATGGTTATCTTAAGAAATTCCTCTCCATCCTGGAGTTATTTTTGTTTATGTTCTTAAAAGCCTTAGAGTTTTTACTTTTAGATTTGGCTTTACCCCAAATTTATTTTTATGTGCGGCCTAATGTAAGAATCCACTTTCATTTATTTCCCACAGGGAGATCTAATTGTCCTACTATTATTTATTGAAAATTCCTTTCCCCCCCAATCTCTCATGCCACCTTTGTCATATATAAGGTGCCAATCTCCGACTGTATCTGTTTCTGAGTCTCTTTGTTCTGTTTCACTGATCTATTTATTCACCCCTGTGCAAAATCACACTGTCCTTTTTTTTTAATGTTTATTTATTTTCAGAGAGAGAGAAAGGGAGAGAGCAGGGGAGGGGCAGAGAGAGAGGGAGAGAGAGAGAGAATCCCAAGCAGGGTCTGTGCTGTCAGAGCCCAGTGTGGGGTTTGATCCCACAAACCATGAGATCATGATCTGAACCAAACTCAAAGTCAGATGCTTAACTCACTGAGCCGCCCATGTGCCCCAAAACCACACTGCCTTAATTACTGCCGTTATGATAAATCAGGATGTATGGTAAAGCAGGTTCCTCCCACATTCTTATTATTCAGAAATGTCTTCTTGGTCCCCCCCTTGTATTTTAATCATATACTACTTCCTTCAACCAGCAATCATGCAAAGTATGGGGAGCAGGGCATTGGGTACAACAGTAGACAAACATCTGTTGGTAACAGATAAGTACAAAAGTGAGCAAGGAGGGCCCATAAAGATTCTGCCCATTTTTAGTCTAATAAATATGTCAATGACTTCTCTTAAGAATAAATGTTACCTATTAATAATGAAAATGAATCGGGGTTGGAAATTCCTTTTTGTTAATCTTACTTGAATTACTGAGCTGAATATGAAATGCTAATAAAGTTTGAGCAAAGGAAGAGACAAAGGTGACCTTCATTTTTGTAAATGTGGTTAGATCCTTTATCGATAGATAGAACCTACAGAGCTACGACAGTAGGACTATTGGGTAATAGTGCTTGCATGAATGAAGGAACTTGTCATTTTCTTGAGTCAGATCCTGCAACTTAAAAAGAACCTCTGAATATACTCTTAAAAAATTTACTCATTAAGATAAAATGGTCAGGCCACTTCCCATTAAAAAAGTGACTTCCCTGGGGCACCTGGGTGGCTCAGTTGGTTAATCATCCGTCTTTAGCTCAGGTCATGATATCACAGTTCGTGAGTTCGAGCCCCACGTTGGGCTCTGTGCTGACAGCTCAGAGCCTGGAGCCTGCTTCAGATTCTCTCCCTCTCTCTCTGCCCCTCCCCCACTTTCTCTCTGTCTCTCTCCCTCTCAAAAATAAATTAAAAATTAATTTAAAAATAAAAATTAAACAGTAATTAAAAATTAAAATTAAAAACTTAATTAAAAATTAAAACAAAATGACTTCCCTCACTTTACTTGTCCACCACACCAAGTTGTCATCTTCTTTTACAAATATTCACCTAAGAATCTATTTCCTCACTAACTTCATTCTTTATCTTGTGAAATTTGGTTTCCACCCCCTCTATTTCTCCAGCCACTGCTGTCTCAAAGGCTAAAGGTCTCGAAGCTGTCACATTGAAAGCTTTATCCTTGATGATAGAATCCTTTATCACGAATGATAACTGCTGAGTTCAAGCCCCGCATCGGGCTCTGTGCTGTCAGCTCGGAGCCTGGAGCCTGCTTCAGATTCTGTGTCTCCCTTGCTCTCTCTGCCCCTATCCTGCTCACTCTCTGTCTCTCTGTCTCAGTCTCTCTGTCTCTCTCTCCAAAATAAATAAACATTTAAAAAACTAAAAAAAAAAAAAAAAAAGAATGGTAACTACTGGGGTTCCTGGGTGGCTTAGCCAGTTGAACATCTCACTCCCGATTTCAGTTCAGTTCATGATCCCAGGGTCCTGGGATCAAGCACGGCATCAGGCTTCACCCTGAACATGGAGTCTGCTTAAGATTCTCTCTCTCTCTCTCTCTCTCTCTCTCTCTCTCTCTCCCTCTTCTCTTCTCCCCCACCTGCACGTGCTCTTTCTAAAAAAAGAAAAAAAAGAATAATAACTACTTATAACTCTATTATCAACCCCCCTTTTTTATGAATATTTTGTCTTTGCTGAGGAACGATGGCTAATAATCACCGAGCATAGCTTAAATGACAACATCTACGTGGGACCTTCCCTGATCACACTCTCTGGGAATGATCTCACTTTCCCTAGAATGCCTATGCATTTGCCTGAGACATACTGTACTAAGCTGTAATACATACTACACTAGCATCCAGAAAAACTCTGCAAGTTAGTCTGTGAAAATTGCCAGCACCAACTAAGATCAGAAAAGTCTACATTATGTCTCCTCACGCAGAGTGATAACGTATGTTAAAGGTTCTGGTAAGTCCCATAGTAAAGAAAGGTAAGTTTAGTCCAGTATTTCTTGGATGTTTTTGGCATGAAAGCCTTTTTACTTGTAATACTGGTAGCATCTCAGAAGACACGAACGGTGTGTCAGACATGGTTTAAGAAATGATACTCAACTGTTTATTTGACTCTTATGCTGTGTCGAATTTTAGTTGCTCACATACACACCTTTTCTTCCTCTCTACAATAGAAATGCCAGCAAAACTGGGACTTTGTCCTGTATACTTTGGTGTCCCCATGAAACCATGCTTCCTTCCCTAGGGCTATGAGAAAAAAGTCCAGATATAGACAAAGCTATCAACTTGTAGTCCTGAACAGTATGGAAAGATTACTATTCTGAATCTGAGGGATTTCATTTGTAAACCATTAAGAATTTCTAGCTTAAGGTCATAGTGAAAAGTTGAAGTATCAAATTTGAGTTGAAACCGAAAATAACTACGAGAGCCCAAACATGGTATTAAGTTATGTCAAGATGGCTCAAGGAAAGAAAACATGGCATCATCAAGTTACATTCCTTGGGTGTATAGCATGTGGCTATGCAGTAATGTGTCCAGATGAGTGTGCTGTACAAAATGGCCTGTTGATCATGTGTATGAGATTCCCTTGGGAGAGTTTGTTAAAATGCAGGTCCTTGGGCCCTGGACTATTTGGGATGAGGATCCCTGGGTATCCGCAAATTTATTTTAATAAAATTCCTAAATCATTTTATGCACATTGAAGTTTGAGAACAACTGCTCTAAGTGCATAAGATTTGGCATGTTCAAAGGAAACACTTCTCACTTTACATTTCAAGAGAGCAGTTGCCTTAGGAAACAACATATTTATTCCAATGACGTTGCCGTTTCTCAGGCCAAACATTTTTTGTGACTACGCCTTTTGTGTTGCCATAACGGCCTCTAAAACATTCCTTGGTATCTACTCAGTGCTATAAATCTGTACTTTTAAAGAGTGTATTTGAATGTTAGCAACAGTTACAACCATTTAGAAGCATGTGAATGAGGTAAATGGCCAAGCAGGGTAATATGGTTGGGGTCCTAAACACGATGTGATTATGAGCAAATTAAACTAGTTTTCTTGGGTGGCTCTCCTAAGATACGAAGATGAGCAGGTATCAAAAAACCTATGCATATTTTCACAATCACTATATTTATTTGCAATGAAATCGTTAAATATTGCGTTTGGCTTGTGGAAACAAATGTTCTATTTCCAAACAATCCTGAAAACACATTTACGCATTACCGTTGTACCAGAAACATGTACACATGGACGGTAACTCAACATGATGCCTCAAATTTCACCATGTGGATGGCTTTTTAGCACAGATGTTTTCAGATCGACTTTTAAGAGGATGAAATCAAGACAGCTAAAAGCCAGATAGGAAGGGAACCACGAAGGTTGCATTCTCAAATTCTGAATAATGCTTTTACTGCCTATTGCTTGATTAGGTGTAAACCCATTATTTTATTTTATTTTATTTTATTTTATTTATTTATTTATTTTCAATATATGAAGTTTATTGTCAAATTGGTTTCCATACAACACCCAGTGCTCATCCCAAAAGGTGCCCTCCTCAATACCCATCACCCACCCTCCCCTCCCTCCCACCCCCCATCAACCCTCAGTTTGTTCTCAGTTTTTAAGAGTCTCTTATGCTTTGGCTCTCTTCCACTCTAACCTTTTTTTTTTTTTTTTTCCTTTCCCTCCCCCATGGGTTTCTGTTAAGTTTCTCAGGATCCACATAAGAGTAAAACCATATGGTATCTGTCTTTGTCTGTATGGATTATTTCACTTAGCATAACACTCTCCAGTTCCATCCATGTTGCTACAAAGGGCCATGTTTCATTCTTTCTCATTGCCACGTAGTACTCCATTGTGTATATAAACCACAACTTTTTTATCCATTCATCAGTTGATGGACATTTAGGCTCTTTCCATAATTTGGCTATTGTTGGGAGTGCTGCTATAAACATTGGGGTACAAGTGCCCCTATGCATCAGTACTCCTGTATCCCTTGGGTAAATTCCTAGCAGTGCTATTGCTGGGTCATAGGGTAGGTCTATTTTTAATTTTCTGAGGAACCTCCACACTGTTTTCCAGAGTGGCTGCACCAATTTGCATTCCCACCAACCGTGCAGGAGGGTTCCCGTTTCTCCACATCCTCGTCAGCATCTATAGTCTCCCGATTTGTTCAGTTTGGCCACTCTGACTGGCGTGAGGTGATATCTGAGTGTGGCTTTGATTTGTATTTCCCTGATGAGGAGCGACGTTGAGCATCTTTTCATGTGCCTGTTGGCCATCCGGATGTCTTCTTTAGAGAAGTGTCTATTCATGTTTTCTGCCCATTTCTTCACTGGGTTATTTGTTTCTCGGGTGTGGAGTTTGGTGAGCTCTTTATAGATTTTGGATACTAGCCCTTTGTCCGATATGTCATTTGCAAATATCTTTTCCCATTCCGTTGGTTGCCTTTTAGTTTTGTTGGTTGTTTCCTTTGCTGTGCAGAAGCTTTTTATCTTCATAAGGTCCCAATAGTTCATTTTTGCTTTTAATTCTCTTGCCTTTGGGGATGTGTCAAGTAAAAAATTGCTACGGCTGAGGTCAGAGAGGTCTTTTCCTGCTTTCTCCTCTAGGTAAACCCATTATTTTAAACATCTACTTTTTTGTCCTGATTTCTGTTTTGACCCCAAATTTCTGTTCTGCCTTAGGTGCTTCGTATCTGAGTCCTGTTGCCTCCAATAGGGTTAGATGTTTGAGCAACTCGCCACAGAATCACATTTTCCTGGCCCCAAGGAGAAAATAGCAATGGCCAGTCATCAGCAAATTAGGATACTTTGTTAGATTTATAGATTAAATGTCATTGCACCTTTCAAGGCATTTTGCATTCTTTTTTTAAAATTTTTTAAATCTTTTCACTTTTGAGAGACAGAGAGAGACAGAGCATGAGCTGGGGAGGGGCACAGAGAGAGGGGAGACACAGAATCAGAAGCAGGCTCCAGGCTCTGAGCTGTCAGCACAGAGCCTGACGTGGGGCTTGAACCCACGAACCGTGAGAACCCGACCGGAGCCTAAGTCAGAAGCTCAACCGACTGAGCCACTCAGGTGCCCCAAGGCATTTTGCATTCTAACCAAGTTTATAAAACAATCACAACAATTAAGATAACAATTAAAATTAAAAACACAATTACAAAAACAATTAAAAAAAATCTCAAAACAGTTTCCCCCAGGTAAATGTACTTTAAAAAAATCTTACTGAGAATCACTTAAGTTTCCTAAACCCTAGTTTTGTCCTCTGTAAAACAGATACAATAGTGAGATTGATTTCAGAGAGTTCTCGGAAGAACTGAATAATACAAGCTTAGCATAGTGTGTAATACACTCAGTTCTCCAATGTGTTAGCTGTTACCACTATTGTCATGTAAACAACTGGCACAGTACTTAGCATATGTGGTTAATAAATGGTAGCTAATTAATATTGTTATTTAAAAAAACTTACTGATGAAATAGGAAGACACATTAATCACAAATTTGACTTAATGACCGTATATCTCTTGAGTGGAAAACAATTCCAAGATTCCCTTGGGAGAGTCTGTTAAAATGCAGGTCCTTGGGCCCTGATGCAGATCCATTGGACTATTTGGGATGAGGATCCCTGGGTATCCACAAATTTATTGTAATAAAATTCCTAAATCATTTTATGCACAGTGAAGTTTTATGCACATTGAAGCTTTTTTTTTGAGAGAGAGAGAGTGAGGGGGGCAAGTGAGTGAGGGACAGAGAGAGAGAGAGAGAGAGAGAGAGGAGAGAATCCTATGAAGGGCAGAAAGAGAGAGAGAGAAGTGGGATTCACGTTGATCTGAAGTGGGGTTCGTGCTCACTGAAAGCAGGGCTAGAGTTCACCCAATGTGGGACTCAAACTCACCAACCATGCGATCATGACCTGAGCTGAAGTCATCCAGGCACTCATATATTCTAACTGAGCCATTCAGGCACTCATATTCTCACTAAATTTTAACTAAATATTATTACTAAAAGCATGGACTCCTATGTTGAGCCTGACTTAAAAAAATTTTTTTTAATGTTTATTTGTTTTTGACAGAGAGAGAGAGAGAGACAGAACATGAGCAGGGGAGGGGCAGAGAGAGAGGAAGACACAGAACTTGAAGCAGGCTCCAGGCTCCATGCTGTCAGCACAAAGCCCAAAGCGGGGCTCAAACTCACGAACTGTTAGATCACGACCTGAGCCGAAGTCAGACACTCAACCGACTGAGCCACCCAGGAGCCCCAAGCCTGACTTTCTGATTGAGATTTGGCCATATATGAAAAATGTCAATAAATGTTGAAATTTGCTAAGACTTTAGTCAAAGTACTTTCCCACCAAGGAAAAGACACTCATGGAATTAAACTGAGGCCTTATTCGTTTAAATGTTTGCATAAGCTAAAGACTACTCAATTTCTTCATAACTAGTAAAAATAACCTAAGGTGAGGAAAGATGACCTAGGCATCTGATATTCTAAGCCAGGCCTGCTTTTTAAATTCGAAAGTTGAAAGTCAGAAATAGCTTAGTAAACTTCCTATTTCTACTCCCCCCCTCCCCCAATATTGTGTGCCCTGCCGCAGTGCTTGGCTTTTACCACAGCAAGGGCGGAGACAAAAACCCTGCCAAAATATCATGAGATAGGTGGCTCTCAGGGGTACTTCTCGTCAAGCAGAAAGTGCCAGAAATCTTGTAGAAAGTCTAATACAAACTTTCTTTTGCAGACTCTAGAGGTTTGCATCTGGATACACATCTGCATTTTCTGGGGGCTGGGCCAAACTGAAACATTCAGTTTATCCATTGCTAATAAACATGTCAGCAGTTTCTTTGCTCTCACATCTGTTGTGAAAAATGTTATCTTTCCTGAAGTGTATTTATTTTGTCTTTAATACCAGCTTTCATGGATTACAAAATAGAGATATGCCTTCACTTAACAAATTCAATAGCATATGCTGGGAAGTGCCCCCTAAGAGTGATGAGATAAATTAAAGATGTATATTCTTTCTTGGGTCCTGAAAAGGAAATGGATGTAAAGAATAGCGACAACTCTCGGGAAGGCCATGCCAATGGAAACAACATGCCTCTTAATCAGGTTCATCTCAAAATCTATTCAAGACGCTCTGTGCATCACAGGAATTCAACAAAAAGTTTTAAAAATCTATTATCAGTTGTTTCATTATGAAGGCTGTCTTCAGTCAGGCTGATGACTTCCTTTCCCAAGGAAACGCCTCCATGCTCTTGCTTCTCATTTTATATTGGCCAGAATGCCTGTGCTGCCCACTTTACTAAGACTGGGGCTGCTAGAAGAGCAAATGAGGATTTGTTTATTAAGATGCTTTGGAAAGAAAACTGTAAGCTCTTATATAAATGGTCAGTGGTGGCCAATATTTCTTCCCCTGGCTCTTTTCTCATTTTATTTCATAGTCAAAGGTCCACTTTTCAAGGGTACATTTCACCCTCAGCAACTCTGTCTCCTTCACCAATATCTTCCCTCACCAATATTCCACCCTCTCAAAATAATTAAGCAGTGGGAAAGGTGATCTCTCACAAGGTGAGGAAGGGCATGTATGTAATTTAAAGAAGCAAGTAGGAAAATCCTGATATCAAGTACATAGTAAATGTGATTAGGGCTGTCAGAGATGTAATTCTGTCTTCCTCAGATTCTTCCTCTGAAATTATGGGTAATGTTCTCTGAAATCCAAAGCCTTTCCACCCAATTGCCCACTAGCCAATTTCTGTTAAAGTCAAGTGGGGGGACTTTAGCCCCCACTTAGTCAAGTGGGGGGGACTTGCTAAAGTCAAGTGGGGGCCACTAGTCAATTTCTGCTAAAGTCAAGTGGAAGTCCCCAACCCCACCATTCTGCCCCTTTAGCTCTCTAAGATAAGCCAGCAAATGATGTACTCATATACAAAGTTCTTTGCTAAGGGTCTGGGTCAATATCTGAAAGAAATGTGTCATTCAAGGACAGTGATTTGTTAAAGAAAACAGCAAACATGCAAATAGAATTTAAAAGGCCAAAAGATTTTTTCTAAAAGTCAAATCAAATCAGTTCACTTCTGTCAAGGTTAGTCAAGGAAGAAAATAGAAGTCACGAATAAGTAATATTAAGTATAGAAAAGGAGACATGAGTAGAGAAGCATCTCAGTTGAAAATGACAACAAGAAAAAAATATCATTAAAAGCTAAATGATGATAGGGGCGCCTGGGTGGCTCAGTGGGTTAAGCGTCCGACTTCAGCTCAGTTCATAGCACTGTTTACGAGGCTCTGGGCTGCCAGCTCAACCTGCTTCGGATTCTGTGTCTCCCTCTCTTTCTGCCCCTCCCCTGCTCACGCTCTGTCTCTCTCTCTCTCTCTCAAAAATAAATAAACATTAAAAAAAGACATTAAGAATTTTTTTAAAAAATCTAAATGATGATAAATTTGAGAAGTTCGATGAGATGCATGCATTATTAGAAAAATACAACTTAACAAAAGTAACTTAGAAAAAATAAAAATCCTAACTAATCTTTTACTACTAAAGAAATTGAATCCATGGTTAGGAATCTGCCTACAAATAAATCACCAGGCAAAAATATTTTACAAATAAGAGTATCAAATATTCAAGAAACAGGTAATTTCAGTCTTTACACAAAACTTTTTCAGAAAGGAAAAAAAAATAAAGGAAAAAATGCCCAACTCATTTTTTGAAGCAAGTTGCAAGCAAGGCACTCTTGAAAGACATGTTAAAAGGACTCATCCTATCAGCTCTCTTATTCTTAATATAAAAGCTCTAATAATTAAGTGAGTATGATATTGGTGCTGGAATAAACACACAGCACAGTGGAATCAAGTAGAGACCAAGATAAATTCATCCAAATATGGAAACCTAATATGTAACAGAATTGTTATTGCAGATTATTTTGAAAAAAGATGAGACTTTTCAGGAAATGGTACTAGTCTTCCAGTAAATGGTGACCAGTAAACAGAAGCTGGTATTTAGTTATTCATAAAAAAATTGCAATAAGATTCCAGTTTTTAAAACGTACGTACACAAAATCCATATAGATAAATAGTGAAATTTTATGGGAAGAAAAGACTATATTTATTAACTCAGGTTAGGGAAGCAATTTTTAAAATACAAAAAAAATGCAAATCATTGAAAATAGACTTGGCTACATTAAAATTAGGAATCATTAAAAAATTAAGGTACTCAAAAACACCATTAGAAAACTAAAAAGGCAAGTCACAAAGTGGCAGGAGTTTATTATAAATTATAAACAAAATCATGGAATCTAGAATATGTATAGAACTCCTATAAATAAATGTTAAAAGCACAGATAATCCAATTTTTTTAAACTTGTCAAAATACATGAAAAATTTTTCAGAGGAGGACACAGAAAATGGTCCATATGCTTATTTAAAAATGCTTTTAATTTCATAGATGCAAAAATCCCCAACAAAATATTAACAAATGGAATACATTAACAAATCATTTACCATGATCAAGTGGAATTTATTCCAGGGATACAAAAGTGGTTCAATATTCACAAATCAATGTGATATATCACATTAACAAGAGAAAGGATAAAAATTATATTATCATTTCAATAAATGCAGAAAAAGCACTTGACAAAGTACCACATTCATTCATGATAAAAATTCTCAGGTTTATAGGAAAGATACTTCAACATAATAAAATGAAAAACCCACAGCAAACATCATACTCAATGGTGAAACACTAAGAGATTTTCCCCTAAGAACAGGAACAAGAAAAGGATGTCCACTAGTCACCACTATTATTCAACATAGTACTGGAAGTCCTCAACACAGTAGACAACAGAAAGAAATAAAAGGCATCCAACTCAGTGAGGAAGAAGTGAAATTTTCATTATTTGCACAAAACAGGACACTATATAGAGGGAACTCTAAAGACCACCAAGCAAATACTAGATCTGATAAATGAATTCAGAAAAGTTTCAGAATACGAAATTAATATAGAGAAACCTGTTGCACTTCTATGTACCAATAATGAACTAGCAGAAAGAGGAATTAAGAAACATCCCCATTTATAATTGTACCAATAAGAATAAAATACCTAGGAATAAACTTAGCCAAGGAGGTAAAAGGCTTATATTCAGAAAACTATAAAACATTGATGAAAAAAATTGAAGATGACAAAAACAAATGGAAAGATACAGGGTGTCCGGGTGGCTCAGTCGGTTTTGCGTCCCACTGCAGCTCAGGTCATGATCTCGCGGTTTGTGAATTCCAGGCCCGCGTGGGGCTCTGTGCTGATAGTTCAGAGCCGGGAGCCTGCTTCAGATTCTGTGTCTCCCTCTCTCTCTGCCCTCCCCTGGTTGTGCTCTGTCTCTCTCTATCTCTCAAAAATGAATAAATGTAAAAAAAAAAAAAAAAAAAAAAAAGAAAAACAATTCAAATGGAAAGGTACTCCATGCTCATGGATTGGGAGAATCAATTAAATGCCCCTACTACCCAAAGCAATCTACAGATTTAATGAAATCTCTAACAAAATACCAACAGCATTTTTCACAGAACTAGAGCAGATAATCATAAAATTTGTATGGAACCACAAAAGACCCTGAATAGCCAAAGCAATCTTGAAAAATAAGAACAAAACTGGAGATATCACAATCCCATATTTCAAAATATACTACAAAGCTGTAGTAATCAAAACAGCTGTAGTAATCAAAATAGAATTGTACGGGCACAAAAATAGACACACAGATCAATGGAACAGAACAGAGATAGCAGAAATAAATCCACAATTATATGGTCAATTAATCTACAACAAAGGAGGCAAAAATATACAATGGGGAAAGAGCAGTTTCTTTAACAAATGGTGTTGGGAAAATTGGACAGTTACATGCAAAAGAATAGTGGACCACTTTCTTACACCATAAGCTCAAAATGGATTAAACACCTAAATCTGAGATTTGACACCATAAAATTCCTAGAAGAAAACATAGGCAGTAATTTCTTTGACATCAGCTGTAGAAACATTTTTCTAGATATGTCTTCTTTGGCAAGGGACACAAAAGCAAAATTAAACTCTTGGGACTACACCAAAATAAAAAGCTTTGCACAGTGAAGGAAGCAGTCAACAAAACAAAAAGATAACCTACTGAATGGGAGAAGTTATTTGCAAATGGTATCTCTGATAAGTGGTTCATACCCAAAATACATAAAGAAATACAACTCAACACACACACACAAAACAAATACTCCATTTTAAAATGGGCAGAGAACATGAATGGACATTTTTCCAAAGAAGATACACAGATGGCCAATGACACATGAAAAGATGCTCAACATCACTCACTGTCAAGAGAAATGCAAATCAAAAAGACAATGAGACATCATCTCACATCTGTCAGAAAGGCTAACATCAAAAACACAAGAAACAGCAAGTGTTGGCAAGGATATGGAATAAAAGGAACGCTTGGGCATTGTTGGTGGGAATGCAAGCTGGGGCAGCCACTGTGGAAAACAGTATGGAGGTTCCTCAAAAAGTGAAAAATAGAACTACTTTGTGATCCAGTAATCACATTACTGCGTATTTACCCTAAAAATAAAATAAAATAAAAAACCAAAACACTAATTCAAAGGGATACATGTACCTTTATGTTTATAGCAGCATTATTTACAATAGCCAAGATAGAGAAACAACCCAAGTGTTCATCGATTGATGAATGGATAAAGAAGTGATGACAAACTATAGAAATGATCCCTGAAAGTACAGTCTTTTGTAGCAACATGGAAGGAACTAGAAAGTGTTATGCTAAGTGAAATAAGTCATACAGAGAAAGACAGATACCATATGTTTTCACTCTTATGTGGATCCTGAGAAACTTAACAGAGGACCATAGGGGATGGGAAGAGGAAAAAAAAGGTTACAGAGAGGGAAGGAGGCAAACCATAAGAGATTCTTAAAAACTGAGAATAAACTGAGGGTTGATGGGGGGGGTGGGAGGGAGGGGAAAGTGGGTGATGAGCATTGAGGAGGGCAACTGTTGGGATGAGCACTGGGTGTTGTATGGAAGCCTATTTGACAATAAATTTCATACTAAAAAAATAATAAAATAAAATAAAAACCTGGTTACTTAGAGAAAATAATATAAATACTTATATTTGATAAATTATTTTTACCCAGAGAATATGAAGAACATTTTTACTACTCAATCATAAGAGTACAAGAATCCCAAAAGGTGAGCAAATGACGTAAACTTATACTTTAAAAAAGGAAAAAAAAAAAAAAAAGGAGTGATATACATATATGCAATGGAATATTATTCAGCCATAAAAAAGAATGAACTTTTACCATTTGCAACAATATGGATGGAGCTAGAGAGTATAATGCTATCTGAAATAAGTCAGTCAGTGAAAGAAAAATACCATATGATTTCACTCACACATGGAATTTAAGAAACAAAACAAATGGATAACAGAAAAAGAGAGAGAAAGACAAACAAAGAAATTGACTTTTAACTATACAGAAAAAACTGATGGTTACCAGAAGGGAGGTGGGGGGGGGGAATGGGTGAAATAGGTGATGGGGATTAAGGAGCACACTTGTCATGAAGAGCACTGGGTGATGTATGGAATTGTTGAATCACTATATTGTACACCTGAAACTAATATAATACAATACCATAATCATGCTGGAATTAAATTTTTTAAAATAAATAATAAAAAATAACTAGAATTAAAAAAAACACACAATGACATATCATCTGACACCTATCAAAATCAAAACCACAAGAAATAACAAGTGTTGGCGAGGATGTGGAGAAAAAAGAACGCTAGTGCACTGTTGGTGGGAATGCAAGTTGGTGCAGCCACTGTGGAAAATAGTATGGAGGTTCCCCAAAAAGTGAAAAATTGAGTTACCATATGATCCATTAATTCCAGTGCCTGTTATTTACCCAAAGAAATTGAAAATACTAATTCAAAAAGATATATGTGCCCCTATGTTTCCTGCAGTATTAGTGACAATAGCCAAAATATGGGAGCAACCCTAGTGTCCATTGACAGATGAATGGATAAAGAAGATGTGGTATAATAAAATCAAGAATGAAAGAGGAGAGATTACAACCAACACAGCAGAAATAAAAACAATAATGAGAATATGATGAACAATTATACACCAATAAAATGGGCAATCTGGAAGAAATAGACAAATTCCTAGAAACATATAAACTACCAAAACTGAAACAGAAAGAAATAGAAAATTTGAACAGAACCATAACCAGTAAAGAAATCAAATCAGTTATCAAAAATCTCCCAAAAAACAAGAGTCCAGGGCGAGATGTCTTTCCAGGAGAATTCTACCAAACATTTAAGGAAGAGTTAACACCTATTCTCATGAAGATGTTCCAAAAAAACAGAAATGAAAGGAAAACTTCCAAACTCTTTCTATGAAGCCAGCATTACCTTGATTCCAAAACCAAAGACCCTACTAAAAAGGAAAACTATAGACCAATTTCCCTGATGAACATGGCTGCAAAAATCCTCAACAAGATACTGGCCAACTGGATCCAACAATACATTAAAAAAATTATTGACCACGACCAAGTGCAATATATACCTGGGATGCAGAGCTGGTTCAATATTCTCAAAACAATCAGTGTGATTCATCACATCAATAGAAGAAAGCACAAGAACCACATGATCCTCTCAATAGATGCAGAGAAAGCATTTGACAAAATACAGCATCCTTTCTTGATAAAAACCCTCAAGAAAGTAGGCATAGAAGGATCATACCTTGAGATTATAAAAGCCATATTATGAAAGACCCAATGCTAATATCATCCTCAATGGGGAAAAACTGAGAACTTTCCCCCTAAGGTCAGGAACAAGACAGGGATGTCTACTCTCGCCACTGTTATTCAACATAGTATTGGAAGTCTTAGCCTCTGCAATCAGAAAACACAAAGAAATAAAAGGCATCCAAATCGTCCAGGAGGAGGTCAAACTTTCACTTTTTGCAGATGACACAACACTCTATATGGAAAACCCAAAAGATTCCACCAAAAAATTGCTAGAACTGATCCATGAATTCAGCAAAGTCTCAGGATATAAAAACCAATACACAGAAATCAGGTGCATTCCTATACACCAACAACGAAGCAACAGAAAGAGAAATCAAGGAATTGATCCCATTTACAATTGCAACAGAACCCATAAAACACCTAGGGAGAAATCTAACCAAAGAAGTGAAAAATCTATACACTGAAAAATATAGAAAGCTTATGAAATAAATTGAAGAAGACACCAAAAAAGGAAAAATATTCCATGCTCCTAGATAGGAAGAACAAATATTGCTAAAATGTCAACACTACCCAAAGCAATCTACATATTTAATGCGATACCTATCAAAATAACACCAGCATTCTTCACAAAGCTAGAACAAACGATCCTAAAATTTGTATGGAATGAGAAAAGGCCTAAATAGCCAAAGCAATCTTGAGAAAGAAAGCCAGAGCTGGAGGCATCACAATCCCGGACTTCAAGCTGTATTACAAAGCTGTAATCATCGAGACAGTTATGGTACTGCCACAAAAACAGACTCTCGGATCAATGGAACAGAATAGAGCACCCACAAACATGGAACAATGGAACAGAAATTGACCCACAAACATATGCCCAACTGATCTTTGACAAAACAGGAAAGAATCACCAATGGAATAAAGACAGTCTCTTCAGCAAGTGGTGCTGGGAAAACTGGACAGCGACATGCAGAAAAATGAACCTGGACCACTTCCTTACACCATACACAAAAATAAACTCCAAATGGACGAAAGACCTAAATGTAAGACAGGAAGCCATTAAAATCCTTGAGGAGAAAGCAGGTAAAAACCTCTTTGACCTTGGCTGTGGCAACTTCTTACTCATCACGTCTCTAGAGGCAAGGGAAACAAAAGCAAAAACAAACTACTGGGACCTCATCAAAATAAAAAGCTTCTGCACAGTGAAGGAAACAATCAGCAAAACTAAAAAGCAACTGACAGAGTGGGAGAAGATATCAGATAAAGGGTTAGTATCCAAAATCTATAAAGAACTTATCAAACTCAACACCCAAAAAACAGATAATCCAGTGAAGTAATGGGCAAAAGACATGAATGGACACTTCTCCAAAGAAGACATCCCAATGGCCAACCGACACATGAAAAGATGCTCAACATCACTCATCACCAGGGAAATAAAAACCAAAACCACAATGAGATACCAGCTCACACCTGCCAGAATGGCTAACATTAACAACTCAGGCAACAACAGATGTTGGCGAGGATGCGGAGAAAGAGGATCTCTTTTGCACTGCTGGTGGGAATGCAAACTGGTGCAGCCACGCTGGAAAACACTATGGAGGTTCCTCAAAAATGAAAACTAGAACTACCCTATGACCCAGCAATTGCACTACTAGGTATTTATCCAAGGGATACAGGTGTGCTGTTTTCAAGGGGCACATGCACCTCAATGTGTAGAGCAGCACTATCAACAATAGCCAAAGTATGGAAAGCGCCCAAATGTCCATCGATGGATGAATGGATAAAGAAGATGTGGTATATATATATACAATGGAGTATTACTCGGCAATCAAAAAGAATGAAATCTTGCCATTTGCAACTACGTGGATGGAACTAGAGCATATTATGCTAAGTGAAATTAGTCAGTTAGAGAAAGACAATATCATTTGACTTCACTCATATGAGGACTTTAAGATACAAAACAGATGAACATAAGGGAAGGGAAGCAAAACTAATATAAAAAGAGGGAGGGGGACAAAACATAAGAGATGCTTAAATATGGAGAACAAACAGAGGGTTACTGGAGGGGATGTAGGAGGGGGGATGGGCTAATAGGTAAGGGGCATTAAGGAGTCTACTCCTGAAATCATTATTGCCCTATATGATAACTAACTTGGATGTAAATTTAAAAAATAAATTAAATAAAATGGAAAAAATAAAAAAAAAGATGTGGTATATATACACAATGAAATATTACTCAGCCACAAAAAAGAATGAAATCTTGCCATTTGTGGCAACATAGATGGATGTAGAGGGTTTAATGCTAAGTGAAATAAGCCAGTCAGAGAAAGGCAAATACCATATGATTTCATTTACATGTGGAATTTAAGAAAGAAATCAAATGAACAAAGGAAAAAAGGAGACAAACAAAAGAAACAGACTCTTTAAATATAGAAAAATATAGAAAACTCTGTAAATATAGAAAACAAACTGGTGGTTGCCAGAAAGGAGGCAGGTGGGCGAATGGGTGAAACAGGTGATAGGAATTAAGAGTACACTTATCGTGAGGAGCGCTGAGTAATGTATAGAATTGTTGAATCATTGTATTGTTCACCTGAAACTAATATAGCACTGTATGTTAATTATATTTGAAAAAAAGTTTAAACAAATGCTTGCAATTTCATTAGTGACTAGGGAAATGCATATTTCCTAAAACCATAAATGAGATAAAGTTTTACACACACGCACAAATCAGCAGAACAAACAAAAAGCTGGACTAAGCCAAGTATTGGTGAAAATTTAAAACAATAGGAATATTAAATTGATACAAGAATTTTAGGAAATAACATTATTTAGTTACTTTGAAAATACTCATAGACTGTGACCTAGTAATTTTCCTCTTAATTTTATAACCTACAGAAATTTTTTAATAAATAAATGAGGAGATATGCATAAATGTGTTCATAACAGCAGTGTATGTGATAGCAAGTAACTGAAATAATCCAAATGTCTGTCAATCAATAGTAGAAAGAATTAATAAATGGTGGTATAGTTACATAATGGAATTCCTTTAAGCAAAAATTAAGTACCACGTATCGATAAGGATTAATTCAAAAAATAGTAAGCCAGAAAAGCAAGTCACAGAGGCTATATATTTATGAATCCATGTTTGTAACCTTCAATAAAAGCAAAACTAAACATCTTTTAGGGGCATGTGCATAAGTGATAAAATTAGAAAGAAAAACAATGGGATAATAAACATTTTGAAGGGATTAAATAAAAAGGCAGATGCAGTCCAAAGGAGCCCACAAAAGCTTCAATGATATTGACAATATTCTATTTCTTGAGGTTAATGGTAGGCACACATTAATATTAGTATAATTACTTAAATGCATGCAATGTGTATATTCAAGAGTTATAGGAATGAATTAGGTTAATTGACATATATAATTTTGTGTCTATTTATTGCAAATGTAATAAATATAGAAGGTAAGAGAAGAGAAAATAAATGTCAAGAATTTAAGATGTATTAATAGAAAGAAGACATCAAGCTCAGGGGAACCTAGCCGAGTACTATGCACAGGGACTAGATATAAAAAAAAACATGCCAATCTAGAGACCAAGGGCAGCAAAGGTGACAAGAATTAGTCCAAGATTTTTTAGGCTCCTTGGAGAGTAATTTTGATCTGAGGCCAGAAAATGTGCTGGATATGGAACCAGAACAGAAATACCTAAAGAGAGCTAAAGAAGACAACTGGCCATAGACCAGGGGTAGAGTGAATGAGTAAGGTAACCAAGCCTTAATTCCAGGAGAAACAGGCATCATTTAAGGAAATTTGGAGCTCTTCCATTGGGAGAGCTGCATCAGAACTCTGTTGCTCTTTAAGAATCCACCACAAATATTCCTATTCATAAGGGATCATATTTTATGTGTATGCAGACCCGGAGAGCATAAAACATGTTCTCAAGATGGCCTTTATAGGGATGAAGCGAATGGAATAAGGCATGTTATATGAGCTTCTTCCTCCGGAAGTAGGAAGATAATCCTTTGTAAAGGTTTCAAGGACAGCAGAGGTGGACCTATTAGACAACCAAAGAGGGGAAAAAATGACTAAATCACAATGAGAGTGTCTACATTTAGTGTTTATTTTCAGTGAATAGATACAGGACCTTGGGAAGTCACACCATCACTCTGCTCCAATTTCCTCATCTGTAAAGTAACTGGGCCTCTGCTTTCTTCGACATTTTCTAGTTATAACATTGCACAAATGCTAAGATTCATAAACTCAATGATCCAATTCTAACTACGGTTGCTCTGTTCAGACCATTTTCTAGAAGCTAAAAGAGAGAAGTGTCCACAGAGACTTTTACTTCCCCCAACTTTCCATTTCCCAATTTAGCTTGGCAGTATCTGCTCTCTACAGGAAAGCCATGGGCTGGCAGCTTGCTGGGCAATCACCTCCTTCCTTTGAAGTCCTGTCTACCTCTATACCATCATGGGACATTAAACACTTCATTCCTAAAATTTATTTGTGGAGTGGGAACACTGGTGGCTCAGCCTGGAGTGGCCCTTCATTTAGAAAGTGCCTTTCAAAGTTAAAGGCAATAGAGGCCTTTTTGGTTTCAGTATAGAATGCTTTAAAGTGAGGATATCACTTTCCCCCCCCTCTTTTACCACATGGAATTTTTGTCTTTATGGCCTTCAAAAATCAATTTTTATCTTAAAAGCAAATATTTCTCCTGCTCTTAAAATGCTAACATTTGAAAACCAATATATACTGGCAAATAATGTGGGAAATAGACATGCAGAACACTTAATGATGATTGAATACATAAAATATTTTTCTTCTGTTGTTATGTGACAGCTGGATGAGTTTCAACTTCCTGCTCACTGCACAGGCTCTAAGCTTCCAATTCTGAGATTTTTCCTTTTCTTCCTCCTCTCTACCTCCCCATCCCCTTCTTGCCTCCTCCTTCCTCTTTGGGAAAACACAAATGGTTTTGATTACATAATAGCTGCAAACTTTATATCTCCCACTTCAATTGTTACACATCATAAACAGAAGAGTGAACTTCAGACTCCATTAAGACAAAGGTTGGTCTGGATTGTTGGGAGGCCTTTCATGTTGGTATGGTTAAAAAAAAGAAAGTTTCTGTAGGAAAAATAAATGCACTGGGCCTAGATACTGACCATGCTCTGACTACAAACCACTCAGCCTAAAGGGTGACAAGACCCCAATTCTAGTCAAGGAAAAAGTGAAGCCTGGAGCCCAGGACAAACACAGCCCCTGCAAGATTCAGTCAACCCCCACAGTTTTAATATGTGAGTGCCAATAAATGCCCAAATGTTAAGCAAGGATAGGCAGAGCCCATATAAAAATACTATGTAGTGTGCACACCCTTTTGATTCTGAATCTCTCTTCTCTAATCTGGAGTTTTCTTTTGCATTTTCTTTTACAAATAAAGCTCTATTGCCATCATAATGCCCAGGTAAATAACTAGAAGCATGAGCAAGGCAGCACGTTTTATTCCAACTGCAAATATTCATTGAGCACATACCACACGTGAGGCACAGTTCTAGATTCCTAGGCGCCCTCAATGAACAAAACAGACCAATGTCTACTGAAAGGGAGAAAGTCACTTTTATAAAAAAGCAGTATCAAGGAGTATATTTTACATTCTTTTAGAAGGCGATAAGTATTGTGGAACGGTAGAACAAGAAGGAGGTACATGGGAATACTGGCTGAGGTGGAGGGTTGTGATTTTAAATAGGATGGTCAGCGAGGCTATGTTAAAAAAGGATGCGATCAGATGTGATATTCTGAATCTTGGGAGAAGGGGCACTAATGAAGTTTCCAATTTGGAAAAAAAATGATTCTGGGTAATGACCTGTTCTTCCTGTTTCTTTGGTAAATTACTTATGCTGTTTGGAGATGTGACTTTAAATGATTATACCTTACTTTGCAGTACATTTAATTCATTGTAATACTATAATTTTCATTGAGGCCCTGCTATGTAATAGGCACTGTTTTAAGCACTGGGTCTACATCATTAAGAAGGAAGGCAGGATCTCTGTGCTCTTGGAGTCTCCATTCTAGATAGGAGAGCCAACAAGGATACATAAAAGACCTAGATGATTTCAGATTGCAGTCAGGGTTATGCAGAAATAAATTGGTCAATAGCATATAGGTAGAGAGATAGGGTGGTCAGGACCAGAATCTCTGACTTTGATCTGGGATCTAAACGAGAAGATTATGGTGGACATGTGAAGGGATTTCTCAGCATAAACAACAAGCACAAAATCTCTGAGAAGAGGATGCTTTTGACTTCTTCTAGGAACAGTATGAAGGCCAGTGTGACTAGAGTAAGAAGGAGAGTGGCAAGAGATAATATCAGAAAAGTAGACACTGTCATGAGTGGAACTGTGTTTCTCAAGATGATTTTGAAGTCCTAATCCTCAGTTCCTGGGAATGTGACTTATTTGGAAATAGACTTTATGCAGATGGTTTGTTAAGATGAGGTCATTGTGGTGGGCCCTAATCCAATATGACCGTGTTCTTATAAAAAGGGTAAATTTGGACATGGAAACTGACACACACACAGAGAACACCATGTGCAGGTGAAGGCAGAAGTTGGCATAATGCATTTACAAGTCAAAGAACGCCAAAGATTGCCAACGAACCACAGAAGTTAGGAGTCATGGAACATATTCTCCCTCATAGCTGCCAGAATGGACCAATCCTGCTGACATTTTAATTTTAGACTTCGAGTTTCCAGAACTGTCCAGTAATAAATTTCTTTTGTTTAAGCCATCCAGTTTGTGGTACTTTTCTACAACTGCCCTAGGAAACTAATACAGACAGGGACAGATGCCCTAGACATTTAGATTTTAGTCAAGGTGCAATGAGAAGACACTGAAAGGCTTTAAGCATGATCAAAAGAACATCTTAAAAAAGATTGTATTGATTCTGCCATTTGGTCATGGCAGTGCAACCAAGGAGAGCTTGATGATCTGCCCAAAAGAAGCACAATCAAACTTTACACAGCCATTAGAGAATGACCATCATATACAGGATAGTTTTCTCAATTTTTCAGCACTGACATTTAGTGTTATTGATCTTTATAAAGCCACTTTTTGGATAAAAGTTTTCAAATGATAATCTGCATATTTTCAAATGCTGAACGAAATCAATTATGTGGTATATAATTTAACCCCTCTTATGATTCAGAAATATACATTTCAGTTCACAAAATATTTATTGTTTTGAATGTGAATCGATGTGTGAGACATTAAGATATAAAAATAAACATGACTATGCTCTTGATGAATTTATAGTCTGACGGAGAAAACAGATACATGAGAGAATATCAATCTTTGACAGTGAGTAGCAAGGAAAGGTATATAGAGAGCTCTAAAGCAGCATGCTGAAGGATCCAATGATGTTTTTTGGAGGGGATGATGTTTGAGCCAAGCATGGAAACTAAATAACAAGTGGTCAAATGACCAAAGGAGGGGGATATGCTCAGGAAAAAGGAAGAGTCCAGCAAATCCACATGGTTTCCAGCTAACCATCAGCAGGTAAGCAACCCTAGAAATAACAGTGGTGGTAGAAATGTGAGGACAGAGAGGAACCTGGTCATGGAGGCCCTTGTATGACAGCCAAGGGCCTTCTTATTGTGTAGGCAACAAGGATCCACTGGCGAGATGCAAATAAGGGATAAGATGATGACCTCAGCAGATGTATCATTCAGAGCTCATTAGTTACAAGCAAATTTGAAATTGATCCCAACTACAAGGAAGTTTGTGGCAGAACTTTAGAGGCTTAGATGATTGAAGGAAAAGGCAAAGAAACAGGTCTTACTACAAGGTACAACACCAATCTCCTGTACATCCTTGGGCAGAAGGGTAATTCCAGAGCAACCACAAGATAGAGATGGCAGGGTGGTAATGGACACCTTCCTCAGGGATGAAATATTTACAGTTTTGTGCCTTGAGAAAAAAGTTAATTTATCAAATAAAACCCATATGTATAAAATGCCAAATAGTTTTGCAGAAATTGTATTATAATAAGAAGAAAAAAGATCATCTCCACACTGATTTCTACTCCAAACAACTACTTTCAACTTTTTCAGCTATTTTTTTAATCTAAAACATATCTCCGTATTTCTAAGTTAAAAGGAAAAGACTTACACTGCTAATCAAATTTAACAAAAAGAGAGCATATTGTCTGCCACATGGAGAATGAGTTGAGGGCAGTAGTGGAAATGGACGTAGAGAGATGAGCTGGGACACTATTACTTTAGTACAAAAATGGTTGTGCTTTGTTTCTATGATCTGAATAACTGAAATGTATGCATTAAATTGCCAAAGATGTATGTTATTTATTCTGAATATAACCATAAAAGGAGTATGATGGGATACAATGCTTACTTAACATAAATCAGAGGAATTATCTGTAGCCAAATGTAATGCAGGAAAAGTATGAATATATATATTTGGGGGTTGAAAGAAAACTCTTGCGGGGAAAAATATTGGGGATATATGGGTTTGCTTGTATCTCTATCCTGCTTACCAGCAGAAATATAAGCTCAGTCACATCTCCCATTTACTGACTGAGCCAGCTTCTGAGATTCATAGGAACAATTCTCTTGATTTCAGGCCAGATTTAAAATAATCCACTTTTTTCCTGAGATGGCTTCGATATTAAGCAAACGGATCCCACTATATCTTTTGCACTTAGTCAGGTTCTTTGCTATCACACTTTTTTTCTCTTCTGTTCTGCCCTGAAGGGAGAGAGAGAAGTTGGTGTTTGGTCTCACAATATGGAGTGGCATGTCCTTCAATCTCCTCCTAGCAGTTTTCTAGGTGAGAGATTTGCCCTCTATATCACCTTTCCTCCTGGGTCTTATTTTGTAATTCTGTCAACCATCCTTATAAGCCTAAATCCTGTCTTATCAGCTCATGTACTTACAGAATGGAGTTCATGTTTCAAAACCTAAAAATAGTCTGAACATACATGGAAGAACTTCAAGTAAAGTTGTAGTGTTAAGAGTCTTGCATAGAAAGAGTCCTATGCCTGAATGCTGAACAATTTCACCCCATCAGCCAGTGTCAACAATGGGTAACTAGGGCATTTGGAAACTTTCTGCGCTCCATGATGCCTGTGATTGACCACAGCAGTAGGTTTTCAAACTTTGGCGTGCACCAGAAGAACCTCAGGGGGCTTGTTAACTACATGACATTTGTGTTTCTGAGGTCTGAGCTCCATATGATGGGTCATCAAGTTCTTCATGGAAGATAATAACTTAAACATGGTGTTTAGCTTTTTTCATATATATACTGAGGTCATAAAATGGTAGGCAGAAACTTGGAAGAGAAGACTGAGAGAAGGAAGAGAGAAAAATTTCCATCAAGGGAACTAGACGCCTGTGGCCCATCATGAGATAAGAACCAGAGGAGATGGGAACTCATGTACAAATTTGAATCCAAGGACACTCCCTATCAGGTTATGGATATTCTGTAATTCTGTAGAAATTATAAGAACTCAAGGAGTGGTGGCCTGACTTTTTGGTGGGGGGCTGCTGGGGGTTCCACAACTCTTCCCAGTACCTATTTAACAAGTTTCCCTTTTCTAAAAAGTCTGTTGCAAGAGGTGAGGGTAATGAATGAGAATCACTTGTTCTTTTTGAGAGCCATTGCTGTAGTGATTCTCTGTGTTTAAAAGATGATGTCAAATCTAGGATATACACTGGAATGGAAAAGGGTTTAGAGTCCATATGGATTGTTCAACTCCCCTCAGCACCTGCTATATTGCTTTTAAATATCATCTGTCTCCAGATCTGCACTTCCTACTGAGGTGGAATCATGGGTATAGTATTTACCCTCCCCTATGGAACAACCAAAAAACCAGGTAAAGCATACAAAACAATGATTTTCAATACAGTGATTACTAGACAACAGAGGACAATGAATCCTGAGAACAGAAAATGAAAAAGGTGAACCCTACAATTATCTCAGATTTCCACTTTGTAGAAGTTGCCAGACCATAGCACACAGACAGAGAATCCAGATAGAATCCTGGAGACTCCCTGAGTTGAGGAGAAAGAGCTGAGGGTCCAGGGAGACCAAAGCAGCTCTTGGTCACAAGACAGTGAAACAAACAACACAGAGCTACACAGAGAAAGAACTCCAAAGAAGGTCAAAGTGTCATCCTTGAGTACTCATTGGAATACTGATCAGTGTCTGCATGCAGGAAAACCATTTGAGCCAAGGAAGGAACTACCTGAAAAGTTTAGTGGCAATAGTACCTATCAATCACATAGGGCCAGGAAGAGAATCTGTTCTCATCACTCTGGAAAACTTCATAATTTGCAGTGAATTGGGAAGAGTACTTAGAAGAGATTTGCTTCAGTAGCGGGGATAATTAGTCCTACATGAAACACCCTGGTCCCATTTAACAAATCTTAAAAGTGGTACCCTCAAACATCACACTATTTATAAGTAAATTAACTGCATCCCAAAAGAAAGTTAAGATTATTATGGAAATACAAAAATATCTAATACCCCAAAATATAAAATTCAAAATGTCTGGTCCCTAATCAAAAAATTACCAGGCATAACGAGAAGCAGGAAAATACGATCCATAATGAGAAGAGAAGGCAGTCTATTGAAATTGACACAGAACTGACACAGATATTTGAATTAACTGAAAAGGATATAAAAATGGTTATTGTAACTGCATTCCATATGTTCAAAAGTTATGTAGAAACATAAAAGAAAATTTTTAAAAAGCAAATCAAGCTTCTAGTGATGAAAACAGAGTCTGAGATGAAAAATACACGAATACAATTAACAGCAGATAAGATCTTGCAGAAGGAAAGATAAGTAAACTTGAAAATAAAGTAATAGAAACTGTCCAAGATAAAACACACAGAAAAAAAAAAGCATAAAGTAGTATCAGCGAGCTGTGGGACAACTTCAGCCTAATATAGGCATATCTGAAACAAGGATGGGAGGGGACAGAAACAGTTCTGGAAGAAATCATGGCCATTTAAAAGAAAATGGTGAAAACTGTAAACCTGAAGGTCCAAGAAGCTCAATTAATTCCAAGCACAAGAAATGTGAAGAAAACTATACCCATGGAGTCCAGTCATAATCTTTACAGAAAGATTTTTAACTACAAATTCAATGTCTTCATAAGATTTAGGGCTAATCAGATTATCTATTTCTTCCCAAAAGAGCTTTTTGGTAGTTTGTGTCTTTCAAGGAATTGGTCCATTTCATTTAAGTTGTTGATTTGGTGAATTCTATGAAACATTAAAGGAAGAAATAATACCAATTCTGCACAAACTCTTATAGAAAATTGAAGAGGAGAGAATATTTCCCAAATTATTATTTGGTTCCAGTATTTCTTGAATACCAAATCAGAAAAAGACATTATAAGCAAAGGAAATGATAGGCTAATATCATTTATGAACAAAGATTAAAAAAAATTCAAAATATTATTTTATCCAAGTAAATACAGTACTAAAGAAGGGTAATATCATTAACAAGTGGAGTTTGTTTCATGAATGCAAGGTTGGTTTTACACACAAAATCAAACAATATAATTCATATTAAATTATAGAAAAATCAAACAATCATCTCAGCTGCCGGAAAAGCACTTGACAAAATCCGATTCATCCTGATCAAAACTCTCAGTACACTAGTAACAGAAGAGAAATCTCTCAATTTAATGGAGAACATCTATGAAACCCTATAGCTAACATCATCCTTAATGATGAAAGACTAAGTTCGAGAATAAGGCAAAAATTCCTGTTCAATCATGCCTGTTCATCATTACACTGGAGGTTCTAGCCAAAAAAATAAGTAAAAGCCATCTAGACAAGAGAGGAAAAATAAAACTATATTCACAGATAACATATTCTCTATGTAGACAATCCGACGAAATCTATGAAAAGCTACTGGAATTAATAAGTGAGTTTGGCGATATTTTGGATACAAACCAATATAAAACTCACTATTATTTCTATGTACTAGAAACAAAAAATCATAAATTGAAATTTAAAAAAATATGCAATTTATAATAGCATAATAAAATATGAAGTCCTTAGGGATAAAACTGACAAAAGATTTATGAAACCTGCACACTAAGAATTATAAAACATTGCTGAGAGAAATAAAAGAAGACTCAAATAAATGAAGAAATACATTGTGTTTGTGGGCAGAGATATTCAATATAGTCAAGATGTCAATTCTTCTCAAATTAGTCTATAGATTCAACAGATTCAGAATCCCAGATTTTTTTTAAAGGACAAGTTGGTTGTGAAATTCATATGGAATTACAAAGAACATAAAATAACCAATACATCTTTGGAAGAGAAGAATAAAGTCTTTACACCAAAGACTTACTTTACAGCTAGATGAATCATGACAGCATGGTATTGGCATAAAGATAGAAAAATAGATCAATGGAAAAGAATAGAATCCAGAAGTACATCCACATATTTATAGACAAGTGATTTTCTATGAAGATGCCAAGACAATACTGTAGAGAGAGGATACTATTCAACAAGTGCTGCTAGAGCAACTGGATACTCAAATGCCAAGCATGCCTGTGACCCACACAGGCATATGTATAAACTTAAAAAGAATCATAGACCTAAATGTGAATTCAAAAACCATTGAAATCTCTGAAGAAAAAAATTTCTTAGGACACCAAAAGCATGAGCCATCAAAAGAACAACAACAAAAAAAATGGATAAACTGTAGCCCATTAAAATTAAATATTTCTACTCTTTGAAAGACAGTGTTAAAAACATGCAAAGACATACCACCAACTAGAAGAAAATATTTGCAAATCATAAGTCTCATAAAAAACTTGTATCTAGAGCCTGTAAAGTACACTTAAAATTAAGTAATGAGAAAACAAACAACCCCATAAAAAAGGAGCAAAAGATTTGGGCAGGTAATTTACCAAAATATACATCCAACATTTAAGTACATGAAGAGATGCTCAACATCATTAGTCATGAAATTCAAATTAACATCGTATCACTACACACCTATTAGAATGGCTAAGACTAAAAAGAGTGAGCATAGCAAGGTTTGGTGAGGATGTGGAGGAACTGGGAACTACTGATGGATATACAAAACATGGAATCATTTCAGATGAGTTTGGAAGCTTGTTAAAAAGTTAAACATATACCTATGATTAGCCAGCCATTCTACTCGTAAGTAGAAATGAGAGCATATATCATACAGAGTCTTGTACACAAATATTTAGAGCAGCTTTGTTTGTAATAGTCAAAATTAGGAGACAACCCAAATGTCCACCAGGAGAATGGACAAACAATATATGTTGTAGCCATACAATGGAATAGTACTCAGAAATAAAAAGGAATGAACTTGATAAATGCAACAGTAAGGAGGAATCTCAAAACAACTATGCTGAATGAAAGAACCCAGACAATAATAAGAATGTGTGCAGCATAATTCTATTTGTATAAAACTCCAGAAAAACTAAACTAACCTGTAGTCATAGAAAAAAAGCCCACTGAGTTGCCAGGGAAAGAGGGAGCAGGGGGAGGAGGGACTATAAAGAGGCATTCACTCCTGTGAATGATTGATATATTTGATTCAACTCTCTTGATTATGTTGATGATTTTGTGCATATATACTTATGTCAAAACCTATCAAATGATGCACTTTAAATATATGCAGCATGTTATACATCAATATCTCAATAAAGCTATTAAAAATATCAGCTGTCTCTTTCAATTCTGTTTATCTGTCTTTTTCACTGCCTCAAGTGGATCCTTAATTAAACCTTTGCCTTATGTTCACTAATTTCTCTCAGAGACTTACTTTTTGCTTGAAATTCTAAAAAAGAATGACCCTAGCCTATAAAGGCCTTAGGAATGTTACCAGTGTCACTTCGTTGTTGGTTCAGACTATTTCTATAGCCTAGCTTTTATGTTTTGTAAAGGCTAAGCAAAGAGCTGTTAATCACTACAGAAATTATGGTGGAAGTATAACTTCTAGAACTTCTTTCTAGGAGCATAAGAGTCACCAAATTATACCAACTCTGTGCCTGGAAGACAAGAAGCTTTCTATGTATTACTTTCATTCACTCATTTATTCTTCCAAACAAGAGATAATTATTGAGTTCCTACTATATTCTAGACACTGTGATTACTATTTGAAGGCCTACTACATAATAGGCACTGAGTTGGAATTTAGTCCTTTATAAACATTATTTCATGCAGGTGTTTATTATTGCCAATTTACAGATTAGCAATGTGAGGATCAGAGAGGTTAAATACTTGCTCGATTTTACTTAGGCAGAACACAAAAAAATATTGGAAAAGTGATTTTTGTTTACACAAATATAAAATTTAAAAATTTCTTCCTCTTAGTCATCTACAGGTCTTTCTCTGGCTATCTAGTTTGGGGAAAAAAGAGCAGTTATCAATTACATATTCAAATATATACACACACATACACACACATGCACACATACACAGTTTTTGGAAAGCCTTTGCAATATTCTTTCTACTTCTGTGACTTCATTCCCAGGCCTATTCTCATTCATTTTAGACTCTGTAGTTTCAAGGTTGTTCTAGCCTCAAACCTTCTCCTGTGAGGTGAGGAGCCCAAGGATATACAGGAGATTGGTTAGCAAATGTCAATAATGTACTTCAAAAGGATTGGGATACATAAATTGAAAGTTGTTATTCTTCCTGTAATAGAAGAATTGGTTGAAATGTTGAATTTCCTTTAATGAAATGTTTTAGTACCTTTCATTGGTAAAATGGGTTACTGCCAAAGAAATCTAAACAACTAGTGGTTTGGTGTATGGTAATGGTTTCTACAATAACACCTGAACAGCATGAAGTGTAGGTATTTTTCAAAGTAAAGTAGGACTGGAAGCAAAGGGTCATGCACCTTGTAGTAAGGTGAGACATCAGTTATGCCCCATGGGCTGTTCAAAGGGGCACAGCAGATGTAAAGAAGGGGAAGCTGGAATAGAGCCACATAACACATGCCTTCATTTCATTCATGGAGCAGACGGAGCACAGAGCAGATGGCCCCTTACTTTGATGAATGATCAGAAAGGAAGCCCCCGGATGCCATAGAGAAAAGGAACATACAAAAATGCTTTTAGGGACCATGTGTCAAGGAGAATGCCAGATGGGATGGTTAGCTCTCTCTTTTCACCCTCATATCCAAATCCATTAAGAAATCACAATTGGAAAGGATGATCAACAAAGAGACAAACAGTAACAAATGGTTAATGGCACAGGATTAATATTTTCTTCATCAAGCTTCCATTTCAGGCATACAGAACTACATTCTTTCTTTTTTTTTTTTTAAATTTTTTTTTTCCACGTTTATTTATTTTTGGGACAGAGAGAGACAGAGCATGAACGGGGGAGGGGCAGAGAGAGAGGGTGACACAGAATCGGAAACAGGCTCCAGGCTCTGAGCCATCAGCCCAGAGCCCGACGCGGGGCTCGAACTCACGGACCGTGAGATCGTGACCTGGCTGAAGTCGGACGCTTAACCGACTGCGCCACCCAGGCGCCCCAGAACTACATTCTTTCTTTTCCGAGTCTTTGTCCCCATTTCTTTTCTCTGAAAAGCCCTGCTCCTTAAACTGAGCCTTTCTATTCTTAAGTACTGTGCTCAAATTCCACATCTCTTTAGTTTTCTCAGCCCATAATGATTGTTCCTTCCTTAATTTCCAAATTACTCAGTTTGTATCAGCCATTGTTACTTTAATAATAAATTCAGTATATTATTTTTTATATATATAAAGTACCCTCTGGCTATAGGCAACTTGAGCTCTGAAATCATTTTAAAATTCATTAGACTTCTGCCTAGCACAGTGTCTAGAATATAGCAGATACTGTGACCATTTTCCTTGTGCCAATCAGGGTCATTTGTATGTATCTTGTCATATCTTATATTTAAAAATACTACACAGTCTCTGGGCATTGGCAGCAGCATGGTCCAGTGAGACCCTCCCACAGAGGGTCAAAATGGTTCAAAGCCACAGTCCCCCAGAAGTGAGGGGTTGGGAAACACAGTTGCATCTGAGGTAAAACTCAGGAGGGAAGTGCCACCTGGCCACCTGACAGCTTGGTCATGGACAGTGTAAAGGCAGGCAATGGACAGAAGAGGGAAACAAAGAAGGGGTTCATGATTGCTGGTCAGGGAGAAGAGAGTTCCAGGATACTAGAGACTGGGCAGCTGGGTGATGCCATTTTCACCCCTCCTACGCATGCGCATTCACACCTACATGCGCCACAATGATCCACTCCAGTAAGCTAAGCAGTGGCATCTAGTGGAGAATGGAGCCATTACACTAAGCTCCACCCAACTGGGCCAAATTTGTTATTCAGGAGCACCACAAGTCACTCCACCTGCATAGTTTATGGACAAAAAGTGCTTCATTGTTTCACTACTAGGGGAAACTGATGTAATTTCAATCATATTTCAGTCTGTTCACTGGTGCATCTATTCATTTTTTTTTCTTTTTTCTTTTCTTATTCTTGAATAAAGAAAGAGAAAAATATTATTTTTATTTTCCATTTTTATTAAAAACATTTTTTTAATTTTTCCTACTATAGTTTTTACTTTTTTGTAAAATATTCAAATTCTATTTTACTCCCATCATTTCATTTTATTGTATTTCGTTGTATTCATTTTTTTCAAATTTTCAAACATTTTCCTTTTTTTGTCTTTTTATTTCCTTTTGTTTTTTTCTTTGCTTATCTTTCCCTTTTTTCTGTAATCAAGCTCCTTTCAACAACCAGACCAAAACATACCTAGGATCTAGCATCATTTATTTGATTTATCTGTGTGTGTGTTGTTTTTAATTTTTTAATTTTAATTTTAATTTTACCTTATTAATTCCTTTTCTTCCTTCAAAATTACAAAACAAAAAAATTCACTCCAAAAGAAAGAACAGTGAGAAATGCCAGCCAAGGACTTAATCAACATAAATACACGCAAGATGTCTGAACCAGAATTTAGAACCATAGTAATAAGAATACTAGCTGGAGTTGAAAATATATTAGAATACCTTTCTGCATAGATAAAAGAAGTAAAAGCTAGTCAGGAAGAAATAAAAAGTGTGATAACTGAGCTGCAATCTCAAATGGATGTCATGGCAGAAAGGATGGATGAAGCAGAGCAGCAAATCAGCTATATAGAGGACAAACTTATGGAGAATAATGAAGCAGAAAAAAAGAGGGAGACTAAGGCAAAAGAGCACGATTTAAGAATTAGAGAAATCAGTGACTTAAAAAAGGAACAACATCAGAATCACAGGGGTCCCAGAAGATGAAGAGAGACAAAAAGGGCTAGAAGTTTTATGTCAGCAAATCATAGCGGAAAACTTTCATAACCTGGGGAAAGACACAGACATCAAAATCTAAGAAGCAAAGAGGACTCCCATTAGATTCAACAAAAACCGACCATCAACAAGGCATATCATAGTCACATTCACAAAATACTCAGGCAAGGAGAGAATCATGAAAGCAGCAAGGGAAAAAAGTCCTTAACCTACAAAGGAGGAAAGATAAGGTTTGCAGCAGACCTATCCACCGAAACTTGGCAGGCCAGAAAGGAGTGGTGGGTTGCATTCAATGTGTTTTAATGGAAAAATATGCAGCCAAGATTTTTTTTTTAATAATTCTTTACCCAACAAGGCTGTCATTCAAAATAGAAGGAGAGATAAAAAGTTTCCCAGACAAACAAAAATTAAAGGAGTTCATGACAACTAAACCAGCCCTACAAGAAATTTTAAGGTGGACTCTCTGGGGGAGAAAAGATGGAGGAAAAAAAGAAAGGAAAAAGAAAAAAAAAGACCAAAAGCAACAAAGACTAGAAAGGACCAGAGAACACCACCAGAAACTCCAACTCTAAAGGCAAAATAATGGCAATAAATTCATATCTTTCAGTACTCACTCTAAACGTCAATAGACTCAATACTCCAATCAAAAGACATAGGGTGACAAAATGGATAAGAAAACAAGATCCATCTCTATGCTGTTTACAAGAGACCCACTTTAGACCTAGAGACACCTTCAGATTGAAAGTAAGGGGATGGAGAACCATCTATTATGCTAATGGTTGATAAAAGAAAGCCAGAGTACCCATACTTGTATCAGACAATCTACATTTTAAAATAAATCCTGCAACAAGAGATGAAGAAGAGCATTATGTTAATTAATTATATTAATTACAACCTAATAATTGTAAACATTTATGCTCCAAATATGGCAGCAAACAAATATATGAATCAATTAATCATAAACATAAAGAAACTCATTGATAATAATACCATAGTAGTAGGGAACATCAACTCACCATTTAAAGCAAAAGACAGATCCTCTAAACAGAAAATCAACAAGGAAACAATGGCTTTGAATGATACACTGGACCATATGGAATTAACAGAAATATTCACAACATTTCATCCTAAAGCAGAGGAATACACATTCTTCTCCAGTGCATATGGAAACATTCTCCAGAATAGACCACATACTGGGACACAAATCATCCCTCAACAAGGACAAAAAGTTTGAGATCATACCGTGTACATATTTAGACCACAAAGTTATGAAACTCGAAATCAACCACAAGAAAAAATGTGGAAAGATAACAAATACTTGAAGACTAAACACCATCCTACTAAAGAATGAATGGGCTAACCAAGAAGTTAAAGAGGAAATTAAAAAGTACATGGAAGCCAATGAAAACAATAACACCACAGCCCAAAACCTCTGGGACGCAGCAATGGCGGTCATAAGAGAGAAGTATATAGCAATCCAGGCCTTCCTAAAGAAGGAAGAAAGGTCTCAAATATACAACCTAAACTTACACCTAAAAGAGCTGGAAAAAGAACAGCAAATAAAACCCAAACCAGCAGACGGCTGGAAATAATAAAGATTAGAGCAGAAATTAATGCTATCGAAACCAAATCAAACCAAAACCAAAACAAACCAAAACAAAACAAAACAAAACAAAACAAAAAACCCAACGGTAGAACAGATCAATGAAACCAGAAGTTGGTTCTTTGAAAGAATTAACAAAATTGATAAACACCAAGCCAGTTTGATCGAAAAGAAAAAAACCCAAAAATAAAATCAAGAATGAAAGAGGAGAGATCACAACCAACATAGCAGAAATAAAAACAATAATAAGAGAATATTATGAGCATTTATATGCCAATAAAATGGGCAATCTGGAAGAAATAGACAAATTCCTAGAAACATATAAACTACCAAAACTGAAACAGGAAGAAATAGAAAATTTGAACAAAACCATAACCAGTAACGAAAATTGATTAGTAATCAAAAATCTCCCAAAAAACAAGCCCAGGGCCAGACGGCTTTCCAGGGGAATTCTACCAAACATCTAAGGAAGAGTTAACACCTATTCTCATGAAGATGTTCCAAAAAAACAACAAAAAAAAAAAAAATGGAAGGAAAACTTTCAAACTCTTTCTATAAAGCCAGCATTACCTTGATTCCAAAACCAAAGACCCTACTAAAAAGGAAAACTATAGACCAATTTCCCTGATGAACATGGCTGCAAAAATCCTCAACAAGATACTGGCCAACTGGATCCAACAATACATTAAAAAAATTATTGACCACGACCAAGTGCAATATATACCTGGAATGCAGAGCTGGTTCAATATTCTCAAAACAATCAATGTGATTCATCACATCAATAGAAGAAAGCACAAGAACCACATGATCCTCTCAATAGATGCAGAGAAAGCATTTGACAAAATACAGCATCCTTTCTTGATAAAAACCCTCAAGAAAGTAGGCATAGAAGGATCATACCTTGAGTTATAAAAGCCATATTATGAAAGACCCAATGCTAATATCATCCTCAATGGAGAAAAACTGAGAACTTTTTCCCTAAGGTCAGGAACAAGACAGGGATGTCTACTCTCGCCACTGTTATTCAACATAGTATTGGAAGTCTTAGCCTCTGCAATCAGAAAACACAAAGAAATAAAAGGCATCCAAATCGTCCAGGAGGAGGTCAAACTTTCACTTTTTGCAGATGACACAACACTCTATATGGAAAACCCAAAAGATTCCACCAAAAAATTGCTAGAACTGATCCATGAATTCAGCAAAGTCTCAGGATATAAAAACCAATACACAGAAATCAGGTGCATTCCTATACGCCAACAATGAAGCAACAGAAAGAGAAATCAAGGAATTGATCCCATTTACAATTGCAACAGAACCCATAAAACACCTAGGGAGAAATCTAACCAAAGAAGTGAAAAATCTATACACTGAAAAATATAGAAAGCTTATGAAATAAATTGAAGAAGACACCAAAAAAGGAAAAATATTCCATGCTCCTGGATAGGAAGAACAAATATTGCTAAAATGTCAACACTACCCAAAGCAATCTACATATTTAATGCGATACCTATCAAAATAACACCAGCATTCTTCACAAAGCTAGAACAAACGATCCTAAAATTTGTATGGAATGAGAAAAGGCCTAAATAGCCAAAGCAATCTTGAGAAAGAAAGCCAGAGCTGGAGGCATCACAATCCCGGACTTCAAGCTGTATTACAAAGCTGTAATCATCGAGACAGTTATGGTACTGCCACAAAAACAGACTCTCGGATCAATGGAACAGAATAGAGCACCCAGAAATTGACCCACAAACATATGCCCAACTGATCTTTGACAAAACAGGAAAGAATCACCAATGGAATAAAGACAGTCTCTTCAGCAAGTGGTGCTGGGAAAACTGGACAGCGACATGCAGAAAAATGAACCTGGACCACTTCCTTACACCATACACAAAAATAAACTCCAAATGGACGAAAGACCTAAATGTAAGACAGGAAGCCATTAAAATCCTTGAGGAGAAAGCAGGTAAAAACCTCTTTGACCTTGGCTGTGGCAACTTCTTACTCATCACGTCTCTAGAGGCAAGGGAAACAAAAGCAAAAACAAACTACTGGGACCTCATCAAAATAAAAGCTTCTGCACAGTGAAGGAAACAATCAGCAAAACTAAAAAGCAACTGACAGAGTGGGAGAAGATATCAGATAAAGGGTTAGTATCCAAAATCTATAAAGAACTTATCAAACTCAACACCCAAAAAACAGATAATCCAGTGAAGTAATGGGCAAAAGACATGAATGGACACTTCTCCAAAGAAGACATCCCAATGGCCAACCGACACATGAAAAGATGCTCAACATCACTCATCACCAGGGAAATAAAAACCAAAACCACAATGAGATACCAGCTCACACCTGCCAGAATGGCTAACATTAACAACTCAGGCAACAACAGATGTTGGCGAGGATGCGGAGAAAGAGGATCTCTTTTGCACTGCTGGTGGGAATGCAAACTGGTGCAGCCACGCTGGAAAACACTATGGAGGTTCCTCAAAAATGAAAACTAGAACTACCCTATGACCCAGCAATTGCACTACTAGGTATTTATCCAAGGGATACAGGTGTGCTGTTTTCAAGGGGCACATGCACCTCAATGTGTAGAGCAGCACTATCAACAATAGCCAAAGTATGGAAAGCGCCCAAATGTCCATCGATGGATGAATGGATAAAGAAGATGTGGTATATATATATACAATGGAGTATTACTCGGCAATCAAAAAGAATGAAATCTTGCCATTTGCAACTACGTGGATGGAACTAGAGCATATTATGCTAAGTGAAATTAGTCAGTTAGAGAAAGACAATATCATTTGACTTCACTCATATGAGGACTTTAAGATACAAAACAGATGAACATAAGGGAAGGGAAGCAAAACTAATATAAAAAGAGGGAGGGGGACAAAACATAAGAGATGCTTAAATATGGAGAACAAACAGAGGGTTACTGGAGGGGATGTAGGAGGGGGGATGGGCTAATAGGTAAGGGGCATTAAGGAGTCTACTCCTGAAATCATTATTGCCCTATATGCTAACTAACTTGGGTGTAAATTTTAAAAATAAATAAATTATTGATATTTAAAAAATAAAAATTAAAAGTACTGCACGGCAGTGAAACCATCAATAAAATGAAAAGACAACCTACCAAATGGGAGAAAATATTTGCAAATCCTATATCTAGTAAGGGTCTAATATCCAAAATATTTACACTCAATAGCAAAAGAAAAAATTACAAAATGAGCAGAAGATCTAAAGAGACATTTTTCCAAAGAAGACATACAAGTGGTCAACAGGTACATGAAAAGATGCTCAACATCATCATTCATTAGAGAAATGCATAATGCATATCCAAACTACAATGAGATATCACATCACACCCGTTAGAATGGCTGTTATGGAAAACACAGTGTTGGTGAGGATGTGGAGAAAAAGGAATTCTCGTGTACTGTCGGTGGGAATGTAAATTGGTGTAGCCACTATGTAAAACAGTATAAACGTCCCTCAAAAATTTAAAATAGAAGTATCATATGACCCAGCAATTCCACTTTGCGGTGTTTATCTGAAAAAAACAAAAGCACTAATTTTAATAGATATACAGTCCTCAATGCTCATTGCAACATTGCTTACAATAGTTAAGACATGGAAACACCTAAGTGTCCATTAATGGATGAACGGGTGAAGAAGATTTTATTCAGTCATAGAAAAGAAATCTTGATATTTGTAACAACATGGAGGGAACTCAACAGCATTACACTACATAAAATAGAGAAAGACAAATACCATATGATCTCCTTTATATGTGGAACATAAAAAACAAACAAACAAATAAACAACAACAAGCTAACAGATATAGAGAACATATTCTGGTTGCCAGATGTAAGGTGTGAAGAATGGGAGAAATGAATGAAGGTGGTCAAAAGGTTAAAAAAATGGGTACAGGTTTATGATATTGGCAATGTCTATAAAATACAATTCAATGAGACTACTCATGAAGATGATTGTTTTGATTCTGAAAGATGATCAAGAAAAAGTACATTATTACATTATGATTCAATTAAAATTTTTTTAACGTTTACTTATTTTTAAGACAGAGAGACAGGGCACGAATGGGGGAGGGGCAGAGAGAGAGGGAAACACAGAATCCGAAGAAGGCTTCAGGCTCTGAGCTGTCAGCACAGAGCCTGACAGGGGTCTCAAACTCACAAACTGTGAGACCATGTCCTGAGAAGAAGTCGGATGCTCAACTGACTGAGCCAACCAGGTGGCCCATAATTCAATTTTTTAAAATACATATATGTGTGTGTGCATAAAACAAATATGAAAGTCTACACCCCAAAATATGGTCATTTGTTATCTCTGAATGATAGAATTACAGGGATTTATTTCATGCTTTTCAGTAAGCTATAGGCATTTTATAGAGAAAATATGTTACTTTTGTAATCACAGAAACACTTGTGAAACTGGCAAATAAAAAATTTAATCCATAGAAACCCCTAAATCTTTATAAAAACATCATGGTATTAAACTATTAGACAACAGAAAGCTACTTCATGTTGCAAAGCAAATTTTTAACTCCTGAGAGTACACTGAACTTTGAGAAGCAATGCCCTTGGAGAAAAGTGTCTGCACTATTTGGAAATTTTCACTACATACACAGTAGGTATTCGATGTCCAATCACCAAGGCCCCATACAAGGATGAGAATATATTTATACAACCTGATGGGAATAAATAGCTCCAAGAAAGCAAATGGCAGTTTGGGGCCCTCCTATTATTCCTGATAATGTCCTTTTATTCATTAGGACTTTGTTGGTTGCTAGTGACAGAAACCAACTCTAACTGGCTTGTGCAAAAACCAGAATTCCTTCATTCACAAAGGTCTGGAGCATATCTGAGCAATTCATAGACCTGAAAGAAGACATACAAGAATCAGAGCCTTGGGGTCTTTAGCAAGAGACTCAAAGCCACAAAATTCCTTCTGGCTCTGTATGACAATTGCCTCCACTTGGCTTCATTCAGTCAGGACATCCTCTCCACATATCTGCCAGCAGCCCTAGGTTCCTATCTTCCTGTCTTGGATACCTCAGAAAATATATTATTCCTAGGAAAAAAATTGTGATTGAGCTTTCTTGGATCATGTGCCCACCCTTGATCCAATCACTGAGATAATTGGATGTACACCTGAGCAACCCAACTTTCAACCATGTGGTCAGGGACAAGGTTTGTAATGCAGAGGAGGAACAGAAAGTTTATTTTAAAAAACCCCACAAAAATAACTTCACAGTCTAGTAAGAATGTGGCCTGTATTGTGGAATGATGGGTAAAAGAGTCCACATTTTGAAGGAATTATAAAATTGTTGAAATGAAGGAAGAATTTTTACTTCTATAGGCCTTTATCAAAACACAAGGAATAATGCATCACTCACTAGGATGCCACTTTCATTTTGAAGGCTATCAAATTTTCCATGATTCTGTGAGCCAAGTGAGTTTCAATCTTTTTTGAACCCCTGGAATTCATGCCTCTTAAGAAAGAAGATGGAGTAATTCTGTTAGTGATGCCTGACAACTGTTGGTTATTAGGATGGCTCCAGAAAGAAAGATATTAATTGCCCTGAAGATGCTGGAAGTCCTATGGAACTGACCCATGGGTCACACGAAGAGCATTAAGGAAGCAAGTATCACAAATGCATCATTCCCTTGGAGTTGTCACACAGATTTCATGTCTACTGGCGGAAGTGTAAAAGGTATATGGAAAGAAGTCTTATTTTTCTTTGTTCTCATTCCCTGAGGGATTTTTTTTGCCACCATCCTATTAAAAGATGAGAAAAATTCTAGAGAAAGTGTAAATTGCTTCAAAAATATTAAGATAGTTCTACTGTTTGTAAAATTTCTTTTTGCAAAGATAAAAACCATGCCAGATTTATTAAAGACCATTGTTGAGATTAAAATATTTGTGGTGCATCATTGAAATTTTTATCTGAAAAATAAACATTTGACCATGTTATTAGCATCCAGGAATATACAAAAGTCACTGAAAAAACAATTAAGAAATTCTGTCTTGCATTCCATTGGAGACTCATTCTGCTTTGGAGATGTACCAGAGCTAAAGCGTAGAGCCCCTCCAATGTCGGTTACCTTGCTTCTTGGCTTTAGATAGAAACCTGTAGCTCAAACAAAAGAATTCTATCTTTAATTATTCTACAAGCATAAGTTTGTCAGCTGAAATAGAGTCCTAGCTTTTATATACATGCTCAAAGCAAAAACGGGAGGTGGGGAGAAATGGTCTGTTATGGGCTCACTCTTATCTGAATGGATCTCCTAGGAATGGATTACTTTGAGTTCAGCTTTCCCTCTCTGGGGTCTCCTAGAGGCTTTTCTCCCTGACCCCCTTCATTCTCTCAGTAACCAGAGTTTCTCAATATTCAGAATTTTCAACTCTTTTAGTTTCTGAGAAAGTTTAGTGTCTACCTACTACCTGCATCTTTTCCCTTAGGGTCTGTGCATCATGAGGCAGAAGTAGGGTTAAATAACTACACCATTTGTCAAATAATGATCCACCGTTGAGACTCTCCATTGCTTTAAATCATAGTCTACAATGGGCCACAAGTAAAAGGCTAATTTTTCTTTACTAGTCAAGATGAATGTCTCATTTAAGAAAAGTATCCATGCTAACAGTCTCAAAAATCAGATGTCATGATTCAATACTAGCAATAGAAGGAATAAAAAGGGTTATAATCCTTAGGCTTTGATTTTTAAAAAATCTCCAAATTCCATGGAGTATCCTTCAAATTATTAAAAAATACCTTTTAAGGAAGTCAAACTCAAATGAGCTATTTCTGTACTCCTCATTCCTTTACTGGAAAAAAAAATGTATCTTTCCCATAATGTGAACAAAACTCCCTCTGGAGTTTCCCCCCTCACTTTATTGAAGTATACATGAATCATAGTTGCACAACTTAATGAATTTTCTCAGAATAAACATGCCTATGTAATGGGGAACCAGATCAAAAACAAGAAACCATCACAACCCAAGAACCCCCCTTGTGCTTCTTTCCAGTTACTATATCCCCCCACCATCATATGTCTTTTTAGCCTACTTTTGAAACTTATATCACTGTTCAATATATATTCTTCGTGCCTTGCTTCTTTCAGTCAACATAATGTTACATGAGATTCATTCATGTTGATGCATATACTGTATATGTATATGTATAATGATGATTACTGCCATTGCTATTTAGTACTTCATTATATATATAGAACACAATTTACTCATCCATTCCGTATTGATGGACACTTGGTTTATTTATAATTTGGGCTTGAACAGTTCTACTAAAATGTTTTGTACAGGTTTTTTGGTCATCAAATAAATGCATTTCTAGTGGCATAAACCTAAGGGTGGAATTGCCAGGTCGTGGGATATACACATGTCCATTTTAAATACATGGTATCAGTTTTCTAACTTTGCTTTACCAATTTACAAGTCCCACCAGCATTGTATCAGAATTTCATTTTCTTTGTCAATACATTCTGGTGGCTGTATAATGGGCTCATATTGAGGTTTTGATTTGCATTTCCCTGTAGGACTATTAATTTTGAGTACCTTTTGATATGTTTATTGACCATTTGAGTCTCTTTTCAACATGGCTGTTCAAACCTTTTGCCCATATTTAATTAGGTATTCTGTCTTTTTAATTTATAGGTATTTATTATATATCCTGGGTGAGTCTTTTGACAGATACATGTTCTCCATTCTGTGATTTGTCTTTTCACTTTCTTTTTTTCTTATTTAAAAAAATTTTTTAATGTTTTTATTTATTTTTGAGACAGAGAGAGACAGAGCATGAGCAGGGGAGGGGCAGAGAGGTGGAGACACAGAATCTGAAGCAGGCTCCAGGCTCGGAGCTGTTAGCACAAAGCCCGATGCAGGGCTCAAACTCACGGAGTGTGAGATCATGACCTGAGCTGAAGTCGGATGCTTAACCGACTGAGCCACCCAGGTGCCCCTGTCTTTTCACTTCCTTGATGGTAACTCTTGATGAACAGAATTTTTCATTTTAGCCATCATCATTGGCTTTTGATCCTGTTCTAAGCTTTAGTTTCTACTTAGGATGATAAAATTTGTAACGAATGAATGCTCCAGATGTATAGTATATATTCAAAACTGCATCTGAGTCTTTAAATGCAAGATCTTCCTGGACTTCCCAAAAGTGACAAAAATCTTCATGCTATGAGTCTCTCCCTGACCTGAAAGCAGGTCAGGCTCTTACAAAGGACAAAGCCAGTTGAGGGTCAAAGAGTCTACATCTCAAGTTACTAGAGTCACAATGTAACCTCAGATCCAGCCAATGCAAATCTTCACTAAGAATTCAAAATACACATAGGAAGTCTCCAATTTTCCCACAGAAAAGTTTCTTGGGCAGAAAAGGGAGAGGAGGTTTATATCCAACCATACATACTTAGAGGAAAAAACATCTGAAGTTCTAAATCAAGGAGAAACTCTATCTTCTCTCAAGATCAATAATATTCCCAGAAATGCCCCTATTCTACATTCTTGGATTTTAGTTGTTTTTCCCTACTTGGATTTTCTGAGCCAGCCTTAAATTCTACAATAATCCCCATTTTCTACCTAATTTAAATAGTTTTCTCTTCCTTTATCTAAGCATGTGTAGCTAATATAAATTTGGACAAATGCTAGAGATAAAAAACACAAAAACAAGTGCAGTTCATTAGTGGAAGAATGAGATAAAATCATGGGTAAGATTTTTCTCTGTTTCATGAACATTCTGTAATGCCCCCTGGCAAACCCTAGGATATCTTGCCACTTGGTCTGGAAGATTGGTCTATGACAACGAGCCACAGTGCCTTCCCTCAATAAAGCTAAGTCCCTTTCGATGTCCTGAAAAACTGTAAAGAAAGATGGAAGTTAGTGAGCAAACCTGTTACAATTTTCCTAAGAAGCAGAGTCTGAGGTAGACAGTGTATAGGAAGTTCATCAGGGAATGCTTTTGGGATCAGCACTTGTGACAGAAGGACAGGAAACAACAGTAGATGGAGATGTTAGACTGCAGTGCTATCACAACAAAGGACTCATCTGAACTCAGCAGCAGCTCTGAAATTGGAAAGTTCCTTCAGTGTTGTCCAACTTGAGACTAGAGCAGGACCTTTATACTCATTGGACAAAGGGCTGCCCTGGAAAAGGAGTGTGATTGTGGATGAAGGAATTCCAAGAAAGAACAGACAGATAAAGGTTTTCAGTTAGCAGTATTCTCAGCAGCTAGGGGAAGAAGTCCTTCCCATCTAAAAGGGCACATTGGGAGGTGGAGGATCGGCCACATACCAAAGCATCCATTACAAATATTTTTCACATATATACAAAAAGTTTTCCAAGAAAATTCTTAATATCCCAAATTATGAGGACACATTTCTTTATCACAAAATGGCAAAAAAAAAAATTGTCAAGTTGACAACTAGGCATCTTGCCAATTTTCTTAGAACTTGTCTCTTTCTTCTTTGGGTATCTTAATCTTCACAATTTCTCCCAGTTTTCTCTGCAAGCCCCCAAGGGAAGCTTTTACATGTGTGAGGAACAATTAGGCTCATACATCTTGACAGTCTCCTTGTCAAGGCATTCTCTACTTGCCTGTCTGGACAGTCCCCTGCCTTATTGGGCAAAGTATTCATCATCTAAACTGACGAACATTTGAGTCTCAGAGTGCTGGACCTACACTGTAAGATGAGGGACAGAGAGAATTCTTCTATGCTATTCTGGATTACAATTTGTTACTGTGCCCCATAGTAGTTGTGCTTGTGCCCAGAGTCCTTTCAAATCTTTCTGAAAAACAAATCCTATAGCTTTGGTCTGTCTACAAGAAAACTAAACTCCAGTTCATGAAGCCAGATAAGGAAGATACGCCATTCTCCCTGTCACTCTTGCCCACTTTAATTTTGGCTCTTACATCTCTTCTCTCTGCCTCCTTATACATACTAATTCATGCAAACATCCTTGCAGAGATCACAGATCCATCATCACCACAAGCCTTTGTTATGGCAGCCCTAACAAATACATAGTTTTTAAGAAAAAAAAAAAAAAAAAAAAAAAAAAAAAAAAACAACACTTTTTTAGCATAAAAAACAAAAACCAGTATTTATTTACATTTCATTTACTTTCAAAAGGATGAGGAAGCTGGGGGAAATATAAAGGAACTAGCCTTGTTCTACTTAATCCATTTGTGTTTTTCATGAAACAACAATGATCTGACTCACAATTACAGTGTAAGGAGAACCAAAAAGTTTACTCAGCTCAATTTTCCATCTCCAGCCAAGACTGAAATTATACCACTACAGGCAAATGAAAAGTAGGGGCGCCTGGGTGGCGCAGTCGGTTAAGCGTCCGACTTCAGCCAGGTCACGATCTTGCGGTCAATGAGTTCGAGCCCCGCGTCGGGCTCTGGGCTGATGGCTCAGAGCCTGGAGCCTGTTTCCGATTCTGTGTCTCCCTCTCTCTGCCCCTCCCCCGTTCATGCTCTGTCTCTCTCTGTCCCAAAAATAAATAAACGTTGAAAAAAAATTTTTAAAAAAAAAGAAAAGCAACTCCACTTATAGGTAAACACCAGCTAATATATATGATATAATAGAACCAGCTTTAGTTAAATCTGTTATAACATCCAAAGAACCTGCAACAAAAGACACAGCCATCATAATATAGGACATTAAGAATCTTTGTACAACAATAAAAACCAGATTTTACACAAGAGAAGTCACAACTATTAAGCTATGAAGTCAACAGCATCACAGTAGCAGTACCCAGTATCTTTCTTACTCAAGTATATACACTATTTTTAAGACTTGGCTATAACAAAGACATCAGAAACTAAAATGTATGCACAATTATTTTATTAACACCATGGGTGACAATAAATAAAAAAATAAAAATACCCATAAATTCTGTAACAATTACAAACACACACATTAACAATACCACCATATATTTGTCTAAACTTTTAATGAATTTGTACACTTTAAAAATAGCACTGAGTTTTTTTTTTTTTTAATTTTTTTTTTTTTCAACGTTTATTTATTTTTGGGACAGAGAGAGACAGAGCATGAGCGGGGGAGGGGCAGAGAGAGAGGGAGACACAGAATCGGAAACAGGCTCCAGGCTCTGAGCCATCAGCCCAGAGCCCCACGCGGGGCTCGAACTCCCGGACCGCGAGATCGTGACCTGGCTGAAGTCGGACGCTTAACCGACTGCGCCACCCAGGCGCCCCAAAATAGCACTGAGTTTTTAAAAAATACTGATAATGGCTGCCTTCCGTGTGTGTGTATGTGTGTGTGTGTGTGTGTGCGTGCGTGCGTGCTTGCGTGTATTTCTTTTGTTTTGCAGTCTTTTGATGGAAGGCCAAGGCCTTTATTTTGAATTAATACCCACTGACTGCAATTTAAACTTTTCTCTCTTGCGTTAACCACACCACAAACCACACAAAGTATTATGTATAACTTTTACTTCTGATCTCTTTCAAGAAAAGAGAAAACTTAAAGATACATATAAAGTAACTTGCATGGTATATATCTTTGGATTATTTTTAATCCTTTGTATATTTAATGTGTGCCTCTTAAAAGCAGCATGCAGTTGTGTGTGCTTTTAATACAAATCTGATTATTTTAGTCTTTTAAATAGACTATTTAGTCCATTTATATTTAATGCAATTACCGGTACACTTGAGTTTAAACCTACTGTTTTATTGTTTTCTTTTTGTTGTTATTAGTTATACATGCTTCCATTATTTTTAGTGGTTACTCTGGTACTAGGCTATGTCAAGACTGATACAAATGAATACTTTTGTTATTTCCCACAAACACAAGTATTTCTTTCTTTCTTTCCTTCTTTCTTTTCTTCTTTTCTTTCTTTCTTTCTTTCTTTCTTTCTTTCTTTCTTTCTTTCTTTCTTATCTTTATTTATTTTTGAGGGAGGGAGAAAGAGAGAGAGAGAGAATGCAGGGGAGGGGCAGAAAGAGAGGGAGAGAGAGAATCCCAAGCAGGCTCTGCACTATCAGCATGGCTCAACTGGAGCAGCACTCCATCCTATGAACCATGAGATCATGACCTGAGCCAAACCAAGAGTTGGATGTTTAACTGACTGAACCACTCAGGTGCCCCCAAATGCAAGTACTTTAGAACTTTAACTACTTTGCCTCTGTCCATTCTTTGTGCTTTTAATGTCATGTGTTTTGATTTATATGTATCCCTTAACCTCAGGAGACATCATCATCATCATTATTCTTAAAATTTATTTAAATCTTTCCATTTCTTTTTATTCCATTTTAACTTTATTTCTTCCTGCATTTCCATGCTTCCATCTAGGATCATTTTTCTTCTGCCTGAAGAATTCCCATTAGAATTACCTTTAGTGAACTTCTGCCAATAATGAAGACTCAGTATTTCATTGCTTAGAAATGTCTTTATTTTCCCTTAATTTTGAAAGATAATTTTACCAGGTACAAAACTTGAGGTAGGAAATTCTCTCTCTCAGCTATTTGAATATGGTTTCCACTATCTACTGCCTTCCATCGTCTCTCCTGAGAAGTTGCTATTGTTTCTTTCTGAAATTGAAATCTTTTATCTGATTGCTTTTAAAAATTCTCTTCTTTTTGGCTTTTAGTTGTTTTATTATGATTTTCCCTGGCGTGCTTCTCTGCATATTTTCCTACCTGGCATGCACAGTACTTCTCTAATCTATGGCTTGATGTTTTTCAACAGTTTGGGGAAATTACCAGCCATTATTTCTTCAAATATTGCTTATACTCCACACGCTCTTTCTTCTTATCTAGGACTGCAATTACACATTTGTTAGACTTTCTTACTATGTGCTATATGACTCTTCTAATCTGTATTTTCCTTTGTCTTTCTATATTTTCTCCAGGCTTTTTTTGCTCACTTATCTTCCAATTTATTAATTCTATTTTAAAATGCTATCTATAATCTGCTTTGAAACTCTACCAATTTTTAAACTCCGCTATTGTGGTTTTTATTTTAAGATTTCAATTCAGTTACATTTACAGACTCCAGTTCTCTGCTGAAACTTTTCACCGTGTCCTCCGTTTTCTTGAAAATATTAATCATAGCAATTTAAAAGCCCAGTTCTGATAACTCGAATAAATGGTTTTCCTATAGGTCTTTTTCATTTTTTTTCTCTGAGTATTGTTTTTTCTCTGCACTTTTACTCATTTGGTCTTGCCTATTGGAATATCTGATTATATTTTATGTAATACTAGATTGTGTATAATATTTTAAAGATAGTGTGAAGCTTTTAATGATGTTATTTCCCTGCCTAGAGCATTTACTTTGCTTCTAGTGGAACATTAGCCTAAGCAGATCACTTCACTCTAATCTGGGATTAGACTGACTTTAGGGTGTTAGTCTCTATAGGGGCTGATGCTGTTCATTTTTACTCCAGGTTTGTAGCCCTTTAAGGGTCCCAACTGAAAGCTTGGTTATTTACCAGATCCTTAACACCTTCACAGACTCCAATATCTAATTTTTGTCCCTTCAGACCCATAAACCTGCAAAAGCTTCCCTCAGTTTCTTAATTTTTTGGCTGCTTCTGAATTGGGAAATATCTTAATGGGAAAACCGCACCAAATATTAGGCTCATGTCTATTATTTGAAGATCTCAAACCCTCAATTTCTAGTCCCAGTGTCATCAAACATTTTTAAGTTCATCCCACTGTTCAAATTATTGTTGAAATGTTGCTCACATACAAACTATTCTGGCATGACTGGAAGTGAAAGTTAACTACTCCTCTAAAGATTATCACCCTAACATGTTATATCTGGATTGAACTGAACACTTTTTTGACCGTGTTTAACTCATGAACACTAAACAATGACAACCTTCAAATTAATACTCAGGAATAACACTGGGGAAATGGTCTTTTTAATATATTATTTATTTTTTTTTAACATTTATTCATTTTTTGAGAGAGCATGAGTGGGGGAGGGGCAGAGAAAGAGGGAGACAGAAGCAGAAGCAAGCTTCAGGCTCTGAACTGATAGCACAGAGCCTGATGTGGGGCTCGAACTCACAAACCACGAGATCATGACCTGAGCCGAAGTCAAAGTCGGATGCTTAACTGACTGAGCCACTCAGGCGCCCCTGGAAATGATCTTCTTAAAGGAACATTAAATTTATGTGATTTGTTATTCAGACTGCTAATGGACTTTTAAATTTAAACTCTTCACATAGCCTACTCTTTCAAATAATGCAATGATAAACATCTTTGGATGTACACTTTTGTGTCATGATTTCTTGATTATTTCCTGAGTAGACTTCTGAAGGCATAATTTCTTGGTCAAAGTTGTAGACATTTTAAAGCACTGCCACATTTTTGCCCTATCGTCTCCAGAAAAATCTAGCTATTTACATGCTAATAATTAGTCTTAATTTTATGTGTGTATCTTTAACTTTGTGGGTTTTTTTAATTTAAGAAGTATCAGGAAAATATTTGTATCCTGGAAAATACTTTTCCCCACCCATCATCCAGTCATAAAATTTATAAAAGGAATTTTTATTTTATTCTTCACACACGGCAAAAAATCTCTTTGAGCTTGGTTCAAAATATATTAAATTTCATCCATAAAGATCTTTTATTCCTAGCAACATGTTTGAGTTTATATCAAAGAGGGAGTTCCCATGAAATTCATGTTGTAATGCTTCAATAATTGCTGAAGTAGAGCTCTGGTGAGGAAAGTCTAACAAACAGAAGAGTAACTTAAAATTGTGCCCAAGGTGTGACATTTCCAACATATGTGGGTGGCATAACAGTGTTTCTGCATCTTCTGTTGCCACCCGTTCGTAAAACACCATTTGGGCATGTTTAATAGAAGCCAGCATATGGTTCAGCTGAGGGAGGGAAAAGGCTCAAAAAGCTCGAGTTCTGTATGTCGGAGTGACAGGACCAAATGCTGTGTGGCTATCTCTTTAAGAAGCTACAGGAATACGGGGTGGCCTAGGGCGCCTCAACCAGGGAGGCTCACTTCAAATTACCAGCCACGTCTATTATGAAGTGTTGAAAAGAGAAAGAAAAACAAATAATAACGTTACAAAATAAAGTTTATTTTATCAAAATTAAAACTGCTTCCTTCTCTCCACTGGAGAGTAACCTTGAGATGGAACAGTCTGAGGATTACATTGCTGTAATCCCTTAGCAGTTAGTTCCACAGCGGGAGGCGCCTGCTACAGACAAAATTATAGGGTTAGGAATGTGCACAGTTCTGTGACCTGATTGGCTGACTATTCCTCAGGGCTTTTGAATCAAATATTTATACATCTAAATGAGAGCAAAGAAAGGAAAATGGTTCATAAAGAGAGTCCCAGGGCATGTATTATTGAAATAACAGATGGAAATATTATATTTTTGAAACATTCTTTCTATAAAGAAGTCTTATGAAGCGTGTTTTGGTAGGATACGCTGAGCCAAAAGCGGAGGAGGGAGACAGAGCGAGGGGAAAAAAAAAAGTTTTATTTTCAAATATTTGGTGTCAGCAGTATACAAAGTTCGTGCTTCCCCAAAAAAGGCATGTCTCAAAAGGCACGCAGCACAATGTGTCTGCAGTTTCTATTTTACATAATGGTACCAGGGGAGGAATAAATACCTCAGAAAACACTTGATTGTCACCGCCTAGTTTGTGTGTCCAGTCGCCTGAGTGTTGGCCCCTGACGTCTTTGCAGATGGCGTATGGCCTCTTGTCACTGAATTTTTCATGTTTCCTAAAATGATTGAAAGCTAAGCTAAGATCCCAGGCATCCTCTCAGAAAAGCTATTGGCCACCTCATACTTGCTGAAATTTTGGTAACAAATAGGTTAAGATTGCAGATTTTCTGCCACGTGGGCAATGTTGTTGGACCATTTAGTCAGGGTTTACGGAATAAAAATGCAGGCAGGCCGCACAAGGCAAAAAGCAAGCAAGCAGGCAGGCAGGCAGAAGGCCAAATGAAAAATTCATCACACTTGCTTTATTTTCCTCTACAAGGGAGCCTGTACCCATGACAGGATCAATAGTTCAGATTTATTCTGTTGTCTTTCCAGGAAAAATACCCCACTACTAAGCAATCAATGTGACGTGTTCACGGTCAGTCCAATTTCTCCGCCATTTAGCTCTGACGACACGGTTCAGTTATTTTGCAGGTCTCAGCTATTAATTGGATCTGCTATATGATGATGTGATTTATTACATGGCAACTGGCAGTTACTCTGGCCAAGGAAAGGAAAAGAATCACAGGAACACAATTATTTTAACCTTGAATCTAGACATGATCTGTATCTACACACACACACACACACACACACACACACACACACACACTAATTAGCCTGGGAGAAGAAGTAATAGTTACGATGCAATAAATAAGGGACATTCACTCTCACTGAAGTCCAAGCTATTGATATTTGCTGATCAGGTGCTCTAGGTATTAGTAAGAGTTTGAGGATTTAGTTTTTGTATACAGGTTCTGAGCACCAAACAACCATTGGTTGGCAAAGGTTAAAAAACCAATAACCTATGACTTCTGCAAAATCAGAGTGAACAATCAGATGGTCACCTCTGTCGAAAGAAAGAAGCGAGGAAGAGAAAAAGGGACAGCAACTCGCTCCCACCCACCAGTGGGGCCACCTCAGAGCAAAGCAGAAAATGTTTTAGTAATGGCTCCTTGGGTGACAGCATCTGCTCAGGGAGTTGGCTCAGAAGGCCTCAGAAGCTCAGGGCCGTAGCCAGCAGCAGTAAGGACTCTTGGCAGAGCTGCTTCCTGTACCTCTTTTGATCACAGGGCTCAAGCTTGGAGAGGTTTTCACCAGTCTTGTGGTTTCCTGGTCGTGCGTCAGTACATTCTGGCTGAAACACTTCACTTCCTTCAGGCCAGCCCCTCCACCAATGGCTCCCGGCTCCATAGCGCATTCTCTCCAGCTTTGAACTAGACTCCAAGGACACTGCTGGCTGCAGCAAGAATCCTAAACGAGAGGCTTGCAGCTGGGATACCAGCACTGCTCTTCTTGTGACGAGGAAGTAGCAAGGGGGAAAAAATAGATCCAATGGAATCACACCAAAAGTCCACTGAAGCAGTGAGGCACAGAATATCATGTGTGGTTCCCATGCAATCTCTTTTCAAAGGAAGTCTGCAATAGAATTACTTGGGCAACTGGTTAAAATACAGAGATTTCCGATCTAATCTCAGGCCTTCTAAACCAGAATCTCTGGGTGGGGACGGGTAATCTGTTTTTTAAGAAGCTCCTTGTAATTCTGAAGTTTCGTCACTATCTAGTGTAATATGCCAAATTTCATAAATTAGGAAACTTCAGGCCCAGAAAAACGGGGTCACTTTGCTAAGGTAAAACAGGTAACCTGATTCTCACGTACTGCTCTTTCCACTGTACCACACTGTTCCCCACTCTTTGTTTTTGTGGTTCTGTTTTGGGCTTGGGTGTCAGGCTCCTACCCATGGACTGTTTCCATGTGCTTTGTGGCCCTGAGTATTTCTCCAAAGAGGACTCATTCTGCTTCCACAGGGCCCCTTTCAAATCGCACTACCCTCAGTTCAGGTAGTACTGGAAAAATATGTAAGTTCTAAACAACTATCGAAAGAGGTAGTGCTTTTGTTCAAAAATTGAAAAATTTCATTCAGAAGTTTCAGGGATATATGCAGAACAAAGTTTCTGCTGCCTGATTTGGGGGAGTGGTGCAGAGTAGGAAGAGTGGAAAGGAAGACCAAAGAATTTCCTAATGAAAATGGTTTATTTCCCTCTGGAACTGAATGGTATCAGAAACATTAAATTTTGCGATGGATCAGAAGCATCATAAGCTGAAAATAGTACCAGGAACAACATAGGTTTTTATCATTCACATGTTACCCACTAGAGCTTAGACTGTGCCGAGAGTCAGGGACTATCTCAGAGAAGTCATAGTTCCATGTGAGTAAATACTTAATTGTAAATGCGTGGATGATGTTTTATAGAGTGCAAGAATAAAATTGTGTTGCGTAATACAACTTTTGGAATCGGTATATCTGAATCAAAATCCCAGATCTACCACTGACTACCTGTGTGGACTTGAGGAAGTTATTTAATCTTTTTGAGGCTTAATTTTGTTATCTGTAAGACGAAGCCTGACAGGGCTCTTAAGAATATTAAAGCATGGGACGGGGAAGGAATCAGTGATGGGGTGCTGAAGTTATTCAAGAAAATAAAAGGCAAAGCAAAAAAAATGTAATATGAACAAAGATTATCCAAGGGGAAATACATCTAGACTAATAAGACCAAAAGAGTAACAAACTAAAAATATTTGTAGGATAGTTAACCTAAAGACTCCGGCTGAGTGTTTTTACCAAATCTCAAGTTCTGTGGCCAGAGGAAAAACTCTACCCAACCCCAGGAGTATGTAAAGATTGTTGAGCATGGCTTGAATGTATGCAATGGATAAACTCCATGAAATTAAGGATTTTAGCTGTTTTGTTCACTTCTGTGCCCAGTGTTTAGTTGCGGAATGAATGAATGGATTGGTAGGATCTAATAAGGGCCAAAAGCCTGGACACCTCAACAAGGGAAGAGGCTGATGAATCTGTAGTGAATCTTTATCACAGGGTTTGATCCCACGACCCTGGGATCATGATCTGAGCCAAAATCATGAGTCGACACTCAATTGACTGAGCCACCCAGGCATCCCAGAGAAGTTCTAATATTAGTAACAAATTGCTCAATAAATAAAGTATTACTATTATCTCAAATTAGATGACATGTTAAGATAGCTAGAAGTTTTCCTTAAACACTTCTAAAATATTGCTACAATATAATGGAGACTTGGAGGATAAGTGTTGGAAATAGAGAGCAATTTAATAAATCCTTCTTGTATTGAGTTGAAGCCCAAAGCCATTACAGAAATTAAGAAAGAAAGAAAGAAAGAAAGAAAGAAAGAAAGAAAGAAAGAAAGAAAGAAAGAAAAAGAGAGAGAGAGAGGGAGGGAGGGAGGGAGGGAGGGAGGGAAGGAAGGAAGGAAGGAAGGAAGGAAGGAAGGAAGGAAGGAAAAGATTCGTAGCAAAAAGAGCACAGGATCAAATACTTAAACCAAAATATAAGTAAGCGGAAACCTGTGGTTATTTTGTAGCTTAGTTTCTCTTAAAATACCCTTTGCATAACAAGGTCAAGTTAGTGACTATAAAATGAATCAAACTGTCATAAAGAACAAGCAGAGCTCCTACTTCACAGCTCTCTGCTGTATGTCCAGCGCCTTGGTCAGTGGAAATGATGTGGCATGCTGGGTATGAGCTCAGGCCTGAGTCAGAGAGATGAGGATTTGTCCCTCCCTAGTTCTGTGACTTCAAGCAAGCCATTTAGACTGACTGGACCTTGGTTATTTTTGTTTTTCTGCAAAAGAGAGATAAGAATACACACCTCACAAGAGTTTCATAAAGTTTGATTTAGAATCTGGTACGTTCTAAAGGCTCAACAAATGGTAACCACCATTTTCATGATCATTGTCGTTAATGTTTTTGAGATATTGAAATAACTCAGACGTATCATTTAGAAATGTGCTACATGAGGGGCGCCTGGGTGGCTCAGTCGGTTGAGCGTCTGACTTCGGCTCAGGTCATGATCTCATGGTTTCTGAGTTCGGGCCCCGCATCGGGCTCTGTGCTGACAGCTCAGAGCCTGGAGCCTGCTTCTGATTCTGTGTCTCCCTCTCTCTCTGCCCCCCTGCCCCACACATGCTCTGTCTCTCTCTGCCTCTCAAAAATAAAGAAAACTAATTTAAAAAAAATTAAAAAAAAAAGAAATGTGCTACATGATTTGGTGTGGAAAATGGATCCGGGAAATACGGTCATTGCTGGGCCCCCTGGGAGAAAGACCTAAAAGTTCTATTCCCCAGCAGCAGTTGGGATGGCTATATTTAGCTTTTTTTTTTTTAATTTTTTTTTAATTTTTTTTTTAAATTTTTTTTTTTTCAACGTTTATTTTTTTTTTGGGACAGAGAGAGACAGAGCATGAACGGGGGAGGGGCAGAGAGAGAGGGAGACACAGAATCGGAAACAGGCTCCAGGCTCCGAGCCATCAGCCCAGAGCCCGACGCGGGGCTCGAACTCACGGACCGCGAGATCGTGACCTGGCTGAAGTCGGACGCTTAACCGACTGCGCCACCCAGGCGCCCCTATATTTAGCTTTTATATATAACCTCACAGTCACAAACTACATGCAAGTTTTACTATACACCAATTAACTTTCTGGTTACACACAATAGATTTTACCTTTTGCTGATGGAGCAACAAAGCAAAGGAAAAGGAAATACTTGGCCTGGGATCCTAAGATGAGCCATAATTATCATAACTCCCCAAATCCCAGCCCTGAGTTCAGCCAAACAAACTAGGGTTTCCATGAGGTTTAACAGTGAGTCAACCCTGGAGATATTTGGGACAATTTTAAAACAATCCAAGTCGACTTCATATTTTTTACATTGTACAAAAGAGTGAACTGAAACAGAGGAACAGGGAATACAAGACAGTGTAGTAAAGGAAGCAAGGAGTCTTTTAGGTTCTGCTGTAAAAACAAAGTAGATTTGATTCATGAGCTATAGGAAGATTATTCTGCCAACAGAGAACCAAAAGAGTGAGGTCAGTTTCAGAGAAAAATGATTAACATGGTCTGTGTGGTTACTAAGGTGGTTGCATGGAGACCTAAATTTTTTTTAAATAAAATAAGAAATATTGAGTCAAATTCTGAGAGGCTGGAGAATAGAGTAGAAAGAACACAGATGTAGCAATAAGGAGACCTGGCTCTGTTCATCTGGAATTTCACTGCTTTATGGAATCACAGAGTTGCTCTAGAGGAGGTATCTAACCTAACCCTACAGAATGCTTAAAAGGACACAATGAAAGTTTTTTCTAAAGAAGTATTTTAAAAACCACCCACATTCTCTATCTCCCCACCCCCGCCAACAAAAAAAAAAAAAAAAAAAAAGAAAAGAAAACCTGGAAAAATGTAACCCTAAATCCCATTCTCTTTTACCCACAAATAAACGTTTATTAACAGTGGTATTAGATACTACAAAATATTCAAAGGCCTATAAAACATGGATTCTACAGTTGGAAAATTCAGTTAGAGGGTAAAACATAAAAGGATATAATTATATACAGATAAATGAAGACATAATTTGATAAATTACTAAAAGATTTCTATAGAAGACTGCTATAGAAATCCATTCAAGTTGATGAGAGGCTGCTGAAAGCTGGAATAATCAAGGGAAGCAAAATAAAAGGAAGTTGGATTTGAGTTCAGACATGAAGGATTTAAACTGTTAAAGTGGAAGTGTGGTTTTATATTATACTGTAGAGTTAGAAATTTACCTTATGGACATGGGGGAGAATTATCTAAAATTTTTTTACATAGTAATGAATCTTTGGGAAGGGTCATCTAGCAAAAGTGGTTAGGAGGGAGATAGTAATAAAGGAGACTCATTAGAAAACATTTGTGATAGTTCAAATGTAATAAAAATAATATAGTGATGGTTGTGGGAAATAAAATGAGAAAAAGTATGTGAGAGATGTTTTGAGAGATTTCTTGAAAAAAATCTACAAAATCTGACAATTGATTAGGTGGAGAAAGTAAAGATCAGTATAAAAAACTAGGCAAGAGTGACTGTGGTTTTAAGCCTAAATTTAGAAAAACATGGTACCATTTATAGACTGAGGATATCAAAGGGGAATGTTTTGGCAAATCTTGAGAATAAAATATTCAGTAACAGTGCTCAGGGAGTGGTAATAACTGCAGAAATCAATACTGGCAGTTATGTTCAGAGATGTCATAAGAAATCAGGGGAATCTAGAAGAAATGGGAGACTAGGAACCAAATAATTTAATGCCATATTTGACAAATCCCAATTGTCTGTAAATATACCTACCTTGTGGACAGGGCATCATCTACTGTGACATAAGCAGCATATCAACTTCACATGGCCTTAGAAAAATGAATAGTATAATTCGCTTAGATGTTACCAAAACCCAGGTACCCTAATGTCATTCAGGGTGTATGTGGAATATGTCAACAGAATAACTTTTGTTACAGTACATTCTAAGAATGATGATTTATTGCCCTAATAACTGACAAATACCTTAATAATTATGGTAGGCAGAATAATGGTCCCCCAAAGATGTCTATGTCCTAATCCCTGGAACCTACGATATGTGACCTTACATTGCACAAGAACCTTTGCAGAGGTGATAATGTGAAGAATCTTGACAGGGGGAGATTACTCTGGATTATACCAGGTGGTCTTTTTTTTTTAGTCCTTTTTTAGTAGAAGAGGCATGCAGGAGAGTCAGAGTTAGAAACAGATTTGAAGATGTTGTGTTTCTAAATTTGATGATGGAGAAAGTGGCCATAAGCCAAAGAATGCAGGTAACCTCTAAAAGCTGGAAAGGGCAAAGAAACAGATTCTCCCCTAGAGCCTCTAAAAGGAATGCAGCCCTGTCAACATTCTGATACTAGCCTAGTGAGGGACTCTTGCTGAACTTGTGACCTACAGGTATAAGATAATGAATTTGCATGTTTAAAGTCACTAAGTTAGTGGCAACTTGTTACGGAAGCAATAGGAAATTCATACAATAATATTACACGTATATTCTGAGTGATACATGCTCACTGTAGAAAATTTAAAAGATTTTTTTAATGTTTGACATAAACATCAAACTTCCCCAGCCATGACAGAACAACTAGTACCTGCCTTGCCTTCCTGTCATAAACTGCTAGGAAACTGGACAAAATATAAGAAATATAAAAAGCAATACTTTTTCAGACACAGGGCTGTACTCTCTATAAGAAATAAGGAAAATAAAGTGAGCTCTGCAATCCCTTAGCTTTCTTTCTGAAAACACTTTTGAGACCACATTTGAATTCCAATCTTTTAGAATGGAGAGAGACCTTTCTGAACACCCACAGCATGGAGTAGAGACTCAAGAAAGATTGCACCTTAGTTGCAGGACTAGACTAACTCAAGACTTCCACTAAAGAAGCTTAAAAAAAAAAAAGGCTGGGTGCGCCTGGGTGGCTCAGTCAGTTAAGCCTCTGACTCGTGATTTTGGCTCAGGTCATGATCTCACCATTCATGAGATCAAGCCTCACGTCAGGCTCTGCACTGACAGTGCAGTGCCTGCTTGGGATTCTCTCTTTCCCCCTCTCTGTCTGCCCCTCCCCTGCTCATGCTCTCTCTCTTCCTCTCTTTCCCTCTCTCCGATTAAATAAATAAACGTTTTATGTTTAAAGCTTTAAAGAATTAAGCTGAATCACAATCTAAATCTAACTAGCACTCAAAACAAAATGCAACATCCTTTAAAAAAAAGAAAACAAAATGCACAGATTCATCAAAGTAATAGTCACCATGTCCAGCAGCCAATCAAAAAAGGCCTAGAGAAGCAAAGAGGTTTGGAAATATAACCCGTAAGTCAAAGAAAAATGAATCAATAGAAACAGATGTAGAAATAATGGAGATGGTAGAATTAGTAGACAAGAATATTAAAACAGCTTTTATAAATATAATTGTGAATTTAAATTAAAACATAAGGACAAAAAAAGTAGAATCTGTAAAAGAATCAGATTGAACTGTAGAGATGAAGTTCCTCTCTAGAGTTTCACTCGATGGGAACAACCTCAGATTAGACATTCGATAAGAAAAGATCAGTGAGGAGTGCCCGGGGGGCTCAGGTGGTTGAGTGTGCAATCAGTTCAGGTTGTGATCTTTCAGTCATGAGATAGATCCCCACATCAGGCTCCACACTCAGGACAGAGCTGCTTAAGATTTTCTCTCTCTCTCTCCTTCTGTCCCTCTCCCCCACTCATGCTTTCTCTCTTTCTAAAAAAAATTTAAAAATTAAGATCAGTGAACTTGAAAACCTATCAAGAGAGACTGTTTAGATTCTAGAACACCAGGAAAAAATGGCTTAAGAAAAAGAGAAGACTTAGTGACTTGTGGGACAACATCATCTCCTTAACATACATATATAAATGGATTCCCGTGGAAAAACTATTTGAAGACATAAAAGCAGAAATTTTCCCAAACTTGATAAAAGGTATAACCCATATGTCCAAGAAGCCTACATAGTCAATAAGCAAAAGAAAAACCATAGGAAAGTATATCATTATTAAGTAGTCAGAGAAAAAGCCCCATTACATACAGGGGAATAAATATAAGAATGACTAATGACTTTTCACTAGAAATAAAAAAGCAAGAAGACAATGGAACAGTGACTTTGAAGTGACTAATATAAAATATGTTCATCTAGAATTTGATAGTTGAGAAAAAATAAATTTCAAGCATGGGGGTAAATGAAAACCTTTAAACATAAACAAAAGCTGAGAGAAGCTGTCACTAGCAAACATCTACTAAAAGAAATATTGAAGGATGTACTTCAGGCTAAAGGAAACCAGATAGAAACTTGGATCTATATAAAAAAAACCTGTTTTAAAGCTGGAAATGGCATACATAGATAAATATACAAGATCTCCATTTACTTGCCATTTACTTTGTTTTTTAAAAATCAACTGTTTAGAGTAATAACAACGTACTTGAAGACTTATAATATGTGTAGCAATACAATCTATGACAATATTAGCATAAAGTGTAGGGCACAGCAAATGGAAGTATATGTACCGTGGTAAGGATGTTGTTTTACACATGAAGTAGTATAATGTTATTTAAAGGCAAACCTTAAGAAGTTAAAGACATATGGGCACAGTTTCCATTAGGTCATGGTCTCATGGTTTCAGGGGTTGAAGCCCTGTGTCAGGCTCTGTGCTGACAGTGCAGCACCTGCTTGGGATTTTCTCTCTCTCTCCCTCTCTCTGCTTCTCCCCCACTGACACTGTCTCTGTCTCTCTCAAAAATGAATTAAAGAAAAAACAAAACAAGAAGTTAAAAATGGATACTGTAAACCTTTGAGTAATCACTTAAGAGAAAAAAAATAGATATAGCTTGCTGTCTCAGTTAAAAGGCAGAAATTACACTGGATAAAAAAGCAAGACAAAACTATATACTGCCTAAAATAAATGCATTTTAAATATAAAGACAGAAATAGGCTAAGAATAAAAGAATGGGGAAAGATACACCAGGCGAACACTACCATAAGAAAGGTGATGTGGCTATTCGAATATCAAAGTATATTTCAGAACAAGAAATATTAGCAGAAATTTAAAGACCATTTCATAATGATAAAGGGGTAAGTTCATCAAAAAGATGTATTCCTAAATGTGGATACAGTCAGTAACAGAGCTTCAAAAACAAAAACTCATAAACATCAAAGGAGAAATAGAAAAATCCAAAATTATAATAGGATGCAAAAGCACAGCTCTCCCAGCAATAAAACAAGTTGACAGAAAATCAGTCTGTAAGGTTTGAACGCTATCAAACAACTTGAAACCAATTTGACATATACCAACAATGGCAGGATAGACGTTTTTTTCAAGTATAAACGGAACATTTTCCAAGATAGACCACATACTAGGCTATAAGACAAGTCTAGAAAAATTAAAAGGACTGAAGTCATACAGTATATAGCTTCTGATCTCAAGAAAATTAAAAAAGAAATTAATAACAAGATATATGAAAATTCACTATATTTGAAAATTAAACAACATACTTCTCAATAACCAATGAATTAAAGAAGAAAATTAGAAAGCAAGAAAGATAAATTTCAACTCTATGAAAATGGAAACACAAGCATATCAAAGTTTGTGGGATTCAGCTAAAGCAGTGCTTGGAGATAACTTTACAGCTATAATGCCTATCTTGGAAAAAAAGAATGTCTGCCATTGGTAGTCTAAGCTTTCATTTTAAAAAGGCAGAAAAAAGATGATACTATTAAGCATAACAGAAATATAAAGAAGGAAATTATAAAGAGCAAAAATCAGTAAAATTGAGAAGATAAATTCAATAGATAAAAATAAAAAGTCTAAGGTCTACTTTTTAAAACATCAATGAAAATTATAAACACTTAGCTAGTTTGATCAAGAAGACAAAGATTTTCACTAACCATAATAGGAAAAAAAAAGATGAACTTGACTTAATCAACATTTTCTTAAAAATCAACTTCTGCTCTTCTAATGACATCACATGGAAATTAAAATGAAAACCACAAATGGGGGAGGGTGTCTGTAATACATATATCTGGTAATACTATACCAGGTAATATGTAATAGATATATTTGGCTTGTAGCCGAGTTTATATATATAGAAATATTTATCTGTCACTCTTGCAATTATATAAGAAAACAACCCAATTTTCAAAAATGGGTAAAAAAATTTGAACATACCTTTTGGAAAAGAAAATATAAAAATGGCCAGTTAGGGGAAAAGGTTTTCTACATCATCACTAATCAAGGGAACACAAAGTATTGCTACACATGCATTTAGAATGGCGACAAAATTTAAACTATCAATATCCGCTCTTTTTTATGAATGAAAAGCAATAGATGCTCTCATATACTGATGGTGGAGTGTGAAATGGCATACCCTTTTGGAAAACTGTTCAGCAATTTGACAGCACACTTACCATTTGGCCCAGTGATTTCATTTTTAGATATTTATCAGCAAAAATTGAAAACACATGTCCACAAAAAGTCTTGTATATAACTGCTCAAAACAGCTTTATTTATAATGACCCCAAACTAGAAACAACCTAAAGGTCCAGTAAGAGGTAACTGGATAAGCAGATTATGAGTACTACTCCACCAGAAAAATAAAAGGGGAATGAACTACTGACACGAGCAACAACATGAAGTTTCAGTGACATTATGCTGAGTGAAGAAAGCCAGAGACAAGAGTACATCCTCTTCTATTGTACGTACATTTTATTGTACTGCGTATATTCCATTATATGAAACCCAGAATAGGCGAAAGTCATTTATAGTGACAGAAATCAGGTCAGTAGGTGCGTGAGATTTGTTGAAAACAAATAGCCACAAGGAACCTTTTTGGGCTGATTTTGTGCATTTTAGCCCGGATGATGGTTACATGGGTTTATATAATTGCCGATGCTTATTAATTTTTCACTTAAATTGTGTGCATCTTATTCTATGTAGTTTATATTTCAACAGCATTCATTTTAAAAGAAAAATATATAAAAATCATCTATAAACCTACCACTCGATTTTGTTACAAATACTTCTAATTTGCCCCCCAATTTTACTCATAGTTAAGATTCTATGCATTGCATGATACCATTTTCTCTACTTCTATCTACCACTTATAGTCAATTTACCATGTCACCAATTATTATTTGTAGCATTAAATAACTTATTGATCCCCGCTATGTTAGTTTAATAAAACAGTATCTTATGGTTTAGATTTTCATGTTTTCACTTTACAAATAACATTCCAGTGCTCATCTCTGCACATTAATATTGTCCACATTTGCATCATTCTTTTGGGAAAGATTTCTAGAAAAGAAATACTGGGTTAGGTTAAAAGACAAAGGAAGGAGATATTTTAATACGTGGCTCCTATTATTCTGGAATCTGACTTGTAAGAATTCTACTTAGAAGCTTAGCCATATTAAGAAGTCTAGCCTGAGATTCTTTTGTTTGGAAGATACATTTTAGTTAATTAGCCACTTAGGAACTAGGGCAAGACCTCAAGGAAGAGTTAAAAAAAGAGAGTCGCAAAATGCCCACGGAAGGTTTGTTCTGTTGCTGGTAGACCCTTTGCTTTGTTTTGCTGAGTCCCATTAGGATTCATCTATGAACATCCGTGGCAGGAGCTAGAGGGGACGTGAATCGTTCCACTGACTCCTCATGGTTCGCTCTCCTTAGTCCTTCAGCTTTCTTTCAGATGTCTCCTTATCAGAGAGGTCTTCCCTAGCCTCTCTATGTAATTTAATGACCTCCCTGGCATCTACACACACACACACACACACACACACACACACACACACACACACAGACACACACACACACACACACACACACACACATTTTCTTCTCAGCCTGATGCATTTTTTCTTCACGGCACATACCATCATCTGACACCTACCACACACAGAGTAGGGAAAGCAGGGGTTTTTGTCTTGTTCATCATCATTATTATTATTATATTATAATATTATATTATTATATCATCATTACTATCACCTCGAATGTACCTGTTCACAGGAGGCAAGCGACTGCCTCACCATAGGTCCTCAACAATTTGTTGAATGCATGCTTGAACGAATTGAGGAACTATAAGTTGCTGACAGAAAATCCTAGAGGAAAATAAAAATAATACAAGATTGTTCTTGTGTTTGAGGAGAAACCAAACCAAAACAAAGTAAACAACTATTGGGGAAGAATTAAAATGTCTACTGGAGATGTTTGCTAGCCAAGCGTTATATTTAAATTGTTTTGTAAGTTTACGATGAAAACCCAAGACCTGCCTCCCACTCTTGACAAAATCTCTAGTTAAATTTACAATGAGTGGATTTAGGGGGCAAATGTGAAATAGGCTGAGTTCTACAGCAAGTCTGACAAGGGAAATGCAGAGTCAAACAGCAAAGCACTTATAAAATAAATTTTTTAAAGGCACTTGTGGATTCTTCAGTTCTTAATCATAGATAAAGTTGTAAAGAATGATTCACCACCTGGGGCACCTGGGTGGCTCAGTCGGTTAAGCTTCTGACTTTGGCTCAAGTCATGATCTCACGGTTCATGGGTTGGAGCCCTGTGTGAAGATCCACGAGACACAGATTCTGTGCCTCCCTCTCTTTCTCTGCCCTTCTCCCACTTGTGCCTGCTCTCTCTCAAAAATAAATAAACATTAAAAAAAGGATTCATCACTCATTATTATGAGTACATGATTTTTCATTTATATACATTATAGGTATAATTACTATACTTTTCAGAGTCACACAAGAGATATAAGAAGAAAATGAATTTTATCATGGCAGACACTAGAACAATATAAATAACCAAAGCCACTGAAAGTAACTGAATAAGTTAAGGTATTAAAATTTATAAACCATTCAAGTACTAAGTCCATAAACTCTTGAAAGGCATATTGGAAATAGCAGGCTAAGCTCATGATTAATGAAGACAATTTGACATGATCATATTTTCTATTTGAAAGTTTTATACTAAAATCAATGTAGTTCCTTCTTTATCCTGACTAGGTAAGACTGAGAACACCATAAAATGAGTATCTTCACAGGAAGGCATTTTCCCATCAGCATAATAACACATTTTACAGATTCCTAGATTACGGTAGTAGTAAAAATTCTAGTTGATTGCTTATTAGTTCAAGGTTTCTGTCCAATGAAATTGATAGTTACTATATCTTCTTTTTTTAATTCTTTTAACAGTTTATTTATTTTTGAGAGAGACAGGGAGAGTGGGCAGGAGAGGGGCAGAGAGAGAGGGAGAGAGAAAATCCCAAGCAGGCTCTGCAAGAGATCATGACCTGAGCAGAAACCAAGAGACAGATGCTTTTTTTTTTTTTAACATTTATTCATTTTTGACAGTGAGAGAGACAGTGCATAAGCAGGGGAGGGGCAGAGAGAGGGAGATACAGAATCCGCAGCAGGCTCCAGGCTCTGAGCTGTCAGCACAGGGCCCGACATGGGGCTCAAACTCACAAACTGCGAGCTCGTGACCTGAGCTGAAGTCGGACGCTTAACCGACTGAGCCACCCAGGCGCCCCTAGATGCTTTTTTTAAAAATGTTTATTTATTTTTGAGAAAGAGAGAGACAGACTGTGAGCAGGGGAGGAGCAGAGAGAGAGGGAGACACAGAATCTGAAGCAGGCTCCAAGGCTCCAAGCTGTCAGCACAGAGACCCAGGTGGGGTTTGAACCGATGAACCGTGAGAACATGACCTGAGCTGAAGTTGGATGCTTAACCGACTGAGCCTAGAGTCAGATGCTTAACCAACTGAGCCACCCAGGTGCCCCAGTATCTTCTTGATTCTACGATGCCTTTGACAGTCATATACACTATTAATTTAACAATAACTGTGGACACAAGAATAAGTAAACAAATGTAGTAAATATTCACATTGAATATGAGATGCATTCCAACCACGAGAAAGGTCAATTTCGGGCAAAGTGCATCTTATCATTGTGGAAATACTGTGCTATGAAAATAGAAGATTTGAATTCAGCACGTTCATTGCTTCCTTGTTTTGAAACCTGTATTTTGAAAACTGAATCTTTTTGGCTCAATTGTCTGACTCTAGAAGACCATTCTCTTCTTCCTTGTGAGGCAGAGGAAAGGAGGACTGAGGAAGGGAAGAGTAGACCAGATGATCTTTGAAGGAACCCTACAGCTCTAAGGTTGTGGTTCTATGTTTCTTGACAATACAATTACTAGAAGGAAGAAGATTCTAATGTGACTAATTCATGCAAACACTTGTGCTGATTTTCATTCTGATCCAAATCTTGATCACACTTCTTACAGAATTTCTACCTTTGTAGCCCCTGATTTTAAGAGGGCCCCTGAAGTTGTTGATTTTAGAGGTCGGTAAGTCATTCTTTCTACATAAAATCTTCGACGACAAGCTCCAATAGCCAAAGTAGACACAGCTTCCAATGAGCAGGACGGCAGCCCCACTTCTAATAAGTTAATCCAATGGTTTTTGTCATGAGCAAAACAAGAAATCATGTTTTTAATCATACTAAAAGGTCTCTGCATCTTGTTAACATCTGGAGTTCAATCACTTCTGTGCTAAAAACTGGGGAATGCTTCAGCAGGGCATAAATCTTGCCCCTCATTGTACATGCGATCCAGATGCTGGAGGAGAATTAACGTTCGTTTGTAACACATCTGGTGTCGGCAGCTTTGAGTAAACTCTAATAGAAAGAGTGCGGAACTAACGTGGCATTACACCTTCCCTCGGGCCAGGGGTTCTAGACTGAAGGTAAAAGCCTGCAGGTGTCCCTTGGGGCTTAGCAATAAACTGCACTAATCAGCTCTGGCATTGTGTTAAGTGCAGGGTGTTTTGAATTTTCCACAGAAATTTCACAGCCCAGTAATTCTACATTCCAACTGTCTGCTTTTGACAACTCTTTAGATGTGCCACCATCTTGAAACTCCAAATAAAGGGAAGGCCCAGAATCACTGTCAGGGTTAGGCTATCCCAAAAGATGGGAAAGGGCAGATCGCGACCAGAGCAGTTGTGAACCAATAACAGGATGCGGCTAACTGTAGGTATCAGAGGTGGCTTCAGTTCTGTCAAGAAAGGCAGTCCCCGGTAGAGTTGAAAGAGCATTGAATTTGAATTGGGACATCTGAGCTTAAGTCCCACTTCAGTATGTGTGCAGAAGTCCAAAATTACCTGGGTCACGGTTTCTCACAAGGATATCTGAGAGCCAAATAAGATGATGGCTTTTTGTAACAAATGGCTCAAGTACTAAATTCTTAGGATAGCATTTTAATTCACTTTGTAGTATAGCTTTCCTTTCCAAACTCCTTTATCCTCCATATACACTTGGTATTTAAATTACCACAAGTATCTTGCTTTTCAAAAGCCTATTGCATTCTTTTGTGCTTTGGAGACTTTATCCAGGCTACCCCTATGGGTTTTCTTTGCCTCAGTTCTTTTGCCGACCTGTGATTTCCCACTAAGCCCTATGTCTTCTTCTCCACACTCACACGTGTCTCTATGATAGCACTTTGTGCGGAACATCATATATTGTCCACTGTTTTTTTTTTTTGTGCCTATCTCCTTGGCTACACTTTGATCCTGCTTCATGAAAATCTGGGAAAGAAAAGGTGATATCTATTGGAAGTACTTAAATAACTCTGCAGGATACATTTCATTTGTTGCAGATGGCCTCTGATTACATCACACTTCCAGGAGAAAAGTATTTATGATAGTCAAATGATAGGCATAGAAATGCTACTGGGTAATTGGAGGGTTTATGTTAGGATTTAAAAGAACATCTAGTTAACCATGGAAGTGTTTGTATGATAGCGTTGTGCTCTGTTGGGGGCCAGGCTCTGAGGTCAGGGAAGCAGGATGCTTGCCCCATAGGAGCATCTAGAGAAAGATCAGATTCACATTCCCCCATTCACACTCTGCCCGGCTCTTGTGCTCATTGAGGGAAATTGTGGGTGAAGCCTTCCACCCTATTCTAAGTGTTCTTTAAGTTAGTGCAGCATGTATGGTTGAATTTTATGAGTTAAATGTGCATATGACGTGATTTCACAAATCATATGTTTTGAATTTGATATTTGTAACTATAAGTAGAATGCCAGAAGAAGCTACTTTCCAACTTAGACTTGAAAACTGCCATACCACCAAGTGAATCATATAGCCTAAAAGAGATAAGACATGAACATTGATACACATTTATAATCTCATTACAAGAAAAAAATGTGAACTAAAACAGTAAGATTGACAAGAATACTGATGCCTTCAAGAGACAGATCTCTAGTAGTGATAAGATCCTGAGAACTGCCCTTTGCTTTTGAATAGCATGTATATATCCCCCAGTACTTTTTTTTTAAATTTTTTTTTCAATGTTTATTTATTTTTGGGACAGAGAGAGACAGAGCATGAACGGGGGAGGGGCAGAGAGAGAGGGAGACACAGAATCAGAAACAGGCTCCAGGCTCTGAGCCATCAGCCCAGAGCCCGACGCGGGGCTCGAACTCACGGACCGTGAGATCGTGACCTGGCTGAAGTCGGACGCTTAACCGACTGCGCCACCCAGGCGCCCCCCCCCCAGTACTTTTATATGTGAGTCATTCATGCATTTGTGTTCTCTGCCCACCTGTAAAGTAATGCTCTAGATCAAGCCTAGGGAAGAAGGAAAACCAAAAAATGATTACATCCATCTAAAAATAGCCAGACAGGAATCATCAGCTGTTCAAAAGAAAAGTTTTCTAAGTATACTTATAAATGCTTATTGTAGAAATACTTAGATTGAACAAGACATCTTCAATTCAGGTTGGATTGATAAGTAACTAATAGAAGACAAAACCATCGATGTGCTGAAGACACACACACACACACGCTGACCGAATTCACAACCGATACGACTTTAAGAAACACTAAAGAACATATTTTAAGCTGAAGGAAAATAAGAACAGTTACAAATGCAAGAAGCAACCAACAGTTGTGGAAAGGGTAAATATGTACATAAATATAAAAGAATATTAACTGTTTAAAATAACAATAATGATAATTTCTTGTGAGGCTTACGACATGTAGAAGCACAGGACAATAGCAAAACAGTATAGGCAACAATGGAGGTATACTGTTTTAAATTTCTTGCATTGTTGAAAAAGCAGTAAGTAGATTTTTTAAGTGAACTCTTTCATCCCCATCATGTGTTTAAACCATCCCCCCACCATCTCCCTTCTGGTAACCATCAATTTGTTCTCTATAGTTAGGAGTCTATTTCTTGGTTTCTCTCTCTCCCTCTCTTTTTTCCTTTGGTCATTTGTTACATTTTTAAATTCTACATATGAGTGAAATCACATGGTATTTGTCTTTCTCTGACTGACTTACGTTACTTAGCATTATACTCTCTAGCCCCATCCATATTGTTGCAAATGACAAGATTTCATCCCTTTTAATGGCTGAATAATACTCCAATGTGTGTGTGTGTGTGTGTGTGTGTGTGTGTGTGTGTGAGAGAGAGAGAGAGAGAGAGAGAGAGAGAGAGAGAGAGAGTTCTTCTTTATCCATTCATCTATTGATGAATACTTGGGCTGCTTCCATAATTTGGCTACTGTAAATAATGCTGCTATAAACATAGAAGTGCATGTATCCCTTTGAATTAGTCTTTTTGTATTTTGGGAGTAAATATTCAGTAGTGCAATAACTTTGTGAGGAACCTCCATACTATTTTCCAGAGTGGCTGCATCACTTTGCATTCCCACCAACAGTGCACAAAGGTTTCTTTTTCTCCAAATCCTCGCCAACACCTGTTATTTCTTGTGTTTTTTATTTTAGCCATTCTGACAGGTGTGAGGTAATATCTCATTGTAGTTTTGATTTTCATTTCCTCAATGATGAGTGATGTTGAGCATCTTTTGATGTGTCTGGTGGCCATCTGGAGGTCTTCTTTGGAGAAATGTCTGTTCATTTCTTCTAACCATTTTTTAATTGGGTTATTTGTTTCTTGGGTGTTGAGTTGTATCAGTTCCTTATATATTTTGGATATTAACCCCTTATTGGATGTGTGATTTGCAAGTATCTTCTTCCATTCTGCAGGTTGACTTTTAGTTTTGTTGATTCTTTTGCTGTGCAGAAGCTTTTTATTTTGATGTAGTTCCAATAGTTTATTTTTGCTTTTCTTTCCCCTGCCTCAGGAGGCATATCTAGAAAAAATACTAGTATGGCTGATGTCAGAGACATTACTGTCTGTGTTCTCTTCTAGGATTTTCACAGCTTCAGGTCTCACATTTAGGTCTTAAATCCATTTCTAACTTATTTCATGTATGGTGTAAGAAAGTGGTCCAGTTTTATTCTCTTACATGTAGCTGACCAGTTTTCCCAAGACCATTTGTTGAAGAGACCGTCATTTTCCCATTGCATATTCTTTCCTCCTTTGTTGAAAATTAATTGACTATGTAACTGTGGGTTTGTTTCTACGTTTTCTATTCTGTTCCATTGATCTGTGTGTCTATTTTGTGCCAGTACCATTCTGTGTTAATTACTATCGCTTTATAATATAACTTGGAGTCTGGAATTGTGATGCCTCCACTTTTGCTATTCAAAGACTTTGCTTTTTCAAGATTGCTTTGGCGATTTGGGATCTTTTATGGTTCTATACACATTTTAGGATTGTTTGGTCTACTTCTGTGAAAAAGTGCTATTGCTATTTTGATACAAATTGCATTAAATGTGAGGATTGCTTTGGGAAGTACAGACGTTTTAACAATATTGGTTCTTCAACCCATGAGCATGGAATGCCTTTCCATTTCTTCGTGTCATCTTAAATTTCTTTCATCAGTGTTTTATACTTTTTCAGAGTACAGATCTTTCACCTCCTTGGTTAAATTTATTCCTAGGTATTTTATTACTTTTGGTGCAGTTGTAAAAGGGATTGTTTTCTTAATTTCTCTTTTTGTGGCTTCATTATTAGTGTGTAGAAAGGCAACAGATTTGTGTACAATGATTTTATATCTTGCAACTTTACTGAATTCATTTATCAGTTCTAGTAGTTTTCTGGTGGAGTCTTCAGGGTTTTCTATATATAGTACCATGTCATCTGCAAATAATAAAAGTTTTATTTCTTCCTTACCAATTTGGACGCCTTTTATTTCTTTTTGTTGTCTGATTGCTGTGGCTAGGACTTCCAGTACTATGTTGAATAAAAGTGGTCAGAGTGGATATCCTTGTCTTGTTCCTAATCTTAGGGGAAAAGCTTTTAGTTTTTCACTGTTTAAGATGATGTTAGCTGTGGGTTTTCATATATGGCCTTTATTACGTTGAGGCATGCTCCCTCTAGACCTACTTTGTTGAAGGTTTTTATCATGAATGGATATCACACTTTGTCAAATGTTTCTTCTCCATCTGTTGAAATGATCATGTTTCTTAAAATCCTTTCTCTTACTGACATGATGTATCACGTTGATCGATATGCAAATACTGAACCACCCTTGCATCTTGGGAAAAAATCCCACTTGCTCCTGGTGAATGATTTTTTAAATGTATTGTTGAATTCACTTTGTTTTTTGTTAAGGATATCTGCATCTATGTTCATCAAAGATATTGGCCTGCAATTCTTTTTTTGTGGTGGGTGTCTACCTGACTTTGATACCAGGGTAATACTGGCCTCATAGAATGAATATGGAGGTTTTCCTTCCTTTCCTATTTTTTTCTGAATAGTTTGAGAAGAATAGCTATTAACTCTCCTTTAAATGTTGGGTAGGATTTGCCTGTGAAGCCATCTGGTCCAGGACTTTCATTTGTTGGGAGTTTTTCATTTGCTGATTCAATTTCATTGCTGGTAATCGTTCTGTTCAAATATTGTTTCTTCCCAAAGCAGTAAACGATGTATTAAGATAGACCATACTAAGTTGTGCCTTGTAGTTTTCAGGGTAACCACCAAAACAAGGACATTAAAAACTGTAACAAAAGTCTAACAGAGGGATAAAAAGGAGTATTTTTTTAATTGATTTTTATAAAGGAAGGCAGGAAAGGAATAATTTTAAAAAAATAGAAAAAGGGGAAAATAGAAAACAAATAGCAAGATGGTAGACCAAAACCTAGGATTTCCAGACTGGACTTTAAAAATTTTTTTTTTTTCAACGTTTATTTATTTTTGGGACAGAGAGAGACAGAGCATGAATGGGGGAGGGGCAGAGAGAGAGGGAGACACAGAATCGGAAACAGGCTCCAGGCTCTGAGCCATCAGCCCAGAGCCTGACGCGGGGCTCGAACTCACGGACCGCGAGATCGTGACCTGGCTGAAGTCGGACGCTTAACCGACTGCGCCACCCAGGCACCCCAAGACTGGACTTTTAAAAAAATACAATTACAGCTGCTTATAAGAAACACACCAGAAACATAAAAATACTCAATGCTTCAAAAAACAGAAAAAAGACCAACCAAGCAAGCGTTAACCAAAAAGGAGTTGGTATGACTACACTGATATCAAAGTAGACTCTAAGGTGAGAAGAATTAAGAGAGATAAAGAGGTATATTTCATAACATTAAAAGGGTCAATTCATCATAAGAACACAGAAACCTGCCTAATCCCCAGCAAGTTTGATTTAAATAAACAAAGAAAAGAGAGATGGAGGGAGAAGGAGAAGCTAGGAATGGGGAGGGGGGGAGGGGGGAGTTAGAGCTAGCAGGGGAAGGGACAGACCAGGGGGAGAGGAGAAAGGGGGGAGTGAGAAGGAGAGGGAGAGGGAGAGAGAGAGAACAAGTGCCCAATATCAAGATAATATGGGGGAAGTCATCACAAGCATTAGGATGAGAAGTATTAGAAATGACTTTGCACCAATAATTTAACAACTTAAATGGACAAATGTCTTAAAAAACATAGCTTAGTAAAGCTTATGATCAGGCAGACGAGAACCTTCTTGGTCATGCTATGCTCAGTCCATCAGAGCTGCATGAGCTGAATGCAGCTTACATTTTTCCTGCCTACAGGCCCACTGGGACCCGCACAGACCCTGCTGTGCCCAGGCTGCCCTGATGTACATTCTGATTCACCTGGGACTGAGAGATTTCCCAAGACACAGGACCTTTAGTACTAAAACCAGGAAAGTCCCAAACAAACCAAGATGATTTCATCAGCCAGTGCCCTCCCTCTGGTGGAAGGGCTTAGCTCAGGAGCTGTCCATGTCTCTCCTGGCATCCTCAAGGGCTGAGCACATCAGTATCTCATAGCACACCTATGACCAGCTCTTAACACACCCATATCCTATGGTGCAGCTTTGGGGAAGCTGACATATGATAACACCTTTAGAGAATTTCCCACCTAATTCACATCATGAAAGGGCTTAATCATCGTTAATTGTCAGTAGTGATGGTATTCTCTGTATGAACTCAAAATATCAACATCTTACCCCTCACCCATGCATACATGTGTCTTCTATAGGGAACTTTATGTTCATATTCCCAGTTATCTACAGCTACTCTTGCCAAGCTTGCATCCTCTACCTGTTCTAAAAAGTCTTCCTCCAGACAATAATTACTGTTCTTAAATGTGAACACAAAGAGCTGTAATCCTATGTACCATCTAATCACTCTTGCATTAAATCAGTTAAGGGAAGATAATGGTGGAAGTCTCATATTCCCCTTTTTATGCAGGTTGCATTTTTTTAATGAAGGAAAAAAACCCAACAACTCCTACACAGACCTTTCATTTCAGTTTACCCTGTGATCTTTTTCTGCCCTTGTTCATTTGATGTTTTCCCTTAGACAAGAAATTCAATAGTTAACTGCAGGGTGATTGCATGAGAAATAATTTGGCAAACATTCATTAAATAAGAGCTTAAAGCATTTGGCCCTCAATTCAATGATAGGTTTCTTTGCATTAAACAAGGGTAGCACAGGAAAGGAGGGCTGGAGACTGGGTTTAATCCTCTGGGCACTAGGTCATTTAAACTTCAAGAGTCGGGGCGCCTGGGTGGCGCAGTCGGTTAAGCGTCCAACTTCAGCCAGGTCACGATCTCGCGGTCCGGGAGTTCGAGCCCCGCGTCGGGCTCTGGGCTGATGGCTCAGAGCCTGGAGCCTGTTTCCGATTCTGTGTCTCCTTCTCTCTCTGCCCCTCCCCCATTCATGCTCTGTCTCTCTCTGTCCCAAAAATAAATAAACGTTGAAAAAAAAAATTTAAAAAAAAAAATAAATAAAAAAATAAACTTCAAGAGTCAAAAACCAAAAGATATGAACAGTCACCCTCACTGGGGGAATTGTATCTGTTTCTGGACATAAGGCCAGGATTCATTTGAACATAAGCAACACTCACTTGCCTCTTTTGCTTCCCCTACCTATTAAATCCCTTGAGTGATCAGCAAAGCTTGATTTGCTTCGGAGCAGCTGAGGCAAGGTCACACCCTAGTCATCTCTCAATCTCCCAATGCGTAATTCAATATAGGCTCTCAAACTTGGAATTGACTTGAAGTGTTTCAAATAAATCGGGACTCCCTCGCTGCTTCTTAGCTGGGGCTCCAGAGATTTAAGCTGTCACCAGCCAAAGGAAGAACCTAGGTGTCACTGAAGACTGTTTCCTTAAGATAAAGGGCCATTTAATTCTGGAAATCACCAAAAGATGACACGGAAATTAAGCAGAAACATTGTCTTGAGCCTGAAAGGAAAAAACCTCTACGCTATTATACCTCATTTTCTGGGTGAACGTTTTTCAGTAAAACAGTGGGAAGAGGCACCAGGGACAGCTGGGTTGGAGGAGACTTCCATACGAATATGAGTTTCTCAAAAATGACACAGATTCTCTTTAATCCAAAAAGGGGGAGACAAAATTAAAATGACCTGTTTACAAAAACATAAATAACTAAAGGTATATAGGGTATCCTCCTACCTTGAGAAAATTAGCTTGTATGGCAATATTTTAAACTGTGGTTGTTGTTTTTTTTTTTTAATGAAAGGTCAAAAAGACATAAAAATTCCTCTCTGAAGACACATCCCTGGTTAAACAGTAAAATGTTGTTTAAGGAGCCTTTAGATAAATTTATAGATAATGGATTGAATGTAAGTAAAGTCTGGAAAAAGTGGATTATGTGCCACTTTAAATTTCCTTTGGTCTGATGCAAGTACAGTAAAGTTGTGTTCTCTTCACTGGTTAATTTTTGCCTGGTGTACTTTTGTCTCTCAGTTTCAGACTTATGTCATTTGGTTTTATTTTGTAAATTGCCTATCATTAAAAGACTTTTTTCTAATGTTTATTTATGTCCTGAGAGACAGACAGAGAGAGAGAGAGAGAGAGAGAGAGAGAGAGAGAGGGAGTGCGTGAGTGGGGAGAGGCAGAAAGAGAGGAGACAGAGAGAATCCCAAGCAGTCTCCACATCCACTGCAGATTCCACCGTGGGGCTCAGTCTCAGGAACTGTGTGATCATGACCCGAACCCAAATCAAGAGTTGGATGCTCAATCAATTGAGCCACCCAGGCACCCCTAGAAGGCTCTTCTTTTTGAACTCATTTCCTTTTTGTATTTATATATTACAGATAAGCTCAGCTTTTTGATGCTAATTTATTTTGTTTCATTAATTATGAAATGTTTCTCTTCCTCCTTTCCTAACTTCCGTGGGCTACATCACATTTCTCTTAATTTTTATTATATACTTTATTATTTTACCCATTGCCCTTTTTTATTTTTCCTTAAATACACATAGTTTGCTTTAAAAAGGGGAGGAAGAATTAGAATTTGTATTTGTTCCCAAATGAGATCAGTACTCCTAAAAATCCAAAATCCTCCCACGAGAGTAAGAAGTCAGTATTATCTAGATTTCAATCTATGTTTAAAAAAAGAACAATAATTATGGGCACCTGGGTGGCTCAGTTGGTTAAGCGTCTGACTCCTGATTTTGGCTCAGGTCATGATCTCACAGTTTGTGGACTGAGCCCTGCGACAGACTCTGTGCTGGGCATGAAGCCTGCTTGGGATTCTCTCCCTCCGCTCCCTGTGCCCCTCCTCCTGCTTGTGGGCTCTCTCCCTCTCAAAATAAATAAAGTTTTAAAAAAAGCAATCATTATTGTTAACAAAATATCGGAATAACCAATGCATTTTACTGATGCTGACAGGTGCTTCTTGCATTCTGCTCTTAATGAGAAGACAGAATAGAATAGGAGCTAAGTGAGAACTCAGGCTCTACCATCAGCCTGACTAGATGAAAATCTACACCCCTGGTTTTCTATTTGTGTGACCTTGAGCAAACTGTTTCATTTCTCATCTGTAATATAGGGATAATGATGGCACCTACTTCATCAAGTTTTTTGTGAGGATTGAACTCTATTAGATATTTAAAACACTACAAATAATGCCTGGAACATGGCGATATTCATTAGCGTGGAGTATGTTTTTCTTGCTAGAATATATTTTTCATATTTCTTTCAGCAAAGGTATGATGAAAAAAAATTCTGAGCCTTTACCTGTTTGAAATAACTCTGTTTTGTCCCCATTCTTAAATATTTTTTTGGAATGAGTAATACAAATGACACAAAATTCAACAGGCACAGAAGGATCTGTTGTGAAAAGTAGATATGCATTCTACCTGTTTCTCCACCCAGTCAAGATCCTTAGTTGTCCTTACAGAAATAACCTATGTAACTACAGATCTGTGTATGTATACATGTACACGTGTGAGTCTGTGTATATGCATATGTACACATACATAGTATTGTCATATTTTTTAACACTAAATTACAATGTGCTACCCCTTCTCTTCAAACTTAAAAATGTCATTTCAGAGATAATGGTGTATCTAAACCTTACTCCTTTTAAGGGATCATATTATTCCATTGTATTTGTGTGCCTAACATTGAATTAGCTCCATATTAAACACTTAGATGGTTTAAAAACTCTTGCTGTTATAAACAATACTGAAACAAATATCCTCAGAAATACACACATTTAAGTGTGCTTGTAGGGTAACTTTCTACAAGCAGAGACATGAAGACAAAGCCCTCTATGCATTTATAATTTTGATATTTCTCTCTCTCTCTCAAAATAAATAAATAAAACTTAAAAAAGAAACTATAAATAAAATGGGAATGATAGTTATGTTTTATAATGCAAGGAAGTATGTTTCTCAAACATTATCTGACTTACTGGGGTAGGTCTACCAAATCTTTAAAAAATTGAAAATTCCAATGACATATAAACTGTTCCAAGGAAAATTTTCTATTGAAGTCACAGATAAGACATAAATGCTCATTACCACTACTTCCATTTCACATTGTCTTGGAGATATCAGCCAACATAATTCTTTTTTATTATTATGATGATGATGATGAAATTTATTGTCAAATTGGTTTCCATACAACACCCAGTGCTCATCCCAACAGGTGCCCTCAATACCCATCACCCACCCACCCCTCCCTCTCACCCCCCATAAACCCTCAGTTTGTTCTCAGTTTTTAGGAGTCTCTTATGTTTTGTCAGCCAACATAATTCAATAAGAAAAATAAACTAGGGTGTAAAAAGGAAAGAAAGTAAAATTATCGTCATTTGCAGATGATATGATTATATACCTGGAAAAAACAAAGGGATTAATTTTAAAAAGTATAACATCAATAAGAGAGCTCTGCAAGGTGACTGGGTAAAAAAAGCTATGTACAATGTCAGCCCATATACATATGAATGATTTCCAGTTAGATTATCTACAGGAGAAAAGATTCCACTTACAAAAGCAATAACAACAACAAAACCTAGGAATATACTTAACCAGAAATAAATAAGATCAATATTAAGGAAGTTTAAAACTTCTCTTGAAAATCACAAGACACACTCAGACACACACACACACACACACACACACACATGCACATATACACACTTACACATAAAGAAAAGCATAGAATGTGCTTGGAAAGAAATACCCAAAAATATTTAAAGAGTCAAAGCCACCCATGTTAATTCATAAATTTGATACATCTGTTTAGGTGTGGGACTAGACTACATGACTCTAAAGATCACCTAGAAAATAAACAAATAAAAATAGCCAGAAATTTTCTGAAAAATTAAAGCAAGAGAACTATAACTACCAGATTTTGATACAAATTATAAATCTAATAAAAATTTAAAATTTGCTATTTGCACATGAATAGACAGACAAGCCTATAAAAAAGAAAATCCAGAAATAGATGCAAACATACACAGCTATATATATGTAAAGATCCAAGAAACATTTCAAAATGGCATTGAAAATAAGAATTATATAAAAATTTGTGATGGGAAAGCTGGATAGCCACCTGAAAAACATAAATTTGGAATCATAACTCTTACCAGAATAAATTTAAAATTGATCAAAAACTTGAGTGTATGATTTTAACCTTAAAAGTAGTAGAAGAAACCATGAAAAAAAAAACTTTATTCCCTTAAGTGAGAAAAGCTTTTGTAAGTACAAACAAAATCCAGAAGCCATATGAAATTGATAAATTTGGCTATATAAAGATTTATTTATAAAACATTTTGTATGGCAAGAATCACAATAATCAAGTCAAGATCAAACAAAAAATTGAGAGAAATTGTTTGCATAAGAAACAAAAAACTAAATTCTCTAATATATAAAGAATCTCTACTAATCAATCAGGAAAAAAGCCAAAAACACCAATATTCCATTAGCCTAATGAGCACAGAGTGTGAACAGACAGATCACAGAAAAGAAAAATACAGACAACTCTTAAATACATGACAAAATGCTCAAGGGTTGCTACTTTAAAGCACATTATAATAGCATTTTTTTAAATCTAAAAGATTGGCAAAATTCAGAAAGTATGATACCTCTGTTTTGACTACAGTTCAGGGAAACAAACACTCTCATCGAAATGCATCTCTCATCTATGTGCATCGAAATCAATAATACCTGTTTGCAGGGTTATTTTGACCATACTTACCAAGATTACAAATACACAAACCCTTTATCTGGCAATTCTACTTTTAAGGCTCCATCTTACAGATTTACTCACACATGTAATAAAGATTACTCACTGCAACTTTGTATGGAGAAGCAAAATATGATAACCACCAAAATACTCATCAGTTGAGTATTCCTTATGGGGCGCCCTGGTGGCCCAGTCGGTTAAGCGTTCAACTTCAGCTCAGGTCATGATCTCACAGTTTGTGGGTTTGAGCCCCGCGCTGGAGCTCTGTGCTGACAGCTCAGAGCCGGAGCTGGAGCCTGCTTCGGATTCTATGTCTCCCTCTCTCTCTGCCCCTCCCCTGCTTGCGCTCTGTCTCTCTTTCTCTCTCTCTCAAAAATAAAATAAAAACATTAAAAAAAAAAAGAGTATTCCTTATATGAATTGTAGTATATACATATAATCATATATGATAAATAGTAAATAAAGAAAATGAAAAGCGGTGCCTGGGTGGTTCAGTCAGTTAAGCTGCCGACTCTTGATTGGCTCAGGTCACGATCTCAGAGTTTGTGAGATTGAGACCCGAGTGGGGCTCTGCGCTGATGGCTCATGGGAGTCTGCTTGGGATTCTCTCCTTCTCTCTTTGCCCTTCCCCTGCTCACGCATACTCTCTCTCTCTCTCTCTCTCTCTCTCTCAAAATAAAATAAATGAACATTAAAAAAAAAAGAAGGAAAGGAGTTTTATGTACAGATACGGATAATCTCCAAGGTATGTTTTTAAAGCGCAAAAAAAGGATACAGAATTTTCAGTGCGATATACAAACATTTAAGTAAAAGTTAACTGACAGATTGAGAGGAGCATAAAATATGCATCTTAATTCTGGCTGCTACAGTCCACATTTCAGTAGGACCAGACTACTTAGCACTCTCCACATACACCTTCTTGGCTGGAGCCACCAGACTCTTGGTTACATATTTCCCTGTGTAGATTATCCTTCATCCTTATTTTTGCTTCTCAGAATTCAACCCATCCTTAGATTCTCCTGTAAATTAATCTTTCGCCTCTTTTCTTTCAACATTACCATGTGAACCTGGGTTTTTTCCCTAATAAATGGCAGTAAAATCTATTAAATCTACATAACGCTGGAAGAAGAGAAGGGAGGGAAAAGGAACAGCTACTAAATACATGTCTGCCAGACACTTTAATGCCCTACGTCATTTAATTTTATAACAATCATAAAACTGAGGTTTTATTCCAGTTACAAATGCTGAAACTAGCTCGAGGAGATTAAAGAATGTTCCCAATGTGGCACATTAATAATTGGACATGCAGAGGTTTGAACTCAGGTATCTAGGATCCCAAAGGTTTCTCTTTTCCACAACAGAGCCTTATACTTATGGGACTTTTGCCACTTTTCTTGAGGACCCAAACTTTTGAGATCATCTAATTCAACACTCTTGATTTACAAATGAGGAAAAGAAAGCTGGAGAGGTTAAGTGCTTTGCAAACTAGTTTGTTAGTGTCATCGGGGTTGGATAGAAGGTCTATAAAAACACATGTATGTAATTAGGAGTAGGGATGTAAGGTCAACCTGATACTTTACACTTTTATAGCGGAATTTAGAATTAACAGGATAATTGATGGACTTTAAAATTAAAATGTTGTCACATATCATGGGCTGTGAAGGTTCAGGAATGAAAGAATAAACATCTGAGAATGAGTATCCATCTGTGAAAATTAAAGTCTGCCTATGACATTTATAAAAATGCTTTAGTGTAATTAACTCTTTGCCGAGCATCTTTCCTGTGCAAAATGAGTTCTTGACATTCTGATGCAAAGTCCATGTGCCCGACGATAAAATCTTGAGGTCTCCAGTACTTACTCACCTCCTCCCTCCAATATCTGGCTCCCATCCCACAGCCTCTACCACTCTGGCTCAGGAAGTAGGCAATTTCCTGCCCTAGCCGAGCCGGATATTAAGACCTCTTTGTTCCTTATCTCTGAGAAATAACACCTCTCTGTAATATTCCAAATGGCTGGCTGACTCATGGTCATACCTACCTAAAAGACTCTCGACTATTCTTTAACATTAGCATTGACCGAGGGAGAGCTATTTGCCCACATTCTAACTGCAAATGTTGTGGGGTGATATGGAGCACACTGGATTATTGCAGTGTGTAGACTGTCTGATTTTAGGATAAAGGAGATGTTTAAAAGAACAGTAAGGTTAGAGGATCTTCCTTTCTCCCCCTCCGCTGCCCCCAAATCATTCACAAACAAAACTACAATTTTATGGCAATTTGCATTTATGGAATAATCCTCTCTCATATGAGACATCTTGAGTAAATCCATTCATATCGATATGGACAAAACTGAAACTTCTAGGCTGCGTAACATGGGCGATTTGAGTATTCTCCTTGGAAGCAATACATACAGAGATAACAACTGCTGACAACTTCTTGGTACATCCCAATGTAGAAACACACGGCGTATCGATCTATACACATAGGCTGTGTTCTCTACTTGCCTGATGGTTAGTAATACCATCTGCACATCCACAGCCTGTCCAGTTTCCAGGCTTCTTCCATTTGGTGGAATGTTCTTAATACAATATTCCTATTCAACACTTCAAAGCCCTTTCAAAACATTTCACTTTTCATGTAATGCATGCCCTACATTCCAGCTTCTTCTTTTTGGAGCTCTGATACCAGGACAAGCTAAAAAAATAGTTCATCGTGATAACCAACCACAGAAAATACAATTCAGAAGTAAAAAGGTGTGGAGGACAATCTACTCTCTCTGTCTTCATTAGCAGGGTTAAAGAAATCAAAAAATGTTTGGAAGCTAAGAAATCTTAAAGATCACTTAGGCTCACTTTATAATTTTATAATTGTGGAAACTAGGCAGGATTTTAAGTAGTGGTATGAAAAAGGTTCCAGGTAAAGGGAACCACATCTGCCTGGGCTACCAGGAGACTCTGACTAGATGGGCCAATCAGGAGGGAACAGGACGTAAGATTAAATAAGAAGGGCTGAACAAATTTACAAGGGATCTTGAAATTTCCATTTCCAAATATCCAATTTGGGGATCATTTTTCTACTTTCTTGGAAATTTAGCCATTGAATCATGTAGCTTAGCTTTGGAAAGGAACACAGGATCTCAGCTTTTCTTTTCTTCATTATATTTTATTTAGTTGCATTTCTTGCTTAATTTAAAAATCTTTGCCATCCACTAGATTGTAATCTTTATAGTATCTGGCACAGTAGGCGGGCATATAGTAAGTACTCCCAAATTATTTGTTGAATAAATGAGGTCATCTGAATTGAACTTCTACGTAGAGATGACATCTTTTTTATAGTTTTCTGAACGGTTGACTCCCTAACTGTGGTCTCTATGAATATCCTGGGTGATGAAGCCTGGCCATCACCAAGGTATCCCATGCCCTTGTCGAGATGCCATTATTGAGAACCAATTTCTTTTGAAAGGAAGGGGACAGACTTTCGATTAGCAGGATATTGTAGGTCAAAGGACATGCAGATATTGAACACTTAAGTTTCTGGCAGGCACTAGACCTTAAGTAAGATACAAGGAAATGAAATACATGAAGGCCTTTTAGCACTTCGAAAAAGCCTTATGGAATTAGACATTCCTATTCCCATTTTCCATATAAAATAACTGAGGCTGACCTTTGAGTACTTAACTCCAGACAACATAGCAGTGAAACTGATCTGAAACCAGGTATGGCTTGGAAGTTCAGACTCTTCGTAACTTGCTACACTGCCTCTACTGTATAAAACAAAATTGTCACCTTCAAATTCATCACAATACAGCCGGAGAGACAGATTTGTAAACACCCACCGTAATGTCTCTCGCAAGTGGGTAAAATGCACGAAACACCTAAAATGGAAGCTATTAGTTTGGCCTGGATTTTTGGAAATGTCAAGAAGGGTTTCACTAAAGAGATGGCTTCTGACCTGAGCTGTGAAGGTGACTGTCAGGAGGAATCAACCTGACTCATCGGGACATTTCCCAGAAGAAGGAGTCAAAGAACACAGTGCAGACGGAAGATTTTCTCATGGGACATACGATGTTCCAGCCAGGCTGAGGACATACCCAAGTCAATGTGTAATATCTTGGGTGAAGTTTTTATAAGGTTTTGTTTACTTGCTACATAAGTACCCCCCTTAAATCCATCCACTCGTGAGCAAACTCGTGAGTGCTTGTGTACATGCCCAGACACACACACACACACACACACACACACCACCACCACCACCACCATCACCACCATCACCACATACATTCCATAGTCCTGCCTGGACAAACTGTCTCAGTGCCCTTCCTACTAAACTCATTGCTTCTGAGCGTTAATAAACAATGCACTCAGTTTATGTGATAAGAGCACAAACAAAGGAATTTTAAATGGTAGACATGGTTAACTGACTTCAATGTTACAGACATTTGTCTAGCACCAAAATCTAAGATAGGGAGTAAATACAGACGAGGCAGCAGTAGATGAAATTTCCTGAACCTAAGTTCATAATAGAAATTGATGAATGCCTGCTGCAATTTGCTTTTAATGCAGATGAAACCAGTCTCTCATGGAAACAGATACCTTCCTGTATGTTTAGTGTATGTAAAAAAAAAAAAAAAGACTGGCTTTAAGGCAGCCACACAGACCAACTCACTCTCTTGCTTAGAGGAGACTAAACCGGGAACTTAAAACTCCAGTTTATTCATCCACAGAACGCTACCCAATACCAATGGGCTAGAGCAAATGAAACTTGCTGGTATTAGGCAACAACAGGTATTCTGAGTAAGCAGTTAATTTGTGGTTATTGCTTAGTTGTTAATAGGTAAGGTGAGAGTGATAACCTTTCAATGAAAGCACTCCTACTCCAGAGCAACGTCCCTGGTCCCTCAATAAACCTGGGAGTCTTTGGCAGCAAAACATTAAATTGTAAACTTCCTCCACCCAACACAAATCCATACAGCAGCCAATGCAGCACGAAGTGATAGTATATCCAAGATGGGCTGGATGGACACCCATTTCATAGCTCAGCAATGACACTGAGGCTGAGAGCGGCATATGTCAGGGACTTTGGCACATCCTACTACCAGGTTAAGAAAAATATTGAAAAATGATGGTGGGAAGTGATATGAAAAGTGTGTGGAAAGAAGTCTAATTTGAGAGTGGACCTGATTTCCTTAGTCTTGAACTTGATATGCCTCAAATTCCCAACACGCCATCGTTTGTACAACTGGATAGTCTTACTGAGGTCATAGAAGATGATGTGGAAGCGATATTAAATCCTTACAATGAGTCCTATGAGAGCAAGTGCTACTGCTGAAGAGAATTCAGAGTTTTCCGATGCAAAGAGCTTTAAATGGGCTCAAAGGAGCCAAATATACTTCTGGAAAAAAGGTCCTAGAAATAGGAAGCACAGCAGTGGACTGTTACAGAAAATGCCAAAAGCCCTGACCTAAAATGAAGTGAATTAGGAAGAAAAGAGAAAAGACACATCTTTAGAAAAACTCAGTTCTATCTGGATTCACAGAAAGAAGTAAGAATATTAACCCAGGAAGAGAAGTTGAGGAGGAGACTAAGCCTCGAAACAGGTTGTCATGTGACTTTTCTTAGGCAAAATCACCTTGCAACTTTAAAACTAGAAGGAGTATCAGAGATTATCGACCTCCACCCAATTACTATACAGTTGGGGAAACGGAGGGCCCAGAAGTAGTGACTGACTCAAGGCTGAGCAGCTAGTAACTCATCAACCAGGACTCGAGGTCTTCTTTCACACATCTGTCCCCTGGTTGGGGTCAGAAGGCTCTGAACATAGCAACTAGCCACTGTATAATAAAACGATTCTGTAAGTTCTCTACACTCAGTTTTCTCAACTGCTCTGATTCATGGAATTATTAGAATAAAATGAAGATGTGGAATGTAGCAGTCATTGTAAAAGGCAAATAGCACTCTTCAAAAATGAAGAATTCCAACCAGATGCTATCCCCTGGGAGGTTAGGGATGGGAATTAGCTTTGTATTTTTCCCAGGTTCTAACACACATTACATGAATAACAGTGAAATGAACTGAAATACTTCCATTTTAATAAAGTCAAAATAACTTAAGACTGTGTACAACAGGGAAGCCATCTAGTAGGTCTACTTCTAAGAAGGCTGTATTCTATTTTCAAAAGAATAAATATACCCTTTGGAAAAAAGCAGTACTGCTCTGCAACATAGTCTTAGATCTAGCAAGAATTTAGACATATAGAGGTTGTTGGAAAAAATAATTTTGATTACCTTTGCAAATTTCAGAACACAACAAATAATTCCTAATTACTATGAAACTTATTTTCCTTATTCCTTAGTTCCCTATTTCAGTAGGGAAAAACCCTCCTGCAACTAACCTTTCCTCTATTAACAAACAAAATAAATTTAATTTAAAAATTTATACAGGACCACTCAGTTAATAATTCCATGCAATGACATTACTTTAAAATATTATCAGCATTTATGAACCAACTTAAACTTTTCAGTTTAAACTTACAATTCAGTTTAAGCTTAGCATTTGAATTTTCTAAAAATAGAATTGCCCCATTGATAAAACCTGACATTCCATTTACTGCTGAGTTTTAAGTGGAAGAACATGTATCAGATATTTGAATTCATAAAATGTTGGTCTTTAAAAATTCACTGTTTCTTAAACAATGTCCCTGTATTTTCTTAAACATCTTTTTTTAAGTTTTTATTTAGGGGCACCTGGGTGGCTCAGTTGGTTAAGCGTCTGACTTCGGCTTAGGTCATGATCTCACAGGTTGTGAGTTCAAGCCCTGCATCGAGCTTTCTGCTGCCAGCACAGAGCCTGCTTCAGATCCTCTGTCTTCCTCTCTCTCTCTCTGCCCCTACCCCACTTGCTCGCACGCTCTCTCTCTCTCAAATAAAAAAATCCAGTTAGTTAATACACAGTGTGATGTTAGTTTCAGATGTGTAATACGGTATACTACAGTACTTTGAAACTTCCACACAATAATACCCAGTGCTCATCACAGCAAGTGCACTCCTTAATCCCCATCACCTATTTTACCCAGCCCCCCACTTCCTCCCCTCTGGTAGCCATCGGTTTGTTCTCTATAGTTAAGAGTCTGTTTCTTGATTTGCGTCTGCTTCTCTCTCTTTCTCTCTCTCTCTCTCTCTCTCTCTCTCTCTCTCTCTCTCTCTCTCCTTTCCTTTGCTCATTTGTTTTGTTTCTTAAATTCCACATGAGTGAAGTCATATGGCACTAGTCTTTCTCTGGCTTATTTCACTTAGCATAATATTCTCTAGCTCCATCCATGTTGTTGTAAATGTCAAGATTTCATTATTTTTTATGGCTGAATAACATTCCATTGTATATATATACCACATCTTCCTTATCCATTCATCAGTAGGTGGACACTTGGGCTGTTTCCATAATTTGGCTACCATAGATAATGCTGCTATAAACACTGGGGTGCATGTATCCCTTTGACTTAGTATCTTTGTATTATTTGGGTAATTATCTAGTAGTGCAATTGCTCGATTGTAGGTAGTTCTATTTTTAGTTTTTTGAGGAACCTCCATACTGTTTTCCAGAGTGGCTGCACCGGTTTGCGTTCCCACCAACAGTGCAGGAGGGTTTCCCTTTTCTCCACATCTCACCGACACCTGTTGTTTCTTGTGTTGTTGATTTTAGCCATTGTGACGTGTGAAGTGATATCTCATTGTAGGTTTGATCTGTAGTTCCCTGATAATCTGTGATACTGAACATCTTTTCATAGGTCTGTTGGTCACCTGTATGTATTCTTTGGAAAATGTTCTTAAATATCTTTGCTGTTAAGTAGGATATCAAATTCCCTATGTTAATATTGATTTATTCTTTTGCATCTTCTCCGGAGGACATTCATCATTCAGCACATAAAAATGATCTCATTTCAGGGGCACCTGGGTGGCTCAGTCGGCTAAGTGTCCGACTTCGGCTCAGGTCATGATCTCACGGTTCATGGGTTCAAGCCCCACATCCAGGACCTGTGCTGACAATTTGGAACCTGGAGCCCGATTCAGATTCTGTGTCTGTCTGTCTGTCTCTCTCTCTTTCTCTCTCAAAAATAAATAAATAAACATTAAAAAAAAATGATCTCATTTCAGATACGGCTTAATTTCAATGGGTACATTTTTTGAAATTCAATTAATTTTCTGCCATTACTGTCAGAAAAAATGACCTGAATCGCCTCATGTGATTTTACCTCTCAGCTCTGGAGTACAGCAATATTAGTTATCTTCATCATCAGAAAGCTCAGGACTAAATTCTACCAAGTGAACTGGCATTGTTGCTGAGGAAATAAAATACCTAAGAAAAATGAAGTTGGTTCTCAAATTTGGTTTCTCTCACTGAAGCAATTCCAGATAGTGTTTTTTAACGTACACAGCTTTCACTGCCATCAAGACTCTGGGGTCTTGGGGCCCCTGGGTGGCTCAGTCAGTTAAGTGTTTGACTTTAGCTCAGGTCATGATCTCATGGTTCGTGGGTTCGAGCCCCACATCAGGCTCTGTGCTGACAGCTCAGAGGCTGGAGCTTGCTTCAGATTCTGTGTCTCCCTCTCTCTCTGCCCCTTCCCTGCTGGCACTCTGTCTCTCTCTCTCTCAAAAAAAAAAAAAAATGACATTAAAAAAAATTAAGACTCTCGGGTTCTTAAGTTCCTGTCAACATTTTTCAATTTGCAGAGATAGCAAAGTGCCCTCAGAGCACTTTGACCCAGACCATGACCCAGAGACATAGTCGCCATCATCACATCTTGTGACACCAGTCTGGTGTCACCATGAAGTCTGGTTTGTCAGAATGCAGTCTTAGATGGACTTTGCTAACCCATGACAGATAGTAATATTTTAATGTCCATTAACAGCTTCCTGAAGTTTAGAAAAAACATCTTATTTCACTCACAGGAGAAGCTCCACAAGACAAAACAAACAAACAAACAAACAAACAAATGACTACAAGATAAAAGAAGACATCCATAGAATTTGGCATGAGCAAACTATAACTACAGGGACTTGCTTAGCCAATAGTCTCTAGATCAGGGTGAGACAAGGAAACCAGAAGAATGGGAGCATCAACGTGTGAGCTGCATATTGTCCAGGGAGGTAGGAGATGCTTATCCAAAGTCCGGACAAGGTAGATCAAGTAAATTAATTGGCTCCAGAAGTAATTCAATGAGAATCCACAGAATGCTGTAAGCAGGATCAAGTATTACTTCTGGAGGCTATATGGAGTGCAGACCATAGGCTTTGGACTCAGACACATCTGGGTTCAAATTCTGCCTACACCACTTCCTAGCTGACCGACCTTGCAAAAGTTACTTGACCTCTCTGAATCTCAATTTCTTCATCTGGAAAGTGGGGATAACACTGACCACTACCCTAGCAGGCTGCTACTGGCTTAGGGAGGCACATAAGTGTGAATGCTTAACAGTCTCTGGCTCACAGCAAGAAATTGAAAAAAGAAATTGAGGAGATCAGAGATGTAACCAAAAAATTTTACAAAAGATTATGTAGACTTGGGGCACCTGGGTGGCTCAGTCGGTTAAGCGTCTGGCTTTGGTCAGGTCATGATCTCACAGTTCATGGGTTCAATCCCCGCATCAGGCTCTGTGCTGACAGCTCAGAGCCTGCTTCAGAACCTCTGTCCCCCCACCCTCTCAAAAATAAGTAAACATTAAAAAAAAAAAAAGATTATGTGGACTAAACAGAAAGGAGCAATGTCCTATCATTGCAAGTGAGAGGGCATGACAAGTTCAGAAGCTCCATTTAAATCTTCTCGTGTTCTAAGTAAAATGCTGATTACTAGTACCATATAAGCCAAATTCAGGACTAGAATAAAAGGTAGATTTCACTAATAATAGGAGATGATTTATTATAGGTAAAGGATACCTAGATATATTTTCATGATATAATTGAGAAGTTTACCACCTAAAGAGGACAAAGAGAGCTAAAAGCACAATAGTTACCGGAATATTACTTGCTAGTAATTACTAATAGTTTGAAGATGTCCCCTAAGAATTCCTTCCTTTGTCCAGATAAGTGAGAAATGACACAATAGCATTCCTCTGAAATTGTTGCCCATTTTGTACTAAAACCATTTGTTCAAGAGCTAAAAAACTCGATTACAATTTTGAGGTATACATAAAACAAGTTCATATTTTTATCCTCAAAGAGGCTAAAAACAATCCTGTGCTTCAAAAACATAGCTTGATATTTGGGGAACATAGCTATTTCCATTTATCAGGGCAGGCTGCTATAATCTTGCATGTCCAGAGAGGGGTAATACAACCGAAGTGGGGAACATACATAGTTTGGATAAAATGTGTTCTATGTTAACATCTTTAGTATCTAAAAACAAGTAAAGAACAACAAAAGAAGATTTTTAAAAAATCTACAGAAAAAGTTTGATATAATCTTTGTGGCTGGTGAAGAAACTCAGAAAACAGAAAACAAATGGACCTATCAATCCCTCCCACCTCCCTTACCCATCTCGGTCTTCCCCTTTAGCAGGCACGACATAAAATAATTTTCAGAGAAACATGAGATTTTTCTTTATCAAAGAGGGGCAGAGGTTATAAAAAGGTTGAGAAACACCTTTAGAAACCCACCAGCTGGAGAACTATTTAAACATCACTAGGGACAACATACTCTCCCCGTGAGGCATGCTACAGGAAGGAGATGAATTGAAGCCTTTAATCTCCTCTGTGGTAAATGAAGCCCCCAAAATCAGATTATAAACATTGGGATACGAGCTCACGTGGTTCCACCAAAGATTTTATTGCAGTGGCTGTGTCCGACCTTTGCCGTTATGTGTTCTCTTAGGAATATATTTAAGTCAGAGGAACGAGATCCTGGAATGAGGATTCACTTCTTTACACACTGCTAATCCTATACTCCTTTGAAAAGGAAAATGGAAAAATAAATATTACTTTTACAAATGTCAATTCTGAATGGATTTAACATATTGCTTTTGAAAATGACCTTTCATTTGAGTGAGACTTACACTGATAAACACAATTTTTCTGTAAGAGCAAAGTCCTTCTTGCTCACACTAAGAGTCTGATTGCCCTCTGCCATGAAGCGTTTGACTTCAGTACCTTCCATCCGTTGAGTTCTCTGTTCACCATGTTCTTAACCCTATTTCTTTAATGTGGCTCCTCGTTAAGGTTAGATTTCTGAGTTGAAATAATATTTTACACAAAAGAAAAAAAATCACCTCTTTTTGGGTAGTGATGAGCAGTTAAAGATGATTTGCACAGCTCTGAACAACCATAGTTACAGCAAGTTCTGGTATCGGACCCACTGCTGAATTTCTGAATGTTTCAGGGAAGTTTGTTATTAATGACAGTTCGTGGTTAGAGTACATATTTATAGTGTTAAAATTATCAGCTGATACTTGAGCTTACATTAACAGAACAACAGCAGTGTTCACATTATGAAGTGAATGAGCACACTAGGGATGACCGAATTGTGCCAATGCTAGGTTGTGGGTGACGTCAAGTGGGTTATGACACCTTGGGTCTTGCTCAGGGCCCGGGAGATAATGTAGTTAGAATAAGGCCAAGGGGACAGGAAATAAAGAGCTCAGATTGCAGAGATCCGTGGAGATGGTCTGTAGAGTTGTGTAAGAGAAATGCCTAAGCCACCCAATAAACGTGTTCCATCTCCCCGCATGAAGGATGCTTAAAGACAGTGTTTACCGGCTGAACCCACAGAGCAGGGCTGCCATGCAGATAAAGAGCTGGACAAGACAGCTGAGCTCATCAGGGAAGGACTGAAATAAGGTTATAAAATCAGTGTTGAAAAACAAAGCTTTTGGATCATCTGTAGCAGCTGGGTCGATCCTCCCCCTCATACCCAGATGGGCAACTCCAAACTCTTTTGCTGTGTGCAGATGTTTTATCCCAGTGGACAGCCTTTGGACTAGACAACAACCGCATAAAGTGGGCTTCACTCCTGGGATGCTTCAGTGGGCAGTGGGTCCCTGCCATCAAACTCAGAAGACCTCTTTGAAAACCAACTGTCTAACCGTGGGCAATTTGAAGAAGCCATTGCATTTATAAGACTGACCTCCGGATATTTTTGTGACTTCATTGCCTTGCAAGCCCAAACAGGTTCATTATGAGCCAATTTTCTAGTGGATGAACAAAGGGAATAGACATCAAGTATTAGATGCCATTGGTGATTGGATACAGAGGAAGGAAGAAATTATGACATGGAGCTATACCTCTAGCACTTCTCTTAAATGGAGGATTAATTTCAAAGGACTCACTATGGCTAGTTTGGTGAAGGAAGCAAAATCACAGTAGAATCTCCTAAGGCATTCGAATCTCCTAAGACTCAATTATTTGCTTCAGAATAGTGAATTCAGGGAATCAATCTCGGGCTTAATGATAATTTCTACATTTTCTTTGGAACCTAATGAATCATTTCTGGCATTTGAGTCTCCACATAATACAAAAGGGACCTAACAATTTGGAGATGAGAGAAACAAACATTCTGTATATTGGTTTGCTCTCAATTAAAACGGGCTGGATAAATGTGACCGTCTTTTCAGGATTTTGGTGTCAACATCTATATCACTGATATGACTAAGACTAATATTCCATTTTCTCAATCCCTTATGATGCCTTGATTTCAAAAATGTAAGTTCTATTTAACATCTGAGTATCCATTATACCCAAGAGACAATAATCGCATATAAACATAAGTTAGCCTCAAAAGGGAGTGGAACTAATCACTGGGGTACAGTTTCTTAACAGCAGATACATATTTGTACAAGGATGGAGGCAAAATTTGGTGCTAATTCTGTGCATTTTTTCCTGGTAGCTTTCATCCGACTAAAAATTGGTCGAGATCATTGTTTTACAGTTTGAGTTCTAGATTCTATTTCTATACAGCACCAGTTGCCTATCGTTTCTGAGATAAGGGAGCTTAGAGTTTATTATATTCCAGAGATACAATACTTGATAGGATTTGAAGTCACCTCTGGTGATTTTAGTTTGAAAAACTGTTTCTATTGGAGGAACTGGCTGCAAATCTGCCAGTAGATGAAGCTGACTTATCGCTTGGAAATTCAGGAGAGGGCAAGGGGAAAGTCTTAGAAAAAATTAAGGGTAAAAGAAAATCTTAAAATATTAAACACCAGTTAAAAAAGTGAAAACATGAGTAGCAGAGTATAGTTCTTAACATAAACAATTGAAGCGAATTCAAATTCTAAACACACTTAAGACTAAAAATAGTTTTTAACTACTTTTTGCCAATGCCAAACCTCTTAAGACACTAATTGGCCTATTTTAGGCTGAAGATAGACAGACAGATCATGGATTTCAGATCATCTAAAATTCAAAGTCATAGCCTTATTTTACTAGTAGCTTTTGAATAGAACAGGCAATTTTAGTAGAAGAAATATTTTTGTTTTATTTTGTCTTGTTTTTGAGAGAAAGAGAGAGATACAGAGAGACAGAGAGAACCCCAGTAGTATAAGTTTAAAAATGTGAATGATCTGAAATAGTAGGAGCCAATATAAAATAACAATCATCAGAGGGGTGCCAGGGTGGCTCAGTTGGTAAAGCGTCCAACTCTTGATTTTGGCTCAGGTCATGATCTCACAGTTGGTGGGACCGAGCCCTACATCGGGCTCTGCCTCAACAGCACAAAACCTGCTTGAGATTCTCTCTCTCCCTCTCTCTCTGCCCCTCTCCTACTCACACACACACACACACGCTCTCTTTCTCTCTCAAAAAAAAAAAAATATTTAAGTAAAAAAAAAAAGTCATCAGAGCAATAAAGGGAATTTAATGAAGTGAAGTTTGCCTACCCATTTCCAAGCAAGCCAAAAGCCAGAATTCACTGTTTGAAATACCAAATATATCATTGGGAGCCACCAACATTGGAAAGGAAGGACCATCTTGTTGAATAACATAAGCCTAGACCCCTTTACAGTAGACACTTGATAAGTATTTGTTACATGAATTGCATATGAAGATTCCAGAAACTCTGCAGTCTTAGACCAACTAGCACTGGCCTCCCTGCCAGCACAAAACCTATAGCGCTTTTAAGAGTTATGTCTCAGTTCTGAGATGAATCCACAGGACAGAGAGCTCTTAGCAATATTAAAAAGGGACTAATTTTTCAGAGCTGAGTACAAAGGACGTGATGACATGGAAAACAGAGGGAACAGAGAGGGAGGACTTTATAAATAAAGTATATACATACGTCACGTTTGTTGGAACACCTAGACCAGCTTATAGCTACAACCAGTATCTGACTGGTAAAGGGAGTAGCAGTGTATTCATTCTTATAAAGACCTGTAGCCGATCCTATCATACATCAGCAAGGCAAGCCTTCCATGATTTAATAAATGCCTAAACATGGATTTTTCTTACATGTATATGCATGCTCGGTAAGGTGCGGCATGCATAAATCAGAATCCAATGCAAAATTCTACTCACAAATGACAGATTTTCAACAGTCTGACCTTAACCTTCAGTTAATAAAAGCACTTTTGTGTTCGAAATACACCTATTCATGATATGCAACTCATTTTATCTTGTTTCCATACGGATGGGACTGGCAATGGGGGAAACAATGACAAATCTGTCTCGACTGGAAGTGTTCTATCAACCCTCCCTCCTCTCCACTCCATCTCCTGCTCCCTGGCCCCCAGCCGTGGGGCCAAGAGAAGGAGCAGCATTAGGAGGCTAATGGGGGTGACTGCTATTGGCCGCATCTTTGCACTTAGACCCATGTCCGTCCAGCAGTGGAAACAAAGGTCTGAACCCTGCTAGCCAGCGCCATGCTGCTTCTGTCCCTGGCACTCCTTACCGAGGCGACAGAAGGGCAAAACCGTCCATTTCCATTCCGGTCCTCGATCCCCTCCCCCTGCCGAGCCTGGGATAGGCATTAAGTAAGGCTGCCTTTGCGGAGAGCATTCCCCCCCCCCCCCCGGAACACGCTCTCACAAGCCCCCTTTGTTCCCTGCCCTCCGCCGCACTATATGCTGCAGCAGCAGCCGTCCAGATGTTCTCTATCACAGCCTGAGCCGTGCCAGCAAACTTTGGCACGCATGAAAGTGCGCTGAGTACTGGCCCTCCAGAAATACCTTATCCCCCCTCTGATTTCTGCAAATATTTTTAAATGTTAATGGGTTCCACTCACCCACAACCTAGGGGGAGGTTACAGAACAGGGCTCTGTGTGTCCAGCAAATTAGCAGCCCGAGGATACTGCGTGGCGCCTGGGTTCTGTCCGCCCTTGGGCGTTGGCTAGGGTTCTCCAATCTTGAACTGCGGAGGCTGGCTTGCCAGCGCATAGCTTTCTAGTGACAGAGGTTACATGGGCAGTTGGCAGGAAAGCTACTCCAAGCTACAAAAAAGAAAGGACCCTATCTTACTCTGAAACTTCTGAAAGCAAGAGAGATCCTTTGAGCATCACTGAAATAAGATTTTGAAATGAGTATTTTTCCTCTTACTCATTCTCCAGTTCAATACGTGGGCACAAAACAATCTGATGTGTGCTCTCACTCCGGGTGTCAGGCACTGTCTGAAGTACCTTAATGATAGAAAATGCTACATTTTCTCAGTGCAAATCTTAATAAAATGGAAATTTGGATCTTTTATATATACGTGGGAAAGTGATATGTATTTGGAAAGAGAAGAATAGACAATATGTTTGTCACAGGAGAGACTTACTCATCTTACTTGCATTGTGACAGCTGTTTTAGGGACCAGCTGGAGGCCTCTAGAAAGCCCTCTATACTCCAAAGATAATTGAAAGCCAAGCTTGAAGAGTCTTTGTTTTTAATCCTGTCCTGATAATCTCGCTGGTCCCTCTGGAGACAAACTGCCTACATGTTATCCACGTCTAGGCCCTTGTCTCTCCATGGCTACAGCTCTCTTGCTTATAAAGTCGCACTGGGCGAGGTGGGGAGTCCACAGGTCCTGTCCCTGCCCACGCTGCGGAGTGGAGGGGCTGGTGCTCAGGTCTTCTGTCTCCCGGATGCGAGCTTCAGAGAATCACACAGGGATCCAAAGACTTCAGAATGTGCCAGGTACGCCATCAGTGTTCCTACTTCAAGTAAAGTTTTGTTCTACCGCTTTCCAGTGAGGAGGAGTAGAGAATGAGGAGAACTTCAGTTTGATCTGCCTGCGGAGCAAATGCAGGGTGACACTCCAGAAATCCCTTGAGAATCCTGAGAAGTAAAATCATCTACCCACACATCAGCTGGGGCCCTGAGAAAGGACACCACACCTCACGGCCCACATTCAAGTGATTTTCTATTCTGCTGTCTTCGTTAGCATCTTTTAACTCTTCCTACCCAAGAGGAAGGACTACCCAAGAGGGTAGGACTGTCCTGTGCAACCAAGCAAATGGTTTGAATGTTCATTACAGGAATTTTCCAAAAGACCTGCCAATTCTTCAATGGGAAGTACTGACCAACAGGCATGCCCTTGGAGTTATTGAATCCCTTGCCTCAAAATCTTCCCCTTGATCTTTCTACTAATCCCAGACTCTTACCCAATTCCCCACATGGAAAGATCAGATTTAGGCAAAACTTCCAATCCTCAGTACATTCTGACATTACCTTTTCTCCAACCCCTTCTAGACACTGCCAAAGCTCTTTGAAGGGAGGCTTACTCCTGACCACACTAAGCAATAAACTCAGCTCTCTCTTACCAACAGACTACCACTGGGTGATATTTAGGCAGCCAGCTCTGGACACTTTTCTGTTTAACTGTAACCTGAGATGGGACTAACATTTTGAGACTTTGAATTTTATGCTTAAAACTGGGGGGAAGTGGGAGGAATTTTTCAACTATCTATCTTCTTCCTCTCAGAATTATTCTTTTCCATTATTTAAAAGGTTCTGAGAGGGGCGCCTGGGTGGCTCAGTCTGTTCAGCGTCCGACTTTGGCTCAGGTTGTGGTCTCGCGGTTTGTGAGTTCAAGCCCCACATCGGGCTCTGTGCTGACAGCTCGGAGCTTGGACCCTGCTTCAGATTCTGTGTCTCCCTCTCTCTCTGCCCCTTCCCCGCTCATGCTGTTTTTCTCTCTCTCTCTCAAAAATAAATAAATAAAATATTTAAAAGGTTCTGAGAAAATTAAAAAACTGAAGTTAAGAAGAATTTCCATTAGGCATTAATTCTAAAATGAAAGTTAAATAATCTTAAGAAGCAAAAGCTTACTTAATGAGCTCAAAATATAGGCAGGGGCCATGTCTTCAATCTCCAAATTTAAGTCACAACAAATTAATTAATTTGGTGCAAACTGAAACACCTCTAAATGTTTACCTCAATGTCAACTCACTTAGATTTTTCTGATGTGGGAAAACCTAACATACAGAATTTTATTGTTAGCAGTCCCTGCAAGTGTGGCTTGCTCTGGGTCTATAATGATAAGACTCCAATAAAGGGGCTGTCTGGATAACAGGCAAAAGAGTGTAACCAGGATAAGAGCACCCATTGAAATTTACTAAACTTATTCTCAACCCACAACCAAAGCACAGTTATAAATGCCTGATATAAGATAGGTGTCTCACCAAAGAATATGATTATAACTACAAAGACACTAAAATCTCCGGACAAGAAGTGCGCTGAGCCAAAAGAAAGAACTAGAGGGTAATCACTCCCAATGTACAAATGCCTTTGTTTGAATAAGATAAAATTTAAAAAAAAGGAAGTACAAACCCAGTGGAGATTTTAGGTACAACAGTGTTTTGTTTTAATTTTTTTTAACGTTTATTTATTTTGAGAGAGAGACAGAGTGAGAGTGGGGGAGGGGCAGAGAGAGAGGGAGACACGGAATCTGAAGCAGATTCCAGGCTCTGAGCTGTCAGCACAGAGCCTGATGTGGGGCTCCAACACATGTACCGTGAGATCATGACCTGAGCTGAGGTCAGACGCTTAACCAACTGAGCCACCCAGGTGCCCCGGTACAACAGTGTTTCTAAAGCTAAGTCAGTAAACTTTAGCGAGGAGCCCGCAAAAACTTTGGCTTTTCTTTAAAAGAGGTCTGCAAGTTTGAGCTTTGAGGACCATTGCTACACACTCTAAATCTTAACTGAAGCCGATATAAAGAAGACAAGACTCCTGGTTCAAGAAGGCAGCTAAATATAATTGTTGATGTGTTCTACCTCCCCCCAATCAGAGAAAGCATAAAAGTCAAAATAAATCCACAGTAAGCCTGCAGTGCCAGAAAGGATATCATCAGTGTCCATGAACAGTGAGAATTTTCTGGCAGATGAAATCAGACTGACTGCAAATTCCAAAAGATACACACACACACACACACACACACACACACACACACACACACCTAATCCCATAAAAATGAAGGAGAGAATCTCCTGAAAATCTGAGTTTACCTAGTTGAATCCTAGATTAAACCCATGAGTCAGAGCCAGCAAGGGCTAGGAGGAATGGGCCCAGAGTGGGCAGGTAATTACAGGCAGCAGAACAGCTGAGCCTGCCTCCACACACAGAGCCACTTGCTTTGGTGTTGCCCCAAGGGAAAGCACCGATACTGGTCTCCCCTAAAAATGGGAGTCCTGATCCAGGATGGACAGAATGGGCTGTGGGAGAAGTACGTGCCCCCAGCTATCATAAGCGCTGGGAGATCTCACAGAAGAAAGCGAGTACCTCGTAACCTCCTGCACCCCAGCCTGCCTACGTCAATACCTCTCCTTTGCACAACCAACAGAGCCGGGGCTCATGTACTCATTAGCAAGGGACAAGGATCATTCCCCAGGCTGATGGAATTTGTTCTAACAAGCAACCGTGATCAGCCTAGCCTGAGGGGTTTTAACTTGTGCCACATGGACTTCTCTGTCTGATCCTGCCTATGGAGCCCTTCTCAGAATGTTTTGAAATGTTTAATATTAAAAAAAAAAAAAACTTATAGGATTATAAAGGAAGCCAATTACATTGGAATGAAAGTATCAAAATATTTTTTAAATTATGATATAAAAATATACTCGTTTCTTTATTAAAACATAAAATGAAAAGATCTAGCAAACGCTGCCAAAGTTTTGAAGCAGCGATGATAATAATCCACAACTTACAAACTAATGTGATATAGAAAGTCTGTGATTTCCATCAGGAACAAAGTCACAGATACTGCTAATATTCCTGCAGTTGTTGCCTATATTCATAATTGAAGGAATTGCTAAATTTCATTTTGAAGCCAGTAAAATAATATCATTTTTCCAATCTAAATGCATGAACATCCTGAATTCTATCCAGGGACTCCTTATTGGTCTGTGGTCCCCAAGCTAAAAATCTCTGATGGTAGACCTTCATCTACAAATATGAACAGGCAACCAAATATCAAGTGCATGAGAAGGTCAACCAAATGTTTTAAAAAGCACAACATTCCATAAAAGCATTAATTCCCGAGGAAGAAAAACATAGAGTATTGGAAAGAATCATTAAAAACCTACAATTAAAAAACTATGGATGGTTTCAAAAGGAAAAGATGCCAAATTAAAAAAAGAAAAAAAAAAACCCACCTCAAAACAGGATGCAATGAGAAAGAAGCTGAGTTTGTAGAAATTATCAAGATTATTGAAATATGGGCTGAATTGCAGAATGAATGAGACTTTGGATGAACATAGTGAATTGGAGGGTAAACTGAAAGATTCTATTGGAATTCAGTGAAAAGAACAAAGGATGACAGAAAAGATGAGATAAGTACGTCTAAAAGCTCTAGTCTAAAACTCCCATCTAGTAGGAGTTCAAGAAAGAGAAAACAAAAAACAGAAAGAAAAAAATCAAATAAATAGCAAAAACAAGAACAACACAACAAAATTTCTGCCAGATGAACAGTCTCTTCATACTGAAAGAGCCCATAAACAGTAGTGCAAGAATACCATGAAGACACATTCCACTAAAATATACAAGCTCCAACAAGAAGTAGTACATTGTAATAAACTATGAAAAAGAATATAACCAAGCGGAAAAAAAAAATTAAAACAGCACCAGACTTCTTATCTGCAATACTAGATGCTAGAAGACAACACAACAATACTTTAAATTAACAAGGGACAATTAGAATTCACATACAAAACTAAACCATCATTTAAAAACTAGGGCATATAAATTAAATTAAAACCAGGGCAAATAATAACATGCAAAGTCCGAGTTGAACACCTACAACCTTTCTGAAAAAATACAAAATAATTTTTTATAACAAACTAAAAACTGAATTCAAGAAAGAAGATAATGTAAGAAAAAAATTGTAAGCAAAAATAAAACCTGCAGATAAGTTCCAATAGCAACTGATAATTGATTAAAGTTAACTCAGTTACTAAGAAATTATTCCTAAGGAATCAGGAATCAGAAACACAATGATAGGAGAGAATGCAAATACACCCAATCAATCAAAAGGATTCCAAAAAACCTTAAAATGTAAGTTGATAGCATGGTGTTAAAAAAAAAAACATGCTAAAGGAGCACCTGGGTGGCTCAGTTGGTTGAGCTTCCAACTTCGGCCCAGGTCATGATCTCAGAGCTCATGGGTTAGAGCCCTACGTCGGGCTCTGTGCTGACAGCTCAGAGCCTGGAGCCTGCTACGGATTCTGTGTCTCCTGTCGCTCTGCCCCTCCCCTGCTCATGCTCTGTCTCTCTCTGTCTCATAAAAATAAATAAATGTTAAAAAATTTTTTTAAATATGCTAATGGATGTATGTGCTCTGGAAGATGGAAGATTTTCATAGGTTCTGATTAATTCTAGATGTTAATAGTAAAGTTGAGATCACTGTTATTATAAATATATAAAAATATTTCTAAATTAGCATAATATGAACACCACATATTATTTTCCCCCTTTGCTTTGGGCCTAAAGGGTTTCAGAGACAAAATTGGGATGCAGCTGTAGAAAGTATAAGACTTTGAAACCTGGTTTTTGTGTACTATTCTCATTCTTGATTCCATTTTTCCTATCTTTATGTTCCTTTAATTTAGATTTCCTTACTTCTTTAAAAAATTTATTTGCACATGTGTATATATGTACATATTCACATTTATATGTGTGTATATACATGTTTAAGGTGACATATATGTATCTGGCCTAGATAGAAAAAATATACATTTATAGTTTGATAGATGATTTAATTAACTAAAGGCAAGGGTATAGTTTACACATTACTATTTAATCGCCGTCTTATTAATGTAATCCAGAGATCATCCAGCCCAGAACTGTCCTAACCTTAAAATGGTTTTCAAACTGCCTACTCTTTTGAATACCAATGATAGCTTCACTGTACTTCTTAGCCACATGTTGAAAGAACCTTAGGTCAATTAAATTACATAAAAGAAGAACCTTAAACATTCAAAGCTCAGCTAAGTACAGTAATGAGTATGCTTCTTTAATACAAAACCAAACCAAACCAATACTTGAGGCATAAGAGTGCATTGATTCTTGTATGGAACCAGAAAAGATCCAAAATAGCTCAAGTAAGGTTGAAAAAGAAAACCAAAGCTGGAGGCATCACAATCCTGGACTTTAAGATGTATTACAAAGCTGTAATCATCAAGATAGTATGATACTGGTACAAAAAGAGACACACAGATCAATGGAACAGAACAGAGAACCCAGAGATGGACCCACAAACATATGGCCAACTAATCTTTGACAAAGCAGGAAAGAACATCCAATGGAAAAAAGATAGTCTCTTCAACAAATGGTGTTGAGAAAACTGGACAGCGACATGCAGAATGAACCTGGACCACTTTCTTACACCATACACAAAAAATAAATTCAAAATGGATGAAAGACTTAAATGTAAGACAGGAAGCCATCAAAATCCCAGAGGAGAGAACAGGCAACAACCTCTTTGACCTCAGTCGCAGAAACTTCTTACTTGACATGTCTCTGGAGGCAAGGGAAACAAAAGCAAAAATGAACTATTGAGACTTCATCAAGATAAAAAGCTTCTGCACGGTGAAGGAAACAATCAGCAAAACTAAAAGGCAACTGGTGGCATGGGAGAAGATATTTGCAAACGACATATCAGATAAAAGCCTGGTATCCAAGATCTATAAAGAACTTATTAAACTCAACACTCAAAAAACAAATAATCCAGTGAAGAAATGGGCAAAAGACACGAATAGACACTTTTTCAAAGAAGACATCCAAATGGCTAGTTAACAGATACACGAAAAGATGCTCAACATCACTCATCATCAGGGAATTACAAATTAAAACAACAATGAATACCACCTCACACCTGTCAGAATGGCTAAAATGAACAACTCAGGCAACAACAGATGTTGGTGAGGATGTGGAGAAAGAAGAACTCTTTTGCACTGCTGGTGGGAATGCAAACTGGTACAGCCACTCTGGAGAACAAGATCAAGGTTCCTCAAAGAATTAAAAATAGAAATATCCTATGACCCACCAATTGCACTACTAGGTATTTATCTAAAGGATACAAGAGTGCTGCTTCAAAGGAGTACATGCACCCTCAATGCTTATAGCAACACTATTGACAATAGTCAAAGTCTGGAAAGAGCCCAAATGTCCTTTGACAGATGAATGGATAAAGAAGATGTGGTGTATATATACACATACATACATACATACAATGGAATATTACTCGGTGATAAAAAAAAGAACGAAATCTTGCCATTTGTAACAACGTGGATGGAACTAGAGGGTATTATGCTAAGTGAAATAAGTCAGTCAGAGAAAGACAAATATATGATTTCACTCATATGTGGAATTTAAGAAATACAACAGATGAACATGGGGAAGGGAAGAAAAAATAAGATAAAAACAGAGAGGGAGACAATCCATAAGAGACTCTTAAATACAGAGAACAAACTGAGTGAGGGCTGCTGGCGGGGTGTTGGGTGGGGGGGATGGGCTAAATGGGTGATGGGTATTAAGGAGGGCACTAGTTGGGATGAGCGCTGAGTGTTATAGGTAAGTGATGAATCACTAAATTCTATTCCTGCAATCATTATTACACTGTATGTTAACCAACTTGGATTTAAATGAATTTTTTAAAAAAGTGCATTGATTAAAAGCCCAAACCTTTGAGGCAGACTGCCTGGGTTAATCCCAATTACTAGGTGTGGCAAGTTGGTAAGTTATTGAAACTCTTTGTTCTTCAGTTTCCTCATCTGTAAAATGTAGGGAAGTGGGGTGAGTAATAAGAAGGTTGTAAGGATTCAGCAAGATAATGTGTGAGAATCTCTTAGAGTAGAGATTACTGGGGTTAACATTAGCTATAATTATTTTAATATTTTCCTGGAAAACATTTTTCCCAGGACCGTATTAACATTCTGTAATACAAATGATGATTGCTTTGAAAAATCCAGCTCAAAGCTCACTCAGAGCAAAACAGATTCTTTATGAACCACAAGTAACATAAATAAAAAGTGACTTCTTCAACTTTTTCTCTTTCCATTCATTTTGTCAGACCACATATCTACTAGCCACTAACGTTTATAACAGGAATTTTCTTAAAATGCTCCATCTGCAAAATGACGAAGTCCTGTTGAAATCTTCCCAGGTGATTTATGCTCATAGTAACCATACTAGTCTATCTTACCCAGTTAAACCAATTTTCCCATTAATTTAGGCTTTTATAACTGATGACTTCCATACTGCATGCTATAGCAAATATTCAGTGGTTTGCTGCAGCAGGCTCGCATCGATTAGTAAAAGGTGATTTACACATCTCTTACCTCCACATTTTATATTTGCACTATTAGGAATCATCAAATCAAAGTGGTTATTGGCTTTTTTTTTTTTTTTTCCTGGAGAGCATTTGGATAAAGGTCACCAGTTCATCACCGCCTCTTGTCCAAAAGAACCAGCTTTGTAAAGTCCCAGAGTTAAGAGTACACTCAGGATCTTTTACAAGGCAGCTTTTATAATGCAAAGAGCAGGTAGGTATAAGACATCCTGATTTACATATATAAAAGATATATAGCGTAAAAACAAAAAAAGAAAAAACCAAAGTGTTTCTATCTGGAATATCATATTCATGAATATAACTTTCTATTCTGGTTTAAAAATCTTTTCAGACACAACAGTAACTATTGTGGTAATGATGTAGTTTGATTCCACATACTAAATTAACTTGGAAATATTGATACATGATGTAAGTGCTCTTCGAAATTCAGTCTGTTTTATTCAAAGAAGTTTAAATTCAGAATATTTTATTTTGTTCTGGAAATTTTATAAAGGGATTTTGCCAAAAGCATTAAATATTTGATTCTACTTGTTAAGATTTGCAGGAACTGCTTTAAATTTATTATAAAAAAATAACAGCAACAGCAACACATTTTCCCCTTTCATTAAGGTAGTGAAAAAACGAACTTTAAGAGCTTTTCCATAAAAATGCTCTAAAATATTCCATTAAAATTAAAAGGCAACTGCCATTTCACACGTGGTCAGATTTAACTATTCAAAGTTATTTTAGGTATATCAGCCCCCAAAGACCAAAGTACCTGAGAGTCCAGCTGTGTTCAAAGATCTCCAGAACGCAGCCTCCAAAGCTGGATAGGCCTGATACAAAGGGTTGTTAGACCTGAAAAGGAAAGGATAATTCTGGATTCCATATAGTATTTTATCTCCTAAAAGCCCATGCTTGATTAGAAGTTTCTTTTTTTTTTTTTTTAAGTTTATCTATTTATTTTCAGAGAGAGGGAAAGCATGAGTGGTGGAGGAGCAGAGAGAGAGAAGAGAGAGAGAGAGAGAGAGAGAGAGAGAGAGAGAGAGAGAGAGAATCCCATGCAGGCTCCACACTGTCAGCACAGAGCCTGACACGGGGCTCAAACCCACGAACTGTGAGATCATGACCTGAAATAAAGTCGGCCTCAACTGACTGAGCCACCCAGGCGCCCCTTGATTAGAAGTTTCTTAAGGAAATAATCATCCTGCAATGGTCAAGGGGAAATCTAGAATAGAGCAAGCTTAGAACAAAAGTCCAATCCAACATTGAGAGCGTGTGACCACACCACCCCCACCCCCGCCTGTGTCAAAATTGATGAATTGGGAATCTTAATAGCAAGCAGTCTTCCAGGGTTGTGAGAAATAATGGCATTTCAGTTGAAATCTTAAGCTCCTGTGATTATAAAAAGTATCTTTAAAATGCTACAATAATATGAATATTTGTCGTTAAATATTATACTCCTCCTGGTATGGTTCTCCTTGCCCAGTTGTGTTTTATAGCAATATTTATGCATTTGAAATATGGTTCAAACATTGGTTTGCCACAGAGATATGTAGTTTCCTGCGTGAGCAACTTATTTATGTATTTCTTAGGGTGGTCCATTACACATATGTTTAATTAGCCTGAGAAGCAGATTGTTAAATACTTGTTTAAATGTCCCAAATATCAAGAAATAAGAGTACCCTATATTTTTCAGGAATTTATTATTGACTTTTGCACTTAAACCTTAACAACCTTTCACCAGTATCCTTGTTAGGGTCTCCCAGAACCCCAACAAACTTTGACATAACTTACTTTTACCTTAATACCAGATGCTTATGTTTTTGGAATTTCATTTTTTGGTATAAATGAAAGTTGTCCCAAAAAGTGAACTAATGACTACAAGATAAAAAAAAATATGGACACAAATGATACAGAAAGTACATTTAAAGGCCAAGAGACTTGTCAGTGTTAACATCTTACTCCCGGAACCGGTGTTAGAAATAGGATTTGGGGGTGAGAGTGTTTTGTTTAGTTTGTTTAATGTTAAATGAAAAATACAGGTCTTGAGGCCATCCATACTTGGGGTAAAATTCTGACTCGTCCATTTACTCATTTATTTGACCGAGAACATCACTCCTCTTCAAGTGACTTAGATTTCATCAGATTTCCTTCCAATTCTATCAAAAAATGAGAAAACAAGAATAACGAACACCCTTTTAATGATCTTATTTACACAGATATGGTATTAACACTGAGAAAAGCTAGACCAGCAGCAACTTTCAGTTTTGGCCTTGCCTTTTCTCAAAACATCCCCGTTAAGGACCTCTGGGTATTTTGCTCAGAATCATTTCTTATTGTCAAGTATGGCTATACTATTATTTAAAGTGAAGGATTTCCTAGGGGCGCCTGGGTGGCGCAGTCGGTTAAGTGTCCGACTTCAGCCAGGTCACGATCTCGCGGTCCGTGAGTTCGAGCCCCGCGTCAGGCTCTGGGCTGATGGCTCGGAGCCTGGAGCCTGTTTCCGATTCTGTGTCTCCCTCTCTCTCTGCCCCTCCCCCGTTCATGCTCTGTCTCTCTCTGTCCCCAAAATAAATAAACGTTGAAAAAAAAAATTTAAAAATAAAGTGAAGGATTTCCTCAACTTCCCACACACCCCCAGTGCTTGCTCTGTAGGCCACTGGCTTGCCTTCCACCTGAATCAAGGAAGGGGCAATTTCCAGTCTACTCGCCTGTGCGTTTACTGTGAGCTTAACTCTGTTTGTTGGAAAGCCGCCATTACATTTACGAGAGCCTAAGGGATATTGGGTGGCTGTCATCTTTCTCTGGCTCCCTCTCACCACACCAAATGCCCTGGCAAGGTTGCTGCACCTGGACACTGCGTTCCCTGCAGAGCACCTTGTTACCCAAATTATCGAATATTTGGACCAAGTTCAGAGAAGAGTTACTAAAAGGATTAAGTGACTGAGGGGACCAATTTATAAGGAACTCAGAAATGTTTGGTTAAGTGGTAATTACCTTAAGAAGGTGGGGTGGCTCTGACATTAAGTTTGAATTTCAAGCCATACTTGGCCACAAGGCCTCTTTTTAGGCCTCCACATTCAGAAATACTCTGAAGAAGGGGCAGAATCTCCCTCTTGCTCGGCCCTCTGACCACTGCACAGGCTGCTTGGGTGGTATTCACACTCCAGCGCAGTGACTTATACATACAGGCATAGCAGGCAACATTACAAAGCAGAGAGCTCATTTACAAAGGCCAAAGGATGGGGCGCCTGGGTGCCTCAGTCGGTTGAGTGTCTGACTTCTGCTCAGGTCATGATCTCATGGTTCATGGGTTCGAGCCCCAAGTCGGGCTCTGTGCTGACCACATGGCACCTGCTTGGGACTCCCTGTCTCTCTCTCCCTCTCTCTCTGCTCCTCCCTGACTCACACTTTCTAAGTAATAAATAAATTAATTAAAAAAAAAAAAAGCGGCCAAAGGATGCTTAAAGGAAAGTCTTCTCAGGAATCATAAAGAACAGGCCTAAGCTGTGAAGGGCTGGTCCCTCCATCCCATTTAAGCACTGACTTATCCACACCCCATTGCCAATCTCTGCTTGATGGGTGGTACCATTTAATAAGAGCCGTTGAGCCCAAGTGTGCAAGTCTGTATAAAATACACTGCTTGGAATTCCTTTAAGAATGACAGTTCCCACTTGGCCAAAGAGGAAAACCTAACACCTGTAACAGTTAAGGAGGCTGAAAGAGATAATTCCTCATAGCAGCATTCCCCAAAATGTTTTCCAGGTGATCTTACTGTGTGTTACACACATTTAAAAAGAAAAGAGCTAAAAACTGGAATAAATGAGGTCAAACTGTGTGTGTGTGATGTGTGTGTGTTTAAACAGTAATATCTCTCAGAGCCATTTGTATGCTGAAGTCTATTGTGTCCCACTAAGAGGGGTGGTGTATATACTATTTCCCAAATTCAGATTGGGCTTGGAATGCTTTACTTCTTAAGTATGGATTCTTTGTGTTCACAGCCATCTCCACAATGCCTTCTATAATACTGCCCTCAGTAAACAAATAATGAAATGTATGGACCAGTCTAGGCTAGAGCATGGGTTCTAAATCTAATCCACTCCTCTTTCTGCCACATTGATATTCTACTTATTCTTCACTTACAAGAATCTTTTCATCTTGTACCAACGAAATGAAATTTGTTAACTAGAAGCAATGACTTGAAGCTACTAAAGGTCAAGCTTAAGGGCCTTCCACTTGCTTGAGGCTTCCAAGTGTGTTACTTATTTTTTTTTTTTTTAAGGAAGCCCCACAACACTGTATAGTCTCCATGTCCTGCAAACCCTGCTGCTACCATTGAGGATGAAAATGGCCCAATGGGTTTTCACCAAATGTACAAGTTGTGATTGAGACCGTCTAACTAAAATTACTAATGGCATGACAGACTAAAATGCACTTTGGACTACTCTGGGGTCACCTCTGAGAGAGAGGTATTTGTCTTCCTGTGACGCTAAAATGTACATCTAAATGAGAACTAAACCTAGATTCCTTCTTTCTGTAATCTTCATAATTACATTAACTTCAACCATTCACTTCTTAGCATTCCTGTTAAGACATTTGTCACATCTACTATTTTTTTAACTTGTTTTATTTTTTATTTTTTTTAATTTACATCCAAATTAGTTAGCATACAGTGCAACAATGATTTCAAGAGTAGATGCCTTAGTGCCCCTTACCTAATTAGCCCATCCACCCTCCCACAACCCCTCCCATAACCCTGTTTGTTCTCCATAGTTATGAGTCTCTTCTGTTTTGTCCCCCTCCCTGTTTTTATATTATTTTTGTTTCCCTCCCCTTATGTTCATCTGTTTTGTCTCTTAAAGTCCTCATATGAGTGAAGTCATATGATTTTTGTCTTTCTCTGACTAATTTCACTTAGCATAATACCTTCCAGTTCCATCCACGTAGTTGCAAATGGCAAGACTGCATTCTTTTTGGTGACTAATACTCCATTGTATATTATATATACCACATCTTCTTTATCCATTCATCCATTGATGGACATTTGGGCTCTTTCCATACTTTGGCTATTGTTGATAGTGCTGCTATAAACATTGGGGTGCATGTGCCCCTTCGAAACAGCACACCTGTATCCCTTGGATAAATACCTAGTAGTGCAATTGCTGGGTCGTAGGGTAGTTCTATTTTTAGTTTTTTGAGGAACTTCCATACTGTTTTCCAGAGTGGCTGCACCAGCTTGCATTCCCAACACCTACTATTTTTTTAAATAAGTACCTTACCTTAGTCTTCCTTCCACTCTCCCCACCTCTCGATATTTTAAGACAATGAATAACCACTCTGAAATCATCACGTTGTAAATATTACCACAGCTCAAATTCCTTCTGACGACCATCTGAAGTTTTGCATCAATTTTTCCCATGAGTGGGGACTGACATATTTAAGCTTGAATCTACAGTACTGTAATTTGGTATTCTACTTCAATTCTTTAAAAGCTTCATTTATATTGATTTTGTCTTTTGGAATTTCCTGTAGGCTGCCTCAGATAAAATAATTTCCAGCCTGATCTTCATCTTGTCTGATCTCTGGTTTGACACTACGCCTTCAAAATCACATCTTATTACTTAATCCAAAGCAAACTCTTTATTAAGAATATTCAATCAGTAACATTAACAGACCGGCCTTGGTAATTCATTTTCACCATGATTGATAAACCAATGTTTAAACTTTGACTATTGATACTCAAAGCTTTGCAAATTTCTTACCGACTATTCATAATTTAACAAGATATGCCAACAACCACACACACAAATCACTATCCAACCACTCTGTGTCTTAAACCAAATCCAGGCTTTACTCTCTCATTTTTTAAGTAAACTTATAGCACAAATTATAAAACTAAGACTGAGTGTAAAAGCCAAACATTTTACCTTCCTGTGTTTCCTTCCCACATCTTCCTGAGTTGGTGACTATGAAAATATGCTAAGCCCAAAATAGCAGTTGTATTCTGCCAGGTTGGCCTCAGTCATTTCCAAGCCAAAGGGGAATTGACAGACACCCCCTTTACAAGTCTGGTGTTTGTAAATATCCAATGAAATGACTTCATTCAGTCAATTATTTCTGGAGAAAGCTGGCAGAATAACGTAGTAATTAAACTGAGGACTGATGGAAACTGTTAAACAGGAGAGTTATTTTGCACAGCAATTCACGTTAATGCTTTTAATGGACTTTCATTTTTAAAAAATGCTTGAAATACTAGGGCAATTAAAAGGAATCGCCTCTTCACTGAGAAACATGTTTAAAATTCCAGTGAAGATAGCATACGGAAAAGAAGGAGAAACTCAGTTTTCCAGTATCATTTTAGAGTCGGTATGATTTAAGTATGAATTGTGAAATCAAAACACAACTGTATTCAGATGTAAGTAGAAAAGGTGTCCTAAAGCCAGAACATCATACACTCAAGCCTCAATTGCCTTTGTGCTAGGTATTCACTTCAGAGTGAATATTCTCTCTGCAGTATGTTTGCCCTGTCCAGTTTCCCTTTGGTTCCTCCAACTGGCCACCAGCATACCTTGATTCATCCAACCAGTCATTCATTTAGGCAACAATATTGAGCCACCACTTGAGGCACTGTTCTAGTTGCTTGTTATGTAGCAAAACTACGTTCCCATATACCTCTCCTAACTGCCCAATGATTGTGTACTTGGAGACAGACAAAAATTTTAATACAAAGTAATAAATTGGAATCCAAAAGCTGATGGAAAGAGCTCTGAATACTTCCCAAAGGAAAATGCAAGCTGTTAAATTAGTTACAGCACTTCATTTTTTAATTAAATTTTTAATTTTAATTCCAGTACAGTTAACTTATAGCATTATATTAGTTTCAGGTGTACAATATAGTGATTCAACCATTCTATATATTACTCAGTGCTCACTATAAGTGTACTCCTTAATCCCCATCACCTATTTCCCCCAATCCCCCCCTCCCCTCTGATAACCATTAATTTGTTCTCTATAGCTAAGGGTGTATTTCTTGGTTTGTCTTTCTTATTTTATTCCTTTGCTCATTTGTTTTGTTTCTTAAATTCCACATAAGTGAAATCATATGGTATTTCTTTCTCTAACTTATTTCGCTTAGCATTATACTCTCTAGCTCCATCCACGTTGTTGAAATGGCAAGATTTCATTCTTTTTTATGGCTGAATGATATTCCATTGTGTGTGTGTGTGTGTGTGTGTGTGTGTGTGTGTGTGTGTGTATACTGGAATCTTCTTATCCATTCATACATTGATGGATACTTGGGCTACTTCCATAATTTGGCTATTGTAAATAATGCTGGCATAAACACAGGGGTGCATGGATCCCTCTGAATTAATGTTTTTGTATTTTTTTGGTAAATATCAAGTAGTATGATTGCTGGGTTGTAGGGTAGTTCAATTTTTAACTTTGGGGAGAATTTCCATACTATTTTCCACAGGGGCTACACCGGCTCACATCCCCCCCAACAGTGCATGAGGGTTCCTTCTTCTCCACATCCTTGCGAACTCTTGTTTCTTATGTTTTTGATTTTAGCCATTCTGACAGGTGTGAGATGATCTCACTGTAGTTTCGATTTGCATTTCTCTGATGAGTGATGTTGAGCATCTTCTCAAGTGTCTGTTGGCCATCTGGATGTTTTCTTTGGAGAAATATCTGTTCATATCTTCTGCCTATTTTTTAATTGGATTTTTTGTGTTGTGGGGGTATTGAGTTTATCAGTTCTGTATATATTTCAAATAATAACCCTTTATCGAATATGTCATTTGCAAATATCTTTTCCCATTCAGTAGGTTGCTTTTCGGTTTTGTTCATTGTTTCCTTCGCTGTGCAGAAGGTTTTTACGTTGATGTAGTCCCAAAAGTTTTTGTTTTTATTTCCGTTGCCTCAGGAGACATATCTAGAAAAATGTTACTACAGCCAATGTCAAAGGGTAGCACTTCGTTTTTAAAAGACTCTAGCACACAAATAACCACCATCTTTACTAGTACCTGATGCCTTAGATGCAAAGTCTAAAAAAAAGGGAAACTTTTAGGTCATCTGTAACAATCTAAAGAATAGACTAAAAACAGGATGGACTAAATGGGTAAGGGACATTAAGGAATCTACTCCTGAAATCATTGTTGCACTGTATGCTAACTAATTTGGATGTAAATTTAAAAAATAATAATAATAAACAAAAGAAAAAAAAAGAATAGACTAAAAGAAGTTGGCAAAAATCAAGACCAACTTAGAGAAACCAAGCCAGAAAACTACAAGGTAGAGTAAACTGGAAGAGTCAGTAACTAAAAAGTTTTTGTTACACTTCAGAAATATTACTCATTTCTCTTTTGTCAGATCTCGTGATATTTAATTTACTAAAGATTCTTCTGTATGAGGAAGCATACTCCTTTGAAACTACAAATAACATGGGGGTGTGGGGTTAAGGATTACCAGTCATTCACATTCTACTTATATGAGCTACATTAGAATTTAATGAAATATTCGGCACAGCTATTTTTTTAAAATTTTTTAATGTTTACTTATTTTTAAGAGAGAGAGAGAGAGACAGAACACGAGCAGTGGAGGGTCAGAAAGAGAGGGAGACACAGAATCCAAAGCAGCCTCAGGCTCCGACCTGCCAGCAAAGAGCCCGGCGTGCGACTCGAACTTACAAACTGCAAGATCATGACCTGAGCCAAAGTCAGACGCTTAACTGATTGAGCCGCCCAGGTGCCCCCTCGGCACAGTTGTTTGTAAACTGAGGAATGCTATAAAATGGCAGGAGAGTTAAGATCATAGATTTTGTAGCCACGGTGCCTGAATTTGAAACCTAGCTCTACTACAAAGCTATGCAAGTTTAAGCAACTAACTTAATCTCGATGTCTCAGTTTTCTCATCTACAAAATGGGAATAACATTTGAAACTATTCCATATGGTTGCTGAAAGATAAAGAACTTAAAACAGTGCTGGGACTCACCCTTTTAACCAAAACAGAGTAACAGGGACTGATTTTATGCTCCCACCTAAAGCTACCAAAAACAAACAAATAGAATATATGAAATAATGATTTTCAAGACACAGTAAGTATATCAGGCAATGAAGGACAGTGATCCCTGAGACATGGGAAACAAATGAAGCAAGTCTGAATGACTGCCCCAATTTATTGCCTTGAGTTCCCAGATCACAGTATAGAAGGAAGGTGAGGGGAGGATCCAGGCAAAGCTTGCAAGACTCCCTAAGTTGAGAAGATGGAATTCAGAGTATGAGGAGAAGAATGGGGCTAGCGTTTGCAAGACAAAGTACCAGAAAGGAGAGAGCTGCAAACAAACAAACAAACAAACAAACAAAACCCTGAAATCATGGGAACCAGCAGAGCATCCCCTCAAGTATTCAGCATGTGCCAGGTGAGGAAACTATGCGAGGTGAGGACAAGAACTGTCCAAAAGCATCAGAGAGCACTCAGTACTCACACAGGACCAGGAATAGTGGCCATTGCCACCAGTCATACTGGACAATCACACAATTCACAGAACATTTGGTAGAGTATTCAGAAGACTTTTACCTCAGGAGCAGGAAATAACTAATCTTGACTAAACATTTCTCTGGTCACATTTAATATATTTTAAAAACAATTCTCAAAAAGATAAAACTATTTCCAAGTAGCGACTGCATCTCAAAACAAAGTGCAAAAATATTTATAGGAAGGGGCACCTGGGTAGCTCAGTCAGTTAAACATCTGACTCTTGCTTTTGGCTCAGGTCATAATCTCACACTCCTGGGATAGAGCCCGATGTCTGGCTCCTCACTGAGGGTGAAGCCTGCTTGAGATTCTCTCTCCCTCCCTCTCTCTCTGCCCCTCCCCACTCATTCTCTCTCTCTCTCTCAAAAAATAAATAAACATTAAAAAAATATATTTATAGGAAAACAAAAATAGCAAGCAAAATTCACAACAAGGTAAAATTCACAATGTCTTGAACCAAATCAAAGATTACCAGGTATGCATAGAAGCAGGAAAACATGAATCAAATGGGGAAAAATTAATCAACTGAAACTGACCCAGAACTAACACAGATGTTAGAATCATCAATGACATTAATTATAATTAGTAATGACATCATGATTATATTCCACATGTTCAAAAAGTTATGGACAGACATTAAAGATATAAAAAAAAAAAAAAAAAAAAGGCCCAAGGTGGACATCTACAGATGAAAGCTACAAAGTCTGTGATGAAAAGACACATCAGACGAGGTTAGTGGAAATTAGACATTAGAGGAGAAAATACTAGTGAATTTGAAGACACAGCAATAGAAATTATACAAAATGAAACAAAAATTTAAAAATGAAAGGAGCATCAGAGAAGTATAGGAAAACATCAAGTGGCTAACAAATTGGGTAATGGAAGCCCCCAAAGAAGAGATTGGGGAGGATGGAAAATATATTTGAAGAAATAATGGCCAGAAAATTTTCAAATTTCATGAAAACTATAAATCTACACATCCAAGAATCTCAAATAACCTCCAGCACAAGAAACATGAAAAAAAGTACACCATGGAACATCATGCTCAAATTGCTCAAAAACAATGATAAAGTAAAAAAAAAAAAAAAAAAAAAAAAAAAAAAAAAAAAAAAAAAAAAAATTAAAAAAAAAAAAAAAAAGGGCGCCTGGGTGGCGCAGTCGGTTAAGCGTCCGACTTCAGCCAGGTCACGATCTCGCGGTCTGTGAGTTCGAGCCCCGCGTCAGGCTCTGGGCTGATGGCTCAGAGCCTGGAGCCTGTTTCCGATTCTGTGTCTCCCTCTCTCTCTGCCCCTCCCCCGTTCATGCTCTGTCTCTCTCTGTCCCAAAAATAAATAAACGTTGAAAAAAAAAAAAATTTAAAAAAAAAAACAAAAAACAATGATAAAGTACAAATCTTAAAGGCAGACAGAATGAAAAGATAAATTATATACAAAGAAACAAAGATAATGATAATAGATTTCGCATCATAAAGAATACGGCCTAGAAGACATGGAGCAGCATCTGTAAAGTATTAAGAGAAAAAAAAGGCAAACTAGAATTTTATACTCAGTAAAATATCTTACAAAGACAAAAGCAAAATAAAGACTTTTTCATTCAGAAGGGAAATTATACCTGATGGAAATAGGTATAATCTGCACAAAGGACTAGAGACTGTAAGAAATTGTTACTATATTAATAAAAACACAGACTTTCTTATTTATATCTTTGAAAAAGGTAACTGTTGGGGCTCAAGGGTGGCTCAGTCGATTGAATGTCAAACTTTTGGTTTCAGCTCAGGTCATGATCTCACAGTTATGAGATCATGCTCCAAGTTGGGCTCTGCACTGAGCTTGGAGCCTGCTTAAGATTCTCTCTCTCTCCCTCTGCACCTCCCCTGCTTACATGCTTGCACATGCACGCATGCTCTCTCAAAAAAAAAAAAAAAAAAGATAAAGATAATTGTTTGAACAAAGATAGCAATAAATTGTGAGGTTTGTACCAGGTAAAATTAAGATGTATAAAAACAGTAACATAAAGGCCAGGAAGGAAGTAAAGATATACAGTAAAACCTTGGATTGTGAGTAACTTGTTCTGTTAGTATTCTGCAAGATGAGCAAACATTTCTAATAAATCTTAACTTGATAAATGAGTGAAATCTTGCAACAGGAGTAGTAAGTGATGCCAAATGTCACATGATCACAACTGAGCCAATGGCTCTTGAAATTCGCTTTGATATACAAGTGCTTTGGATTACAAGCATATTTCTGGAACGAATTATGCTAGCAAGCCAAGGTTTTACTGTACAGTTTTCTTATACTATATGTTAAGTGTTATATTACCTGAATATCAACTGTGATGAATTAAAAATGTACACTATGATGCCAAATGACCACTAAAATAACAAAACAAAGAGTTACAACTAATAAGTTACCATAGGAAATAGAATCTTATAAAAAAAAAATCAATACAAAGACAATAGGGAAAGGGAACAATGTCCTAGACAAAGACAGAGCAAAGACTTGAATGTTTTGGTTTAAGGTTCAGCTTAGAGGCGTAAGACCTAAACATAATAATCACATTAAATGTATCAACACACCAATTAAAAGGCAGAGATTGTTAGATTAGATAGAAAAGCAAGACCCACTAGATGCCACGTAAAATAAAGGTACAAGTAGGTTAATAGTATAAAAAAAATAAGGAAAAAGAGATAAACCAAGCTAATATTAATCAAAGAATGCTAGAGTGGTAAATTAATACCAGACTAAGATTTTAGACTAACATTATCAGACAAAAGAAGGGCAGATTTTATAATAAGTGGGTCAAATAATCAACAAGACATACAATCCTAAATGTTTATGCACCTAATAGCAAAGCTCCAAGGCACATAAAACAAAACTCACAGAAATGCAAAAAGGACAAATCCACAATTCTAGTAGATTTCAATTACCATCTCTCAATAAATAACTGAATAAATAGAAGACCAGTAACGATATAGGAGACATAAAAATTATAGTCAACCAAAATTGACTTGATTGGTGCTGACAACGCTCCATCCAACAAGAGTAAAATACATGTTCATTTCATATGCACACAAAACATTTCCCAAGAGAGACTACATTCTGGGCCATAAACAAGTCTCATTAAGTATAAAAGGATTCAAATTACACAAACTACTTCTCTGACCACAATAGAATTAAAAAAAAAAAAACTTCTACACAGCAAACAGTCACCAAAACTTAAAGGCAATCGATGGAATAGGAGAAGATATTTGCAAATGACGTATCAGATAAAGGATTAGTATCCAAAACCTATAAAGAACTTATCAAACTCAACACCCCCCCCTGCAAAATAATCCAGTGAAGAAATGGGCAAAAGACATGAACAGACACTTTTCCAAAAAAGACACCCAGATGGCTAACATACACACAAAAAGATGCTCAATATCATTCATCATCAAATCAAACCCACAATGAGATACCACCTTACACCTGTCATGATGGCTAAAATTAACAACTCAGACAACAATAGATGGTGGCAAGGATGCAGAGAAAAGGGAACACTTTTGCAATGCTAGTGGGAATGCAAACTGGTACAGCCACTGTGGAGAACAGTACGGAGTTTCCTCAAAAAATTAAAAATAGAGCTACCCTACAACCTAGCAATTTTACTACTAGGTATTTATCCAAAGGACACAAATATGCTGATTCGAAGGGGTAAATGCACACCAATGTTTATGGCAGCAATATCGACAATAGCCAAAATATGGAAAAAGCCCAAATGTCCATCGACTGATAAACAGATAAAGAAGATGTGGTATATATATACAATGGAATATTACTCAGTGATCAAAAAGAATGAAATCTTGCTATTTGCAACAATGTGGATGGAACTAAAATGTATTGTGCTAAATGAAATAAGTCAGAGAAAGATAAATATATGATTTCGCTCATATGCGGAATTTAAGAAACAAAACAGATGAACATAGGGGAAGGGAAGAAAAAATAAGATAAAAACAGAGACAGAGATAATCCATTAGAGACTCTTAAATACAGAGAACAAACTGAGGGTTGCTGGAGGGGTGTTGGGGGAGTGGATGGATTAAATGGGTGATGGGCATTAAGGAAGGTACTTGTTGGGATGAGCATTGGGTGTTATATATAAGTGATGAATCACTAAATCTACTCCTGAAACCATTATTACACTATATGTTAACTAACTTGGATTTAAATTAAAAAAAAACAACAACAGAATAAATAAGAGAGGTCTCTAAAAATCTCCAAATAGTTGAAACTAAACAAAAGAATTCCAAATAATAATAAAATAAATGAGTAACTAAAAGATGAAATCAAAAGAAAAACTAAAAAACATTTTGAATTGAATGAAAAGAAAAACATATCAAAATTCATGAGAATCTGCTAAAGCAATGTGTAGGAGAAAATTTATAGTACTGAACATTTATTTAGAAAAGAAGAAAGGTTTTAAATCAATGATCTCAATTTCTATTTCAGGAAAAGAAGAGCAAACGAAACCCAAAGTAAGCATAAAAAATAAAATAATAAAGATTAGAGAAGAAATCAAAAAAGTAGAAAACTAATAAAGAGAAATTCAAAACCAAAAGCTGGTTAAGAAAAATAGAACTGTGGGGCACCTGATGGGCTCAGTCACTTAAGCATCGACTTCAGCTCAGGTCATAATCTCGTGGTTCATGAGTTCGAGCCCCTCACTGGGCTCTGTGCTGACAGCTCAGAGCCTGGAGTCTGCTTTGATTCTGTGTCTCCCTCTCTCTCTGCCCCTCCCCTGCTTATTCTCTCTCTCTCTCTCTCTCAAAAATAAACATTTTAAAAAATTAAAAAAAATAGAATTGATAAGCCTCTAAGGAAAGTGATCAAAAAAAAAAAAAAAAAAGAGAGACAAGATACAAACTACCAATATTAGGAATTAGAGAAGTGATCACTACCTAGTCATGAAAAGGATAATAGGTATTGGGGGTCCCCACACCACACTTAGTTTTGATAATTAGCACTAGAAAAAGTCAAAGCACTCAGAAAAACTGTTATACTCACAATTACCGTTTATTACAGTGAACAAATACAGATTAACATCAGTAAAGGCAAAATGCACCTAGTGAAGAGTCCAGAAGAAATCAGGTATAAATTTCCAGTGTCCTCTCCCTGTGTAGTTGTAAGGACCGCACTTAACTCTCCCAGCAACTACCTATGACAACACATACAAAGTACTGCCAACTAGGGAACCTCATCTAAAACTTGTTGTCTAGGGTTCTTATTGCATCAGTCATGCAGGCATGGAACACCCACATGACTGACCTTAGCTACCCAGTCTCCAGTCGTTCCAGAGATCAAACTGATAAAGCATGGGCTAGGAATTCGGGTAAACAAAAACAGGCCATTCACCATAAATCATATTGTTAGCAAAAGCCACATGATGAGCACAAAGGCCCTAGGTATTTAAAGACAATTTTATCACACAGGATATTCCAAGGGTTTAGAGGTTTTCTCCAAGGAGCCAGTCAATGGCCAGTCCTCTGTTTGGAATGTGCAGGGTTTGAGCATCACAAACCCTCTAAATGAACTCTTTACTGCACAATAAGAAAATATTATGAACAATTTTATGCCAATACAGTCAATAACATAAAAGAAACAAATATCTTGAAAGAAAAACTATGAAAAGTCACTCAAGAATAAATAATCTGAACAGCCCCTACATCAATCAAAGAAATTCAATTTGTGCTTACCTCACACGTGGAAATTTCAGATGGCTTCACTGGTAAATTCTACAAAGTAGAATTTATATCAAAGTAATGTAAGTCTTCCAGAAAATTAAAAAGAAAAAGTATTTCTCATTTGGTAAGACCAGCATTAACCTGATCTCTAAACAAGGCAGATACCACACAAAACAATTATACACTAGTATCCTTCATGAACATATGCAAAACTTCTAAACAAAATTTTAGCCAATCAAGTCCAAAAATATACAAACAGCATAATATATTATGTCCAAGTAAAGTTTATCCCAGGATGCAACAGGCCTGTGTAACACAGGCCAATCAATGCAACTCACCATACTAACAATCTAAAAACGAAAAATCCTATTATCACTTCAACAGACCCAGAAAAAGCATGCAAGAAAAACCATTACTGAATTCTGATAAAAGGCTTCAGCAAACTAGGACTAGAAAGGAATTTCATCAGCATGATAAAAGGCATCTAGCAAAAAACCTAAAGGTAACACAATATTTAGTGAAAAACTTTATGCTTTTCCCCTAAGATCAGAAACAAAACAGGGTATCCGATCTCATTTCTTCTATCCAACATTATACTGATGGGTCTTGGCCAGTGCAATATGACAAGAAAATAAATAAATGGCATGCAGATTGGAAAGAAAGAAATAAAATTGTGATTTGCAGACATGACCATCCATGTAGAAAATCCAAAGAAATCTACCTTAAAAAATGCTGCTGTAACTAATAAGTGTGTTTCTCATGATTGATCAACAAACAAATCAACTTTATTTCTATATAGGAGACACACACGCACACAAAATTGAATATCGATTTAAAAGTGCTATTTACAAAGGAGCATGCTATTAGCTACTTGGGGATAAATTTGACAGAAGATGTGCAAGACCCATTTACTGAGAACTGCAGAATACTGTTGAAATACTATTTTAAGGCTTTATTAAAAAATAAAAGGGCATATTGATTCTTCTCAACCTAATTTTAGTTTTTTATTTACTAATCAATGAGTCCATGGGTGCAACTAAGCAATAAGTAATAAATGGGGTTAATGTTATTCACCATCACAGAAATTCATACTAGAAAGGAATCTCAGAATACAGGATATGTGGGGATGTTTAATCTCAATACTTAACTTGGAAAGGGTTAGTCTTTCAGCATTTATCTGAAGGCTCAGTAGGCATCAAACATTCTGTAACACACTTGGTGAATAGAAGATGCATCCTCTGATCTTATGGAGCTGTTACCTAACAGAGGGAAATAGAAAATAAACAAGTAAACAAACAAATGCAAATTACTTAAGTCGTAATTAGTGCTATTAAAGTAATAAAGACCACAGGAATAGGAAAGTCACTGAAAGTCTAAGTGGACATTCAAGTCAAAACCTGAAGCAGGAAGAATCAGCCAGACAAGGGAAAGATTATTATGGCCAAATAGAACAGCCTTTGGGAAGGCCCTGGGTAGGACAGTAGGGGTTTGGGGAGAGCCTGGCATACTCCAAACCTCTAAAGAAAGTCAATTTGGCGGGAGTATAGGGACTGTGGAGTAAAGGGAAAGATAAGCCTAATGGTCACTTAGGAGAGGTAGACAGGTGTCAGATTGTGCAGGTGTATGTAAGAACTGGTATTTTATTCAAAGCGCAACAAGAAGCCATTTTATAGTTTTAACCAGGCACACACAGTAGATTTTCATTTTTTAAAATATCATCTCTAGTTGCTCTGCTAGAGAATCAATTGGAGGGAATATAGTGGTCTAGGTTATCACAGATGGCTTCCTCTGGCCATAAACAGATAAAACCGGTGAGTAACATATAACATGTTTTTATTTAAAAATATATATATATGTGTGTGTGTGTATATACATGTACATATATGTATACATATATATACATACACATACACGTGTATGTATACATATATACACATATATACATATACATATACATATACGTATATGTATATATATCCTAGAACTTAAAAGAAAGAAAAAAAGATGTAGAAAGCAAACCCCAGAGGGACTACCCGAGTATAAGTGCTGGGTGTTGGGATTCCTATACACATTTGAAGGCAAGATCACTGAAATAAGGGTTCAGAGCCTGGAAAGGATGATCCATGTGAAAACAAAGGATTAAAAAAACTCAGCCTACTGCTCTACAAAAGCAGTAGGAAGCCTGCTGTTAACTATATATGTAGTTACTATACAGAAGAAATATATACATGTATATTTTAAGGGCACCTACAAAAAACTGATACCTGACCCCTGGATCATACACAGGGGAAAAGATCCAAATTTACATCACAAGTTGAAAAAATTACTTTAAATTTGACTTAAAGCAACTGAAAGTCCTAGCACCCAGCAAAATCAATCTGCAAAAACAGTCTCTCAATCCAAGATACAGAGGACTTTCATAAAACAAAAAACTTCTTTGAGGCTAAGCTCCCAATTTACATAACATTTGAAGAAAACAGTCACCATGAGGGAAAGCCAAGAGAAATAACAAACAAGAGTTAGAACCTTGTAAACTGGAAACTGTAATTTTACAGAGATGTTATTTTTTACTATAATCTCACTCTCATTTTGGTTCTTATTCAGGGCTGACACAAACCTCTTGAAGTGCCATAATTTCCATCTCTATTAACGTTATTGAGAATTCTGGAAATTCACCCTCAGCTAAAAAAAAAAAAAAAAAAAAAAAAAAAAAGTTTATATATAAAAGCTAACAGGGGCCTACAAGGTGCTTTGTTTTTATTAGATGAAACTACATGGCTGATGCTTGTAAATGGGAAACTGAATTAATAACCATTGCTACTGATCCCCACCTGCTAGAAAATCTGTACCTTTCGGGGCGCCTGGGTGGCGCAGTCGGTTAAGCGTCCGACTTCAGCCAGGTCACGATCTCGCGGTCCGGGAGTTCGAGCCCCGCGTCAGGCTCTGGGCTGATGGCTCGGAGCCTGGAGCCTGTTTCCGATTCTGTGTCTCCCTCTCTCTCTGCCCCTCCCCCGTTCATGCTCTGTCTCTCTCTGTCCCAAAAATAAATAAACGTTGAAAATCTGTACCTTTCAAGTATGTAGTCTATGTTCCAAAACTTGATGATCTTTCTCGCCAATCCTTTTGAATGACACTTTAATTTTTAAATGTGAAGAAAAATGAGTTCACATTTAAAATGAAGGGTTTGTGCACTCTTAAATTTCAGAAATCATTTTTAAGTTTAAAAGTTCAAAGGTTACGAGAGGAATTCCAAATATCCTTCACTTTCTAACTATACCTATCTAAACCTGAAATACCGACTCCAACTCTTTTCTTGGTACGGTATTTTATTTTGTCTACTTCATTTGAATTTGCTTAAAAATATTGGCACACTAAAACCAAAATCACACTCGGGATTTTGCAATATAAGCCAAAATAATGCTTTTTAAAAAAAAAAAAAAACGCATTTTTAGTGATGAGAAACATGAAAAATGTAATAACTGATCCCTTTTAAATCGTCCCATTTCTATGTATTCTGACAATGCTTGCATCTTGGCGTTTGAAATCTTGCTTAAAATGAGAAACCAGAAGCCCAGAGAAGTGCTCAGGATAGAACCAGAACACTGAAATCAGGACTCCAAGCGAAAAAGGCCTAGTATTTCTCCATACCCCAGCGCCGATACTGTTTTACCATGGTCTCCTCTGAACTTAAAACTGATAAGGAACCATTTTTAAGGGGAAAGACTTAAGCATTCCTTAGATAGGCTACAGGTCTTCGAGAACCATTCACAACACATGGAAACAGCCCACAATCAATAGTTAATTGGGAGACAGCTACGCAGAGAAACCCCGCTGAACATGTCTGCTCCCTCCCCATTGTTATGTCCCGGCCCTATAAATGTTTCTTCACAGTTAGAAGCCTAAATCCGAACATTCTCTGGGGTCAGTTCGCAGGACAATTCCGGCACAGTTTTGAAAAGACCCCCCGGAACCCCGACTCGTACCCGGCCAGACCTAGCGGGTAAGGGGTACCGCCCCCGTGACTTCCCCGAGAACCCCGGAGGCAGGTGCGTCCGCCCTTTTCCGCCGCCGACTTGTAGCCACTTCCTAACTGCCTGTTTATCTCCACCCTCATCCGCGTCGCCAGTCCCTCCCTTATCTCTTGAAGCGATTAACCCAGCGAGAGCAGGAGACAGGGAGAGAGAGCAGACTCGGCTCGGAAGACAGGAATGTCGGAGCGGCCGAGCTTTCCCTAGGCCGGCTGTCCGGCACCGCCGGAGGCAGCTCCAAGGGAGCAGGACCCCGCAGCAAGCGACGGGGGCCTTGTAGCCAGAGCTCGACGCGCTGATTGGTCGGCCGGCCGCGGCCGGGAAGAACCCGGATGTGACTGGGTCGTCGTGTTGGCAGTCGGGGCTCTGAGGTGTGGGCGTTCTGGGGGCGCTGGCAGCCGAGGCGGATGGCGCGGGGTTGGGCCGGCTTCTCTGAGGAGGAGCTGAGGCGACTGAAGCAAACTAAAGGTAACGGGACATGCCTGCAGAGGTTTCATCCTTGGGTCTCTAGAGGGGAAGGGGCGGGGCTGCAGCTTTTGAGGGGGTAAGGGGCGGGAAAGAGGGTAATGTGTTGGTGTTTGGGGAAGGAGCTCTAACGGGAGGAGGGGATTGAGGGGTTCCAGAGGTGGGAGCCACAGCGGGAGGGGCGGGTCCAGGGGACTGGGATCTTGCAGGTAAGAAAGTTCAGGAATCCGCTTCAGGAATTTGACTTTTCCCGTGAAAGGGACGGGACTTGGGAGAGGAAGTGAGCCTACAGCCTCGGCGTCTCTTGTGGGAAGATTGCTGCCTTAAGTCCACGGCTGGAGGGTTGGGGTTGGGGTGAGAGAAGGGGGAGGGGCACACACCAGATTCGAATTGTGATGAATGTATGTATGTAAGTTGACAATGGTTGGGAACAAGGGAGTACAGGGATCTGAATAAACGCAAAACGACGATGCTTTTCTTAATACATCTGGAGTCTTGCATTCACTTCTGGTTGCCAGATGACTTTTGAAATTGTAACTCTTGAGAGTCAGAAAACCAAGACTTTTTGAAAGGTTAGATGTGAAATTATACCTGTTGACTGTTGTAAGCTACAATGTGCCTCCCCCGCTGGCTTTGTAGGGTAGTTATTGGACGGACTTGTACTATTTTGTTTTCTCTTAATGAAGGAATTAAGTTTACTGTTATTTGGTGAGAAACCCTTGGTGATATAAACTATGAATGTAATGTCATGAAGTTCTATACGGTGATCCTGGTATTGCACACTCCTTCTGTGAGTTTACATCCCTCTTAGTACCATAATTTATATACTTTGGAAGAAAATTCAGTAAGCCCTGGCATGGTTTTTGTTAGAGTTTGTGATCAAATTGGATGTTGTTCAGGTAAGTCTGCATCTTTAGCATAGATGTAAAAATAAGGCTAACAAGTGGAAAAGGAAGTAAAGTAGGAATACAGGACCAATGTAGATTATACAGATGGAGGAAGTTTTGACTGGTCCAGAGGCCTTTAAAAACTATATCATAAAAGTTATACTGCGGTGTGTAATTAACTATCAAACTTAATCTCAGTTTTTTGCTCTATGTTTTGAACATCCATTCCTATATTCGTATGTACAGAGTACAAGTATTCCTGTTTCAGGTCTGACCCAAAGTTAGAGGTATCAGCTTCTGTATTTTACATACTAAAGCTACATACATGCTACATACATAGTACATACTATGTAAGTACATCTACATACTAAGATGAACAAGGCATCATCCTTGTATTCAGAGAACTGATAGTCTACTGAGGAGACAAGCTGTAATATAATGTGATAATAGATAGTTTACAAGAGCTTGTTAACAGAGCTAGCAGGAACTTGACTCTGCTGGGGGTTGGGCAGAACTTGAGAACATTTCACAGACATTATGTGTTAGTAGAGGTGAGTTTGCCAAGGGAAAGAAGACTTAATATAGACTAAATTGTAACAATAGATTCATTATGTGGAAGTACATTTCTAAATATCTTTACAATTTGGGAGAGAGAGGGGCTGGAAAGACCTTAGCTTCAAGGCCTATAATTTCGTAGTGAGATGTTGAAGCATAGACACCAACCCCTAGTCTATGACCACCATGAGTAAGAGAACACATGTTAGCATCTTTGTACTCTCATAACCAGACACAGTGATTGGCATATAGATCTCCTAGCTCTGCCTCTAAATCTTTTTTGCCTTGGATTTCTCATGTGTGAAAGTAGAGGAGTTGGATTTTTCATTTTTAAGACTCCTTCCAGCTGTTCTCCAACCTTAAAAATAGAATTAATCCATGAAGGTAGAGTTGGTTGCCAGCAAAAATAAGGATGACCGTACTCTAGAGAAACCCCATGTGCACATTGGGAAAAATCAAGAATGTTCTTTGCATTCTTATTTATAATACTGAAAAGCTGGGAACAAACCAAGTGTTCATTAATAAAAGTGGATAAATAGGGGTGCCTGGGTGGCCCAGTTGGTTAAGTGTCCAACTTTGGCTCAGGTCATGATCTCACGGTTTGTGAGTTCAAGCTCCTGTGGGGCTCTGTGCTGACAGCTCGGAGCCTGGAGACTACTTGTGATTCTGTGTCTCCCTCTCTCTCTGCTCCTCCCCTGTTCATGCTCTCTTTCTCTCAAAAATAAATACACGTTAAAAAAATTTTTTTTTAAGTGGATAAATTGTGATACAGCCATTCAGTGGGCCAGTATAGAGCTAGTGGGAATATATGAACTATACCCACATACATTAACATGTATAAATTTCATAAATATAATGTGTGAAAAGAACAAGTTACAAAAATACATACAATGTGATATCATTTGTAGAAGGTCAAAATCGTACAAAGCAGGTATATTCTTCTGGGAATATAGGAAATCAAAATACCCAGTACTAGAAAGGGGGAATATGATCAGAAAGGGGCAAATACGTAGGAAATTTTAAAAGTATTGGTAATAATGAAATCAAGTTGAGACAAGTTATGCTACAGTTAACAAATAGCCCTAAGATATCAATTATTTAAAATAATAAAGATTTATTTTTCTTTATAGCTTCATGTCTAACATAGACTGGCAGGTGACTCTTCCACATAGTCACTCGTCATTGTGTTTTCATGTTGTCATATGGGAGTGCACCATGGCATGAGGAGAAAAAAGTTGAGACTCGAGCATTGGCAATTAAATGCTTCCATCAGTCAATGATAGATGTCATTCATACTTACATTTCATTTAATAAAAGCAAGTAATATGATTTGGAGGGCAATAAATACAATTATCTTGAGTGTTCCAAAAGAGGATAACATGCCTATCTTTAAATAGCAGTTGTGTCTACTTTAGCCATGTTTTATTTTTTTTAATGTGACTGTTTTTTTTAATAATCCATACAGGTTGGATGTGTGTCTGTAGCAAATACATGCATTTGATGTGTGATTTATAATAAAAAATAAATTTATTTCATAATAAAAAAATTGGAAATAGAAAAACAGTGCAACTACAATGCTGTCAATGTCTAAAGAAAATATTCATGAGTTCTTTATTTATTCTTGATACTAGTTCTTTTCCAGGTATATTATGAATATGTTCTCCGATAAATATCTTCTCCCAGCTTGTAACTTGTCTTTTAACTTTAATCTTATGATGAACAAAGTATTTAATTTTAATATGGTCAAATTTGTACACATGTTCTGTGTCTTCACTTAGTACCCTACCATGAGGTAGTAGTACCCTTCCATAAGATGTTAGTCCTTATATTCAATTAAGCATTTTTAAGAATCATTTTTGTTATAAGCTATATAGATTCAAAACACTGTATAAATCAATGTGTTTCTAATAAGAGTTTTAAAATGTTGATTTGACATTTGAATCCTTAATCCATTTGGAGAATGTTTTGTTTGTTTTTATATGGTGTGAAGTATGGATCTGATTTTACCTTTTCCATATAGCTGGGTTTTTTTTTTTCAAGTCGATTTATTGAATGATTCCACCTTTTGCTGTTGATAGGCCATGCTATCTTAGTCATATACCAGTGCTTCATACACGTATGAACCTGTTTCTGGGTTCTTTTGTTCTATTCCATTGGTCAGTTTGTCTATTATGCACCAATACCACACTATTTTAAAGCTTTATAATATTCCTATGGTCTCTATTCTGTTCCATTGGTCTATTTGTCTATTCTTTCACTAATGCCCACGGTCTTGATTACTGTAGTTTTATAGCCAAGTAATGCCAGTTCTCCAGTTTTGTTCTTTAATATTGTGTTAGCTATTCTGAGTCTTTGGCCTCTCCATATAAACTTTAGGATCATTGTGTCAGTATTTGCAAAATAAGACAGGATTGAATCTTCTTTTCATGAATATAGAATATCTCCCCATTTATTTCTTTGATTTCATTATCAGAGTTTGTGGTTTTCTTCACAGATCTGGTACTTTCTTTTCTTAGATTCATTCCTAAGTATTACTTTTTTTTTTTTTTTTTTTTTTTTAGTGCTAATGCAAATAGTATCATGTTTTTAATTTTAAACTCCACTTGTTCTGGGGTGCCTGGGTGGCTCAGTCGGTTAAGCGGCCGACTTCGGCTCAGGTCATGATCTCACGGTCCGTGAGTTCGAGCCCCGCGTCGGGCTCGGGGCTGACAGCTCAGAGCCTGGAGCCTGTTTCAGATTCTGTGTCTCCCTCTCTCTCTGACCCTCCCCCGTTCATTCTCTGTCTCTGTCTCAAAAATAAATAAACGTTAAAAAAAAAAAATTACAAAAAAAATAAACTCCACTTGTTCATTACTGGTACATAGGAAAACAGTTGACTTTTGTATATTAATCTTGAATTCTGCAACCTTGCTATAATGGCTTATTAGTTCCAGGAGTTTTTCTATTTATTGTTTCAGGCCTGATTTGTTTACTGTTTTGTTTATTATTTTATTGTAGCATTTTTAATCTCCTGTGCAGTTTCTGTGAAAAGCAAAAGAATAATTCAACTAGTGAGTGTAACCAGGAAGTAAGCTCAATGGCATTTTCTTATGGTGTACATAAAGATCAGTAGTCAAGAATAAGTTCCTGTCTCAAGATAGAGGAGGTTACTTTGTGTTCCTGGCTAAAGTCAACAGTAATAACATTTTACTTGCGATGGCACATCTATGTTTTAAAATATTTTACCTGTCTCATTTAATCCTTACAGTAACTTCATGAGTTAAGTAGAGCAGGTGAATTTTCAACCCATTTGACAGTTGGAAAAACTGGGTTATGGAATAATTAATTGACTTGTCTACGATTATTGAGCTGAACAAAAGCTGTGCCAGAACTGTGACTCCAGAGCTTTTAATTCTCCTTTGGGAGATTTAAATAATAGGCTTGTGTTGCTTCATGGATCAATATGCAGAATTTTTAAAGCCCTATTTGAGTTAATTAATAAGAACTTACACAATTTCACTTCCCAGGCATTTTATAAACAATACCATTTACAGTTCTTATTAAATATAATATGAATGTGAGTCAAATTCTCCAGTACTCTGCCTTACAAGGTTAACACTGGTTGGACAAACCAAGAAGTATAATAGGGGTATTATTTATTTTATAGTGCTTTTGTAAAAAAAAAAATTCTCCCTGTTTTCTCTTCCTCTATTGGTTTGTTCAGGCTGCTGTTAAAATTAGCTTGCATACATTGACTCATGGCTAGCTAACTTTGGGGAAGACAACCTTGCACTGCTCTGGAAGATGAAAGCTAACATTTGAGGGTTAACTAGCATTCTTAGAAATAAGAGACTTCATTCAGTTATACTTTATGTATAATATCTACCTATGTATCAAACTGGTTAAGATCTGTTATTTAAGAAGAGTGCAGCCCATTTGTAACCGCAACCACCATTTTATTTCAGGAGAGCAAATAGAATCATAAGTCAAATTTAAGACCTATTAGAGAATTCATTTGTCTACTTTGCTTGGTCAGATTAGTTAATTGCTTAGTCAGTTATCAATTCAAGTTGAAAAAGAAACCTTGCTTTTTATTCTGAGGCTTAACTCAACAGACAAATGGACTTCTTTTAAGCTCAATTTTGAGTTGGGATAATTTTTGTTAAATATTAAGAGTATGATTATAGAAGAACTGTCAAAAATACTACAGGAAGATGGCTGTTTTTCCCTGGGTTTTTATGGTAGAGAAGGGGGAGAAACCCTGTGGAATTATTATTAATGTTAATGCTTTATTTTCTTAGAGAAATTCTAATTATTTGTTGCTCACACAAAGGAATTCTCCTCTTTTTCACATAGATCCATTTGAACCACAGCGGCGTCTCCCTGTGAAGAAAAGTCGACAACAACTTCAGCGAGAAAAAGCCCTTCAAGAGCAAAGCCAAAAACTTGGACTTCAAGATGGATCAAGCTCAGTACCTCCAGAGCAGCTGCTTTCTGCACCCAAACCAAGATTTAATACTCAAAAACCACACTCTTCTTCCCCTGTTCCTCCTAATCCTCTTACACTCACTTCTCCTGTTGGTGATGGAAAACCACAGGGGATTGAAGGTCAACCAAGGGAACTGGGACTTGAGAATTCCCATGATAGTCACAAAAACACTGAGGTCCTACCTCCAAAGCCAGATTGCAAAATGGAAAAAAAGAAAGTGGAATTGTTAGTAAGTCTATATATCCCTGAGATTTTTTTCCATTTTACCTTTTTTTTTTCCCCTCCACTGGGCTTTGAAGAAATACAGTTTTAACGTTTTCTCTTTCATATTCTAACCTAGAAACATCATGAATAAACTATTGAAGAATAGCTACCACCTAAATATGTTGTAAGCCAGTCAGTGTTGGGCATTTTATATGTTTTATGCCATGTAGTCTTCATAGCAGCCTTATAATACACGTTCATTATTTTCACTTGACAGATGAGATTTCTTGGACTCAGAAAAGATGCTTTATTCCCAAAGCAAATACATAGCTTAATAAATGGCGGAGTTGAGGTTCACATACAAATCTTTCTGGATCCAAAGTGTCTGCCCTTGACCCTCACTAGAAGCAGTTCTTACATGCATAGTGCTCCCCCTCATCCCAGATCGAACCCCTTCTTCAGCTTCACTCCATCTCCACTGGCCTGGAAAAGGTTGTTTATGAAAAGATAGGAAGGGATGGTCAAAGAAGAGTGTGTAGGAAATTGAGAGGACTGATAAAACAATTCAGCTACATCATTAGATTTCTTTTTATTCTTTATTTAATGTGTTTATATTAGAAACCACCTCCAGAATTTAGTTTAGAAACAGTTTTGTGGAAATTGCTGTTCTATGTATGACTTACGAATTCTTCTCAGAATTTTTATCCTATACCTTTTGTTTTGATATCCACTCGTATTTGTTTCCTCCTGATTTATCAGGTTGCCATTTGTTTCTGTTTTCCATTTTCTGAGTCTTTCTATTTCGATGTAACTTACGATTTCTCTGATCCAGGTTCTGTACTATAAGTTTAAAGTGTTTCCTGGCCCACCAGGGGTTTACAACCGAGAAATCATTTTTACAGGAGATCTAAAGCCATGTAAATTATGAGAGCAACATTGAACAAGTGCATTTTTTAAAAAAGTTTTTAATGTTTATTTATTTTTTGAGAGAGAGAGATAGTGTGAGCAGGGGAGAGGCAGAGACAGAGGGAGACACAGAATCCAAAGCAGGCTCAGGCTCTGAGCTGTCAGCACAGAGCCCGACTTGGGGCTCGAAACCACAAGCTGTGAGATCATGACCTGAGCCTAAGTCAGACGCTTAACTGACTGAGCCACCCAGGCGCCCCAAACAAGTGCATGTATTTAAATGTCTTTAAGTGTAGTTTACCAGCAAAGGCCTGAGATAAGTAGGGGAGGGTGGGTTTAAATTGAGTTGGATAATTTAGATTGAACGTTGTTGGGAAAATAATTTTTTTTTTAGATGCTTGGGAAAATTTTCATAGACATGTAATCTCAGGAACTGTCATTGAAAAGGAGAAATTGGAGGTTGCAAGAAGGGGAAAGGAAAGCTGTATCCTAGAGAATGCTCAGAGATGACATCTCCCTTCTCTGGAAGAGGCAAGAGCTAAGCCAGAGAGTAGTAGAGAATTAGGGAAATGAAGAAGGATGTGGAAGCTGAGAATTCCTACCTAGCGAGTTCCCCCATGCAGTAGAATATCACCCAGGCCTCTGGAGGGGAGTTGCCCTTACCAAAACAATGGTTAGAGAAAACGCACATGTCAGGATTGCAGCCCATTTGGGGGAGGGTGCTGGCTGGGCTGGACTACTGCAGTAGTCAAAATGAGAGAGGACCAGTGCCTGTACCAAGATGGAGACTCTAGGAAGGGAAAGAAAATGATAAATGTGGAAGTGGTTAGTAGGTCTGGAAATAGAGATTTTTGACACAGTGGCCATAAGAAATGACAATAATAGGAATAAATAGCTTTGTCGTTACTTTGAGTTGACATCAAGTTCTTAAATTTCTGGGAAATTTTAATATACTTCTTTCAGAATTGGACAGATTGGAGTCCAGTATTCAAGTCTTAGCTCATAGTGTTTCACTCTGTTTAAAAATGTCTCAGAATGGAAAGAAGTGAGCAAATTGAAAAAAAAAAAAATGAAATAAACATTGGTTATTGTCTTAAGGGTGTTAAATGGTAGAGACTTTCATTATAGAAAACTAATAAAAGATATGACATTAGCTACATGCCAATTAATTTTCTCCGTTTTGCATATAATACATAATTAACTTACACAACTTTCTTTGTACTCCTAATAAATGCCACAGTACTCTGGCTTCCAGTTTGTGGCTTCCTAGATTATATACATATAATGGATTTCAAAGGGCCAATTTATGTAAGACTTCTTGACTTCAAATGATAATCTTTGTTCCTATTAGAACAAAATAATGGGTTGCAGATGGGTTCCTTTTAAGAGGGCTTTTGAAGGAAAATATACATAATGTGGTTGATTAAATTTTATACATAGAGGCCTGAGACTGGTAAGGTGTGGCATGGGGTTTCAGAAACTCATTTTTATACTCTGCTCCCTAGGCAAGAAAAATCTCGTTGGGAAGTCCTCCAAGAAGAACAACGGCTTATGGAAGAGAAAAATAAACGTAAGAAAGCTCTTTTGGCTAAAGCTATTGCAGAAAGGTGAGGCATCTGAACTAGGAGAGGTTGTTTGTAACCTGCAGTCAGTTCTGTCATGTTTTATGTTTATTTTCCCTTGTCTGTTCTGATAAGTTGATATTTTCTCTACAACATTCTTTTAAAAAATTTTTTTTAAAGTGGGTTCTACGCCCAGTGTGGTACTTGAGCTCACAACCCGGAGGTCGGGAGTCACATGCTCTACCGACTGAGCCAGCCAGGTGCCCCTCTACAGCATTACTTTTAAGGCTCACTAAAATAATTCTCCTTTATAAATGATACAGAAATTCCAGTGTTAATTCATTAAGGAGGACTTTGTAAGCATAGATTATACCAAATTTATTTGGTATAAATAAATTACATTCTAAGGGAGCAGTGAATAGCCATCAGTGTAAGTGCATTAGCAACAAATGCAGGTTTTAATTTTGACGTAGTGAGGCCTTAATCCTGTGACATGTAGAAGAATAAGACTATTCCACATAAATGACTTCCACTCCAGAAGTTTTAATTGTGTTTTCTGTGGACATTTTTCTTAAAGAATTTACCCTGCCCCCACTGATACACGGTATAATTTAACCTTTCATCGATGACTCGGGGTCACCATTGTGAGTACTCTGCCATACCGTGTGCGATTTGATTTTTCTGTCCCTCCTGGCGTCAGTTTGTCAGCAGTTCCTTTTCCTTCACTGCATCATGATGGCCTCCAGCAGCAATGTTCCCGTTTGAGCCGCTTTCCACCCCTCACCCACTCTTTCTGCCCTTTTAGTTTGTGCTTTCCAGTGTGCTATCGCCTTAGGAACCCACCCAAACTTAGTCAGTGAAGCAATGATTGAGAATAGTGAGAATTAAATGCAAGCAAGTTTTCTTGGCATTTTCTTCTTAGATCTCCAGAAAAGCCTGGCAAAACTATTATGTATTGAAACTGCCGTGTGTATCGGGGAGGGGAAGGGACAAGGATAGAGAGAAAGGCAGGTAGGTAGAAGAGTAATGGAGAATTTTATCTGTCAAAAGGATATATGTATTTGAAAATGATTTCTCCCCCCTCCAGCTGGTCCCACTTGATTTGCATGAAACAGGAAATGTGCAACTTACTGAACTTAGGTTTCAAGAAAAAACCATGATTATTCAAAGTGAAAAGTGATTTTTGAAAATCACTTCAGTAGTCTTCAGTTTAGAAGTGGTTGGAGAGGCTGTTCACTAGGGATTTTACAAAAGGATTTATAGGCTCAGCACTTGTTCTTGATGTGCTTTTGGTTTAAGACGAAATAGTGATACAGGCTGAAATGTGAGAAAACACAACATGGTTAGATTAGTGATAAATGCACCAGTGAAGTCCTTGAAGTAAAAGAATCATACTGTTAATTCTGTGGGCAGAAAACAAGGGGAAATGCATAATGGAGTAAAAATCAGGAGAATATAAGTTGCAAGATAGTGGTTTTCTGTGGGAGTTTTATTCTCCTGTGAGAATGGGTGTGAAATTCTGAAGTGAGTGAAATCAGATTAAAGGCTTTTGTATCTGTGTATTCTGTTCTTCAGTGTGTACTGTGTTTGGGGTGCTGAGAGGACTGAGGTTAGATGTGCTTTTAAGCTGTAGTCTTGCCTAAAACACAGGAATCAAAGCAATAAAAGTTTGGGGGAATGAGTCCTAAGAAGGTTCAGACCGAATAGACATGAAGAAATGGTGTTTAACGTAAGGGTCCATTCTTTCTGTCCACTAAGTGTTGGACAAATGAAAGTGGCCTGAGCAAGAATTTAAGGCTAGAAATTTGGAAAGTTTTTTTAGATGTTCTGTGTAAAGAGAATATAGATAACGTTCTTTTAGTGCTTATTCTCATCCTCGTGGAATGAATATAGACCTATAAGTGAACTATTGGTATTTTGAAAAATCTTACTCTTTCCTTTGTGTATGAAAATGTATGATAATGTTATATGTTAATCCATTTGGAGAATGTTTTGTTTGTTTTTATATGGTGTGAAGTATGGATCTGATATATACCTGATTTTACCTTTTCCATATAGAACAGAGTTTGTGGTTTTCTTCACAGATCTTGTAGTTTCTTTCCTTAGATTCATTCCTAAGTATTACTTTTTTTTTTTTTTTTTAGTACTAATGCAAATAGTATCATGTTTTTTTTTTTTAAATTTTTTTTTTTTTTCAACGTTTATTCATTTTTGGGACAGAGAGAGACAGAGCACGAACGGGGGAGGGGCAGAGAGAGAGGGAGACACAGAATCGGAAACAGGCTCCAGGCTCCGAGCCATCAGCCCAGAGCCCGACGTGGGGCTCGAACTCACGGACCGCGAGATCGTGACCTGGCTGAAGTCGGACGCTTAACCGACTGCGCCACCCAGGCGCCCCAATAGTATCATGTTTTTAATTTTAAACTCCACTTGTTCATTACTGGTACATAGGAAAACAGAAAGCTTAGAATAAGGGAAAATAGCACAAATGCAGTCTTAGAGATATACCAAAATTTTACCAGTGTTTATTATATTTCGATTTGTGTTTTTTTTCTGATTTTTAAAAATTATACATTATAATCCTATCGTATATATAGTATCATATATATAGTTGGTTGCTTTTTTCACTTCTCTTGCGTATGGATATGTGATTTTAAAATGTTTTTATTTTTCTAGATCTAAAAGAACTCAAGCAGAGACCCTGAAACTAAAGCGGATCCAAAAGGAGTTACAGGCTTTAGATGACATGGTGTCAGCTGACATTGGGATCCTCAGGAACCGGATTGATCAAGCCAGCCTTGAGTATTCATACGCTCGGTGAGTTGAGAGAACTCTGAATCAGGAGTGAAATTTCAGAAGTATTTACTGCTGGCTGGGCCAAGGGCTTTCATGTGTGTCATCACTTAAGCCTCCTAACGGTCCCATCAGGCCATCAGGTGCTCTGTTTATTCCTGTTTTGTACTAAATCCAGTGCCTCTTCCTTCACTCTGGCCTACTCTTGTTCTTATTCCTGTTAGCTCATTTCTTGCATTATTTATTTACATTTTAGTCTTTTTTGCTAAACCATCAATCATCTGTATAATGCTTGGGACTCTAAGAGTCTTAATGACTTGCCCCCAAATTCTGCTATTTTAACACCAAGTCTGTACTCTTTCTGTTAAGAAATTTTGATGATCTGAGATGGTCCTTAGAGATGAGCCTAGTTCTCATGTCAATTTTCACCAAAGAAAGAAGATCCAGCTTTTTTTTTAAAAAAGGCTACAAGTATTTTAAAGAAAATACCACTCTGTCTTGAAAGCTTGAAGTTTTTCCTTTTTTTTTTTCTTTTCGATTGTATTCTGCCTATAATAGTTTGCTATCATGTGTTTCCTTGGTTTCAATCATTGGCATTTTAGAGAAAAAAAATCATCATGGAGTATTTTTAAAATGCATGAACACATGTAAAGAATTACATGAACCTTGCAAGCAGATAAAAGGGCAAAAAATTAAGTCCAATTTCAGGGTTTTCAGTCCTTCCCGCGTTGCTTTAATCATCCCGGTTTGTCTTTTCTCACAAGGGAATGCTGTGTTAATGACTCAGTTTTGCATCTTTCTCTGTAACACTAGAAATCCATCCGAATGCCTCATTAGTCCAGGGTAAACCACAGCAGCAGAATGTTTATAGAACAGTTTAATAAAGCGGAAATGCTTGATTGTGTTTTCATTTCACCGTTTATTAAGAAAGAGGTTTGTGGTGTCCTTGTGATTTTTGTAATTGTTGTTTGACCACATGCTATTAGACTTAATGGGCTGCCTTTATTAATTAACTGCTTAAATTAATGCCATCAGTAGCTGATAACTGGAGGTTCCTATTTCTATTAATAAGGACATTAAGGAGGTAACCGAGATTTTATTAAGATTAAACTCAGCCTAGTTTTTAGCATATGTTATTCTCTGTAACTTAAGTTTACCAGAGGAACATTCCTAGGCCTTTGTAGACCTTAATATGAATAATTCAGATTATTCTAGATACCTCAACCGAAAATCATTTGATTATGTTTTAATTCTGTCCTGAAGGAGACTGGAGAAGGATACATTTGTATATTGAACATTATATAAGAAATGTCATAGTTTTATTCTTCAGAGAACCACAAAGAAAGTGGGTTTACTGGTTAAAAAAGAAAACATCCAATCATATAAAATGTGCTTAATGAAACTTTAGTTTCTGTAGGAAAAAAATTTGACATAAATTTTTATATTTCTTAAACTAAAGATGGCAATTTCTCATGGTACTGATATTGGCATAGTTGTATGTGAATATCCATATTTGATGTGTGAGGCTATTTTTAAAATCCTAAACTCTTGAGGTAAGTCACAGAGAAGCCATAGACAGTTGTGACTGGGACCTGCATCGTACCTTGTTCGTGCATAAGATTAAGATGTTTTCTAAATTTACATCTGCGGTTATTGAGAGATTAGAGATTGGTGATAACAGTATTGTGATTTAGATTTCTACTGGTAGCCAGTCCCCACGACAGTCCATCTCTGTGGGAGATTTCCTTGACTTCTTTTTTTTTTTTTTAATAAAAATGATATTGTAGTTTTATAGTACCTGGTACAGTGCTGTGTCCACAAAAGGTTCTTGGATACAGGATAGGCCAGAATTTGCTTTAAAATCGGCTTCCAGAGAACAGCATTAGGGTAGACCCCTCCAAGGAAACCAGAGCTTCTGGGAGCCAAACTGAGAGTTATTGCCACTATTCATATCTGTGACTTCAAGGATGCTGTATGCTGCATAGACCAGCTTGTAAAACAAGAGTGGATGTGTGTAGAGCATCTCTTTGACCCCTAGTGTACCAGGAAGAACTAGGAGCACTGTTTGCCATCTGTGTTTAATAGACACTCCTGTTAACATAGACACATACACGCTCATACACATATGCACGCATATACATAAATGTGTGCAGTCATTTTATGTCTAATTTACAAAAGTAAAAATAATGATTGTGGAAAACAACTTTACTAAAAAGTTTAATAAGAATATAAGCATAGCAGTCCTCTTTTTTTCAAGTAATGTTTGGCCCCCAACATTAAAAGTTGAAAGAACAGTTACATCCTTTCACAACATAAGATGCTACAGGTACTTGTAAAATACTGTGTGATCAAGTTTGTTCTGTTGAAATTATTAACTCTATGAGAGTAACCTTGCCTTTTTGTCCTTAGATACATATTTTTCATTCATTGGTTCTGAGTTTGAGAAAATTCATGTAGGATGTGTTTTCTGAAGTCTCATACTCTTGAGATTTCACGCACATGATCAGTTTCACTATCTAGAACCTAGGTTGTCTGTTTCTGCCTTGTATTGTTTCCTAGGGTTGACATAACAAGTTACTACAAACTGTGTGGCTTAAAACAACAGAAATGCATTCTCTTACATTTCTGGAAGCTGGAGGTTTGAAATCCAGGGTGTTGGCAGCGTCAGTCTTCCTTCAGAGACTTGAGGGAAGAATCCATTCCTTGCCTCTTCCAGCTTCTGGTGGCTGTAGGCACTCCTTGGCTTGTGGCTGCACCACTACCTTCTGTGCCTCCGTAGTCACATTGCTTCCTCCCCTTCTCTCAAAACTTCCTCTGCCTCTTTTTGTTTTAATATTTATTCATTTTTGAGAGAGAGAGAGAGAGGGACAGAGCGTGAGTGGGGGAGGGGTAGAGGGGGGAGGACACCGAATCTGAAGCAGGCTCCAGGCTCTGAGCTGTCAGCACAGAGCCCAATGCAGGATTCGAACCCACAGACTGTGAGATCATGACTGGAGCTGAAGTTGGATGCTTCACCAGGTGCCCCCCTCTGCCTCTTTCTTACAAGGACACATGTGACTATATTTAGGGTCCCACTGGATAATTCAGAATAAACTCTTTTCAAAATCTTTAACTTAATCACACCTTTTGCCCTGTAAGATAATATTCACAGGTTCTGGGGATTAGGAGGTGAATATCTCTGGGTGGTAATTTTTTAGCCTACCACAACATTCGTCTTTTGCTTTGTCTAATAGCTGCAAAATATCTTCATCTGTCAACTTTATTTTGCCACTGTGGCTAGAAAAACTAATTCTGAACTGTGTTCAATGAAAGCTGAGAACAGATTACAAATATCGTGTTTCTAGTCCTTTTTTATACCTTTTTAAAAGGTGACATAGGGGCCACCAAGGTGGCTCAGCTAAGCATCTGACTTAAGCTCAGGTCATGATCTCACAGTTCTTGCATGGTTTGAGCCCTACGTCTGGCTTTGTGCTGACAGCTTGGAGCCTGGAACCTGCTTCGGATTCTGCCTGTGTCTCTGTCCTCTCTCTCTCAAAAACAAACATTAAAAAAAAAGTTAAAGATGATGTAATACTTTGGATAACACAGTAAGGCAGCTAAACAGTGATTTATTTTACTGTAAACAGTGATGATTTATTTCACTGTGGCATCATCTTTTAGGTTATTCCATCATTCTCTGTTTTCTTATTAATCTTTTTTCTGTAGAAATGAGAATAATTGATGAGTAATGAAGAAATAATGCCAGGGTGATAAAATGGCAAAATGTTTCAAGATACAGGAAAAATGCTATCTCAACAATCCCGTAATGTATCTCAGATTTATAAGAGGGTACAATGGGCACATACAGTAATTGCAAAATGTAGTTTTAGTCTGTCCTTTAAAATACTAGTAGTTTTTCTGTTTGTTCTCTGGAAGACTTCTAAGAAAGGATAAAAACCTTTATGTGTTGATACTTACAAAGAGGTAGAACTCAGAAAAGGAACCGAAAACTAAAAGTAGATTGGTGGAACCTAAGGGAATGCCGAGGGTTAATCATTGAATTCTTAAAAAATTTCAGGATCCCCAAACCAAGAGACAGTTTCTAGAATTCTTTAAATAACATTCATTAAATCACTCAGTGTCCGTTTAAAATAACAAAGTAATTCTGTGAATACATTTCCAGTTCAATTTGTCTTCCTGTGTTATGTATAATGCTCTTATTATTCTGTCCCAAAACATGTCATCACATTCTGATTTGGTATTATCCACCTGACCCTCAGGCTCATAGAGCAGTTTGTGAAATTAATCAATATTTTAAACATAAATCACTCTGTACAAAATATATATGCATGTTTCTGGCCAGAAGAACTTTAAATAAATAAACAAAATGCAAAATCTTCAGTGATTTATCCGGGGTGGAAGATCAATGGAAACCTAGGGACCTATTTGCGAATTTTAATTTCAATTCAGCATTCATGAGCCCGGTCAGTAAATCTTTACTAACTGACTTTGGCTGGCTGAGGGAGACCACAGGCCACAGAAAGGAGGTTTGAGTCGGGGTAGGGGACAAGGTATTCATATACCTGTAGAGAATGTTGTCAGAGCTCTTAAGCTTGATGGAAGAACATTCTTAAATAGGATATGTTATAAAGTATGGAAAGCAGGGATTCACATGTCCAGCAGAGCTCCTTTAGAATAATTCTTTTAACATAGAGGGTAATTGAAAAACAGCTAGTTTTGTCATTCTTATATTTACTAGATGATAGTAAAAAAAATGAAATATGATAAATGACCATGATGTAAATAAGAGTTTTCAAGTATAAACACGAGGTCCTTGAACTTTGCCTAATTTTAATTTTAGATACAGTACATGTTTCTAATGATACACGAACAATGCATTTCAATTCTGGTGCTCTGAAGACGTTCTGTTTCTTGAGTGCCTACCAGGCACTGGCCCTTGTTTATACTGTTTAATCCTTAATACTCCTATGAAGTGTCCTATACTGTACTCCTATTAGTATCACCATTGTACAAATAAGCCAAAATTCAGTTGAATATACTGTCAAGGGTCACCATACTGGAATTTTCAGACATTGCGCACATACTCTCCAGCCTCTTCCTTCGGAACCTATCTGTGTTTTGTATTCTGGAAGCTGACCCTGGGGCATACCTGATTAGAACAAAGATGGGCTGCCAACTCCAGAACATTTAATCCATAGACTAAATAGGGTTTCGTGGCATGGCTGGACACTAAGAGCTCTGTTTAAACTGATAACTAGCCAAGGTAAGCCAAGCCAAGTCCTCCTCCTGGAAGTGGAGCTCTGAGAAATTGGAGTGAATTTGATGTGGAGCCACAGCTGGTGGCCATATTGGGCTGTGTGATTAGAAAGCCAAAATGAGAGAATTAAAGAGAATAGCTTTTGATTCTGATGACATGCCTGGGAGATTGCCTCGTGTATCCTACAATAAAACCCACTTTTCACCTGAGCTAGCTTGACTGGGTGTCTGTCCTTTACATCCAAAAAAGGCCTTGACCAGAACAGGTACATACATAGTAAATGGCAAAGGCAGGTTTTGAACCCTGGGTTTTCTCAAATCAAAGCCTTTCAGTTTTTTCATCACATTTCAAGACAGAATCTTGCGTCAGGAGCTATACCTGTTTTTGTGTTGCTGTAAGTGTAGTACCAGAAGTTACTTCTCTCTTTGAGTTGATGTGGGCGATCATAACAGCAAGGCAGCAAGGCTTTGACAACTGTTAGTGGCTTTTATAATTCATTGATAAATGTGGGCCAATCTCTTTTCCTGATGAAACAAAACAAACAATTTGTGTGGAAAAGGCCAAAGACCGTGAACCAATGTATGATAATTTTTCTTTTTGTGTCAAGCTAATACAAAATAAGAGAGATCACAGAGAGAGAGTGAACAGGGGAGGGCCAGAGAGAGAGGGAGGGAGAGAGAACCCCAAGCAGGTTCCACACTGTCAGCGCAGAGCCCAACGTGGAGCTCAAACTCACAAACCCTGAGACTGTGACCTGAGCTGAAATCAAGAGTCGGCCACTAACTGACTGAGCCACCCACACGCCCCAGAATTACCTTACTTCTAAGACAGGCATTGCGTATCTGCAGAGTTTTTATGTAAATAGATAAAATACCCTAATCAAAGTCTAACAGTCTGTTGTTGCAAAGTGGAGACAGAACAACTTAACGCAGGGATTCTCAACTGGGAGCAGTTTTGCCCCTTGGGAGACATTTGGTAACATCTGGAGACATTCTTGGCTATTACAAGTAGTGGGTGCTACCAGCAGCTTGTGGGAGAAAGCCAGCGATGCTGCTCTGCATCCTACAATGTACAGGACAGCTCCCCCGCGACAGAGAGTGATATGGTCCAAGGGGTCAGTGCCAGGACTGACAAACCTTTCCTAAACCCGGCCTGAAGTTTTTCTGTTCTTACTCGATGCTTGCTTCTTGCCTCACCTAGTATCATTTACATTCGCCTTGGACCCACTGTCCATATCCTTCTCCACCAAAATATTTCTTCCTTTTCTAACCCATTAATCAAGAGGTACAGATTTTCTGCTTTTCACTTCTATTACTGCTTTACGTCTCCTACATTTTAACCAGCTGTGTGCTGGAGACAGGCTGCACCGGTTCACCAGGGCCAATGTCATGTGTCTCTTCCCAGTTCTGCATTCAGCTGCGCCACATGGGCAGCCTGAAATTGGCCCTGGTGGTGGTGGTGTTTGTGCGACAGAAATCGACAAACACTGTCCCATCAGGGCTCTCACTGGAGCCCCACTGGAGCTAGTTTGCACTGAGTTAACCTTCAAGCACAGCTTCGGAAAGAGGACATGAGTGCAGAAGAACGTGCTTACGTAGGGAGGGTCCAAGTGTGGATGTTGTGGAAGTTTCAGCAGCGACAGCCTGGCTTGTCTAACGTGTAGGACAAGTGTTCACAAAGTATCACTATCCATATCTTCATTACGTCTTTCCAATTCTGGAGCTTAATTATTGTTTCTAGAACCTCCTTTGAATATCTTCTTTAGTGGAAAACCAATGGACCAATCTGTGTACCTGTCCCCACAGGAAGCGCTTTGACAGGGCAGAAGCAGAGTACGTGACGGCAAAGCTGGAGCTACAGCGCAAGACTGAGATCAAAGAGCAACTCACTGAACACCTCTGTACCATCATACAGCAAAATGAGCTCCGCAAGGCCAAGAAGTTGGAGGAGTTGATGCAACAACTGGACGTACAAGCTGATGAGGAGACCCTGGAGCTTGAGGTGGAGGTGGAGAGATTGCTGCACGAACAAGAAGCCGAAGCAGGGAGACAGATGGTTCATCTGGAGAGGCCACCTCAGCCTTCTGGGGAGAGTGTGACTTTAGGATTTGCCAAAGAGAACAGAAATCATCGAGACCCAGCCGCTTCTCAAAAGGTAGATGAACGGTGTGAAAATTCCAGTAGCAATCCCCTTCTGAATGCAGACCAAAGTCAAGAAGTTAAAATTACTGTAAAGGACATTTCAGCCGCTCTGACCACATGAAGTGCCAGAGTTTATACCTTGCGGCTGGTAAACGTCTGTTGTGGATTATGCCGTGAACTCTGATAAAACGGTGTTACCGTGGTTAGTTTCAGTAGAACATGTTTGACATTCTGAACCCCCTCGCATTATGATTATTTGATACATAGGCACACGTTCACCTTGATCCAGGGCCAGGTCCTCCTGGTGCACTCTTAATACCAGGTGGAAACAAACCACCTAAACAGATGGAAGAGGCACTACAACGATTGAGAGTGTGTTGCACCAGGTAAATCTGGAAGAGTAAGATGGAAAGTGATACTCGACACCTAATCAGACTCCTGTGACTTTTCCTAGGAGAGGTATTGATGATGAGATACCTGTTTTATGTAGTCCATAAAGACATAAAAATTAGCATGTGAAAGAGACAGAAGGGGAAAAAACTAACAGAAGTAGCATATTGAATTGTCTATTGAATCGTAGTCGAGCTGCAAAACCCAACTCGGAAGCTGCAATTTAACAAAAGGAACCAGACAGCTTCAGTAACATTTTCGTCTTCAGTTCGCCTGTTAAATGGCTTTAACTTACAACCTGAGTTTTGATTAGTTGATGCACACACACACACACACACACACACACACACATACAAATATACCATTAGCATGCGTAATTTTACTGTTAATGTATTGTCTTTTCTTTAATCAGCACATTGATTAAATTTAGACAATGAAAACATTAGTGAGGCTAAAATAATACAGAAAATCTATTACTACTTTTGATTATCAAAAAAAATTGATATATTTTCTTTCTAAAGTTGTCTGTAAATATGTGTTATATACATTGGATATTAATTATCCTGTCATATAGCATTTAAATTGTCCAAATGGTGATTTTAATAGTCCGTTAATTACTATCACTTCACTAATACTTGACCCCCACATTGTGCTATATGTGAATATATAAATACTGTTGTTTTGTCACAAAATCTGTGAATTTCACAGTAAATTATGATCTATTTATCAGAAATTCCAAAAGTGCAAATACTAAAGTCTTGAAAAAAAAACCTATTATAAAAGAGAATAAAGACAAATGTAATATTGTATTTATAATACTGTCGAAAAAGTTGGGGACATCCTATTTTTAAATGAATTTGAGGTTATTCATGTGGATGAGCTGTGTATTTTTATGTTCTGTAATTTGGGTTGAAATTATAGCCTTCCAGTGCTGACTTCTCCGAACAGAAGCATTTACATAGATAGTTGTGTTTTTATTTATGAATGACATTCATAAAAACTAAAAACATCATTGTCCAATACTCTTATTTTTCTAAGGAATAAACAAGTCTGATACACCCATAACATGGTCTTCTGTTTACTCTTCAAAATGTTCAAGGCTGCCTGGGTGGCTCAGTCAGTTAAGCGTCTGGCTTTAGCTCAAGTCATGATCTCGCAGTCCATGAGTTCAAGACCCACATCTGACTCTGTGCTGACAGCTCGGAGCCCGGAGCCTGCTTCAGATTCTGTGTCTCCCTGTCTCTCTGCCCCTACCCCACTCATGCTCTCTCTCTCAAAAATGAATAAACGTTAAAAAAAATTTTTTTTTTAATGTTTCCAACAATTTAGTATGTATACTGAAGTGTTACATGGCGGTCATGTATTCCATATCTCCATGTGGTAGATACAGCCATCTACTTTTATATAAGCCTCTGTTAAGGACAGTTCATCATTAATGAGGTTCTGTAACATTCGCTTCATACAGGTAGCCGCAATCTAATTCTCTGTCAAAGTATTTATAAGGTATACAGAAAAAGGAGAACCATGAAATAAATGAATTCGAAGGGACCTCACAGGTCATCTGATTTAATTCTCTCGCTTTACGGAAGAGGAATTTGAGAGCCTGAGATTTCACTTACGGCATGTTGGCCAACTGGCTTCTCTTAACTCAAGTGCTAGTAACGTTGCCATTCTAAAACTCTTGGTGTATCTCTTATATGCATCAGGCCATAAAGTTCACTGCATCCCTCCACTTGAAAATTTTCCTTAATAACCCATTCAGGGATTGTGTTCGTGCTTGCGAAATGCTTTCAAATGTGTCTGTAAAAGGTCCGCTGATACCATTATTTTAAAAAAGTTGCCTTGCTCGGCTTTCCCAGGGTGGTATCCGAGTGCTCAGGTGATGATATAAGTGACAAAGTTATATTGCATCAGTTTTGTACGAGACAGCTGTATCCCATGTGTGAGAGGAGTTTGAGCAAGAGAAGTGGGGGCTCACTGGTATGAGGACCATATGCACCGGCTTTAGTAGGATAGCCCTGATATCTTTTAAAATCATAAAACACATTCAAAAGACTTTTGATATATGGATTCACAAATCCACAAATAATTGTTACTTTCTGCGAAGGAAATTATTGGTTCAAAATTACAGCCCTGAGTTTATTGGAGCGCTCTGTCTAGCTGTCCCTCCCTGGTCAAACTCTTCTTCTCTTGCTCCTACTTCTCAAACAGTTCAAGCATAAGCTTACCGGGGCTCTTGATGTGATATGCAATTTAGGAGTTAACTACTTGTGGTTCTGTCGCTTGTTCTGTTTAAAAGATAGCCAACCAATGGTGGTACTTTTTACTCATCATCTGTAAAAATTACGCTCAAAAGGGTAAACTTGAATTCCCAAATTTAAGTGTTCGTACACCTTGATGCCCCACTGCTTTCTTTTAAATTTTTATAGGCTTCAGAGAAGCAGAATTTCTTAAAGCACAGTTCTCCTTGCATTTAAAATATAGCGAGAGTTTTTCTCGCTTTTCAAACCTCTGCATAATTCTACTGAATTACAGCAATTGCAGGTGGTAAATCTTTATAGTCACTGAGAGCACAGCTGGTTTCCAAGTCAGATGATAGAAATCTCTGATTGGAATTTCTAGAACGTATTTTATTGCTGGATTGGCATTTGAATTATAGAGTAAAAACTCAGCTATAAACCTTGCTCATTCTTTGTTTGGATTTAGCAACATAGTACTCTCAAAGAGCTTTATCTAAGTATTCAGCAACTTCCTCTTCGAAGACACTGGCACAAAGCGGACTCAAGTTATTCTGACCCAGGCCATTCCCAGTGACCTTTATAAATGATGTTTTGGGTTTTGTATTTCTAAGAAGCCAAGTCAGCATTTTAAAAGACCCTGATAGATATAACTCAGTCTGCCAGACAAGACCTGGGGCCACTCTGGACCCAGGGTAATTATACCCTCTCTCAACATAGATCTACCCCAGGCCTGACTTGAACTGCTCTCTGGAGGAATGAAGCAGGACACTATTCTCCAGTCTGCCTTTACCTTCATGTCAGGCTACTTTTGCAAGCTCCTAATCCCAAACAGCTGTCTTGAAAATGCAACATTATCTCTTCATGCAGTTGATCAAACAACTGCATGTAGCTACATGTATGGACAGAGCTGTGTGAGAGGTGTGTGATCTGTGCCTTTTGTCCTTAAGCTCGTGTAGTCTACTTGAAGGACCCGGATTTACATTCGAAGGCTGATAACAAAACATCATGTCTTCTTGAAGGGGGACAAAATGAGTGATTGGAACACAACAGGGATGCATGCTCCAGAAGTCCACAATTTTTAGAACATTCCTCATTTTAAATATTCCATCCAGTTGTTTTGCAATCTGTGAATGTATCTAGGACCTGCCGTATCTTTCAGCTTGCCTTTAGCAGTGAGGAGTGAGGCACAACTAAGACAACAAAAAGCCTGTGTTAAACAACATGTACAGATTCTGAGTTAAAAAAAATTGTCACCACCACAACAAGAGTATTAGAAAAAGAGGTTTTTGCATGTTATTGATTTCAAAGAGGGGGCTGCTAGGACTTACCAGTACAAAAAAATCCCAGGTGTTAGAAAAAGTAACTTTACACGCCTTTCTGACAAAGGGTTGATAGCGTCTTGGGACAGTAGCGTGAATGTAAACACTCATGACAGTAACTCAAGGGTTTGCTGAATCAAGGGGCAATAATCACTACCCAAGCCAGAATAAGGTGGCGATGGAACAGCCTCGTGTGGGCTCAAGGGTAACAACATGGATGCGTGTTCCGAGATCACATATAAGAGGGGTCTTTCCAAGCCAAATGACTCTAGGAGCCTAAAATAGAGCCATAATTAAGCAATAAGACGTGACAGGGAGCACATTTCTCAGTGATTATAGCATGCCTCAAGGGATAAGTCACTAGGCCCAAGGTTCATACGATGAGTGAAATAATAACCCTGCAATGTATAGCATCCCACTGGGAGGGTCGAGGGAGAAGAAGGAAATGAATAATAAGAGTTAGAAGAGTCATCTCATGAGCTGTTATTTCAGTCGTTGGGTTAGACTTCCACGTGCATAGTACACGTGGCCGTTAGTTGTGTCCAGCATCCGTCTTGAAGTTCTGCATGTGCACCAGAGCCCTCACTTACTTGAAGACCCCACAGAATTATCCACTTTCTCATTTTCTTAGCCAAACACAAACCAGGCAATTAAGTCACAAACTTGAAAGCCCACAGGCATATCCATGGAACTGCAGTCTGGTATAATTATAATGGCAGTTGCCTAGACCTGGCCTTCATAACTGACAAATGGCCGAAGCAGTCACACTGAGTAATTATCAATATCTTGGCTTATTTACCTCATGTGCATTTCCCTCAGAAACTACCAATAGACGCGGCCCCAGTGTCACACAGATCCAGAAACATCTCTGGTCTTCTAGCCTGGGCTTTCCCTTCCCTTACTGCCGTGCTGCTGGTGGAAGACAGCGAGAATTCTGGAGCTAGTGGCCAACTGCACCCTATACTGTGGCAGAGGCCGGCCTCTACCCAGGAGAATCCAGATACCCACTAGCCGTAGTGGGGTGAAAATTTTCCAAGCTGACAGATGCCCTGAAGAGCAAATCGAGGCAGTTGTCTTACTGCCAGATCCCTCTCCATGTTTCTATGATTCTTATTCATCACTTCAGAAGATGGTTAAAAAATCTTCTGACCCAACCTCTGAGAACGAGATTTTTTTGTGGTTCTTCATGTCTCCCGTGGCACAGGCCCTGGACAGAATTCTGGCCAAACAGTGGTTTATCTTAGATAGCCCAGGTGACCAGTTCTCTCTCTCTCTCTCTCTCTCCCTCAAAATCTGCTCTTAAGAAAAGATCTGAAGATAGTGCTACAGACTGAATGTTTGCATCCCTCCAAAATTTGTGTTGAAACAACCCCCATGTGATAGTTGGGACTTTGGGGTGGTAACTAGGTCATGACGGTTGAGCCCTCACGAATGAGGTCGGTGCCCGTATCAAAGAGACCCCAGAATGTTCCCACGCTCCTTCCACTACGCGAGGACCCAGCAAGAGGGCAGTCGTCTATGAACCAGGAAGCAGGTTCTCACCAGACATCCAATCTGCCAGCACCCTGATCGTGGACTATCCAGCCCCAGATTGTGAGAAGTAAACCGTTCCTTGTAAATCGCGCAATCCGCACTATTTCGTTACAGCAGCCCAAGCGCACTAAGACAACAGTTGTGTCTTGCGGGGGCTAAGTCGGTAGGTCACCTTTCCCTTTTTCACTCTCTTTCCCAAAAAGAGAGTGTCCCTTTTTAATATAATGAAATATTTTAAAGCAATGCATTTTAACTTGTGCAATGGAAGCCTTAGCCCCCAGCTGAAGGAATTCCAGGCATCAGAGAGCAGGTGTGAGAATGGGGGTGTATGCCGCTGCCTGGAGAGGGTTGGAGGAGATCCTGCCATCATACTCCACTGCGTGCGCGGAGAAATGAGTCCCTGGAGCCTTTATTGCCCGAGGCGTAATAATCTCCCTTCGAGGGAAATTACCCCAAGCCGTCCTCCCCTGACTTCCTATTGCTAGTGCAACATGCCCTTTAAGACGTGAAACCAAGTCTGCCATTCTGGGCACACAGATCAGTTACTTATGGCCGCATAGTAAACCATCCCATAATTGAGTGTCCTCAAACAGCAACCACTTTTTTGCGTAAGATTCTGTGGGTTAATAATTTGATCTAGGCTAAGCAACTCGCTAATATCACTGGAGATCTCTCATGCGGCTGAAGTAATTTGGTGGCTTCCCTGGGGCTACAGGGTCTAAGAGAGCCCCGCTCACGTTCTGGCAGTTGGTGATGCCCGTCCCCTGGGCCTTTTCTCCAGTTAGTTTCTTATTTGCAAGAGGACTAGCTTGAATTTCTGTTCATGGAGGTGCCAGGGTTTCAAGATGGCAAGAGCAGGGGAGGCTTCTTGGGACCCAGATTCTGCAGTCACATACCTCCCTTCTGCTGCATTCCGCTGATCAAAGCGAGTCACAAGACAAGCCCAGATTCAGGTGGGGGGGGGGGGGAGTTGACTCTACCTCTTGATGAGAGGAGCAGGAGAGTCACGTCGCGAAGGCTCAGGCATCTAGGAACAGGGGGAATCGTGGCGGCCGTCTTCACAGACCGTTGACCACAATTTGCCCCCGCTTGTGATCGTAGTTCACATTTGTTCCACACGCAACTTGCACACACCACCTCCCTCAAAAGTCTCATCCCATAATGGTTTCAGGCATCAGTCCAGGATCTCCTCACCCGATCAAGTGTAAATGAGTCTCCTCAGGTAGAGAATCCTAAGATTCTTTCTCAGTGCTGCCAGCGCGGAGCCTGATGTGGGGCCTGAACCCATGAACAGTGAGATCATGACCAGAGCTGAAATCAAGAGTCAGATGCCTAACAACTTGAGCCTGCCCCCCCACCCCTTGCGCCGCCAGCATTGTTCCTCTTAATCTCAAGACCCGTGAGCTAAAATGGAAAGTTCCCCATTCTCACCGCACCTCCACATGCAAATGGGACAGCGTAGCTTCTGTGGACCTTCCCTTTTAAAAAGAAGAAGAGCGGAGACCAAAGGCATTCTGAAATCCAGCCCGGGGCACATTGCCAGGTCTGTTCTTTCTGGGCCTGAGTTCTGATCTCAGGGGATGGCTCCCTAGTTCAGGGTTCTCCACAGTTCTGGGCTCTGTACTCGGAGATAGCTTTCCCTTTCCCTAAGAAATGACCCACGTTTGCCACTGAACGGCTTTACCAGCCTGCTTCCCATCCGTATTAACTAGAGGGTCCAGAGACCTCTTTTAATTTTTGGAAAGTCTCAGTCTCTTTTAGTTCAAACTGATGGTGATTTTTGCCCATTTAACTCTCTTAAAACTGTGTTGGTTCTCTTTGACTCTTAGTGGGGTTCACTCATAACTCCAAAGCCACATTTATAATTATTTTTTATGAAAACCTCTATTGACTTTATATCTGTCTTTATATTCTCTTTGTATCTTTGTATCTGACTGAATTTGTCCCCCCCTCCCCCACCACCCTGACAACTTACTTATGTTGAAACCTTAACCTTCAGTGGAACTGTATTTGGAGATAAGGCTTACTTGTAAGGAGGTAACTAAGGATAATTGAGGTCACAAGGGTGGGACCCTGATCCCACAGGATTAGTGTCATAAGAGGCAACAGAGAGCTTGCGACATGCTCCAAATGAAGACACAGCAAGAAGGGAGCCATCTGCAAGCCAGGAAGAGAACTCGGGGGCCCCGGGGGCTCAGTCGGTAGAGCATCTAACTCTTGATTTCAGCTCAGGTCATGATCTCACGGTTCATGGGATCAAGCCCCACATTGGACTGTGCACAGACAGTGTGGAGCCTGCTTGGAATTCTCTCTCTCCCCTCCCTCTCTGCCTCTCTCCCGTTCACACGCACACATGTGCACACACGTGCTCCCTCTCTCTCAAAATGAATAAGCATTTAAAAATAAATAAATATATATCATCTAAATCAGGTATGGCTTACAAAAAACTATGCATCTCAAAGGGGTAACTCTCATTTTACATAAATCATGCCTCAGAAAACAAGACTTTGCGGAAAAATAGTGACTTAAAACAATTATTTTATTTTCTCACCATTCTGCATCAGCAATTTGGACTAGAATCACATGGGCAGTTCTTTTGCCGTTTTATCCACAGAATAGGAAACAAATAAAATGATTGTTGTTTTAGGAGAAGAATTTGGGGGGTAGTTTTTAATGCAGCAATAGATAATTGATATGGCACAGGAAATTGAATCAGGAGCTCTTGTATTTGTATGAGGCAATGAAATACAAGCTGGCCATAAAGGAGGCCATCCCCCTTAGGGTGATTAGCAGAAACTCTGTCCCATCTAGGGAGGTGTATGCCATATCTAAAAGATGCTTAAACCATCTGACCAGAGCATCCATTTGGGGAAATATTTAGTGCAGAGCGCAGAGAATTGTGGGTCCAGCTCAAATTGCTACCTGAAGGGAGGCTAAGCTACTTTCTCAGAATTGCCCCTACATGTCTCAGGATCTGGTCCTTGGTTGATATCTGTCTAGGTTGGCATTCTCTAAGTTCTATATGGTACCACTCGTCCATCATGCTCAATTCTTATAGATTATATCTTCAACATCCCTGAGACCAGATGGTGGGAGTCCTCCAGGGCTGACCTTCTTTTGGCTACTTCTACACGTCGCTAGGGGCCACAGAAAATACTAGGCTCACCTCTTTTACGACTCTGGGACCATGGAAAACTCTCTGAAGCAACCCACCCCCTTTTGCTCCAGATGTGCCAGAAAGCTTCTCTGGCAATGTGCTGGGTAGAGGGGATCTCTCTGAGGTTTGCCATCTTTTGGATTCTAACTTGGAAATAAGGCACAGGTCTCCTTGTTCTCAGAAGCTGAAAACCCCACATTCATGCCAGGGTTCAGCCTGCTGAGGGGGGCAAGAGTAGAGAGCAAGAACCGCTTTCGGGGAGTCACCAGCATCTAACCCTTTTGCTCTCCTTAGAAGAGCCTCTTGTCTTCCAGCCAGGGGAATTTTTATTTTACGTGGGCAGGAAAAAATTGGCTCAAATTGATCAAATATTCTTCCAAATCTTTTTTGTCTGAAGCCTGAAGCTCAGCCTTTTAAACTCAAAAGCCAAGAATTTGTCTCTTTTGTTCTCTGGTTCTGCTGTGACAACCCTCCCTTGAGGCAAGGAATGACTCATGGTCTAGCTGCCTGGATGGGGGAGGGTCAAGGGTAACAGGAAATCACAAGGAAAAACACATTTGTTAATACATCAAAATATGATCCTGCAACACTAGGATTTCTATTCTCTTATTCTCTGTTAAGTGGAGACAAACCCATCCTTCTCCTTTCTTACAAAGCCTTCTGCATTAGATAGGGTTCTTTGGGATGTAAGTAATAGAAGTCAACTCATTCTTGACCACCCTCTCTTTGAAAATGAGATGCAGGTGTTGGGAGAGGGGGTGGGGAGGAATGGAGGCAGAGACAGAAATGTAATCACGACTTACAAAGGCACCGAAGTCCTGAATCCCCACCAAAACCATGCCTTCTCTGATTTCTGCTCTTCTTAGCATGTTGGTTTCATTCACTCTACACTTTCTGGCCCCACTCTAGGTAGGGTCTAAATTTCAGCTCCTTCTACTATGCAGAGACAGAAGTCTCTCGCTCTACTACCTAAATTCCAGTGGAAGGGCTACCGATCAGATCATTGTGGCCAATGGTCAAGTACCTGAGGGAGGGCTAGTAGGGAAGGGCAGAATCCCATTTCACAAAAAGGCTGTTGACTACCCACCACCAACGGAGGAGAGGAAAAGTCTTGAAAAAGTGGAAGCTGACCAACAATTCCTTGGATGTCCAGTCTACCGTTTCTTGCTTGGAGATGATTTCATCCTTATTAGCCTATCTGGGCAGCTTACCTGTACCTATCATGTAGCACTTACCGTAAGTCCTGTTTATTTTATAGCTATTATGGATATATAGCTATTTGATAATGGATCACCAGCAACTTGTGGGCAAGAACTGAATTTCCCCTCCCACAAGAGTGCCCTGCACATAACAGGCATTCAAAAGTATCCATTGAAGGGTCAAATGAATCAATGAATGGGAATGAAGGAAAGTTCATTGAATCAATAAGCCCCTCGAGTCAATGGATACTATAAAGGGAGAATAACAGGGCATTTATATGGTAGGTATAATTTTGAAAAAATATCCAGATAACTTCTGTTATGTACTATAATTTTGTTTAGGCAGGGAAAGAGTTAAGCAGTTTTGCACCATGTTCATGGACTTCTGACATGATATAAAACACTACAATTTTGGCTTTTCCATTTTAGCTGACATAGTTTAAGTTGATGAATATTTTGATTTGTGCCAGTCTCAGGCAGTTTTAAATGCTATCCCTGCAGGAGTCAAGAAGTCCAGTCATAATCATAACAATATGCTTGTCAGTCAAAAGCACCGGAAGATTGTTTAGGTGCAAAGAAAGCATTTTCCCCTGAAAGGAAACAGGGCAATTGAAATCACCTACTTTTCAAGGCATTGAAGTCAAAACTGTTACCAGCTTCATGGTGTGAAAATCCAGGTCTCGGCACCCCCTTGGTCAGACTCCAGTATGTCCTGGGGCTCTCCAGCCAAAAAACAAGTTACAGTCCAAAGTTCAGCAGAAATTAGACTAAAGAGAAAGCACAGCGATCAAGCTTGATTTCCCCATCATCATTTGCAGGTCACGATCTCAGCAGGGAATGTATAATGAGTTCCCTTCCATCCCCTCAGTCAACGCACCTTGGAATAGATTTGCAGAGCCAACGAAATCAGAGAATTCATGCAATTACACAAGGTCTAGGCAGAAGAAAGTGATTTTTCCCCCCTGAACAGACTGAGCAAATAATACTTGATAGAATTGACCTAAAGGTTATACCATAGGAGCTATTTGCATTATAGCAGGCAAAATTAAAACGTTCACATAAAATTGGGTTCATTAGGAAAAGGGAAAAAGCCAGAAACCCGTGTGGGAGAAAGAAAAGAAGAAACGAACAGCCTGGAGAAACGGATTTCAAAATTGGAGGCAGCCCAGAATTATTCAGATCTTTGGGTATGTTGATGTCAGGACCTTCTCTTTTCAGTGTTAGTGTGACCTTAGCAATTGCAGCTGCTCAACAAATTTGCTCAGCAACACTGCCCCCCCCCCCAGGAAAATTAAAAAACAAGTCTGGTACGCCCCTTCTAATTTTGTTGCATTAATAGCAGCTTTTATGTGGAAATGAACTGGTTAAATAAAAAGTTACTGTAATAGAAAGAACACCTTTCACCCCCAAAGAATTCCATATACCCCATGCTGATATCAAAAGACTCTCCCCATGGGAAAGAGCAATGTGGAAAGCAGAGGGAACAAAAATCTGGTGTTCAGAGTCCGCTGGGAGCTTCAGACAAATATGAAACAATGACTTCATGTAGTAGATAAATTTCTCACATTCTTCAACCAGTTTTATTGGCTACATACTCATGTATCCAGTTGTACGCACACCAAGCCAGCCCAAAGAAGAATCTGAGTGGCTATTAAAAAAATACATCCAGAGTGGAAAGCTAATCATACACTAGCTTTTCTATCCAGTAATTTACCAATGTTTCTATTAGTTGGTCATTCTTGAAGTCACCTAAAAGCATGCTTGTCCCTTTCACTGACACGGGAATGATACCTTTGCAAAGGTAGACAGCTTTCAGTGGTCATAGAGCAGGAGGGCACATACGGTCATCGCATCCGAGTCTAACCTTCCACATTGTCCACCGTCCTAAGACGCAGCACCGACTCTGGCACACCGCAGTGTGGCCCAGCCCTGCCTCCGGCTCTGTCTCCCAGTTGGCGCCTAGAAGAATCTTGCTTTTCAGTGAACCGTTAGCACTCATTGTCCCTACCTGGGCTGTGCACACCCACCCATGTGCCTCTGCACCTTCAGGTGCAGTTTCCCTCCCTTCCTTCCATGTCTAAGCTCTGTCTTGTAGCCTTCAGACTGGGTGCCTCCGTGCGACCCTCCTGCGCGGCTCCAGCCTTTGCCGGGTTTCTCTCCTCTGGGTTCCTGTCAATTGGTACTTCGCTTGGTCTACCTTACCCTGTTGTATCTCATGATTTCGTTAGTCTCTGAAGGCCATGTAGGATACTAGAAAGTATATAAGCTTTGGACTCAGATAGACTTGGTTGGAGATTGAAGCTCTTTCCCTAACAAACCGTAGTGATTTAACCTCTCTGAAGTTTCATTTTCTCACGGGTAAACTGGAAGTAATAGTATCCAGCTGACAGAGTTCTTGGTAACATCGAATAAAGTCGTCTGCACAAAACACTTGGTCGCTTACTCTACAAAGTATATCACAGCTCTCTCTTGTTCCCTGTTTTATCTCTGACACCTAGGAAAGTTCCCAGCACAGAGTAGGTGCTCAGTTAATGCTTATCAACTGAGTTAATGAACATGTGTAGTAAACATTGACCTTCTTCTATTTTGTTTTCTCCACTAGTCTGTAATTCTTGGAGGACAGGGATTATGCGTATCTTTTCATATACTCACTGCTGAGGAGCTTTGATGAGTGTTTTCTCCTAAGTGCTTGGCCTCTCTATTAACTAGATTAACTCTCAATGGCACATAAAGATCCATTTATCATGGTAATGAGCCCATTTGTCTATGAACTTCAGTGCTACTCCCCACTAATGGAAATAATAATAATAATAATAATAATAATAATCTTAGGAAAAAACAAGGAAGCTAGAAGAAGGCATTTGACAAATATGTACATTTATTAACCTCTTCCACCTGCCCAGGATGCTGAGCTATACCAGGAGACTAAAAACTAAAAGTTAAACTACCAATAATAAAGGTATTGAAGAAGGAAAGGAGGATGTAAGGGAAAGAGAGAGGGAGGGAGGGAGGAGTGGGGGAAGAGAGAAGAAAGGAAAAAAAGAAGAAAAACAGAAGAAGGGGGAAAAAAAAGCCGTGAACACATTGTTGTTGCCTCAAGGCTGCATGTTTTATGTTTGTTCCCAGGCCTCTCGTGATCATTCTGGCTCAGGCTGGAAACAACCTCAGAAGAGTTCTAAAATCCCAAAAGGATAGTGGTATTTAAAGTCCAGAAATCTCATAACAGAGTCTCTTCTTCAGAGATCATGCCAAACCACCAAACACCAGCCTCTTCTATCGGAATGAGAAACTAGGTCTGAGATCCTAGAAGATCCCTTCTTGATTGTAACCCAGGGACTTCTCTGTAATTTTTATAATCAACTTGGGCTGTGATGTCATACACAGGAGAGACAGTTTGGAGTAGTTAGGACAGGCTTTCCCTTGGCATAATGGAAACCACATGCATCATTATGGATTTCTAATGCTCCATTGAGGTTGGTACACGTTGCTTTGAAGAAAAGGAAGCCATTTCCAACCACATTTCTCCTGATTTATGCACGAGCCTCAGAAGGTCCAGACAGGTTGGAAATGATTTGGTAACTGGAGAAGTGACGGGGTAAGAAAGTATACTTTGTAAAAGACTGCGAACTTGACTCTCACTTGAAATCCTTGCCTTAGGCGGTGTGTGCACTCGAGAGCTTACATCATGTTAGTAGTTCACATCAGATTGAGAGTGAAAGACTACATAGCTCTGTGAATTAGGGCTGGATCGCTTTGGTAAAAAACATTCTCTAAGTTGGCCAAACATAAATCAGTCCTACAAGGCACCTGTGGTTACAAGCAAGTCTAAAGCCCTTCACCACCATTCCCCCATTCTTATTTCTCTTCTATTCATATTTTTTTCCTAACCAGAAAAGTAGAAAGCAATGAAGATTTTACAAAAACGTGTTTGCAATCAGCCCCCAAAGAGAATAGAAGAGTCCAGAATGACATGCATCCAGAGCACAGGACACAGGGTCAGCCCAGAGCAGACAGAATCCGATTGTGGGTTCTAGAGAGATTTTCAACAGTCAGCAAGGAATGAAGTCCAAGGTTTCAGCATCATGTCTAAGAGCTGGCATCTGCTGTCACCTGGCAGATGGTGTGCCACTCTCGTGCCCAGGGATGACGTATTTCCATGACCACACACATGTGCCTCCCCTTTCTCCTCCTCTCACTCTTTGACCTATAAACCTTCCGGTTCCAGAGAGTCTCATCACCCATCTTTTCAGGTAACTCTTGTTGATCTGTGGAAAATCTTTACACAGATTTTCTTGTTAAACCTTGGGTTTTGCCCTCAGTACATTTCTTCATGATCGTGTTATTCTTTATTGCTACCTTATGAAAAGTTATCTTAGCAAATGCCTTTCTTCGAGTCCCAACAGAGACCATAATAACACAGAAAAAGACACCAGGGTAATTTTGCCCTTTTGCAAATCTTGTAAACTCGTCAAGTAGCCTTGAAACTTTTTGCCCACCAAATCCAGCAGTCTTGGAGAAAGATTGTGTATGCCACTGTTTCTAGTCTTTTATCTGTTGTTAAAAGTTGATTTAAATTGTTGGCTCTGGGGCACCTGGGTGTCTCAGTCTGACAGTTAGGCGTCTGACTTTGGCTCAGGTCATGATCTCGTAGGTTTGTGAGTTCGAGCCCCGCTTGGAGCTCTGCACTGACGGTGTAAAGCCTGCTTGGGATTGATTCTCTGTCTCTCCTTCCCTCTCTGTCAACCCCTCCCCCACTTGTGCTGGCTCTCTCTCTCTCTCTCTCTCAAAACAAATAAGTAAAGCTAAAAAAATAAATAAATTGTTGGCTCTTACCATGTCCTCTGCCATTTGTAAACATTTTTATGAGTAAACCTTATTTTTATTGTAGGTCATTCATCACAGGTGATTCATTTTTTCACTTGACATATGCTCTTTTAATATTCCATGTCAGCTATTTCTCTAATTAGTTACTGAGTGCTGGGATCTGATGGAAAACAATTATTCTGTTTGTAAGCATCATGTGACCAAGGTACTGCTAAGTGCTTCAAATTTCTTGGGTTCCCTTGGGTCTCACCACCAGTCAGAAAACAGATTATGCCTTCATCTTCAGGGACTTAATTTAGTTTGCATGACATATTTTACAAAGTTTTGCCATCTACTTTAGTAAATAAGTGAGAAGTTTCAATTTGTCAGACTCTTGAATTGAAATATTCCACAAATGTCCGTTTGTTTAAAATGATCGCATTTTAAACCAAACTTACAAGAACGAGGCATTCAAGTGCTACGTCTAGCAACACGATGGCCTTTTGTTGTCACGTCCACTCTAGTACGTATGATTAGACACATTTTAAAATGAAGAACAGAGGCTCAGAAAAATTAAATAACCCAGCCAAGATCGTAGAGTTCTATTTCAGGGACTTGGGATTTAAACTCATGTCTGTCTGTCTGATTCTAATGCCCCATTACCTCCTCGGTAGATTGTCATGTGAACCAAATAGCGTTTTATAGCTATACAGAACTTCAGAGTTCTACCAGTTAAGATTGACAAAGCAATTACTATTGCCTCTGTTTTATAGCTGAAGACGTAGAGGACCGAGAAGTTCAGTAAGTTATCAAAGACCCCATCCCCTGATTCCTAATACAGTGCTTGTTTCCAAGCACATCCTACTGTCTCCAGAGACTTCCTTCCTGTCTCCACCTTTGCCTCCTCCACCGTCCTCTGTGGTGTTTGTTCGCTCACAGAGGATGAGGAGGATGGGGATCATCACATACCAGAGGAGGAAGATAATGCCCTATTACACACACAAAACCCATGTGTTTTTTTCTATGAAAAATTATATAATTGCTCCCATCGTACGGTTCTACCTGTGGTCTCTTATTTGCCTGATTAACTGGAATATACTCTTCCGGGTAAAAGAACAAAAAGGAATAAATGTTAGGTCCCAAAATGATATGCTTCAAATAGCTTAGTGCGTAGCCTGAGACCGTCTAGATTTTTCAGGCTAGGAGATAGTTTCAAGAGATTTAATCCACTGCAGTGATCTCCTTTCATAAATTTCATTCTTTGAACATGCCTTTCTTGAATATCTACCATATGTCAGGGGCTGTGATACTAGAAACACCTCAATGAAACTCAACCGAAGTTTGATCCCTGGGTTGAATGAAAGAAGGTATAGTGACAGGTGGGGAGGGGATGTGTGAGAGGAGAGGCAGTAATGAACAGCGATGAACAGTATCCATTTGTTACTTTTGTGTATACATAATAACATATGTGCGAACATATCACAGTTGAATATCTACTAGAATAAAGCAGTAGTAATAGATCTATTGACCATAAGATATTGAACTTTAAATCTCATGTCATGTGTGATAATTTTGACATTTTGTTGCTTTTATTCAGTATTTTTATTTTAAGATTAAAATAATGGTGACCCTTCTAACTACTCAAAGAAAGGGTTAGGAGGAAAAGAAAATCATACAATTCCAAAATAGGAATTTCATGAGCATAGCTGGTATGGACTTTTGAGCTACTTTGGCGGGGTTGTAGGGAATATGTAGGGAAACATTTGTTTCATATCGATCTCCTTGCTGTACAGACACTTAATGCTGTGTGACCGGGTAGGCCCCTCAATTATTCCTGGACTTGGAAATTGTGGAGTGCCTGGGTGGCTCAGTTGGCTAAGCGTCCGGCTTTTGACTTCGGCTCAGGTCATGATCTCACGGTTCATGAGATGGAGCCTTGCATCAGGCTCCGTGCTGACAGCATGGAGCCTGCTTGGGATTTCTCCCTCTCCCTCTCCCTCTCCCTCTCCCTCTCCCTCTCCCTCTCCCTCTCCCTCTCCCTCTCCCTCTCCCTCCCCCTCCCCCTCCCCCCCCTCTCAAAAATAAACATCTAAAAAAAGAAATGACATAGATAATTTAAGATTTAATGGAAGAAGTCGTTTGTTCTGCCTTCATTCTTAATATCAGCTCTCAAGTACAAGTTCATAGCCGTTGTTTTGTTTTTCCCCATAGTCACTTTTTTTTAGCTTAATAATCACTAATAATTTCTCAAACATAGTTTGAGAGTATCTGGAAGTTGCCTTTTGTTATAAGTAGAGAGCTTATAATGTGTTCTGGGAACCCTACCCCAGAACACATTATTTTTTCAAGTGTCTAGTTCTCAATCCCATTTTCCCCAGAGCTATCATTTGAGAAGCATTTAGCTCTGAGTATGTAACATGAAAGTCTTATTTAAGAAGACTTAAATGATGTCGGTGTTCATTTCTAACAGAAAGGGAACATCTCATGGGTTGATAACTGGGCTTTGGATGCAGGAAACACATAGTAAGGTCAAGCGAATCATGATACATCCCATTAGCAAATGGCCCTCACCAACTGTCACACTGTGCCCTACAGAAATATGGCAAGGGTACGTAGCAAATAGTTATCACAGGGTGGCTAGCTCATGGAGAATGCCGTTAGTCAGTTTTACCCAACAACTGCATTATAAAAGTTGGCTTTGGTCCAGCTTGTATTGCAGAATCTTTCACCCTTCCGTCAATCATCGCCTTTCCCAAATTTCCAAATAGTTCTAAAACTTCTAAGAGGGGCTTCGCAGGTTCTTCTGAACGAGTTCTCAAACCCCCCGTGTACCACCCATCATACTCTCCCCTTCTGTATTCCTCTTTGGTGATCTTCCTATGAAGATTCGTCATCACAGCCACGAGGGCTGGGCTGTCTCCTACCCCAGTGGTCCCTTACTCCCCAGTGGTGCCCAGAGTGTCCTGCTGAATTGCTGCTCTGGGGAAGTAGAGAGACTTCTCTTCCCCTTCTGCCCTCAGAGGCGTGTATCTGTGCCACCCTCTGCTACCCGGATCTTAAAGGGGGACTGTCTAGAACTCCCAGTTCCTCGGAGAGATCTCCTAACTTGTGTACCCCTTTCCTAAGATTCAAACAGTGGTCTGTGAGGGTGGTTGAAAAGCCTAGATTTTCCGAAGACTTCATGCCACGCCCTTGTTTTAGCTCTGGCTCCTTATTGGATCCTGAGGCCAGTGGTAACGAACTGACAAGGCTTGGCTCGGGGAAGTCAGATGGAGAGAGGAAGAAACAAGGGAGGATAGGAAAGAATAGGAAACCACACGGCACTGGCCAGTGCTTTGGGTACCCAGTCCACAGTGGTACAGAGACGCAGCGGTGGACAGGAGGCAGGCGCAGCAGGAACTTTGGCAGATGGGCTTTAAGAAAGCCATATGTGGAGGGCGCCTGTGGTTATAGGGCTCTATCCAAGTCGGGAGGTCGCGGGCGGAGACGGACTCTCTGGCCTCCTGGGAGGCAGCTGAGGGGGAGGCCTGGGCGTTTGCAAAGCGGCAGACTGCCCACCCCAGCAGGTGAGCCGGCAAGGCCCGGCTGTGGCAAAGCAAGGCAAGTCAGAGGTGAGGGACTGGGAAGTGAGAGGCTCCTGGGTAGTCTTGAGAGGTGCTTAGAATGTGCCAGTCCCCCTCCAAGTCCCTCCCCCGACACCTCCATCCTGTTCTTTCCCTAGGGTCCTGCGGGCATCCCAAGCCCCCCAACCCCGGAACTCCGTCATTCAGTACAAGATTCGGTTGGCTCGGAGGTTTGTGCTACAGAAACACAGTCCATTGAATTTTGACAAAAGTGCCAGGTAGGAATCAGTTATGAAGCCATTGAACATCTCTTTTTAGCAAAGCTAAAGGTGTCAAATGAATTGAGTTTTTAACTGTGTCTCAGGGACCTGTTATATACTTATTTTCAAGGTTGGAAAAAAAAGGTCTGTCTGACGTGTTACCTAATCATCAAGATGGCACAATGAAGACTGCGAATATAAATAACCTAGAAAAACGCATTTCCATCCCTAAGACACCTCAGATTCCTTTAAAGAGAAGCAAAGTGGATGGCTAAATGTAAATCAACTCAAATAAAAACCAATACACCCCGAGGGATGGGATTGTTTAGCTCGCACAGTGGAATGAAAAGTGGGTTTCGTTTGTTTGGGTCTTTTTCATTTGTTTTATTGATATGGTTTTAACTGCTCCACAGTTAGGGCTCAAGTGACTTTCTTCTATTATAAATTGCTGGCGGGCTGGGAAAGATTCAGTTTCATTCCGATGTTTGGAGAAATTGATCTTCCTGTTCCATATTCAAAGATAAAAATATCTCCCAGCTAAAGAGACTGTCAATGCCAGGGCCAGGGCCCTTTCCAGGAATTTCCTTCCGGGACTTGGCCATCCAACTTCCGAAATAACAATTGTTTTTCAGCTTTTCTGAAGTCAAAATATTTACCAACAGGGTTTGGTTTTATGACACCGCCTCTCCCTCTTTGGCCTGCTCTGATAGTTACATCAGACTAGCTGACGCTGAGCAGGGGAGAAGCCCCAAGGAAACCACAGTCAGTGGGCAAAGAGTGGAGGGAAGGAGAGAACGAGCAGGAGTGAGGAGGGAGCCCTGACTATTTGACATGCGTATCGGAATTTCAAAACAGGCCATAAGGCCCAGGATCCGAGCAGAGAGGAAATGTGTATCAGATGCAACACCCACACTTTGATCTCTCTTAGAATGTAATTCCTTCTGGCAAAAACTCTTTCTCCTCCATACCCATTACAGAAACTAACTTGTCGTTGCCAATCAATAAGGATAAAACAATAACGGTAATGTTAACACCTTCCAATGGGCAAACAGCGTTGGGAACGGTGTGCTATCTGGTTTTGGCTGGGTTTCACATTTAAAATGGAATTTGGCAAAATAACTATGGGCCTCTGTCTACCTCCCCGCTCTCCCTTCCAAACACGGTGCATCTTAATAAACTGATGTCTGAGGAATTTGGCGGGGTGCTTAGTGATAGCCTCTCAAGTTAATGTATACGTGGGGCAGAAAAGGCCTTTCTGGAGGATACATCCTGTGTCATTCCCTGATGTATTAACAATTAAACGCCCAGTAATGCTTAGAGCTGGGGTCAAGATGGGATGAGGTGGTGGGGCGGAGATTACATCATTCCAATACGTTTTTTTCTGACAAGAGTGACATCCTTCAAAAGGCAGAAAGTACAACCTAGATCCAAAATGTCAGCACCCCTCAAAAAAGAAAGCGGTTTACAACAGGAAAATATTTTCATCTGTGGACTAACCTCAAGACAATCTAATATCTGTTGGCTCTCCCTTTTGTGGAACTATCCCTGGACACAAAGAAGGATTATCCTTTCGTGAGAGCAGACGGCAAAGCATACATTATGTGTCAGGCACTCCCCTAGGGGCTTCACAAATATTATTTCTTTTAGCCTTCATTATAACTGTACCCGGTTCTGTTATTATTCCCAATTTGGGAACGAGCAAAGTATGGGTTAAGAAGACAAAAATTAAGTATCTTGTCTAGGATCATGCATCCTGTAAGAGACAACTCCAATAACAGCCATGAGAACAGACCCCACCTTTGTCTTCGTGGTGGATACTGCCAGATGACCCTTCCAGGGCCAAGGCCTCTAGTCCCTGGTCCCTCTCCAGGGGGAGTGTTGGCCACTAATGGCTCACTGTAATACCCTCTCCAGGAGTTGCCCTAGGCTAATGAGAATGGCCTTGCCAAAGGAGTGCTCCCTTCCTGGGAGGCAGCCTGCAATCAAGGACTAATAGTTAAGGGGACACAAAGGACTGGCCCCCTTGCCTCAGTTGAGAAGAACTGGGGCCAGAACTCCTCCACCGTCTGAGGCCTATGTTGTAACGCGTCACAACACAACCTCTCTCTGGCAAGTGCTATTTCCTTGACCCCCTTCACCATTGTTGTCCTCAAACATACCCTGCAATCAACTTTTGCTTCTCCATCTCAGAGTCTATTTTCTGGAAAGTCTGACCTATGATGCCCTTCTGGAATGCATATTAAAATGAGACAACAACAACAAGAAGTTTAATACCAGGACACAAGAGGAACAAAAAGAAAACAAACAAACCTGCCTCGTCATTTCAATATAGTGATTCTAGTATTCAACATAGGGATATCTAGAAGTGATCCTCTCATTCCAGGTAGAGTTTCATAAATCATAGGATTTTACTCTTTTCAGAATCAACATGAATGTTAAGGAGTCTTTCTCGCCCATCCCACCCCCTTCCAGCTGCATATCACAATTCAAAAAATAAATGAGGCTTAAGTAACAGACTTGGCCATGATCACCCAGCTATTTGGTAGATTAGGACCCCATGCTGAATCCAAGACCTCACTGTATACAACACAGCCAAGATCGTACTTAACTTCTAATTTGAGTTTTTTTTAATGCTTTTATAGTACATATTATGTGCAAGAAAGTACTTAATTCAGAGATGCTTGGTTCTCTCATCCCGATTTTATTTATTTTTTATTTTTTTTATTATATGAAATTTATTGTCAAATTAGTTTCCATACAACACCCAGTGCTCATCTCAAAAGATCTCATCCCAATTTTACAGTTAATGGTCTATAACTATTATCTTAAAGTAATAAAGCAACTGTTAATATCGTGAAAGCAAACATTATTTATTCTTGCTTCAACTGGATCATAATCGATTCTATTTACTTTATATTTTAACCACAAAGTGACTTTTGTGTAATTCACACAGTTTTAAGGAACGCATTTTCCCTCTCTCTCTCTCTCTCTCTGCCATCCTTTGCTAATTTGAATTTGAATTTCACTATATTACGTGATGAATTGTTTATTTTCCTTAAAAAGAACAACTTCAAGTGTGCCTTCTAGGGCTCTGAGAGTTCTTTTTTCCTTCAGTTAGCTTAGTTTTCAAATGAGGGTCTTGGAAACGGAAAGAAGTTTCTGTTGCAGAATGGAAACGTTGCCCCTCCATGCTTCTGACCCACTCCCCCCTCCACACGCGCATGTGAGCACACGCACACACACAACCCGCCTCCTCCATCAAGAGTTAAAGGACCGTGGCCTTTAGTTTCATGGGATGGATTAGCATCGCTGGGTTTCGAGCAGGGAGAAAGGACTTTCCAAGCTGTTACACGCTGGACGTGTTGAGAGTGCATGGTTATGTAACACCATATTTTTTAATACAACTGACAGTCTGTCTTGAGATTTAAGTGTTTTTTGACAGTTTTTATGCACCTGTTAATTCAAAGCTCTTAACATATGCCAGTTAAAAAGAGCCAGGCACTAAAACATCTAGCTTTAGAGGCTAAATATGGCTCAGCTGCAATCGCAGGCAGGCAGGCAGGCGGCAGGCAGGCAGGAAGGCTGACGGGAACCATTCCTTCCTCCAAGATGGAAATCAGCTGTAGCCTCCTCTCTGTGACCTGCACAGACTATTTCTAGGTGGGGTGGTTGGAAACGCCATTTGGATTCTCGGGGAGCAGTTATCAGAGCCGACTCAGGTCTTCAACACGATTGGTTACCCTGGATAACGTTCTGTTGTGTTTAGTTGGACACCTCATTATACATGTTCAAGTGAGCATCCTTACACCTGGAGTCTGTTTAGTATAGCCCCCCACTCGTCTTCTCCACATCACCCCTCAGTATCCATCTGCCCACGCCCAGCAAAACTGGGGACAAATGCCTGAATTTTTCCGTGGCTAACTTCATGGGTCTGAAGGGCAAAGGCCATGCATTCCCCTGTAACACAAAGAGCAGTATTTCTGGTGTAAATAAAGATTCTGTCAACCTTAAACGGGTGGATAAGGGATAGTCACTCTACCAATAGCCATGCCCCAGTCCCTCAGTGCATACAAAATAACTTTTATACTCAAAGCGCTAAAGCAGCATAGATTGGAAGAAAAATAAGCTTTTGCTTTTATTGTTCTCTGAGACTATATGGGGCAAGGTGTGGATTTGATACATTTCAAACATCTGGTACATTCCAGGCTTGAGGGTACAGAACAACGTTGTGCAATAGAAATATAATGTCTGCTGCAAATGTAAATCTATACATATGGAATTTAACATTTTCTAGTAGACATGCTTTAAAAAGTAAAAAAAAAAGTGAAAATAATTTTAATAAAGTATTCATATCCAAAATATTATCATTTCAACATATAATCAATTAATAAATAATTCTGTTATTTTTCAAAAGTATTATTATTGCTGTTTTTAGGCATGAGGTCTTTGAAATACAGTGCATATTTTGTATGTACAGTTTACATCTCAGTTTGGATTAGCCACATTTCAGATTATTTTTAATTTTTTTAACATTTATTCATTTTTGAGAGTGAGAGAGACAGAGTGTGAACAAGGGAGGGAGAGAGAGAGAGAGGGAGACACAGAATCTGAAGCAGGCTCCAGGCTCTGAGCTGTCAGCACAGAGCCCAACGTGGGGCTCGAACTCACGTTTATGAGATCATGACCTGAGCCGAAGTTGGACCTCAACTGACTGAGCCACCCAAAAGTCCCTCAGATTCTTAATAGCCAGATGCAGCAAGCACAGTCCTAAAATGCTGGTCACGAAAATGTTCCAACAAATGAGGACATAACACTTGGTGACCTTGGGGAATATTTCTAAAAACTGGATAATGGCCAGGGGACCTGTAGAGAATTCAACAGCTTCTTCTCTTGTCTACTCCCTCTTACGGCACATTTCTTTGCATACAATTGTTTAAGTGTCCCTCTCGGCTTCACAGTGACAACCATCAGATTCCAATTAAAGATTCATAGAAAAACACAACCTTCAAAAAATGGAATGAGTTGCCTAGATGGCAAAGTGAATTTCATGTCATCAGAGTATTTGAGTAGAGTCTAAAAGATGATGTGCGCCGATGCATGTTGAAGTTCCGTACTGTGTTGTCCGGTAGCATGAGGCAGCATAGATAGCAGTTGAGAGCTTAGGATTCAGAGCCAGATAGAACCGGGTTCGCATCTCATCTCACACTATTTGTGTGGTGGCAAACATCTTTACCCGTCTTGAGCTTCCACTCTCCCATTTGCAAATTATGAAAAACGACTTTGTAAACTTGTTATGTGAAATAAATGAAAACATATATCTATAGCTCTCAGCACAACATTCAAAAATAGGATTATGATTATTACAGCGTGAGAAAACTGTCTATAGATACTTGGCTCAAAGGCAGATTATAGAGCAGGTTCAGCATTTGGTCATCGTGTCTTCTTTAACTTCTCCAACCGTGGTGGTCTATGATGGCATAACAAGGGCATCAGTTATTAAGGAGAGATGAGTACTGGACCTTAGAATGATTTGCGACAAAATGGCTCCCCTTGAAATTGCTGTTCTGTTTTATTTTTAGGGGAGAAGAAAGAACTAACTAACTTCCATTGAGTGTTGAGGTTATTTCCTCTGTTTTGTTTGTCTATTTTAACATACCAAGCACTTTCTGTATCTTATCTTAAAAATCCCATGCAGTGGTGTTCACTTTAGGGATGAGGTGTTGAGGATCAGAGAAGTCAGGGGTCACACAGTTAATATTGCATAGTTAATGTGTGAATCCAGACCCGTCTGACTTTAAAACTCAAGCTATTTCCAAGACATAGGAGTGGCCAGATTTGAGTTTCAATTGTTTGAAACTTTCAATCAATAGTAGAAAGTGATAGAAACAATATTTCAATTAATATTAACATACCAACATTCTGGCTTCTTCTTTGACTGTGGTTAAAATGATTAAAATACATGTGCCTTAGCTACCACTATCTACCCCAGAAAGGGAGTTAGTGCTGTACCTGGGAATCGTTACCATTATCCACATCAGTCTGCTTGGATTTCATCTTTTTCTGTACTACTGAAAGGTTTACCCCTTGGAAGAGCTCACCTCTGATGTAAAAAATGCTAGAAATTGGGACACATAAGGTAGAATAGATATTCCAAGAGATTCTTCTAAAAGGCACAGGGAACTTGCATGTTATCATACAAATGGTCTCAGGGCAACCTGAGGTCACCTACACACTTCTCTAGAGTGACTTCTCCAGAGTGTCTATCCTGACACAACTTAGTGAAGTTTGGTTGGGGAGGGGGGTGGGGGGTGAGGGGAAATAAAGTGGCAAGGGAGAAGGACAGAACAAGGCTGATTGAATGCTACTCTTTTGGACAAAATCATTTATAATAAGTCACTGGCAGTGCCTTTTGACGATGTCAGTCACAGAAGAAAAGAAAAGTCCCTGGCAGGTGTTTGGAGGGTGTTTGCTTCACCAACTCTAGTCTTCGTAGCCTTGCAGAGAGGGGCCACGTAGGAATGTCCACGCTGTTTCCTGGCTTTCAGAACTGTCACAACCCCCCCCCCCCCACCATGCTTTGATCATGGGACAGAGGGGAATAATCCAGTTCAAACTGCATTTGTATTTCTTATCTAAAAGGTATTCAATTAGGTTTAAACAAACTTCCATGTTTCCCTTAGGTTTTCTCATTGCAGAACGACTGTTTCTACAAATTATATATGTAATTACCCCTTCTGGTCAAAGGTGAGAGGGAAATTAGCATCACAATGGCAAGTTTTCTCTCTGGGTGTAGCCAGCTCCCACAGTTCCACCGGTGATTTGAGTGTGTTAAGCCTCCGTTTACAAGCAGGAGAGCGCAGCAGAGCCCATGAGGACAGCATTAAAAATTTCTAATCATAGACAAGCATTTCAGACATTCGTTACCACACGAGCCATCAGTGGATTAGATCTAATAAGCCAAATATGTGCAGACCACAGCCCTGGGGCTGCTTAGACTATTCAAAGTAATACAGAATCAAAATTGGCCCACGTTGCAACCTGCCTCCTTTTGAAACAAACCAGGGGTCCTCTATTTCCTCAGAAGGGGGTGTTAGGAAATTAGTTGAAAGACAGTGAGCCCAGACATTTGGGGTTTAGTACTCTGTTTGCTCAGAGACCATAGGAAGCCATCTAGTGATTCAGCACAAGAAAACGTGCCTAAACACTATATGAAGTCGGAGGAGGTGGACTTTTTGAGGGGAGATAGGGGTGCCCTCTGTACTATTCTGAACGAAGGAAAATAGCTCATCTTTTTCAGTAAAAAGAAATTACAAACTATTCTTCCAGAAACAAAAATGAAAAACCACACATACACATACACAAACACGAAATTCTGAGATAGATGCCAAGTACTGCTCCAAAACCATGTGAATTTTTTTCTCGTGCATTTGTCAGCCTGACTCCAAACCATTTTATTCTTTCCTCATTTCCCCTCTCTGTTCAGTCTGTTTTTAGTTAGTTGCTTCTTGGCATAGCTTCCGTTGGAGCTGAGAGGGCCTGCTCTTTCTTCTCCCCCACCCTTTCTTTTTCTTTTCTTTCCTTTTAAAACTTTTTTTTTTTTTTTTACTGTTTTCAGTGTTCTTCTTTGGCGTTCTTTCTTCTGGGCTCTGCAGTGACTCTGCAAAAATTGCCAAGACCAGAGCAAACCTGAGGCGTGCCTCTGGAGCCCACCCCGTCTGCTCCCATCAGGCCTTCATGCCACATGTAAAGAGCAGACTCGAGGAGTGGCCTGGGAACATGTTCACGAATGCAATTTCGTGTTGCCTGTGATCCACTTCTCTGGGAGGGTTTGTACCTCTCCCTACACTTTCCCCTGTGAGCAGACTTGCCCAATGCTGCCATTTTGTGCGGAGAACCTCCTTCAGAGGAATCTTCCCAGCTGCTGCTAAGAGCTAGTTTTTTGAGACCCAGAGAGTAGAGGTTACTATATTCATTTGTTTACAGATTGCTTGGGGAGCTGGAGTGGATTTAGCTCGTGTGATTGTTTCCATCAATGTGCGATCAGACTGGAAAGGACATTTAACATCAAAATACGCTCCTAAGTGTGCTTCAGATCGGGCATGTTAATCAAAAATAAAATAAAAGGCCAATCAATTCCTTTAACAAATTGAGTTAACTTGAACTTGCTTTGTGGTTTAATATGACAGTAGAATCAGACTCTTTGTTCCTGTTAGACCCTGCCCAAGTTCATGGACATTCTGTGTCTTTGAAAGACTTACCTGTGAAAAATGAAGCCCACTCTGTTTTCAGGTAAAATTTGAAATAAGATTCTTTTTCTTTTACTCTATCAGGAGCACTTCTCAAAAAGACATAGAAACACAGAAGCATTTATCGATGATGTGCCTAGGGTTTATGAGCAAAATTTAAATATCCATTGTGTAGAGGACTTTTAAAAATAGTCGTGCTGGGGCGCCTGGGTGGCGCAGTCGGTTAAGCGTCCGACTTCAGCCAGGTCACGATCTCGCGGTCCGTGAGTTCGAGCCCCGCGTCGGGCTCTGGGCTGATGGCTCAGAGCCTGGAGCCTGTTTCGGATTCTGTGTCTCCCTCTCTCTCTGCCCCTCCCCCGTTCATGCCCTGTCTCTCTCTGTCCCAAAAATAAATAAACGTTGAAAAAAAAAATTTAAAAAAAAAAAAAATAAAAAAATAAAAATAGTCGTGTTAATTTCAGGAAACAAAACTGAAGGCATTAATCTACACACAAGTGCAAAGACCAATGTGGGAGAAAATCACCTGAGGTGTAAGAAGAGAGATGTGAACGGGAATGATTTGGCTTGGCTAACTGCAAGGAAAGGTGGTCAGACCTTCCCCTCTTTAAGTATGTAGCCTGGGGGTTGTCATTTCAACCACTCCTGCAACTGCTCTGCTGAGTTCTTTTGAAATATGCCGTATCTACAGATGATAAGAACCCACAACCAACAGGGAACAGAGCCTGTGGCCATGTCTACATGATGCCAAACACTTGGGTAAAAACTGAAACCATTAGTTCAGTGCCTTGATGATTTTCAGACACTCAGTGCTGTAGCCTTATAAAAGGAAACAATTCAGATTTTTTTAGTTTTCATTCTGATACAGTCAATGGCTACAATCAATGGCTAGATAAGTATATGTTTTCTCCACCAAAAAAAAATAGTTTAAAAAATATATATATATTTGTGTATATATATGTACACACACACACATACACAGCATAGGTAATACAAAAAAAATAAATAATAGAGACACACACACACGCACAAAAACAGTTCAGTCACGATGCCATGGTCACCTATGTGTCTCTTTTATACACAAACACATAAACACACACAAGTACATACACACTCAAGCACCAATTTAAAAAAATCCAGTTAGGCCAGATTTCCCTCTCTGTCTTTGGTTATTTGATATGATATTATCTTAATCTTACTCGTCCGTAAGCCTGACAACTCCTACGAGAGTAAAACTTTGCAGAAGTATATGATTTCTCTTTGTAAATCTGCAAACCATTTTTCCTTCTATTACTTGAAATATTGTCACTGTGGTTTCAGTTATGTGCAGAGTATATTTTAAAAGCACTGCTCAAGCCCAGAGTGCTCTGGACTTGTCTGTTATTTTAGTGATCGTATGGTTGCTGAAAATATAAGATAATTTATGTGCAAAAAATTTCCAGCTTCAGTTTCTAAAATTTACTTAACATTTTTTTCAACAGAAATGAAAACTGTATTGAAGAGCACAATTAATAACCTTAGATTAAGGGATCTCAGATCAAGATGATGAGAATAAATGTTTCGTGTTTTAGTAGCATAAAATATTTGCCAACAAACTTACCTGAATGTATATTGATTAGGAGATGGAGAGATGAGGGCGTGCATTCAAGGTGAAGAACTACTTTACAGTCGACTTACTTAAAATGGATTTTTAATGATTTCTAAAATATTTTCTTAAAAAAATGGGAAGAAAATGTTTCAACTATTTGATAAAAGCTGCTTTCAAGAGCCACACAGTATACTACTGACATTTTCCCTGAGCCTGGATTTCTCCAGAAATTCTCCTGGCTATAAGGCATATTCATAAACACCAGACCCATAGAGACATACTTGTCACACCCAATCTTGCTGTCTTCCTAGTTGTTCACTTTACAGAAATATTTCCTCTTCCTAGTTCCTCAATTTTTAAATGCAACTGCCTCTAGGTAATAAGCACATGAAATGATATTCATTTCCAAGATATTAAATGTCATAGTGGAGGTCATTTTAAGATTAGAAAGAATCAGTGTTTTCAAAACAATGCACTTGAATTATCTGTGCAAAGACATACATGCGTTTAAATAAGGTTGTAAATTTGCAGGATTATCTATAAAGTTATAAATTACAGTGTTTGTGAAAACTCTTGACATGGGCACTGAGAAACCATATAATTAAATAAAAATTGAAAGCCTTTGAACATGTCCAGATTAGTATAAATGGCTTCACAGACACAGATTTCATGTTTTCATTTTCATGGCAATAAAGTATTTTGTTTATGTACATGCACTTTAAAACCCTACTTAGAAAGCATGGCATATATGGCATTTATGCACATGTTTACCATATATTTAAAGACGGATTTTAATGAGCCATGGCTGGAAATCCATAAAGGTTTTCATGTCAACACTGGATCCATTGTAGAAAATACTTTCCTTTCTCTATTTCATTTCTAAAAATATGAAATGTTTGGAGAGGTTGGAGGATAAGAGGGAAGAAGTGCTCTGAATAAACACATACAGATTCTGAAAGTGGGCTTTCTTTTTTTTCTTTCTTGCTTTCTCGCTTTCTTGCTTTCTCTCTCTTTCTCTCCTTTCTTTCTTCCTTCTTGTTTCTTCCTATTGAGAACAAGAATCGATCAATCCGTGCGGAGGTGAAATTACACAGAAATTGAGGAATAGGATGTGGCGTCACGGCAGTGATAATATAGAGATGCTGTTAGCTCTGTGCTCCTCAAATGCTTCTGGGCCTTTAGAACGCCCTCAGCGTATTTGCTGGGACAGATAAACTTTTGAAAGTCCCTGTTTGTCAGAATATCAAAATTTAGAGCTTTGTGATTTTTTTGAACAAGGAAATGTCAAGTAGTTGCAAACCAAATACTATCACAGAAAACGGACACATAAAAAACAAAAATCAGAAAGGAAGAAAGAAAGGAGTTATAAAATGAGAACAATAATATGGAAATAAAGGGAGAAATAACTTTGGGGAAGGGCAAAGACGATGAAGTTAAAAACAGAATTGAAAGGCTCTGGTAAAAGAGTCCAACATAAGCGTAAAAACAGGGGAGCACAGTGAACATGCAAATATGCCCTTTGCAAACCCCAGTTATGCAGGCTTTTCTACTGCCATACAAAAGTGTGTTTTTCGGGAAAATTGGTTACAGCAGTGACCATGCCTTCTAATAGCTGCAAGTAGAAATAAGGCAGTAAGTGTGGAGGGGCCTCCGCAGAGCTGCGTTCTCTACCTTTCCAATCCACTGCCCGTCCTGCGCCTGACCATATGGAATCCATCTCATCCAAGGACATAGACGAGAAGAGGGGTTTGAGGAAACCAGGGCTGCTGCTGGCTGTTTTAACGGCATGCCACAGGAAAGTTTTATTTCCAATTGATTGGTTACAAATCAGATAAATATCGCTTCTAATGAAAGCAGCTTTGAACTGCTGGAAATGTTATCTATAGGAGTCTGGGGTTTATCAGAAGTCAAATGTAGCTTTAATCACATCAACATGCTAATTACAGGCAAACAATAAAAGCTTTAAGAAATGATTGTGCAGGTTTTATTACTATTGACAGTCACCAAGGTATATTTATTTCGGGAGGTAATTGTCAGAAGACTTTCTCCAGAAAGACTTGTTTGTATAATTAAGCCCGTGTTATGCAAGCTTATCTGCTGATCGGCTCCTGCTAGTTATGGAGCTCCCCCAATGCCTCAGAACACAGAAGCGATTAAAACAGAAAGGCTCAGGGAGAGGGTTTTTCAGTAGTTCATTTGTAAGGGATAAAAAAAAATAAAGGCCTAATGTGCTCTGAAAAAAACAGAATGTACTAGAGTGAGAAATGTGATCAGTCACTAAAAACTAAAGGAATAAAAACAATAAGGGTAATTGAAAACTTTTCATGACCAGTGATGTAAGAACAGGAAAAAATTAGAATGGAGGGTGTATGTTTCCATTTGGAGTAGAAGCTGGGGGGCAGAAATTTTCTCTTTATATACAAAATATTCCATGAAATGGGGCCTTCCAACCTAAAAACTATATGGGATGCGAATGAGACAGAATAGAAAAGAGCAATAAATGGCTACATAGACCCCAGCACCACTGGATTTATTATTTTACTGTGGAGTTTTTACATAATTCCCCAAAGTGCCTAATTGAAAAATAAGAGCCTGAAAGTTTGATAACATCATTTCAAATCTACACAAACACACATGCTTTTCCATCCAAATAAACAACAAAGGCGCACTTACAGTTGCTGCCCTGAGCATTTTTTTTTTTTTAGGCTAGGACACCTGAAATGTATTTTTTAAAAAAATATTTCCATCTTATTTTTAATGACAAACTGCATTGTGACTGGACTAGAGGAAAAAAATAAACCTTTCAAACTATAAACTATTTTTTGTGCCATAAAGAATCATTCAACTCTAAAAAGGAAAAACCCTAATTTAAAAAATATCATTATTATATTGAAAGGTGTTGGACTGGATTTAATTCTTTCCATTCCCAAATTTTGGCCTCAGTTCAGTTTCCATTTCATTCAAAGCAATTAAAAATGTGGCAAATCCTTGATCAATTTTCTTACCCTTAAACAGGGTCAGTTCTGAAGTTGTTGTCACATTTTAATGGGTTCAGAGTCAGTTTATGCAAGAGACAATCAAATGTTTGCTTTTAAAAGCCCTATAAAAAGTAAGAGCTTTTAACCTTTTGAATGCATTAATAAAATGCTAATGACATCATGGCCAAGACCACATTTGGAGGTTCCCCAAAACTCCAAATGACCGTTGTGAAAACAGAATTTTAATCAAATGATCTGTTATTTTAATGGCCACTTACAAAACAGAAGATTTATTGAGAAGCATAAAGTTTGTTTGAAGGCAAAGCTTTTAAGAATTACCTTCTTCTGGGTTTCCCCCCCCCAGTTCCTTGCAACATAATACTACCAAATATTTGTGAATTGTGACTCAAGTCTGCAGAATTATTTCTAGCAGAAAATAAAAAAGAGGCTGGAAAGCAAAAAAGTGGTGCCAATTTGTCTGCCCAGGCTCTGATTATTGGATGCAGAATTTTTTTTTTTCTTTCAGGGGAGAAGGATTTGGTGGGAATGTTTCTCCCTTCAGGGTGAGATATCTGATATCCATCCTGAGACCAATCATAAGGCTAAACTTTCATGCAAAACTGCACAAGGGGAAAAAATTAAGTCTTTGGGTAAAATTCTCATCTAAATTTGCAGCAGATCTCTCATTTCCGCTGGGCAATTATGGCGCTTTTTGCCATTTCTGATTGCAAGACACGTTGATTTTTTTTTTTTAAGTTATTTCTGATAACTGGAGAACCTTAGGTCCCTAACCCCCTCCCCCAACTCTTCTTCCTCTCTTTTGAATCTCTGTTCCTCATTTCTGTCTCTCCTGTCTAGAAGTGCTATCCAGTGACCCCTGGTGCTGATTAAAGTTTCTCGGGTGACCCCTGAATGCATTTTATTACACTGGCTGGTCATAAAACCTGCCTAAACTGCTGGCTTATCCAAACTCCTGCCTCTTCTGTGGAAAGCCCCACAGTCAGCCCAACCTCAGGCAGGGAAAATCCAAACAAGCACACCAAGGAAGGGCAGAGAGAGCTTGACACAGACTTTGTCAATACCAGGGAGCCGCCCAGCAGAGGGGAAGGAACAGCTTAGAAAGAAGACAGACACTCGCAAGGCCTCTGGAGGAAATCCACTCGATTCCAGTGTAGGTGGGCCACAGGGAATGGCAAAGGAAAGAGGGAAACATTAAAACCCTTTGGTGTTTTGTTCTTTTTCTAAAATGATATACAGCACTGAAAGGGCTTACAAGGTGAAAGCAAGACACAAATAGCATAGGTTAGCATAAGGCATCTCTGAAAACATCGTCCTCCTAAAATGAATCCCAGGAAGACATTTATTCAACTTTTGGAAAGGAACATGAATTGGTTAGAAAGCTTTTTTTTTTTTATTTAAAAAAAAATTTTTTTTAATGTTTTATTTTATTTTTGAGACAGAGAAAGACAGAGTATGAACAGGGGAGGGGCAGAGAGAGAGGGAGACACAGAATCCAAAACGGGCTCCAGGCTCTGAGCTGTCAGCACAGAGCCCGACGCAGGGCTCGAACCCACGGACCATGAGATCATGGCCCGAGCCGAAGTCAGACACTCAACCGACTGAGCCACCCAGGCACCTCAGCTAGAAAGCTTTTAATATGTATATACCTACTCTAGGTAAAAATAGGTATTATATTTACATGGCTTAGGAAGAACTAACTTACACTTAGGCTCAGTTTAGTTGGTGTGTGTGTGTGTGTGTGTGTGTGTGTGTGTGTGTGTGTGTGTTTTCTGGGCTGCCTGGAGGTGAAGGAAGACAATCTGTAATATCCACAGTCCTGCGTGGTTGGCATTTCTGTGGCAGAGACAAGGCATGGCAATTACTGGTAGGAGAGGCCAGAGTTCTCTCGTGCTAAACCTGAATGTGCACGTGTGTGTGTGTGTGTGTGAAATCCAATTTAGCATTTGGAAATAAAAAATGTTTTCAATTCCGTTCCCATTTGCAAAGTCTGAAAATAAATCAGCAAGGTTTGTTCTGATCCTCGAGCCAGAGAAGACAGTCTGGAAATGAGCTGAGAGACGTCCATCTTCAGTTTGTCGAGGAGGAAAGTGAGGTGCCTCACGGGCAACAGGATGAAGCCCTGGCCCCTGGCAGTTGTCCAGCTAGCCACAGAGGAGAGCCACAGAGGCAGGAGAAGCACACAGTTTTCCCACTGGTCAGGCCCCCATTTCAGCAACACTCAAGCTGGATTAGGGTCAGAGTCTGTTCGGAGCCCTTGGTGCTCCTAACATCCAAATGACAGACTCCCAAATTGCTGAGCAGTTTTTCCAGTACTGCAGTGGTCCACAGCTTTGGTCATTGTCATACCGGCCAAATCCTTAAGAAGGCAAAATCAGGGGCCTGAAGTGAATCATTGATGACTATTTAATGGTATCTGGTGGTTAAAAAGCAATTGGTGACAGTTACTCCTGAAATTACTTCTTTTGCGCCTGTGTTTTTTTTTTTAACCCTTAGAAAACTTGCTGCATTCTTCTCCCTCTTGCTAAAATAAAATAATACAAAACAACCATGAGTTCAACTCCACTATGGATCACAAGTGGCCCCTTTTACCTGTGTATTCTTTTAACGTAAGCCACTAAGCAAGTCAAGCATTCCCTCCAAAACTGTCAGTGGAAGCTGGTGACTTTGTTGATTATCTTTAACAAACTGGTGAGTTATGCTCCGTTTATTTCAGCCTTGACCTGATTTAATTCATTCAGAGATTCTTCATAACGGACGATAAATCTGGTAACCAATGACAGCATTTTTTTTCATACGCAGCCTGCATTGCACAGGGAGCAGGACTTTGATGTGCTGCTGTCCCTGCTGTTGACTGTGCATCCACGGCACATGGTGATTTACAGATGTCAACACTTTACTTCTTACTATAACCATATGAAGTACATTTAGCTATTTCTGGTTTGTAGATGAGGAAACTAGGGCTTAGAGAAGTTAGGTAATGGCCCAAGTTCCCAAGCTAGTAAGTGACAGAGTCAGGAATGCCTCTCGGTTCCAATTCAGTCCTTAACCAGCATCTCTTAACTTTGCCAAGTCCCAAACATAATACCTAGAAAGAAGAGATCTCAAGTACAGCTGGTTGCTTATCCTATCGGTTGAGCATCCGACTTCGGCTCAGGTCATGATCTCGCGGTTCGTGAGTTCAAAGCCCCACATCGGGCTCTCTGCTGTCAGTGCAGAGCCCGCTTCAGAGGTGGGGACAGAGGTGTCCCCCTCTCTCTGCTCATTCCCTGCTTGTGCTCTCTTAAAATAAATAAAATATTTTAAAAAAAGACTTCCTGGGTAAACTAGCTTATTCTCCAGTTGATAAATCTATTTCTTACCCTCCTTTTCTTGGTGGAATATAAATTTCTTTTAAATTCTATATATTTTAGTTGATTACATGCAGTATGTCTTCTTAAAGCAAATGATATGTTTTTCTTTAAACAGTGGAGAGTTTGGTAGTTTAAAAAAAGAAAAAGTTTGTTCCATGCCTTTAGACAGAGGCTTTAAGATAGGAAAGTAGGTTCCAGAAGTGCCAAGTACTAGATAGGTTTTGGGGTTGAAGCTGAAGCAGGGAAACAAAGGGTAGGTAAGTCAAAAGCAGTTGTCAGCCTTCTAATTTTTATTATTTCTGATTAAAACTTTGCTATCATTCTTATCTTTTTTCTCTTTTTGTAATGTGTTTTCTTTGACTACTTGCAAGAATTTTCTCTTTATTGATTTTAAGAAATTTTATTCTGATGTTCTTTGGTGTCATGATCCTCATACTTTTGTTCTTGTTTTGGATTCTTTCCATTCCTGGATCTATGGATTTATAGTTTTTATCATATTTGAAATTGTTTTGACCATTATTTCAGCATTATTCAAAATATTTTTTCCATCTCTCCTCTCCTCTCCTTTGGGTACTAGGATCATGTGTATATTAGGTTGCTTAAAGTTACACCACAACTTACTAAAGCTTTGTTCTTTCCTCAGTATGCTTTTTTCCTCTCTGTTATTAATTGTGGATAGTTTCTATTTCTATGTCTTCAAATTCACTAATCTTTTCCTAGGCAATGTCTAATCTGCACTTAATCCTGCCCAATGTCTTTTTCATTTTTGACATTGTAGTTTTTATTTTCATAAGTTCAGTTTGGTTCTCTTTTATATCTCCCATGTCTCTACTTAAAATATTCAAACTTTCCCTTAACTACTTGAACATACATAATGCAGTTATAATTGTTTCAGTGCCCTTGCCTATTAATTCTATCACGTCTCATTTATGATTTGGTTTTTTTAATGTTTTCCATATTATCAATCAAAGTAGTTGCATGCTTGATAACTTTTTTAAGGTTTATTTTTATTTTTATTTTGAGAGAGAGAAAGAGAGAGAGCATGAGTGAGGGAGGGGCAGAGAGCGAGGGAGAGAGGGAGAATCCCAAGCAGGCTCCACATGGTCAGTGCACAGAGCCCAATGTGGGGCTTGAACTCATGAAACCATGAGATCGTGACATGAGCTGAAATCAACAGTTGGATACTTAACTGACTGAGACACCCAGGTGCCCCTGCATGCTTGATAATTTTTGATTGGATGACAGACATTGTGCATTTTACATTGGTGGCTAAGGAGGTTTTTGTTTGTTTCATTTGATTGTTTTTATTTCTATAAATACTCTTTTTTTAATGTTCATTATTTTGAGAGAGAGAGAGAGAGCATGAACAGGGGAGGAGTAGAGAGAGCAGGAGAGAGAGAATCCCAAGCAGGCTTCCTGCTGTCAGCACAGAGCCTGATGGCAGGGTTCAATCCCAGGAACCTTGAGATCATGACCTGAGCTGAAATCAAGAGTTGGATGCTTAACCAACTGAGCCACCCAGGCACCCCATTTCTATAAATATTCTTCAGCTTTATTCTGGGACATTGTTAAATTATTTGGAAATGGTTTGATCTTTTGGATCTTGCTTTTAAGTTTTGTTTGACTAGAACATGACAACATTGATTCAGGGACTGATTTTTCCATACCTTGAGACAAAATCCTTCTGAATACTCTAATCAAAGCTCCATGCATTATGAGTCTTTCCTTTCTGACTGGTGGGATTGTTATCTCTGATCTCTTCAGGTGATTTTTCCCCATCTTGGGTATTCCATTAAAGGCATGTGCTCATCAGTATTTAGCTACATACTTGAGAAGAATCCTTTGCAGATGTCTAGAATTTTCTTTGTGGAGCTCTCTCTTCTCTGGCAAAATCTAGCCATGTTGTACTCCCCAGTCCCCCAGCTGTGCTTCTTCAAATTCCTCCAATGCCACTATCCACCTGAATTTCCCTATCTGTGCCCTGGTTGGAAACTTTCTCTGCGCTGTAAGCTGGATACTTGTAGAGCTCCCCTTGTCTCCCATCTTTCAAGAATGATTTTCCTTTGGGGCGCCTGGGTGGCTCAGTTGTTTAAGCGGCTGACTTCAGCTCCCATCATGATCTCGTGGTCTGTGGGTTCAAGCCCCGCATCGGGCTCTGTGCTGACAGCTCAGAGCCTGGAGCCTGCTTCGGATTCTGTCTCCCTCTCTCTCTGTCCCTCCCCCGCTTGCACTCTGTCTGTCTCTGTCTCTCAAAAATGAATAAATATTAAAAAAAATTTTTTTAATAAAAAAAAAAGAATGATTTTCCTTCATTGCCTCATCCCTGATGACTTGAAAAGTAATTTTTCACATATTTTCTTTGGTTACTTAGTTGTTTTATGTGGGATGATCCATTTTGATGGGAAATAGAAATCTCCATATCCATGGGCTAAAGCTACGGGTTTCTTTGGCAATGTCGTTCCTTAAAATCTTGATAAGCTTAACATTTAAATGTAGTAGGTTTCTCATCCACTCACACGGTGCTATGTGCCAATAACCATACTCTAAATTTTTTTAGGCGTAGTTTTCAGATCTGCTTTAGGTCTTTGCTTTCTTATCTCTGCACTTGTCTTTTTCAGCTTAACAGTAGCCAAGTGGAGGCTTTCAGGCTTGAAGGTGAGAAATCAGAATGTGATCACTTTTGCCAACAGGGAGGTTTTATGGAACATTTACCCTTACACTTTTTGTCATTACTATCTCATACTCTTTGAGGTTGATTAAAAAAAAAAAATCAGTTTTTCCAACCCTGTATGATCTAAAATTTCTCTTCTCTCTGTAATTTTTTTCATTTCTACTCACAAATTGGCCCGTTTTTTTCTGAGTTCATCACTTATAATATTTTGACAAAAGCAATTAGCAATACCAATATTCATTTCTAATTGTTATGTTTTCTAATCTCTTCTGCTGTGCATGTGGTCTGGCCTAATGCCCAAGTTATCATAAGTGATGGTTTTACGTTTTCTTTTCTTTCTTTTTTTCCCTTTTCTTCCTTTCTATCTTTGCCACTGAATAACATCCATTTTTCTTTCTTTCCCCTGATGTCAGTTTCCTCACTGCCTGCTTCACACTAATGCAAGGCATATATTTTAGATTTTTTTTTATTTCCGCAATCCCTCGTTTCTCAAAATATTAATCTCTGGATTAGGATAATTAATATAGCTGCCATAAGGGGAAAATGTCAAAATCTGAACGGCTTAGCGAAATGAGTTTAATTTTCTCATACAAAGTTTAATGTGGATTGGCAATCTTCCTCAAACTTGTAGCTACGCCATCTGGAACATGTGGCCTCCAAGTTTTCTAAGGCAAGGGAAGAGAGAGATGCGGGAGGCACATCATTTAACTGCCTCATTTTTACTCACAATCCATTGGCCAGGACTTGTCACGTGGCCCCAACCTAACTGCAAAGGTGGTTGGGCAATGTTGGGAGGCACAAGGAAGAAATTGGGAGAAACAGAAAAAACACAATTATTAACTAACTCTGCCATACCACGCTAATAACTTAGCACCGTATCATTCACGTGTCCTCTGGTCACATCCTTCTATGTATAAATGTACATATTCATAGATACCCATACATATAGCATCTTGTCATTGTTTTATAAAAACGGCATCATTTATACTTTTCTTTATCTTTCCTTGTATTCAAAAACACCTACTCAATCTCTCCAAATTAACTTCTAGACCTCTAATTCATTCTTTTTAATGACTCCTTCCATTATATTCCATGGTGTAGTTAAACCATAATTTACTGTTTATATGCTCAGGTATATTTACTTTACTATTTTATTTTTGTTTGTATCAACTGTGCTTCAATAGATATCCAATCATATAAAATCCATTTTTAAAAGTTGATGGTTTTTTTCCCTCTGTGGGATAGATTTCCAGGAATGGGATTTACTGGGTTAAAGTGTACATGTCTTGTTAATTTTAACATTTTGCCAGAGTGAGGTCCATAAAGGCTGAAACTATTCACATTTTTACCAGCAATATAGGAGAACCTATGTCTCCATGAACCTGATATCAATAAATGTTTCAACACTTTTTAATTCTGTCAGTTTAGTGAGGAATAAAGAGAATTAGGGAAATATAAATTAATGTAAGAATATCTTCATATGTTGGTAGGCCATTTGGTTGACTATTCAAATCCTTTGCTATTAGGATTCTTATCTCATTTTTGTCAATAAGTAAGAGATTTTGGGGGCATCTGAATGGCTTAGTTTAACTCTTGATTTCGGGTCAGGTCATGATCACAGGGTCATGGGATTGAGCCCCAGGTCCGGCTCTGCGCTGAGCATGAAGCCTGCTTGGCATTCTCTCTCTTTCTCCTCTGGCCCTATCCCCCACCCACACTCTCTCTCTGAGATAAAAAAAAATAATAAGTAAGAGCCTTTTAATTATCATAGTTGGTAAACTTCTGGTGATCTTCTGAATTGCAAGTATTTTTCCCAAATAAGTTCTATGAATGTTTTGGGATATATTATGTGTAAATATTTAATATTTTAATATATAATAGATGATAGATAATATTTTGACATTCAAAAAATTTAATTTTTGTATCATCAAAATAATTTTTATGCTGCTGAGTCTCTCCTGTCCCTGGATTATACTTGTTGTATACTAAATTTTCTTGCTCTATTTTATTATTTTTATATACTTAAAAGTTTTAATCCATATGGAATTAATATTTGTATAAAGTTCAGTTTCATTTTTTTCAGATGGGTAACTTTTTGTGCCAGCACTATTTATGAAATACTCCATTATTTTCCCTCTTTTCATATATCAAATCATGTATTTTCCGGGATCCTGTATTCTGTTCTGCTGGTTTCTTTGTTTCTTCCTATGCCTATAACCATATTAATTCAACGTCAACTGTTTTAACAGTATGTTCTGATTGTTAGGCAAGTCTCTATTCACTATTCATCTTTGTCAAAACTTGTTTGGCTATTCACTTAAATGTTTTCTTCATTGTAAACTTAGAAGTTTTTCTATCTGCTTCCCCTAAACTTCTGTAATGTTAAAACTGATATTACATCAAATTTAAGCAATAATTTTTGGCAAATTGACATTCTTATTATATTTTAATCAAAGAATATGGAAAGATTTCATTTGTGAAAATATATCTTTCAATTGATTCTATGTTTTTTTCATGTATGTTCTATTTCTTTAAAAACATATCTACACCTGTTAATAGTTTCTTCTGATTTACTTGCTTGTGGTTACCTCTACAATAATGTTCCATAATAACAGGGTTTGTACCCACACCTATCTTGTTCTTGATTTTATTGAAATGTCTTTAGTGTTTTGTCACTTAGGATAACCTTAGCTGCTGGTAAAGTTTTTCAAAATTGGGAAATACTGCCAAAGTGATGAAATGACTTTTTAACATCTAATAATATAAATAAATTAATATAATTTTACCTTCAGATTTCATATTATGGAGTATCTTGATAATTATTGAAATATCCCTTCATCCTTGCAATGAACTGTCCCTGTAAAAATAATTGTTTGTTCTTTTCATATAGCACAAGATTCTGTTTGCTTATATTTTGAATGGGTTTTTTTGCATCATTGTCTGTAGGTGAGATTGGTCTTTACTATTACTCTTTTGTATTTCTAATTATTAGATTTTAATATGAAAGCCATGTATAGGCTTTGAAAAATAATTTGGAAAATGGAATAGTAAAACCAACATTGGAATTATCTTTTTAAATGGTTAGCTAAAATAGTTATTAATCCAGCTGTTCCTGGTACTGTTTTAATGGTAAATCTTTAATCATTTGATGATCTCTTCTGTGGTAATTGATTGCAGTTTTCCTGGATCATGTTCAGTAATTTTACTTTGCTAAGGAATTATTCTTTTTGACATCTCCAAATTTATTGTTAAAAGTTGTATGAAATACTCATTTATAATTCTTTTTATCTTTTATGAATATATGATATGTCTTTTTAAATTCCTGATCATTATTTATTTATACTTTATCTCTTAAAGTTTTAGCAGTTTTGTGAGAAAATTTTAATCATATTACTACTATTTTTCTTTTTAAAATATCTACTGGGTTTATGTCTTCTCTCATCAGTCTTTTTAATTTGCAGATTAGACCTCTATTTGAACTTGAGGGAAATCTTCTATTTTTTTTTTTATTGCTTCTCCACTTTTTGTGCCTCCTTCTTCCAGAACTTCTAGCATTCACACGTAGGGCTCCTGCTGTATCCTTCAATTTCCTGTGTGTGTGTGTGTGTGTGTGTGTGTGTGCGCGCGCGCGCGCCCGTTTTCCATATTTTTGAGATACGATTTTGTGCTTTGAGCTATTACCTTTACTTGATATTCCAGGCCACTAATTTGAGTCTCAGTGGTAACCAACCATTCCATCATTCTTTTACTGACTTGCCTAGTTCAGAAATTAGGATTTTACATACAGGAAGTATTCGAGCGCTGCCTGAATCTTTACGAATTGTCATCTGTCCTTCAACACTTGTGTGAAATGTACACTGTATTATGACCTACCGTGTTCTTGTGAACCATTGGACTCTCCTCAACTGATTATTTTTCACGATGAACTCATTGTCTGGTTATTGGAATACAAGTGATTACAGCTCTTGAACTGTAGAAGCAGCCTTCACAAACAAGAGGCTGACTGCTCTTGAGAGACTGTGAAAACCATCCTGCTTCTAGCTATCCTCCTCTCTTCCAGTCCTAGGGATAATGAGAGTTTAAACAATCTGCTTTGCTCCTCCTTGGCTCTTTTTTTTTTTTTTAATGAGAGCGAGAGAGAGAGAGAGAGAGAGAGAGAATCTTAAGCAGCAGGCTTCACAATGAGCATGGAGCCTGATGCAGGACTTCATCTCACAACCCTGGGATCATGACCTTAACCGAAATCAAGAGTCAGATGCACAATCGACTGAGCCACCCAGGAGCCCCTCTCCTTGGCTCTTACAGGCCAGAAGACCAGACACCTTCAAAGGAATAATAACACACTTCTTCCAAGGATCCATGCAGGCTTAGAACTAGGTGCTTTCCAGGATCCATAGTTTCTCAGTCTTTACCTCGGGGATCTCCAGGTTCTCCCAGACACAGAAAAAAAAGCCCTGTGTGAGATTTCTCCTCTAGGTGTCCCCTGGAGCTTGGGTTTATTAGCACATGAGAGTATATCCATCAGCTTTAGGGGTCTGGAGGCTGAAAGCAGAATACACTGATGCCAAACTAAAAGGGAAAACAGAATACTTTCCGGTTGCTACCTTCCTAGAAACTTTCCACTCTTTTCTGTAGAAATCATTGAAATTCGGAGAACAAAGTAACAGATAGGGACTGTGAAAAATGGAGCACACCATCCAGTTATTGCCAAGTGACAAGGAAGGCCCTGTTGTGACATCTTCTCGTTTTTCTTTGTAAAAAAGTTTTTTTTAATTCTTATTTATTTTTGAAAGAGAGAGAGAGAGTGCAACTGGGGACGGGAGAGAGGCAGAGAGAGGGGGAGACACAGAATCTGAAGCAGGCAGGCTCCAGGCTCTGAGCTGTCAGCACAGAGCCCAATGTGGGGCTCAAACTCTCGAACCATGAGATCATGACCTGAGCCGAAGTCGGACGCTTGACTGACTGAGCCACCCAGGTGCCCCAACATCTTCTCATTTGTAAAAGAGAAATCATAAATCCAGAATTTTGTGTATTATCTTCCCATTTCAAAATATTGATGACTTCTGTGTGTGTGTGTGTGTGTGTGTGTTGTAAATACTTTGTGAAACAAGCCAAATATGTCTTTAGGTTGAATTTAGCCTGTGGGCTCCCAGGTTAGGATTTCTGGAGCAGATGATAGATCTCTGGATGCTAGATGGCCATATGTAACTCTGCAGTTCTGCATCACGAAGGATAACTATCATGCCTTCTTTTTAGGCAAGCTTCTTGCAGGCAGAACCATATCCTCTGCTTTGTATTCCAAGGTTCCAAGTATAGCAGAAGGTAGGCACAGAACACTGAATGTATATTTACGGAACAAAGAAGGACAGTTGTTGGTTCCACCATCAGGAACTAATGGACCATTGGTCTGGCTTTTGTGAATATAAACAGTCCTGCAGTAAAGAAGCAGCTAATGTGGCGATCGAAAATGAAAGAGGGATGAGGCCTGTGTTGTGGAAAACAAACTCCCTGAAATTGCTTTTAGTGGAGGTGAGTGGAACGTATACTTGGGAGTTGTGCAGAACACCGAATGTTTGCAAAATCTCAGCTGTCCAACTTTTCTGTAGCAAAGAGCTAGCTGAGCAGTGAATACTGATTAAGGAGAAGGACAGGAAGTCTTGTCCCAGCCATGTGGATTTGAAGATTTTAGAGTCTAACAACCACCTAAATGCAAGCTCTTGTCCAGTAAGGTAGGGTCTGAGGATGAACTCAGAACTGTAGTTTTGGTTTTTTTTTTTTTTTTTTTCCTATTTGCCATGCTTCTCTCAAGAGATTTCTGTAGGGAAAGAAAAATAATGGAATCATTGTCAGGAATCTATTATAATGCTGCAAAATTGATTGTCTGAGATGAGGGCTCAAACAGGATTTCAAAATTTGAGGGAGAAAGGCCAAAACTCCAGGGTTTGAATTGCAAACCTACTTAACCCCTGATTGGGCTCTGATGGTCTATTCACCATAGTTCTGCCTGTGTTAACCTGAGCCCCAGTCCTAATTACAACCTGCCTTTGGTGTTCCTAGACAACATCAAGATGTATGGGATTAATAGAGAGTACCAGGCGCACTGAGTAACATTTGTGACAAAACACCATTTTCCCCCAAGAGCATGGAGAGAGGTCAAAATATTAATGTCTAGACTTTCGAGGCTGCTGATATTATTCTGAAAAAAAGAAGTGTCATTCTGTTGAGTTAGTAGACTTGTCCTGGGCTTACTATTGAACCCATCTCATTTTACTCTCTAATTTTAAATTTCTTTGTTAATTTTCTCTCTCCGAGAGTTTGAAACATGAGTTTCAAAACAGACTTATTAACCTCAGAGACTATTGAATCCACTTATCCATGAGAAGGAATATGGAGTGTATAATAACACTACACACTTATAATCTGCCTACTTTCAAAGAAAGGATTTGAGGCATGCTATTCAGAATAAATGAAAGAGATTCAATCAGCCCTTTCTGTGTGGGAATTTGAGAATCTGAGTGTACTCAAAGAATGCCCAACATGGCAGTTTTCTCCAGGACTGTCACATTGCCCTACTTCCAAAGTCTATGACACCCAAGGAGTTCACAGCTGTGCTGTCATCACAGTTTCAGATTTGATACTGGTGATATCGTAAGCACGGAAAATAATTTTTTAGAAATGTCATAGGTGAGTGTTTACGTTACGCAAATTGTCCCTAAGAACTGAGCTCCATGGAGTTTGATAGAGTCTACCAACACTGAAGGGATACACAGGAAGGGAATTTACTTTATTAAAGAATCTGCCGTGTCAAATTATGTTAGCCCCGATCTCATTTAGCTTCCTGAGAACCCCATTAACTAAATGCATTATTATCTTTATTCTATACATGAGCAACTGGCGGTTTGAAGAGGTTAAATACCTTCCCCAGATTCGCACAGCTGGTAAGTGACAAAACAAGGAAGCCGACCTAAGTGTACCTGATTCCGAAGCATGTGCTCTTTCCATTACAATTGGAATGTTTGGAATTCAGACTGAACTCTGTTTGGGCCTGAATTAAAGACCTACCCTGTGGCACCTCTCAGGAATCGAATGAAATAGAAGCTAATGAAAAGAGCTGATTCACCTCCTAACAAAGCATAACACACCACAGTAGCAAGGGAGAGGGTCTCACTACTGGCCATAAAAATTAAGGCAGGAGTGAAAACTCTCTCAGCCATCCCTATCATAGATGCCATGAGTTCTAAAAGTCCACTGCGAGTGTCCCATCCTTATGCCCTTTTTAAAAAAAAAGAAAAGAAACCACAATTATTTCTCTGAAGAACAGGAAAGGCTTGTACATGAAATAAATTCACACTCAGGTATTTGGTACATTCTCGGGTGTAAATATGTCATCTTATGAGAAGAGAAGAAAAGGTGGTCGAACACATTTTGGTGTATAGAAGGCGGTGGGGCAGAAAAGAAGGATGGAAATCTGGAAATGAGAGAATGTCGTTTTATCTCCTGCTTAGGTCAAATCTTAGACTCAGTACTTGGGGAAAAAAAGGCGAAAATAAGATTCTGGTGTATTTTTCTGTGGGTAATCTAAAAACTTGCAATGGGTCTGAAATTTATAGCCATGTCCTTAATTTGAAGGAAGCCTGCCTGAAGATAATCATAATTTTTTATTCTATTCTGGTATTCACTGATGATTTGTATCGTTTTAAAAGTCAAGCACTAGCATCAGGTTTTTCTCTGAATTATTTGCCTTTATAACTTTTATAATCCTTTACACGAAAGGTACACTGTGAAAACCTAGGAGGTGATTTCTTCCCCGCAGCCTTGTGAATTTGACCTTTGAACTATCATTAAGTTTGACCAAGACAGGTACTACACGGCAAGTTATGTAAAACCACAGGGGAAAAGAACCCAGTGAGTCGTTCTGTCTCACTGACTTTCCTACTCAACTGAACTTTGGGTGTAACGGAACTAAAAATAGACGGTACCACAGACCGTAAGGGTTAGAAACCAAGAGGCAAATTCTGAGCGCTGCCCATAGTTGGCAAAACGCAAAGTTCCAGTTTGCAACAACTTTTTTCAAGGCTTCTAAAGAATGACTCTGCACTTCAGGAAGCACTGCGGAGCCCTGTCACCACGAGACAAGCCTATGGGGCTGGCAGCCATCTTGTGCAGTGAAAGACGAAGTGCCTGGCCCTGAGCCAAGGAAAGCCAAAGTGATCAATATTACATTCTGAAAGCACCAATGGGCCCTTTGTCCCAGGACTAACGCTTCTGGGAGATGTGCCAGAAGATTCACGTGTGCACATATGTGCACACACAGTAACATGATGATTCAGGAAATCCAGTCATATGGGAAGATCAAAAGCACAGCAGGATATTCCTGTGACTCTGGCATCGGTCAGCAATAGTTCAATGTCCACATCCAAATATGAAGGCAGCTTAAAGAGTCTACAGATGGAAGATAAACAGAAACTTGAAAAAAATGCACCAAGGCAGCTTATCTTTCTCCCGTTGTCCTTCCACCCACCACGAGCAACCCCGGTGCATTGTCAATCACTCCCTCGCGCCACTTTGAAGCATGACTGCGTCCCCGAATCCTACAGAGTGGATGCCAGCCTGGCCTGATCTCACCTCTTTAAGCCTTCTGCCCTCCAGCGCTCTCACAAGTGTTTGGAACATATATTGGGGGTGGAAGGGAATCTGATCCCAGACCCAAGTCCAGACGGCTACTAGAACATGTCATGTGTCTGGCACTAAACAGGATCACATTGCCAATCTAAAACCAACTAAATGACCTCAGTTTGCTTGGGAAAGAAAAAAGACCGTGTGGCTGATGAGCGAACAATGAAAAAATATCTGACACACACAAAGATCATTAATCTGAAAATCAAGGCCACATTTGGGGTTGAAAAATTCATATTTAATGGATGGCGTTATCAGAAGGGCCTAATGAGACACCCTTGCTACTGTTGTCCTTACGAATAACTTTTAAGGACACATTGAGCCAGGGAGGAAATAGATACTCAATTAAGAACTTTTTCATACATTTAATATCTGCGTCTCTCATCATGTTCACAATTTTTACAGTCTTTGTTATGAATAGCTTCTCATCACATTTCTGTGAGGGAGAACATCATAATTACAACCTTATGTTATGGGAGAGCAGAAAGAAGTGACTTGGCAAAGGTCATGTGGCAATGCAATGTCCTAGACAGGAAGGGAACCGAAAGATCTGGAAACCATTGTGAATTGTACATTCCAGTGTGCCTGGCAGAAAGCTACGCTCAGGTTGCCCCAGCCAAAGCTTTGAGCTTACTGAGAAACATGAGTGTTTGATGCGGATGTGATGTCACTAAGCAAAAGAAATCAGACTTTAGTAGTAATAACTTGAGCAAAATCTCATTGGAAACAATTTCCAAAATTACTGGTACCATTGTGAGCTTTAGAAAGAAGACAGGGAAAGGATGAACTGCCCTTTAATACTGGGGGCATTTGATTTGGTATTTAAATTGCTACAAAATCTACCCTTACCTAACAACCACCCTTTGCCAAATCGTTACACTAAGTTTTGTGAAGGCGGTGTCTCTTTCCTGAGACTCACCAAGGGGCTGCTTCCCTGTGTTCTAGTGTCATCCACATGGCCTTTGGATAAACTAAAGCTTCAATCCTGAGATGCCACTTAGCAGTAGGAACTAGGTGGGTAAATAGTTTTAGAAATGAAATATGAAGTTCATAATTTCTGAACAGTGAATGAGCCTTTTCTTCAAATCTTGCTCAAAGTGATAGCGTTCTTTTCCCGGCAGAGACTTAAATAAAAAAAAATTTTTAAGCAAGCAAAACAAAATCCCAGAAAACAACAACAAAAAGAAACACACACACACACGCCCAAATTTCCCCTGTAACGTAGAAGAACGTAAGATTGAAAACTGAAGTGAGAGAAACATAAGGAGCCTTATAGTCAATATCATTTGGGAAGTAGCTAGAAATCCCTGTTGTCAGGTACGTAAATCTCCTTAGAAATAAAGTTGATTTAAAAAAACTGCACTTTCAGGGTGCCTGGGTGGCTCAGTCTACTAAGCATCCGACTCTTGATTTCAGCTCAGATCATGATCTCGCAGTCATGAGATCGAGCCCTGTGTCTGGGTCTGCGCTGAGTGTGGAGCCTGCTTGAGTCTCTCCCTTCCTCTGCCCCTCCCCTGCTCGCTCCCTGTCTCTCTCTCTCAAACAAAACAAAACAAAACAAAACAAGACAAAAAACAACAACAAAGCCCCAACAAAACAAAACAACACTGCACTTTCTGTGTGAACTCAATGTGTAAAGTGGAAAAACAAAAGTTTTCTGTAATTAATATTAAAATTCTGATGTATGGAAGTAAACACTTAAATTCTAAGGTACAGGACAAAAATTTCATTGGATAAAGAAAAAGTTTGCTAAAGGAAAATGTGACTCAAATTGGACAATGAACTCATCTTCCTCGACCAGCTCTGAACAAGTGGCTTTCCCCAGGTGTTCTGTGCAGAGGAGTTAAATGTCAATCTCCCATATAGCTTGTGTTTCTAATATTTTTAAAAAGCTGACTATTAAATATTTCAAACAGTATATAGCAAACGGTATACTATCTCCAGCTACAGTTTACAGATCTTAGCATCTTGCCAGTTTGCTTTAGATGTAATTGTTTATAAAGAAGAGGACGGAGCAGATACACTTGAACCCCACAATGGAATACCGCCCTCCACACAGCACCCTGCAATTCAATTTCTTCTTGTCCCTCCTCAGCAATGACCTGATACTGGTGTGTATTCTTATTGCTGTTTTCATGCTCTACTTGTATGCATCAAACAATATTATATAGTATCGTGTGCACATTTTTAACTTTGCCCAAATGGCATAATGTTTACATTCTTTTCTACTTTTTTTTTTTTTTACCTCTCCACAATGTTTTTAACATTTATCCAAGTTGGTATACGTATCTAGTTTAATCATTGTGACCATTAACACTGGTCTGCTTATGTGTGGGTAGGGGTGGGGGCAGGGAGATACCATCTAATGATAGTCCCCTATTATCATTTTTCATTTGTATTGTACATTTTATTTTTCTATTTTAGTTTGTGTTTCCTTGATCATAATGATGCTGATTTTCTTCCCCTGGGTTGTTTGACTTTTTGAAATTAGTTTGCAGGCGTTCTTAATAGATTCTAGATATCAATTCTTTGACAGTTATGTGCCTTGCAAATAACTTCCCTGTAGTATGCCTCTTCCTGTACATAATGTTTACATATTGATATGCCCACCTCTCTTCTTTAAGACAGCCCAATCCACCAAGAAGAAATGCAGCAATTTCACTTTGCTTTTCTGTCAACTCTGTTCTTGTCAATTCCAGTTACAACTTGCGTTTGACCCTTGGCTCCCTATTCTTTCTGTGGGCCTCAAATGATTTTTTGTTTGACATTTGAACTTAGATATTTGATGTTCTATGGCCCCTAAAAATGTTGTCCAGTGCTTAAACTTTGTCATCTCGGCTTTTTTCCTCATTACGGATTTTTCTGGATTTTCTATAACTTGTGTCCCATGTTCTCATGATTGTGGTAAGCTAAATCCTTTGGTCTAGCCGTGAACTTCTTAGTAAATGCTCAGTGTTTATCAAGCTGGTTCGTTTTCTTCAGACACACCACTATCCTAAATCATCTTGTCCACATATTCTTTCATTCTTTATTATCTGTTTCATTCCTTTCCATCCTTCTACCACCATGTAAGCTTCATGAGATCAAGGACTTTGTCTTTTTACAACTGCATTCTCAATATTTGTGGAATGAATGAATGAATCCAGATGTTCTTTTAAAAAATTTTTTTAATGTTTATTTTTGAGAGAGAGAGAAGAGACAGAGCATGAGTGGAAGAGGAGCAGAGAGAGAGGGAGACACACAATCTGCAGCAGGCTCCAGGCTCTGAGCTATCAGCACAGAGCCCGACATGGGGCTCGAACCCATGGACCATGAGATCATGACCTGAGCCGAAGACGGGTGCTTAACCGACTGAGCCACCCAGACACCCCTGAATCCAGAACTTCTTTGCATTCCTTCTGAATCTTGGAAAGCTAATTCTAGCACAAGTCTTTCCAACTAAAGCTCCATACGACTCTTACACCATAAAATATACCTAGTTGATCTTAACTAATCATTTTTGTTATTATTTCTCTCAACACCTTTAATAAGTATAGCAGTTTTTAAAAACATGGCTGTAGAGTCTTTGGTATTTTTCCCATAATGAGTCTATGTCCCCTCCCCTTGATTTGGGTGAAACTGTGACACACATGACTTCTCAGAATAGGTGATAAAAGGGCATTACATTCCCACCTTGCTGGGACACTTGCTCATGGAATGCTGAACCATCAAGAGGTCCTGCCACCTAGAGGCCTCCCTGCTGGGAGGAAATCCAGGCCATATGGTCATATGTAGGAGTTCCAGCTGACATCCCCAACTGAGTCAGCCTTTGCATTATCCCCGATGAGGTGCCAGACATGTAAGAAGCCTCCGCATGATTCTGTCCCCCTGCCGTTCAAGTCACTCCCAGTCATTGGAGTGTCTCCAGCTGAGGCCACACATAGCATGGAACAGAGACAAGCCACGTCCACTGTGCTCTGCCTGAATGTCAAAAGATACCTGGATGAGAGGAATGCCAAATTCATTCTTGAGGTCAACGTTCTGGTATTTAAAGTGGATAGACCAGATAAATAACATCTTAAGATTTCTGACCAAGTTGATGATCATGTGGATTTACCCCAATAAAAACTCCACTGCAATAGATCCACCATCCGAAGAAGAAATACTGCTTCCTATGCCTTTGGGCTATTTTCCTACTTCAGGAGGTATCAAAGAAAAATAAAAAATAGAAGAGCTCAGAAGATCTAGGTCTGCGTCTAAGATTTCTGATTTAAACAAATCATCCTGAAAGAACACCTCATCAAGTTGACTATGACTATGATTTGCCGACGTGACTACGCCTCCAATCCAAAAACACTCTAGAGCTTGTGTATTTTAGGTGCAAGACCTCATTATAATGATAGAAACTCATTGTTTATCGACACCGAAAATTCCCAGAAAAGTTTTGTAATATATACATGGATGAAAGGTCAGCATAAGTGAACCAATATTCGGGTTTTCCTGATACCTGTCTGGCTTTTTCTTCTAAGTCTTCTGTGGGACACCCCTTCCTAATGCCTACTCCAAGCACTATTCTCAATCTTCTGTTTTTCTCAATGCTATTCGCATGAGTGGCTTAATCTACCTCCTCTATGCTGATGACCTTCACTTTTCTACACTTCCAGCTCAGAGTTCTCTTTAAGCCAGATACATAGTCCACTTCTGGGCCTGTTCTCCTAGGGATAGAATCCCCTTTCCCCCAAGGGTGGCTTGCTGCATGGTTACTAGTCAGAGACCAGAGCCTGGCTCTGTGTGTGGAGTTGCCTAGACCAGAGAGAAGGTGAATGGAGTCTGAGGCATATTTCAAGGCTTAATTCTGGACTTGGACTGGACATCTAGAAAGAGGTTAATTCTCCAATAAATTTTAGAGAATCAGCAGGAAAGAAAGCTATCTACAAAGCTGCTTCCTACACATGTCTATATTGATGATCCATAGGTGCCTCAACATTTCCAAAAAGTTGGATTTGTTTTTAGACTGTAAGGTGTATGAGAATTTTGTCTAATTCACTCAGTATTATATATATATATCCAGCACTTAACAGAATGCCTGAGCCTTCTGTAGGTAGATTGTCAGTATTGATGAACAGAAGAATGAACAGATCAAGAATGAAGTATTCTCAAAACAGTTTCCTTCCCAATTTTCCCTATTTTCAGAATGGAGTCATCAGATCCTTCCATTTTCCCATGCCAAGGACCTCAGAGTATTCTCAGCAGTCCTCCTTTCCTTGTCCTCCCATACCCAAATGGTCATCAGTTCTGTCAGTTCTGTTTGCTGAATATCTGCCCTTCCTTCCTATCTCCAAGACCACTGCTGCCCACCTCATCTTCTGCATGGCTATCAGAGGGTAACTCTAAACAGAAGTGCCACTCTGTCACACTCCTACCCAGCTCTGCCACTGAGCTACATGACCTTGGGCAAGTAATTTAACCATGCTGTGCCTTAGAGTGGGATGTGGTGGGGCTTAAGTGAATTATTATGTGTAAACCATTTAGAACCGAGCCTGGGATATGGTTGAGAGTCAATAAATGTTACCTAGTATTTTTGTTATTATAACTCGGTGTTCTTCAGTGAACCTGCACTGCCTGTAGAAAAACAAAAACAAAAGAACATAAAACAACCCCTTTGCCAGGCATGCAAGACCTTTCCCATCTGACTCTGCCCACTGGCCCAGCCTCACTTCCCATCCTTCTCCTCAGTCGGAATTCTAATCATACCAAATCGCTTTGCTTTCTCTATACATTTCATGCCATCTTTACAATGTGTCATCCCTTTGCAGGCTCCTCCTACCATTAAAGTCTCAGCTTTAACGCTGTGTCCTCTCATCAACCTTGCTAGACAACTCTAAGTAAAGTCAAGCCCTTCCCAGAAAGCACCACTTCCCTTTGTGCTTACGCCACTTATAGCTATTTATTACCTTAGCGTACTATTAAATTGTAAGTAGTATTTCTCTATCTTCAGTAAATTGTATACTTCTTTTGGGTAGACATAGTTCTTTTGATCTATTTTTTCCTTTCCCCTAGTGCCAGGGTCTGGCATTTAGTAGGTTTTCAATAATTATTCATTGAACAAAGAAATAAAGCACCAGGAATGACCTATAGTACTGATGGGGAGTAACATTTCGAACAAAGGAAAAACGTACCATTGTTATTCATGACTCTCTGCTGAAAGAAACCCCAGTTCTGCACCCTTAGTGAGTTTGGTAGGTCCATAAGCACATCCTTTGAAGAAGAATCTCACAGTGTGTGATGTATTTTACCTTCATATATTCCTTCTCTAACACTGTCTTTCTTTATGTAGATCCCAGGTTTCTGAGCTCCATCAGTTCCCTTTTTCCTAAAGAATTTCTTTTAATAAGTCTTGCAAGGCAGCTCTCCTGGCAACAGATTCCCTCAACTTTTGTTTATCTCAGAAAAAATCTTCATTTCTCTTTCACCTTTGAGGGCTAATTTCACGGGGTAAATAATTCTAGATTCGTAGATCTTTTCTTTCAACACATTAAATATCTACTTTCTCTCTACTTTCTTCTTGGTTGTATGACTTCCGAGGAGAAGTTTGATGCAATTTCTACCCCTGCCCCTCAGTAGGTAGGGTGGATTCCCCCCCCCCACCTTCCTCTGGTTTCTTTCAAAATTTTCTCTTTATCTATGATTTTCCACAGTTTGTATCATATGCCTTTGTGTAAATTTTTGGTTTTTATCTTCCTTGATGTTCTCTGAACTTTCCGCATCTATGGTTGATGTCTAATTTTACAAAATGCTCGGTCATCATCACTTCAAATGTGTCTCTGTTCCCTCTGTATGTATGTTATGTGTTTTTTATATATAGTAATATATATAAAATTGGCAACTGCCCCATGGTTCTTGGATATTCTGTTGTCTTTTTCATTCTTTCTCTTTGCATTTAAGTTTTAGAAGCTTCTATAGACATGTCTTCAATCTCACTGATTCTTTCCTTGGTTGTGTCTGGTGTATTGAAGAGCCCATCAAAGGCATTCTTCATTCCTGGTGCAACGTTTTCACTTCCTGGTATTTCCTTTTGATTCTTACTTGAAATTCCCACTTCCCTGCCTCCATCACCCATCTGCTCTTGCATCCCGTCCACCTTTTCCATTGCAGCTCTTTCCATAGTGACCGTGGCTGTTTTGAATTTTCAGTCAAACAATTCCAGCATCCTTGCCATGTCTGACCCTGTGGTGCTTGCTCTGTCTCTTCAAACTGTGGTTTTTGGCTTTCAGTATGCTTCGAACATTCTTTTTTTTTATTGAAAGTTAGACATGATATACAGGGTAAAAGGAACTAAGGTAAACAGGCTTTTTGTGTGAGGTTTTACATTTACCTCACTAGGAGTTAGGTTGTGTTTAGTGTTTGTTGTATCTGTAGGTGTCAGAAGCTAAAATTTCCACAAGGTGTCCTTGTGTTTGTCTCCCCTGCTGACTTTGGGTTTTCCTTCTTAAATAACATCTGACGAAGGCTGTTCTTTCCATTGTATTCCCCACTTATTATACATGAACTTACTGGTATGGTGGTAAGGTGTAGGGAGTGGGGAGGGTCTTGTAGTCCTGTGATTAGGTCTCCGTCTTTGAGTGAGCCTGTGCCCCTGGGCTGTGACTTTCATAAGTGCTTCTCGGTCAGACCCTCCCCCCACTTAGGTAAGTCAGGAAGACAAGAATGGACTGGGTTGGGAATTTCCCTTCTCCCAGGCCATTCGGTCTCTGATAAAGACCCCACTTAGCTTGGGGGAAAATAGTTTATTTTGAGGGCAAGTCTTGTTGAGAAGTACAGAATACTCTGGGTGAATTTCAAAATGGTCCATTTTCCTCTCTCTCTGCTGAAAACACAAGGAGAATTTTACTGGATCTTCACTGTGAGAACCTGGCAGGACTGCTGGAGGTAAAACTCTCAGAAGTGTGAGGGATCCCCTGAGATCAGGCCCCCTGGAGTTTCTAATGTTCAAACTTGCCACCGACTAAGCCTTCAACGATTTGTCAATTACAGTATAAACTCTCTTATGCTGCCACTTGTTCTCACAGAGGTCGTATGCTCCCGGGCTTCTGCTCTGGTAAACTGTGATTCTCTGTATTCACTTGTTACTTCAGTTTGAGGGACAGTGGTTTGCCCTGTGATGTTAATTTTCTGATGTATCTAAAAAGAGTTGTTTTCAGTTTGTTCAGCTTTCTCCCTGTCGTGAGGATGGGAGCCGTGGTTTCCAAGCTCCTTACATGTTGGACCAGAAACCGGAAATCTAATTTATGATACATAAAATTACAAATACATGCTTGTTACAGTTGGCTAATTGTTTGTTCCTGAGATAACAGTGAGCCCTTATTTATCTATCTGTGCCCAGATGACATTATTTCTGAGAGGTGAAAAAATAATATTCCAGTGTTATCTGTAATTTCATCTTAATTTCAGTTCCACTGCATCAGACGAATACTTTTAGCAACAGTGCTTATATCATATACACTATGATGTCAGAACAGAGATTCTAAAGTCAGCAACTCTTTAACAACTTAAAAATGGTTCGTTGGGGGGCGCCTGGGTGGCTCAGTCGGTTAAGCGTCCAACTTCAGCCCAGGTCATGATCTCACGGTTTGTGAGTTCGAGCCCCACATCAGGCTCTGTGCTGACAGCTTGGAGCCTGCTTCGGATTCTTTGCCTCCCTCTCTCTCTCTGCACCTCCCCAGCTCATGCTCGCTCTCTGTCTCTGTCAAAAATAAACTTAAAAAAAAATAAAAAAAAAATGGTTTGTGGGGCATCTGGGTGGGTCAGTCAGTTAAGTGTTGACTCTTGATCTCGGCTCAGGTCATGATCTCACAGTTCATGAGTTCCAGCCCTATATTGGACTCTACACTGACAGTGCAGAGCCTGCTTGGGATTTTCTTTCCCTCTCTCTACCCTTCCCCTGCTCACTTTCTCTCTCCCTCTCTCTCTCTCTCTCTCAAAATAAATAAACTTAAAAAAATTTAACAAGACGGTTCTCATTCTGGTGAGTCAAATGCATTGGAATGACTTTTTCTGGTAGACAATGAAGCAGCTAAGGAATGTGTGGCTTTTGGGGGGAAAAGTATGGAATAAATGAGTGATCCTTATAAGGCCAGCATTCTTTGCATATACACACACACACACACACACACACACACACACACACATATCTCACACCTTTCACAGGGTGACTCCAGTGCAGACTGAGACATGCAAGTCTAAAAAGCAACTGTAATTTCCAAATTACTTCTGTTTTTACCGGAAAATCTGATGCTTTGACAGAATGGAGAGTATTCCGTTGGCCCATCCTTTGCTGATGCTATGACCAAGATGTCAGTGATATACAAGTTACACATAGATTCTAGAAAGTGGGGTCTCAGTGAAGCACTGGGGAATTCCGGAGTCACCAAATTCTAAACTGAAGGGACTTAGCACATGCTCAAAGATGAAAATAACTATTGGTAGGTTTTCAATTAGGTCAGATTTCATTGGTCCTTACTGCAGCGAGACAATAAACAACTTATTGGCTAACTCTGGGTATGATCTCTTTCCACGATGTTAGCTTTCATATTAGTCTTGGTTGTCACTTACCGTGGATGACAGTAACTGGATTGAAAAGCCTGTGCCTTAATTGTGTACCTAGAATAGTATTTTGTGGTATTAACTATTTTTTTCTCTTTCCATTTTCCACCATTTCTTCTCCACATTCAAGGTTGCCCTATTTTCATCACTTCAGGGGAGATGACACAGAGTAGGGAAGGAACCAAAAATGGACCCAAAGGCATTTTGCCTATCGTTTTTCCAAAAGCCTACACTTTAGGAGAATTGATTGGTTATGGGGTTTTATGAGGAAGTGGAAAGAAGGAAATTCAAGGGCACAGAACAGCATGGTGCAATGGAAAATGATTTCCACCAAACTGAAAATAATCCTCTCCCCTCCTCCCCCCACACTGCAAGCTAGGGGATGGAAAGAGAAGACAGAGATTTGTGAGCCCACAGAAAAAGGATCTACATTCTGCTTCTCAGTAGCAGCACAGGGAATGTGCTGATATCTCCTGAGAGGGAATGGCTGGAAGGTGGAAGAACAGCCCATCTCACCAAGAAAGGGGTACACCCCCCGATATGTAGGGGAGCGGTAGGAATCTGTTGGTACTTTCTGAAAAGGTCATACAGCCATTTCAGTGGCTATCAGTGAAGCGGAAAGACTGAAAACCAGATGCCCCCCCTCCCACCCAATATCTTCACTCTATATAAAATTTAAGAACAAATATAACACAGGGTGGAGAAGTCCAGGTGCTTATGTTTTCTGCCTTATGGAATGGAATCTGCTTAAGACATGAATTAAATTGATTTATGATGAGGGAGAAGGAAGTAGCAACATTTCTTTCTGACCTGAATTTGTAGCCATATTTACACTTTTATAAGATCCCTATGCTCTTGTTCTTTAAAATAAAGGTACACATCTAGCATGTAGTGAATAGTTTCAGAAAGTTGTTTATCTTTCTTTTATGCAAGATTTTTTAAATGTTTACTTTTTGAGAGACAGAGACAGACAGACAGAGCGCAAGTGGGGGAGGGTCAGAGAGACATGGAGACAGAATCTGAAACAGGCTCCAGGCTCTAAGCTGTCAGCACAGAGCCCTTCGAGGGATTCAAACTCACGAACTGTGAGATGATGACCTGAGCCGAAGTCGGATGCTTAACCGGGACTGAGCCACCCAGGCGCCTCTCTCTAGCTTTCTTTTAACAGGATTCACCATTGTCAGAAAAGTAATAAATATGGAACACAGAGGGCTTCAGCAAAGTAGACTTTATTTCTGCAAAATCCCCTTTGGATTAAACCCAACCTAAATTAAATCAGTGTAAAGCTATAGGAAGGAGCTCAAAAGAAACAAGAAAAAAACCAAACAACCAAATTATAACCAATAAGGAACTCAGAAGGGTCAAACATGCTATTACCAAACGGTATTGTCATCTCCTAATTATGAACAGTGCCACAACTTGGCCTTGTTTATGTCATTACTACCACAGTTCCTCCTCCTGTCCAACGTCTCTGCCCCTTCAAATGCTCTTAACCCAAACATTTCAGGGGCTATGTGCATCACATAAGTTATTATAATCACGGCCATTTCAGCCCAGGAATTATTCCAAATTTCTGATCATTCTGAACTCTTTGAGCCCCCTCGCAAATTGGTTATCTTAAATCTCAAATCTCCCCTTGCCTTTGGATCTGGGATTTCTCATCTGTTGGTCACCTGACATCAAACCAACCCTCATTGTGTCTTTGTGTTGCCCCCTCCCAAAGATGTGTTGGAGTCGTGTCTCCCAGTAGCTCAGACTCTGACCTGATTTGGAGAGTCTTTAGAGAAGCGATCCAGTCAAAATGACTGGTGTTGACCATGACTTAGTGTCCCTACAAAACGGGAAAATTTGGACACAAAGACACCAGTGTATGGTGGGGAGATGATAAGAGACACGGAGGGAAGAAGGCTAGCTACAAGCCAAGGAGGAGCCTGGAACAGAGCCCTCCTTCCCAGCCCTCGGAAGGACTCAGCCCTGCCGACACCTTCATTTCAGACTTTAGCTTTCAGACCTGTGAGATGACAAATTTCTGTTGTGTAGGCTACACAATTGTGTGGCACTTTATTGAGGCAGCACTAGCAAACTAACGCACTTGTCTTTATCCGACGTCACCTTGGGATGCTGCTTCTGATAACTTCTTTTTTTTTTTTTGCTCCAGGCACAGAAATCAGATGCAGGATGCCTCCCACCCCACGAAAGACAGCAGCACAACAACATTCCTTAGGCTCCCACTTATCAGGAAAAGTAAACTGAATAGCCACACCTTGGGCTTCAAAAGCATTTTGCTTTATGCCTACTTACTACTGATAGTGACAACTAGTCTTTTTCAAAACACATGACGGGCTATTGTATTTACTAGCAACTGTGGTCGAAGATGTTGTTCGCCCATCACCATTATCCACATGAAATCCCGTGTGAGAAACTTGGGAAATTTCGTGCTTCACAATTTGGCAGTATCTATAAAAATGAAAAACGTGATGATAGTCTATGAGCAAGCAATTCCTCATGACCCTCACGGTGAATACAAGTTTGGAGTGTGTGAAGATCAGGGAAAAGGCCAGTCTTCGTTTTTAGGTGTGTCACGATGTGAATCTTTCAGAAACGGTCCACTCTTCCCCTTAGTGAACGATCAAGAGCAGAATGGAGTGGAGTGAGAAATATCCCTAAAACGTCAAATATGTTCTGCTCGACCCTTTTGGCTCCGCGGAATTTAGAAGGTTTAGAATGAAGCCTCAGTTGAACGTAGACCTCTCTCACACCAGGTAGCTGTGACCTTTCACTTTGCAGTTCCTCAAACATGAGAGGAACGATGACGCTGAGATAGGACTGAAATGTTCAGTCCCAGACCCCCATCGGGTGTGTGTTTCGAAGGAGTTCTATCGTGTAGCTAAGACAGCACTCACCCCACACATATGACAGTAATGATAGGCTTCTCATAAATTAGTAATAGAAAAACTCAGAGGCCTTATTACACACCCAGAAGAAACAAATAGTGTGCACCTGCTTCTGTAATCCTTACGTAAGTGAGGGAAGAGCTGTGATTTAGACCGTTTTGTGGTTTCTTTGGCCTCTCTTTGCCCCCAAAGAAAACAAATACACACACAGCTGTTATAGCACTTGCTTTCTGCTCCAGAAAAGGGTAAGCATGGAATAGAAATTTTGAGTGCCTGCAGACATTGCCTAATAACTAAAAAGTGACAACACAGCAGGTCTCTCCTGGTTCCCAGTAAGGAGGCAGTAATTCATTATAAAAGCATCTCTGCACCTGCAGTGATGGCTGTTTCATGTTCATTTGTGCAGCAGAAGCTGTCCTTGCATAACTGCGTGAGTCTGAAGCTGAGGAAATAACATCACTACTATAGACCTGGACATGGAAAGCACAAGGATGATCCCAAGACCAAAAGAGGAAGGCGTCCCAAGCGTCTCCGGTTCAGAGGTAGTGAGCTGAGATGAGGTCAATGCAGCTTTTAAGAAATTAAATATAAGCCAAAGATTTGAGAATTCTAGACCGTGCCCAATTTCAGTCCTTTCAAAGGGCTGTACGACTGTGATACAGTATGGTACTTGGCTAAGATCGGTGAAGTCAATGAATTTAACCTCTATTTTGACTCTTATTTCTTGTTGTTGCTTTTGGTGGTATTGGTCAAAGACTATGGATGCTATTTTAACAAATCCCATTGATTATGGAGAAATGAAATAGCCTTCAAAGATTCCTTTGGAAACCTCTTGTCTTTTTTTCCTACTATGAACTAAATAATCTTGTGGCGGTTTTTAATAAGAATCACTTGACATAAAATGAAAGTTTAAGTCACAGTGCTATGAAGCATTTCAGAGAAATGCATTTATGCATTCATCCAATCAGCTCCAATCGATCATTGAGGGCCAACTATATGTTGTGCTAATGATGGGGAAAATAGAGATGAATGAGAGCCATCTCTAGGGGGAAAAAGACATGTGAACTAATAAAAAGCAATTGAATGATAGATTCTGAGAAGACGGTGAACTGTGATTCCGCAGGACACAAAGATATGCATAGTCAACACTACCAGGTTTTCTAAAGAAGTAAAACTTGAACCCAGTCATGAAATATGACCATGTATTCATCAGACTTTCCAGAGAAGGACATGAATGGTCCAGATGGAGGAAACTGAACGTGTGAGGGTAGAGGCTGAAACAGCTCAGTACATTCAGAAAGCTGAAGCTAGTGCCATTTAGAATAAGGGCTGATTCATTTATTAAGCAAACTCCTTAAAACAGTGAAGAAGATGTGTTCAGCCCATGCCCGCCCAGATTTTAAAAGTACTATGTAAATAAATATGTAAAATTTTAAAGCACTAATTATAAGTGCTTATAAAGAAAAAAAGTGAAGGCTAAGGTGGAGAATAGAGAGGAGATGAGGAACAGAAAAACTCTTTGAAGTCCAGGAAGTACTCTTGTGAGAGGTGACTTTGGAACTGACACCGGAAGAATGATCAGAAGCTAATCTTAAGCAAAGTAGGTGGGATGACCATTATGGATGAGTAAATGGCTTAGGTACTGATATGTTAAATGGAGGGTGGGAGGTAAGGTCAGTCTAGTTCATGAAAGGAAGTGGATGCAATCACTTTACTAAGGTGTTTATCCTCCCGTAGGTAATAAGGAACCACTGGATAATGCCAAAAGAGGCAAATATGATCATATTTGCAATTTAGGAAATCCACTTTCTTGGCAGAGTAGAGGGGTATTGGCCACAAAATAACCAGTGAGGAAATTGCTGCAATGGTCCAGGCAGTGGAGAAAGGGTGAAGACAAATGATATTAAGGAAAGAAAGGAAAAATAAACAAAAAAATAAATGAAAAATAAAAAAGAAAAAAAAAGGAAAGAAAGGAAAACTGACATTACTTAGTCTCCTATAGCTATAGAATGGTTTCTTTCTATTTCCTTTAATTGCCTTTTGTGTTTTGTTTATAATACAAGAAATATATGTAATTTTGGAAGAAATAAACAATCAAACAAAAAATAAGACAATTAAAATCACTAAAAGATTCCGGCACTTAAAGACGACTCTTCAATATTTCGTGTGCTTTCTTCTGGTCTCATTTTTATGCAAACAGAGATTTGGTTTATAAATATTTTTGCCTAATTTTCACAAGACTCCTACATTGTGGAGAGAGGCTTGGGGAAATGGTGGAGTAGGAGGACCCTGAGCTCGCTTTCTCCCACGGTGCCAACTAGATACCGCTCACATCTGAGTAAATAAACCAGACTGCGATCTAAATGCTGGCAGAACAGGGGCCACAACTAAAGGTAGAGAAGAAGCCACATGGCAGAGGTTAGGAAGGGCAGACACAGTGCTCGGGAGCTGCCCACAGACAGGAGGGAGCCGCAGGTGCAGAAAGGGGAAAGCACCAGGGAGCCCACATATGGAAAGTGAATCCCCATAACATCTGGCCTTGAAAACCAGAGGGGCTGAGTTTTGTGCGCTTGTATATCCAGCGGGACTTGGAGCCTGGAGCTTTATTAAGTCAGCTGACATGGCACCAGGCAAGCCGAGAGGGTGAGTGATCACTGGCTCCCTCCCATAAAGAGACAACAGCCTGAGGAGAGGCAATGTGCAAGCCATCGTTTACACAATGGGCGGGAAAGCTGTTTATACAGATTTCAGAGTAGGTCGGGATAACCTCTCCAGGAGCAAAGTTGCTGGCAGGTGCCATTTTCCTCCCCCAGTCCCCTCCACCTGGGGGAGGTGGCACTGCACAGACACAAGCTAGTAACCTGCTGGTGCACCCCACCCACGAGCTCCCACCCACTCCAAGCCTGCTGGTCTTGACCCTTAGGCTCAGCACAAATTTTGTTAACGCTGTGTACTCCCCACCTCCTTGCTGCCTCCATGTCATGCCCCTGGTGGCCGTTGTATTTCAGGGGATCTGGCCTAGGACCAGTGGCTCATCGCACACACTGCACACGGCCTGCCCAGCCACCAGGTGCGAAGACACCACACACGCCCCTGCTGCCGATGCTCCTGGCTGCCAACACCAACACCGAGTGCTGTGCCCCCGGCAGCCACCAGGCTGTGGGGGATCTGACCTAGGCTCAGCAAAAATTGTTCTACACCACCACCCTGCCTCCAAGCTCTTTTAATGTCACACCCCCTCAGAGCTGGCCTGCCTGGGTATCACTCGCAACACAGCAAGCACAGCCACGACGGGCAGAGAGTCAGTGCATATGCCTGAACCGAAAGGAAAAGTGACTCAGGCACAGTAGCAGGACACAAGGAACACACATATGAGACTTTCCTGAAGTGCCAGGTTCTAGTGAGCAAGGGAAACTGCACCCCAGGGCATTACAGGACCTCTTCCTCATAAAGCCACTATTTTCAGGAGCAGACGATGTAGCTGACTTTCCGAACACACAAAAACAGAGACCTAGACAAAATAAGGGACAGAGAAATATGTCTCAAATGAAAAAAGAGAACAAGGGGCGCCTGAGTGGCTCAGTCGGTTAAGCGTCCAACTTCGGCTCGGGTCATGATCTCACAGTTTGTGAGTTCCGAACCCCTTGTCGGGCTCTGTGCTGACAGCTCGGAGCCTGGAGCCTGTTTCCGATTCTGTGTCTTCTTCTCTCTCTGCCCCTCCCCCACTCGTGCTCTGTCTCTCTCTGTCTCTCAAAAATGAATAAATGTAAAAAAAAAATTAAAAAAAAAGAAAAAACAGGACAAAATCATAGCAGAAGATCTAAGCAAAACAGATATAAGTAATCTGCCTGATATAGAATTTAAAGTAGTGAACATAAAGACATTTGCTGGACTTCAGAAAAAGGTGGAGGATATCAGTGAGACCTTCACAAAAAGATAAAAAATATCATTTCAGAGATGAAGCAGTCAATAAATAAAATTATAAATACAATAGATGGCATAAAATGTAGGCTACAGGAGGCAGAGACATATTAGCGGCATGAAGAATAGAGTAATGGAAAGCAACCAAGCTGAACAGGTGAGAGACAAACAAATATTGCATAATGAGATAGACTTAGAGAACTCAGTGGCTCCATGAAGGGTAATACATTTGTATTATAGGGATCCCAAAATAACAGAGAGAGAAGGGGGCAGAAAATGTGTTTGAAGGAAAACTAAAAACTTTCCAAATCTGGGAAGAGAAGCAGAGATCCAGATTCAGGATGCACAGAGATCCCCAAACAAATACAATCCAATGAGGTCCACACTAAGACACATAGGAATTAAAATGGGAAAAAATAGTGATAAAGAAAGAATTTTTAAGATTGCAAGAGAAAAGGAGCCAATTACATACAAAGGAAACCTCATAAGGCTATCAGCTAATTTTTCAGTAGAAACTTTGCAGGCCAGAAGGGAGTGGCATGATGTACTCAAAGTTCTTAAAGGAAAAAATCTTCAGCCAAGGATAGTCTATCCAGCAAGACTATCATTCAGAATAGAAGGAGAGATAAAGAGTTTCCCAAACAATACTTAAAAGAATTCATGACACTAAATCAGCCTGATAATAAATCTTAAGGAGGACTCTGTGAGTGGAAAACAAAAAGCAGAAGTAAGAGTAGGAAAAATATGGGGCACCTAGGTGTCTCAGTTGGTTAAGCATCCGACTTCAGCTCAGGTCGTGATCTCGCGGTTTGTGGGTCTGAGCCCCACGTTGGGCTCTGTGCTGACAGCTCAGAGCCTGGAGCCTTCTTCGCATTCTGTGTCTCTCTCTCCCTCTCTCTGCCCCTCCCATGCTCATGCTCTGTCTCTGTCTCTCAATAATAAATAAACATTGAAAAAAAATTTTTTAAGTGTAAAAAAAAAGAGTAAGAAAAATAGGAAGCAGAAAATCAATAACAACAAAAACAAAAAAAAATTAAGTATATCTATAAAAGTCAGTCAAGAGAAGCACAAAATAAAAGGATGTAAACTATGATTCCAAATATCTGAAATGTGGAGAGGAGAGGAGTAAAAAATGAATTCAAAATTAAGTGACCATCAACTTAATATAGACTTCTATATGCAAAAGATGTTATATATAAACTGAATGGTAACCACAAATCAAAAAATTAGTAGATATGCATAAAATAAAAAGTAAGGAATCCAAATATATCACTAAACTAAATCAGCAAATCATGAAAGAGAGAAAGAGATAAAAGGATCAGAGAAAAACTATAAAAACTACCACAAAGGAAGTAACAAAATGGCAATAAATACATGCCTATCAATAATTACTTTGAATGTAAATGGACTAAATCAAAAGACATAAGGTGAAAGAGTAGATAAAAAAAACAAGACCCATCTATATGCTGCCTACAAGAGACTCATTTTAGACCTAAAGACACTTGCAGATTGAAAGTGAGGGGATGAAGAAACATTTATCCCACAATGGAATGTAAGAAGAAAGCTGGAATAGCAATACTTACATTGAACAAAATTAACTTTAAGACAAAGGCTTAAAAAAGAGACAAGGACAGTATATAATAATAAAGGGAATAATCCAACAAAAAGATATAAAAATTGTAAATATATATGCATACAACATGGAAGCACCCAAATACATAAAACAGTTAATAACAATATAATAACAATAACAACAACAATAATGGGAGGAGGTTAACACCCCACTTACATCAATGGACAGATCATCCAAGCAGAAAATCAACAAGGAAACAATGGCTTTGAATGACACACTGGGCCAGATTGATTTAACAGATATATTCAGAACATTCCATCATAAAACAGCAGAAAACACATTCTTTCCAGGTGCAGATGGAACATTCTTCAGAATGTATCACATATTCAGCCACAAAACAAGCCTTCACAAATTTTTAAAAATTGAAGTCATACTGTGCATCTTTTCTGACCACAATGCTAGGAAATCAGAAATCACCCCCACAAAAAAAAATCTGGAAAGAGCAAAAATATATGGAAGTTAAATAATATGGTACTAAACAATGAATGGGTCAACCAAGAAATCAAAGAGGAAATCCAAAAGTACATGGAAACAAATGAAAATGAAAACAGAATAGTCCAAAACCTTTGGGACAAAGCAAAGCTGTTGTAAGAGGGAAGTTTATGGCAATACAGGCCTACCTCAAAAAGCAAGAAAAATCTCAAATAAACAGCCTAATCTTACACCTAAAGAAGCTAGAAAAAGAACAAAAAAGAAAACCTAAAACCAGCGAGAGGAAGGAAATAATAAAGATTAGAGCAGAAATAAATGATATAGAAACTAAAAACAAAAACAAAATAAACAAACTAAAACAATAGAACAGATTAATGAAACCAAGAGCTTGTTTTTTGAAAACATCAATAAAATTGATAAACCTTCAGCCAGACTCATCAGAAGAGAGAGAGAGAGGGAAAGTACTCAAATAAAGAAAATCACCAATAGAAAGGAGAAATAACAACCAACACCACAGAAATACAAAGGATTATAAGAGAATATTATGAAAAATTATATGCCAAAAAATTGAACAATCTAGAAGAAATGGATAAATTCCCAGAAATATATAACCTACCAAAACTGAAGAAGGAAGAAATAGAAAATTGGAACAGATTGATCGCCAGTAATGAAATTAAAGCAGTAATCAAAAAAACTACCAAGAAACAAAAGTCCAAGACCAGATGACTTCATAGTCAAATTCTACCAAGCATTTAAAGAAGAGTTAAAACCTATTCTGCTCAAGCTATTCCAAAAAAATAGAAGAGAAAGAAAAGCTTCCAAATTCATTTTATGAGAAAAATATCACCCTGATATCAAAACTACATAAAGATACCACAAAAAAAAAGAGAGAGAGAACTATAGGCCAATATCTCTGATGAACATAGATGTGAAAATCCTCAACAAAATACTAGCAAACATACTCCAAAAATACATTAAAAAATCATTCACCAGGATCCAGTGGGGTTTATTCCCAGGATATAAGAATGGCTCAGTATTTGCAAATCAATCAACATGATACATCATGTCAACAAGACAAAGGATAAAAACCATATGATCGGCTCGATAGCTGCAGAAAAAGCATTTGACAAAGTACAACATCCATTCATGATAAAAGCCCTCAACAAAGTAGGTTTAGAGAAAACATACCTTAGCATAATAAAGGCCATATATGAAAAGCCAACAGTGAACATCATACTCCATGGGAAAAAACTGAGAACTTTTCCCCTAAGGTCAAAAACAAAACAAAGAGGTCCACTTTCACCACTTTTATTCAACACAGTACTGGAAGTCCTAGCCCCAGTAATCAGAAAACAAAAATAAATAAAAGGTATCCAAATTGGTAAGGAAGAAGTAAAACTTTCACTATTTGCAGATGACATGATACTATATATTGAAAACCCTAAAGACTCCACCAAAAAAGCTACTAGAACTGATAAATGAATTCAATAAAGTTGCAGGATACAAAATCAATGTGTAGAAATCTGTTGCATTTCTATACACTAATAAGCAGCAGAAAGAGAAATTAAGAAAAACATCCCATTTACAATTGAACCAAAAATAATAAGATACCTAGGCATAAACTTGATCAAAGAGATGAAAGACTTATACTCTGAAAACTATAAAACATTGATGAAAGAAATTGAAGATGACACAAAGAAATGGAAAGACATTCCATGTTCATGGATTGGAAGAATAAGTGTTGGTAAAATGTTGATATTATCCAAAGCAATCTATGCATTTAATGCAATCCCTGTCAAAATACAACAGCATTTTTCACAGAACTAGGATAAAAAAATCCTAAAATTTATATGGAACCACAAAAGACCTCAAATAGCCAAAGCAATTTTGAAAAAGGAAAGCAAAGCTGAGGGAGCCTGGGTGGCTCTGTCGGTTGAGTGTCCAACTCTTGATTTCAGCTCAGGTCATGATCTCACGGTTTGTAGGATCGAGACCTGTGTCAGCCTCATCGCTGACAGCATGGAGCCTGTTCGAGATTCTCTCTCTCTCTCTCTCTCTCTCTCTCTCTCTCTGCCCTTCTCCTACTTGCACACATGTGCTCTCTCTCTCTCTCAAAATAAACAAACATTTAAAAAAGAAAAAAGAAAACCTGGAGGTATCACAATTTCAGACTTCAAGTTATATTACAAAGCTCTAGTAATCTAAATAGTATGGTACTGGCACAAAATAGACACATAGGTCAATGGAAAAGAATAGAAAACCCAGAAAGAAACCCACAATTATGTGATCAATTAATCTTTGACAAAGCAGGAAAGAATGTGCAATGGGAAAAAGTCTCTTCAACAAATGGTATTGGGAAAACTGGTGAGCTACATGCAGAAGGATATTGGACCACTCTCTTAACACCATACACAAAAATAAATTCAAAATGGATTAAAGACCTAAATGTGATACCTGAAACCATAAAAATCCTAGAAGAGAGCACAGCCAGTAATTTCTCTGATATTGGCCATAGCAATTTTTTTCTAGATATGTTTCCTGAGGCAAAGGAAACAAAAGTAAACTATTGGGACCACATCAAAATAAAAAGCTTCTTCACAGCAAAAGAAACAATCAACAAAACTAAAAGACAACCTACTTAATGGGAGAAGATATTTGCAAATGACATCTGATAAAAGGTTAGCATCCAAAATATAGAAAGAACTTATACAACTTAACACCAAAAAACAATCTAATTAAAAATGGACAGAAAACATGAACAGACATTTCTGCAAAGAAGACATTTGGATGACCAACCAACGCATCAGCATCAAAAGATGCTCAACGTCCCTCATCATCAGGGAAATGGAAATCAAAAACACAATGAAATATCACCTCACACCTTGCAGAATGGCTAAAACCAACAACACAAGAAACAAGTGTTGGCGAGCGTGTGGGAATGCAATTGGTGTAGCCATGGTGGAAAACAGTATGGAGGTGCCTCAAAAAGTTAAAAATAAAACTACCCTATGATTCAGTAATTGCACTACTATTTACCCCCAAAATACAGAAACACTAATTCAAAGGGATATATGCACCTCGATGTTTATAGCATCATTATTTACAATAGCCAAATTATGGAAGCTGCCCAAGTATCCATCGATAAATGAATGGATAAAGAATGTGATATTATATTCAATGAATGTACTATTCAGCCATAAAAACAGCCATAAAAATTTTTATTCAACCATAAAAAACAACGAAATCTTGCCATTTGTGATGACATGAATGAAGCAAGAGAGTATATTCTCAGCGAAATAACTCAAAGAAGGACAAATGTGAAATGATTTCACTCATATGTGGAATTGAAGAAACAAAACAAATGAGGAAAGCCAAAGAGAGAGAGAGAGAGAGAGAGAGAGAGAGAGAGAGGCAAACCAAGAAACAGAGTCTTAACTATAGAGAACAAACTGATGGTTACCAGAGGGGAGGTGAGTGGGGGGATGGGTGAAATAGGTGACAGGCATTAAGGAGGACACTTGTGATGAGCACTGGGGTGATGTATGGAATTGTTGAATCACTATATTGTTCACCTGAAACTAATATAACACTGTATGTAAACTATCGTGGAATTAAAAGTTAAACATAACAAAAAAAAACCCTCGTACCTTGTGAACATCATCCCAAACTAGTGTACTCCAATGACTTCATTATTTTAATAGCTGCATAGTATTTAATAAATTTATAATGTATTTAATCATTATCCTATTACTTAGTTCTTTTCACATTTTTCCGTTATAAAAAATACTTTTATGAATATTCTTGTATATACATTGCTGTGCTCCTGCCTGATTATGTTTTAGAAATTTATTCCTAAAAGCTGAATTTATTATATCAAAGCATACATTTTTTGATACAATTTTCCAGAATACACTTTAGAAAATTGGACTTGTATCTTTGTTCTAGCTTAACTCTAAAATAATTTTGGAAATTGAAAAAAAAGTAACTATTGTTGCAACTACATTAAATTTACTGATTTATTCAGGACTCATCAACATTTTTAATTTATTTTTTTAATTTTTAAAAGATTTTTAATGTTTATTTTTGAGAGAGAGAGAGAGGGGGTGAGCACGAGTGCGGGAGGGTCAGAGAAAGAGAGACACAGAATCTGAAGCAGGCTCCAGGCTCTGAGCTGTCAGCACAGAGTCCCCCATGGGGCCCAAACTCAGGAACCACGAGATCATGACCTGAGCCAAAGTCAGATGCTTAACTGACTGAGCCACCCAGCGTCCCCCCAGGACTAATCAACATTTTTAACATATTGAGTATTTTCATCTGGAGATGTGCTATGTTTCTCCTCTTCAAAGCAAGTCTCCTTTGATTTCCTTCAAGAGTGGATTACAGTTGGCCTTTTGTAAGTCCTATACATGTCTTTTTCATTTTATCATTTGGCATTTGACATTTTATTACCATTATGATTAGGGTATTTTATTTAATATTGTATATTGTATCTGACTATACTTGAAATGTGGGAAAACTATGGAACTTTTAAATTTTAATTTGTAACTCACTACAGTATTGAACTCATTGGTTCTAAGGGTTTTTTTCTGTTGATTTTCTCAGGCTATTCAGGTGGACAATCATATCATTTTATAACACTTGATAAGTGTGCTTCCTCTTTCCAACATTACACAGTTCTCTTATTTAATTGTGTTAGCTGGCATTTCTTGGACAATCCTACACAACCTTTGTGATCATAGGCTCTTTTCATTATTCCTGACTTTCTGTAGAGTTACATCATCATAAGACATGATATTGTTCAATTATTTTAAGCTGTGTATCTTATCATGCTAAAAAGTTACTCTCTAATCTTATTTTTAAAGCTTTTATGAGAATAGATGTTGAATTTTATTAACTGCCTCTTCAGCATCTCTTCTGATGCTTTTCTTTTGATGAATGATAGTAATACATATCCTAATATCAAACCACTCATTTCTTCTTAGAACAAATCCTGCTTAGTCATTATAGCTTAGTCTTTTAAGAAATATTTTAGGTTGTTTGGGAAATTGGTGAGTCCTTTGGTTTTTGCGCTTCTCTATAAAATTTTGGTATCAGAGTTTTGTTAGCTATCAAAAGAAAAAAAAGAAATTGGGAACATTCCCTCTTTCTCTATGTTCTAGAACAATTTAAAAAGCCCAGAATTATTTGTTCCCTGAATGTTTGGATAAATGCATCCATAAAATTACTTGGCTCCAGTGTCTTTTGAAGGGACAATTATTTAACAAATGTCTTTATTTATTCCATGAATTTTGATCCAGTAAATATTTTTACCATTTCTAGGGGCGGTACATTTTATTTTCATTTTCCTGAAACACTTTGCTTATTTACTTTCAAGTTATAGGATAAAATTATAGGATGTATTCTCTTACAATGCTTTTACATTTTTTAATCAATGATTATAAGTTCCTTCTATCGTTCTTTATTTCTTAAATAACTTATATAATTAATATTATATATATCTGGCACATAGAATATATTCCTTGATAATAATGTTCCTATTATTACTACTTTATTAAATAGTGTATTCATTATTTTAGTTTTTACTTTTTCTTAGGATTTGGAAAAAATAAAACATTATGAAGTTGAAGTTGTCTTTGTTTCCTGTTCCATGATAATTTTTCTCCTTCTTTTCACAGAGGCAATCATCATCATGAATTTGATATGACTGTCAATTCCACACCTTTAAATTTACAAGTCTACAAATTCATGAATAATATACATATACATAACATAACATACATAAAATAATACAGTATTATTTTATGCTTTAAAATTTTTTTAACGTTTATTTATTTTTGAGACAGAGAGAGAGAGAGAGAGCATGAACGGGGGAGGGTCAGAGAGAGGGAGACACAGAATCTGAAACAGGCTCCAGGCTCTGAGCGGTCAGCACAGAGCCCGACGCGGGGCTCGAACTCACGGACCGCAAGATCATGACCTGAGCCGAAGTCAGCCGCTTAACTGACTGAGCCACCCAGACGCCCCTATTTTATGCTTTTAAAGCACTTATTAAAGTAGTTATAATACTACCATACCGATGTATACTTCTGCATCTTTTATATTCAATTTTCAAAAACTATACTAATGGACCTATATAGATTGATTGATATATTGATACATCTGGATATGGAGAGCTCATTTGTTTTTAGCCGCTGTATGGTATTTTGTCATGTGACTAAACCAGCGTTTATTTAATCCCTTCATTTATTAATATTTCCATCCTCTTATTTTTTAGTCTTTAGGTATAATCTACTCTTTTAAACTGAAGTATAATTGACTCATAACACTGTATATAGTTTTAAGCATAAAACATAATGGTTTGATATAGGTATATGTATTGTGAAATGATTAAAATAAATTTAGTTAACATCCGTCACCACACTTAGTTACATTTTTTTTCTTCTGATGAGAACTTTAAAAATCCACTCTCTCTTTCAAATATAAAATTTAATATTGTTAACTATGGTCACCATGATACCTTACCTGCCCTGGACTTACTTATCTTGTTGGTGCAATTTACTTTAAGTGTGTCTTTTGTTGGTATCATAGTGCTGGATTTGTCCTTTAAATATTGTCTGACCAATTTGGACTTTTAATAATTAATTTAAATCTGTTTGTAATATTTTGAGTATTGATATACTTGATTTTGTGTTTTACATTTACCATGCTTCTCTCTATATCCCCCCCCCTCTTTTTTTTGTTTTCTATTGATTTTATTGAATTTTTTAAATTCTTTATTTTCCTCTAGTGGTTTTGGAATTATACATTCCATTTATGTTCTTTTAGTGGTTAACCTCAAATCTGTAACATTAATTTAATTTAATTTAATTTAATTTAATAGTTTAAAATTTAATCATTATCTATATCTTCCTATTAAACAGTCTAAAAAACCTTAGAATGATTTAGCTCCACGCTCTTATTTTCCATGTAATTTTTGCCTAGATTTTTGGTCAAGCTTTATTTTTAATTATAACAATTTAGTGATTATTTTTATATTTACTCATAATAAAATCACAAACATCAAAAATGAGCAAACCAACTTGAGGGAAGGCACTGGATGCATAAGTGGGAATTTTTTTACCTTAACGAAAGATAATAATCTAAAAGAGATTAAATAAATATGTTCAGAGTATTTCAAAAAATAAAAGATGTGTTAGAAGTCATTGGGCAAGAATAGGACAGAATGGAAAAGAATCAATTAATGTAGGCAGTCATTGAAATAAAATAACTCAGATAGGTTGAACAACAAACCAGACCCTGCTCAAGAAAGAGGTCAAGAACTGGAAAATAGGGGGTGCCTGGGTGGCTCAGTCGGTTAAGCATCTGACTTTGATTCAGGTCATGATCTCACGGTTCGTGAGTTCAAGCCCTGCATCAGGCTCTGTGCTGACGGCTTGGAGCCTGGAGTCTGCTTCAGATTCTGTGTCTCCCTCTCTCTCTGCCCCTCCCCTGCTCATGCTCTGTCTCTCTCTGTCTCAAAAATAAATAAAACATTTTAATAAAAAAATAAAAAATTAAAATTAAAAAAAAAAAGAATTGGAAAATAGGTCTGAGGAAGTCAAGTTTCTCAAAACACCATACCGAGAGACAGAGACAAGATAGAATAGAGAAGTTAGGAACATGAAGGATGTAATCACCAATTCCGATATATGTTGTTTAAAAAAATTCCAGACAGAGGGCACAGAGAGAATGGGAGAGAGCCAATTATGGTAGAGATAAGAACTAAAAAATTTTCCAGAATTGAAAAAAGACATGAAAAGGAAGATATCAAATCCTTAGCAGGAGCTTAAAAGAAGCTCACACGTATTCAAACAGTTGTGAAATTTTTAACAATTACAGCAAAGAGAGAGGATCAAGGCACCAGAGGAAAACTCAGTGCAAGTTATTTTTCAGGAGGCTCCTTCAGGGTCTCCTTTCTGACTCAGTCATTCCTTTCATTGGTTTGGCGTTTGCCTACTCAACTTGCCATGTTTACCAGGAGTCTATATAACTTTCTAAATATTTTATAAGTCTAGTTTTCATTATGCTTAGGTTCATGTATTTTTACAAATTTAAAATGTTAATTTTCTGCAGCGCCTGGGTAGCTCAGTCGGTTGAGCATCCAGCCCTTGATTTCGGCTCAGGTCATGATCTCATGTTCCTGCGATTGAGCCCCATGTAGGGTTCCACACTGAAAGCACAGATCCTGCTTGGAATTCTCTCTCTGCCCCTCCCATGCTCTTGTGATGCATGCTTGTGCACACTCTTTCAAATAAGTAAATAAATAAATAAAATTTTAATAAAGATTAATTTTAATTGTCATAATTTATGTTATACTTTTTTAAATGTAATTTTTAACTATATTGTCTTATTGTCAAAAAGGATCTGTTCCATTTCTGCTTTTCTATGAGTTTCTGTTTGGCATAAACGATAGTAATAAATGGCACCTGATTGTGATAACTACAGCCAGTCCAACTCTTGTTTGTTCACTCAATCACAGAAGCCGATAGAATATTCTTTGACTGTTTTCTTAAACTGATAAGAACAGATACTACACTTGATCTTAGCCATAAGGCTGAGAAGCAATCTTTGACTGTTTTATATAATAGCATATAACATATTATAAAACTACAAATATGTAATCTATTTTAAATTTCAGAAGATGTATAAATAATCATAATATATAATAAATATGAAAATGTGAAGCTTTCTTGTTATATTTCCATGAATGTAGCTTTCTAGTTATTTAGCGATATCCATCTACTGGAGATACCAAACAGGAACAGCAAAGAAAGAGGTGATATTCAATCACTGGCTACCCAAAATGGGATTTTTGAGTAATCTTTATGACAATATTCTTAGAAGCCAAGCATTGTAGAGGGAGCAAAATAAACCTCTAACTTTTTCTACTCTTTAAAAATCATCAAGGGCCAGGAAAGGTTGACCTGAGCATCAAATTCCCACGGGTAGAGAGAATTCAGAAGACACATGTCCTTTCCATATAGGAAAGTGAAAAATCCCACCTTCTGGAGTAAGAGGTCGTGGGAAAAAAAAAAAGAAAAGAAAAGAAAAAAGAGATGGGAGGAAGTAAATGGTCAGAATCCGTTTCTCAGGCATTCTCCCATAGAGATTCCCCCCCCCACCCCCCCATCGCTCCAACTCCAAGGGCTTTTCTATTTCCTATTTGGAACTTCAGGAAGAGATGACCTCACAGAGTTTTATCCTGTATCAAGAAAAAACAAACAAACAAAACATGGAAAGGCTTGGTTTGCTTATGAGGCCTGAGTTAGCCCTCTGAAGGAAGACTCCCTCAATTCCTTAAGTGTATAGAAGAGACCCAGAGGTTCACATGCCAATGGTGTGGACGATGGGGGGTAAGGAAAGTAAATGAGTTGAACCATTGCACCTGTATGGTATTGTTGTGGCAAGTGATGAGGAGACTTGTAAAAAGGATCCCAGCGCTGGAGAGCTGAACCCACGGGCTGAAAACTGAGACGGGTGTGCTGGATTGCACCAAAGTGTGGCTTAGGAAGCCATGGTGAACATTGGCCTACCCATCTAAGACCAAGAAATCATACTTTCATCAATAATACCTGCAAAAGGGAAGCCAGGAATTGGTCCCAACCAGAAGCCTTGTCACAGAGGACCTAGAAATAAAAACAGGACTTATTTATGGATTGTGGATCTTATTTGTGGGTCTTAGGATCTCTCTCCTCTTTGAGATTTGAAGCCCCTCCCTGATGTGCTCAGATGCTATCCTAGAAGAAAGCCAGGGGGATGGAAAGCAAGTGGAAAGATTGAGCATCAACATCCCCAAAGAGACTGAGTTATCTTCAAGAGACTATTTGCTCCCCAGGAGTCTGAGATACCATTAAATGTTGAATTTAAGTTTTTCTTTTGGCCCTGCTGGATGAAGGGTGGGGGGCAGAGGGGTGGACTAGGGAAATAGATAGTTTTTGTAAATTAAATAAATTACTTTTTTATTTGAAAACTATAGTTTTCAGAGGTGCCTGGGTGGCTCAGTCAGTTAAGAGTCTGACTCTTGATTTTGGCTCAGATCATCCTCTCATGGTCACGGGAGGGAGCCCTGCATTGGACTCTGTGCTGGGCATGGAATCTAGTTAAGATTCTCTCTCCTGCACTTGACCTCTGCCCCTCCCCACTCATTCTCTTTCTCTCTCTTTCTCTCTCTCTCTGAAAGAAAGAAAGAAAGAAAGAAAGAAAGAAGAAAATAAAGAGAAAAATATAGTGTTCAATCATCAACTTTGCTACACGAATACATTTTTAATTATGTGTTTATATCTTCTCTTTGATAGTGAGCACACTGTAGGCGACCAATTTTTTTGTTTATCTGTTTATTTTAATCCTCAGTGTTAGTAGGCACTCAACACATGTTGAGTGAGTGAGTGAATGAATGCGTATTGAATGCAGAAAGGCCTGAGAAACTGTTTTAAAAGTACCTATTTTGTTGGTGAGGATTGAGATAGGCATGAAAGGTACAATGAAGACAGACATCTTGTCGAGAAGTGAAGGTCAGTTCTGGGTAAAGAGGTGAATAGACTCTGCAGATATAGCAAAATCAAGCCTTGCAAAGGTCACTGTGTTGAATTCTATCAAACCTTTAATCTCAATGCCATGAAAAGCAATATGAGCGAAGAAGAAGGCTGGAATCTTCACTTAATGTGCTGCCTGACTCTCTATACTTTTTATTTGATTTTCAATAAAGGTCTCTTTGTTCTCATACATGAGTAATGGGTTCAAGGTTTTTATTAGTACTCTTGCTACAGCAGGGTGCAGGAGCTGAAATTCTTCTTCAACCTATGGAAGTGCAGATTCATTTTTCAATGAGACTGTTATCTTCAGAGAGAACATATTTCACCAACACAGTCCAAGGTCATGATAACACGTCCTTCCTACGATCTAAGGACAGGAGTCTGAGTCCCGGCAACTGAGGAACATGCGTATGACAGTACTCTTCCCAATGTGACACGACAAAGGAATCTTTCATGAGACACAAAAGATTGGAACCTTTCAAACAAGAGCTGAGTAAAACGGTAAAAAGAAAAAATAATCTAAGTACAAATATCCTTTGATTTATAGACTATCTAAGCATACGCTTTGTCATTCTGAATGCTACCGTACAACTTTTCTCTTTACTCCATTCCCAGGAGAAGAAAGCAAAGACAGGGTCCAAAATGCTTGATGATAACCCTGTTTGGGGATATGGACCCTTTGGTGAGATAAGCAAATGGATTGAGGACTTCTTCCTCATGATATATCTAGGTTTTTTTTCTCATTACTGCTATAGTATCTCACGAGGGTCAAGTGAGAGTAGAGGCCAAGGGATGGGAAATAGGTACTCTTAGGGCTAAATTTGTACTAAAACTTACATTTACAGTTTCAGACCATTGAATTGACACTCCTTTAAATCACTGATACACACGCCAACATGATACAACATTTATCAAGGGAGTTACCAGCAGGCGCCTGATCATGGTCAGAGTCAACCAGATTCTAATCGTGGCTGAGTGACCTCTCCTGCACTGGAAAATGATTTAACCTTGGCAAAAAGGATAGTAAAACCTACTTTCTGGGATTATTGTGAGGCTTAGCTGAGGTAATGAATATAAAACACTCAGCACAGCATTTGGCACATAGTAAGTATTCATCTAATGATAGCAATTATTACTATTACTGCAGGTCCAAAGTTATGACATCGAGATCAATGTGAACAATCATATAGCTGGAGAAAATCTCATGGCCTGTATGTTCCAGATATCTGATTTCAATGCTATATACTTAGTATATCACTTAATTAAACACACAAAAATATAGTTAAGATCCTGCTAAATGTCAGAAGGCAATTTGAAAAATATTTGATGCTTGTTAGACCAAGTAATATTCAGTTTTAAGTATTGTTTTTTACATGTTTCTACTCATCCTTACAGAAATTCTCGGTCAAAGACAAATGATAGATAAATGACACCCATTGGGCCTCCAATTTCTTCCTTGAATTATAGTTTCTGTGGCAATGTAACAAGGGATGTCTTCAGCTTGGGAAGCAGAATATGAAGGGAAGCAACTTTTTAAAAAAATAAACAAACAAAATCTGTTCTTTGTGCCTGGCGTTTTTTTATTAACATGATCTCTGTAAGACTCATTCATGTTGATGCATGTAACAGCAGGTAATATTCAATTATATAAACCTAACACTATTTATTGATAACACCATTGAATATTTGGGTTATTTGCAGTTTGAATCTGTTGCAAAGAGTATTGCTTGTTTAAGAGTGTGTTTTTTAATTCGTCAATTTTCCAGTTTTCTTCTGTTGTTGAATTTTAATTTCATCCCATTGTGGCTGGAGAAAAGGAGTCGTATACCTGTCTTTTCAGATCTATTGAGACCTAATTTGTGGCTTACATATGGTCCAACCTGGAAAATGCGCTATGCACATTTGAAAAGAAAGCAAGTGCTTTTGTGGTTGAGTAGAGTGTTCTGTAATGTCTGTTAGATTTAGCTGCTCTCTGATGTTGTTGAAGACCTCCATCTACTGAGAGTTAAGTATTAAAATCTTTTATTATTATAGAGCTACTTCTCCCTTTAATTCTGTCAGTTTCTTCCTATATTTTGCTGGTCTGTCATCAGTTCCATAGTGTTCATAATTGTGATATATTCTTGCTGTATTGAAACTTTTATTAATATATAGTGTTTTTTATCCTTTTAACCTGTGTTGATATAAAGTCCATTTTGGCTAATATTCTTCTAGCCACTTTTGCTCTCTTTTGGTTACCATTTGCTAAAGTAACCAATTTCCATTCTCTCACTTTCAGTCTGTTTGTGTCTTTGGATTTAAAGTGAGTCTCTTGTGGGGCGCCTGGGTGGCTCAGTTGGTTGAGCATCTGACTCGATTTCTGCTCAGATCATGATCCCAGGGTCATGGGATTGAGCCCCCAATCGGGCTTCACGCTGGTCATGGAGCCTGCTCAAGATTCTCTCTCCCTGTGCCCCCTCTCTGCTGCTCACGTGCTCTCTCAAATTAAAAAAAAAAAAAGAATTCTGTAGACAGCATATGGTTAGATCACGCACTTTAGCTTTTTCACCAATCTCTGTCTTTTGTTTCATTGGAGAGCTTAATCCATTTACTGATAAGGAAGGACTTCTGTCATTTTGTTATTTATTTTCTTTAGACCCTACAGCATTTTGTCCCTCATTTCTTGCATTACTATCTTTTTTTGTGTTTAGTTGATTTTTTTTTGTAGTAAAACATTTAAATTTATTTCTCATATCCTTTGTATATATTCTATAGTTATTTTCTTTGTGGTGATGATGGGGATCACATTGAACATCCTAAAGTTATAGCACTCTAATTTGAATTTATAGCAGATTAACTTCAGTTACACACACACACTCCGCTCCTTGACAGCTCTGTCCCTACCTCTCTGGTTGTGGATGTCACAAAATTATATCGTTTACATTGTGAGTCCCCAAACCTAAACAAATAATTCTTTTGAATGCATTAGTCTCTTAAACTATATATAAAACATGTAGAGTTACAAACCAAAGTTACAGTGATACTAGCTCTTAGACAATAATTTTTTAAGTTGATTTATTTAAGAGAAAGAGAAAGAGAGAGAAAGAAAGAGAAGAAAGAGAGAGAGAATCCCAAGCAGTCTCTGCAGTGTTAGCATGGAGCTTGATGTGGGGTTCAAACCCATGAACTGTGAAATCATGAGCTGGAATCAGGAGTCAGATGCTTAGCCAACTGAGCCACCCAGGCATCCCTAGACAATATTTTTTTTTTTTTTTTGAGACTAAGAGACATTAGTCTCTTAAACAATGTAGAACAGAAAAAGTGAAATTGCAGATAATACTAGCTTCCATTTAACTTTATATATATAATTTGTTTTCCTTTAAATGGCTTCAGTTTGCTGTCTAGTTTCCTGTCATTTCACCTTGCAAGATTCCTGTGAGCATTTCTGGTAAAGCAGCTCTAGTTGTAATGAACTCCCTCAGCTTTTACTTGTCTGGAAATGTCTTAATTTCTCCCTCCCTTTTGAAGGACAGTTTTACCAGATATAGGATCCGTGGTTGGCAGGTTTTTTGTTTTTTATTTTTCCTTCAGGTGCTTTGGATATATTGACCCTCTGCCTTCTGGCCTCTAAAGCTGCTGACGAAAAAATCTGCTGATCATTGTAGTGAGGCTCCCTTGCACGTGATTAGTTGCTTCTCTTGGGCTGCTTCCAGATGATCTCTTTATCGTCGGCTTTTGAAAGTTTGATTATAACGTGTCCTGGAGTGAGTCTCTTTGAGTTCATCTTATTTGCACAGGGTTGAGCTTCTTAGGTGTTTCTATTCGGGTCTTTCCTCAAATATGGGAAGTTTTCGGCCATTATTTCTCCAGAAAATGTTCCCTGTGCCCCCTTCTCTTCTCCTAGAACTCGTATAACATGTAAAGGGCCTGCTCGATAGCACCCCACAGGGCACTTAGACTGTATTCACTTTGCTTCTATACTTTTTCTTTCTGTTCACATGTGATAATTTTCACCTTCCTACCTTTAGATTTGTGGGTTTTTTCCTCTGCTGGCTCAAATCTGCTTTTGAATTCCTCTAGTGAAGTTTTCATTTTAGGTATTGTGCTTTTCGGCTCCAGAATTTCTCTTTGGCTCCTTTTTAGGTTTTCTATCTCTTTATTAGTGTTTCCAATGTGCTCATATACCTTTTTTTTTTTTTCTTTTAACTTTCTCCACATCTTCCTGTAAGTCTTTGAACATCCTTAAGGCAATGATGGTTTTTTTTTTGTTTTTTTTTGTTTTTTTAATTTTTTTTTTCAACGTTTATTTATTTTTTGGACAGAGAGAGACAGAGCATGAACGGGGGAGGGGCAGAGAGAGAGGGAGACACAGAATCGGAAACAGGCTCCAGGCTCTGAGCCATCAGCCCAGAGCCTGACGCGGGGCTCGAACTCACGGACCGCGAGATCGTGACCTGGCTGAAGTCGGACGCTTAACCGACTGCGCCACCCAGGCGCCCCAAGGCAATGATGGTTTTAATGGCTTTTCTAGCAGATCTTCTATCAAATCTTTTTCAGGAACATTTTGTGTTCATCTATTTTTTTACTTTGAACAGGCCTCACTTTCTTGTTTCTTTGTATGCCCTGTGCCTTTTTGTTGAAAGCAGGACATTCGAATCTAATTAATTGGTAATCCTGGAAATCAGATTCTTCCCCTTTCTCAAGGTTTCAGTTATTGCTTTTGTGTATTGTTTTTTTTTTATTGTTGCAGGCTCTCTGTTCACGGATCAGCCTGAGGTGCAAACTTAAGATCTTCTCAGGTCTTTCTTGAGCTTGCACCTTTCCTTGGGCATACATGGTCACTTTCTAATTTTCCCCACATAGGCAGTTGCTTTTGAATGTCCTCGTCTTTAAAAACTGTCTATCTCCCAAATGGGGAAAAAGAAAAATGAAGGGGGAGAAAGGGCACTGGCCACTTAAAACCCCTAGAAATCACTTTAGTTTGAGGGGAGGGGGCTTGCAACAATGCGGGGAGTGGAAAAATAATTGCCACCCGCCCTCTTTGTCTGCACCTCTGTGATCAGAAGCCACAACCAGCAATTAGAGCACAAATCCCTGATATTGGAGGATAGGGTCCAATAAACTGTGTGTAGCTGCTCTGGGAACATGTGCACAGCTTCCTGCCATGGGGCTGAGAAACTGACTGAAATTAACCTCAATTTACCATCCAAGCCTTACCCCTGGAAGTTTCAAGCCTTTAATAGACTCTGGAGTTTTAAATTAATTATATTAGACAGATTCTGCCAGTGCAATTGTTGCCTAGGTGGAGAGACAGTTTCTGGTGTTTCTGACTCCTCCAGTCTCCCAGAATCCTCTCTGCTTCACAGTATTTATTTCCCTCCATGCCTTCTTCTGGTCTATTTTTCAGCTCATTAATTCTCTTTGGGACTGTCAAATATCCAGTTAAACTTATTTACTGGGCTTTCAAGTTCAGTCATCTTTTTCAGTGCTAGAAATTCTATTTAGTTTTTACAATTCTAGTGGTGAAATTCTCATCTTATATGTTCCTTTGGTTATATGAATTATTAATGTTTTTAATTTAAAGATTTATTTTTTTAATGTGTTTATTTATTTATTTTGAGAGAGAGAGAGAGAGAGAGAGTGCTAGCAGGGGTGAGGGGCAGAGAAAGAGGGAGAGAGAATCCTAAGCAGGCCCCATGCTCAGCACAGAGCCCAATGTGGGGCTTGATCCCACGACTGTGAGATCATGACCTGAGCTGAAATCAAGAGCCGGGCACTTAACTGACTCAACTACGCAGGGGCCCCTTAATTATTAATCTTTTAAGTCCATGCCTGCTTTCCCTAATACCTGGGCCACCTACTTCTGTTGTACGTGTCGTTTCTCTTGGTCTTGTCTCTTAATATGTCTGGTTTTGCTTCTCTGTTTTAGGATCAAATGCTGGACATTTTGTATGAAAATTACGGTGACTCTGGATGTGATATTTCTTCATAGAGGATTCAGCCTATCTTAAAGGACAACAGAGAGGCAAATCAGCTCAATTCATTTTGTGACTGAACTCAATGTTGGTAAGAGTCAGCCTACATCTAATTTGTTTTCTTTCTTAGGATATAGTTATCTAGATCTCCTAACAGAGAGCCTGAAGTGTTTCTCATGGATTCTCCTTGGTATGCCATGAACTTCAATTGTGGTCTTCTTGGCCCTTGTCCGGTTGCCAGAATCTCTGATCTGCTTTTTATTCACATTGCCTCTTAACCTTTGGCCTTGTGCAGCTTAACTGGCAACTACCTCGGGGCGGTGGCGGGGGAGAACGATTGTGAATATTGGTCTCATTTGTCTCAGTCTCCCTCCTTTATGAAATCTCAACAATCCCGGATTCACATGTATCTTCCTTTAAGGTCATACAATTGATAAAGCTCTGCCCGGACTCAAGTCCTTCCCTCTTGTTGCTCTATGCCAAAAGGTGGCAGAGAACCCAAGGATAAAGAGAGAATGGATCAAGTTTGGTTTACCTCAGAAAGCATTCTTTCTAGAACATGATTACTTCCATGAGCCAACCACTGAGTCTTGGTTGCCTTAGAAGCCCTCTGATATTTAGGGTGAAGACGACATAAGTAGTTCAGATTTTTCCAGTTGCTCTCCGAGGGAACAATGTTGGTCTGCTACAAACTACCATGTCATAGCCCAAAGTGGAAATGCTGAACTATTGTTGAGTATTTACTATTTGCCAGGCACTCTGATGGATCCTTACCTGTGTTGGCTCACATTTTTTCAGCAGTTCTTTGAATTGCTGAAGCTCGGACAGACTAAGTAACTTGCTCAAAATTTTTGAGAGGCAGAACCAAGGAACGTACCTCCACAGCCTCTAAAGCTCTACTCTCTCTGTCACACTAGGCTCAAAATAGCCTGTCTGGTAATGGCTAAAGATTAATGGTCATTTGGTCCAAAAACAACATAAAATTGGATATCCGAGATTCTGTATACTAATTTTTAATGGAGAAACTAAGATACCTGACAAATTAGAGCGCTCAATAAACCACACCCTTCAAATTTTGAAGGAAATGATTCAGACTTCTGGCTTAAAGAGCAGAAGATACTCACAAGAAAAATTTCAGAAAGAGGAAAGGATCAAAAGGTGAGTGTTTTTGTTTTGTTTGTTTTTTATCATGTATGTTGGGAGGGACGGTTCTGGTGTTTTAAATATGAAGCTGGACACCAGGTTCCTGAAAAGCAAAGGTATGTATTGTGTAAGAGAGGTGAATAGTGACTTTAAGTGAATGGGTCCTGAGCTGCAAAGTGTTGAAATAATACATTATTTCAGACTTTAAAATTCAAAAATTCATAAATCCCGCTCTATCAATTCTTCCTTCTGTAGTGATGAAAATGAGAAAAGAGTGTCAGGAAAATGTGACAACTAGAGGTATTGGTAGCTACAGCTGGCCTTATCTACAGTCATACCTTTTATATTAAGTTCTTCACACACCTGCTATCTCACGGTACCCTTTTGAGGTGAGCCAGAAAAAAAAAAAAAAATGTCGCCGAAATGTGTTGCTACTGTTTACCGTAAACTTAAAATAAGGCATGATAAAAAAAATAGATATGATTAAAAAATAGAAAAAAAAGAAGATAATATATATGCACCTAACCTAACAAGTATAACTGGCCAATAGAAGCACAGCCAGTTTGTTTACGTATGGGCCACTGTTAAAGGCAGAGGGGACAACAGGAGAGGAGAAGAGAGAGCCCCGTCTGGGAGTAGGGGTTTGTGCAAGGGCTCCAAAGAAGAAAGCAGGTGGAGAATGGGCCGTGCTTGGCTCCAGATTTATGAAAGCAGCAAGCCAAAGAAGGTTATCCAAAGCGGCACACCCACTGGGTATGCTATAAATAAGCACTCAAGTCAGCTGAAGGGCCTTACGGGTTTCAAATCAGCCAAACTTAGCCAGGCCCAAAGCATTTTGTACCTATCCTGTAAGAGTCCACCTCACTTTTGCTTGGCTTAGAAACAGAGCTCCAGGGCCCAGAAGTTGGGGAGCCCGCAGAGGCAGCAAGCCAGCCTGGGACCTCAGCTCAGATGTCTCGTGCGGGGCCAAGAATCCAGTGAGCACGCAGGTTCTCTGGTTCTCAGAGTGTGATACAAAAACCCAGCAGGCTTTAGCTGTTCTGGCGCAGGAATGAAGGGTCAGCAATGGTTTCCCTGGCAGCGCTGTGTGCTGCTGCCTGCCTAGAACCCTTCCCGGTTTTCAGCTTCTTAGTCACATGCGTATGCCTGTCCTTAAAGGATTTTTCTAAAATAGGAAGATAGCAGGAATTTAGCCTCCTGTTTCTCAGTGGTGCCCGGAGCTACCTGAAGCCCCGGCCATCTGAGCCTAAGGGAAAGAGCAGAGGAAGGAAATTCACGTTTGTCGAATAACGAATAACGACTATGGTAAGGCACTTTGCTTTTGTTTTCTTAATGTTCCCAACAGCCATGTGTGGTCCCTCTGAATTCGCCTGGCGAGAAGGGCTTGAGTTCCTCAGGAGAGAGAAGGTAGAGTACCTGCACATTCATATTTCCTCCGAGGGCATTTGGCAAGGCATCCTGACGAGTTGTTATGTTTTATGTCACGTGAACACTCTATAATAACCATAGCTATGCATTCGCACGTAATGTCGCCTGTTCGTTCGCTCCAGTATGACTTAGTCTTCAGTACCAATGCAACAATCACTTGGTGACTATTTGGTGACAGATTTGATGCCAGCCAGATAAAATAGGCCGACCTTAGTGACTGCCTGGATAAGCCAGAGTTGGTGTCAAAGAGGCAGGAATTTGGGGTAATTCCTTGGTTTCCTACTGGGGAAAGAGGAGAAGCATGGAACGATTAGGTCAGTTTAGTTTTGGACATGTTGAGTTAAGGTTCTGGAATGAATGAATGAATGAATGAATGTCAGCAAGAAGACAGCAATTTTTTCTTTCAGGGCTGACTATATGCTGAGCACTGTGTTAAATGGCTTGCATACATTCTCATTTAATGCTTGCAAATATATGCCAGTAGGGGCCATGATTAGCCCTATTGGAAAGATGAGTAAACTGAGGCGTAGAGAATTAAGTAACTTGCTCAATTTGCCCCAGGTAACCGTCAGTAGACGAGAAAGCTTAAGATTTAGATATTAGACTCACTGTCAAACAAGAGGCAGCTAGCACATGAAAATCTATGAGATCTTATAGTAACAACCTGTTTAATGGAAAGGACAGTGAAGACAAAAGGCAGGACTCTAGAGAATATTAATATTTAAGGAGTAAGCTAAAGCAAAGGAATACTCTATGAAGACCAAGAAGTGCTCAGAGAAGCAGAGGGCCAGGAGAAGAAATTTCAAAACGAGAGTGTTCGATACTGTCAATTACAGCTGAGGCACTTAACAAACTGAGGTCTGAGAATATTCATTGCACTTGCCAATGTGATTACAGATTATAGATATCTTTTTAAAATTTTTTTAATGTGTATTTATTTTGGAGAGAGAGAGAGAGAGAGAGAGAGAGAGTGTGTGTGTGTGTGTGTGTGTGTGTGTGTGTGTGTGTGGGGGAGGGGCAGAGAGAGAGAGAGAGCACGCGCCTGCGTGCTCAAGTGTGGGAGACAGAGACCCCAAAGCAGCCTCCAGGCTCTGAGCTGTCAGCACAGAGCCCGACGCAGGGCTCGAACTCATGAACTGAGATCATGACCTGAGCTGAAGTCAGACGCTCAACCGAGCCACCCAGGTACCCCCAGATTACAGATATCTTTAGCTGAAGCTGGCCCAACGGTGCGTGCAAAGTTAGTATCCAGTGGTGAAATGGCCCCGGGGAATATATTGGGTCTCCCAGCCTGGAGTAGGATGGACACATTATCCATCTTATGGGTATGTGTTTTTAGTCCTATTTTGGAAATGTGTTTTTAGTCCTATTTTCTTTCATTCTTGCAAAATTTCAAAATAATTCAATAGGGCTATTGGATGGAGGTGGGTGTGGGTAGAGAGCATTCACCCAATGCATGGGATGTTCCTAAAATGCCACGTATGGTTATAAGAACCAGAATTGGGAGGGCAAAGGAGAGTTTCTTTCAAATCTGGCAGAGAGCCTTCTTCTCAGAAACATTAAAATATGACACCCCTGTGGAATCCATCTTGCATCTCATTTTCTTCCCCTGTTTCATCGCCTATGAATATATAATATATTAGATTGTCAACCAGGAGCAGGAGAACATTTCTACCCCCAAAGCGTATTATTTGCATGAGGGTGGTATTGTCTTGTTTATGTGTCGTGGGACCTGTGACCTGTCACATGTGATTACCACATCAGCTTATTAACACATCAGGGAGTGCAACTCCTGGTTCCCACCTCAGGGGGAGAAATGCTTAGGGTGGGGGACATTCTGCTAGCCAGATGAGGCAGTGTTCTGCCAGTTCCCCATGCCAGGGAAACCCTGGACAGTGATCAGTACCAAACCTGCCTATGAATAGGACCACCCAAGGGCACGTGGCTAGAAACCAAACCTCCTTCCTACCATGGTCTGATCTCTCGTCATGTTTCCTTGCTAGTCCCAGCTTTGCTCCCACTTGCTTTTGGAGGAATCCAGAAACAGGAGTTAGTTTTCAAACAGGGCGGGGCAGAAGGAAGGGTTGCAAAGGCGCGCTCAGATGCCGGAAGGATCATGTGGAAGAGGGTTCTGTTTAGCTGCATCACCCAGTGCTTCAGAATTTTAATAAAGATTGATGGATGGATGGAAGTCAAAGTGAAAGCCAAGGAAAGATCTACACATGTTCAGAGATTGTGAGTTCGAAATGCTCTCCTTCCAAGTCTTCCCAAAAGGAAATCACAGGGGGAAAGCAAAGTAGTGATTAAGGAACTAAACAGGCCACAGCGTTCTCTGGGGCCTTCTAAATTCCCAGGCCAGGCCTGCTGCCTGCTTGCTGAGATGGGCATGTGCTCCCGGCCACAGCTTCCCTTCTTCTGACATCTTTCTGCCAGATGGTCCTTCTTGAATTCTAGAGGTGCTTGGCCCTTCTGATTCCTGCAACCTGAGCCCAGAGAACTTTGATCCACCAATTTTCCCCTCCCTCCACCCCTCTAGTGAACAAGGCCTGGCGCCTGGACAGCAAGGGGAGGCCAGGCTGCGACCTTGGGTGCTCTGGAAAGGCATTCTCCTGCCCACCTCTGTGTGCCTAAAAGAGAGCACCTGGCGGCGCTGGCTCTGAGGGTCCCAGAGAGCCTTCTCCGGCCTGGCCGGCTGGCGGCACGAACCCGTGCTTTTCACCATTTTACTTGGGCGAACTGCGCTCTCCAGTCAGTCTTGAGTCTCCCTGTAGGGTTATCCCGATGGCTTTTAATTACGATCCAGCAAATCCAGAATCTCAGCAAATTACAAATGTATGTAAACATAATCAGGATGTGGATCCAATCCACTAGCAATTGTTAATAGAAAAAAAAAGGGGGGGGGGGAGAAAAAAACTAAAAAGGTGTAAACAAGTAAAAAAAAAAATCAATTCTGCAGGGTCTATGCCTCGGGGATTTACATTCTTGGGGATCCTGCCGGCTCCTTCTTCTAGCCCACCCTGCAGCCCCGACTCCCTGCGGTGATTTGGGGCGGAGGCTGGGGGATTCTGGGGCTTGACCCCTGCAACGGCGGCCTACGGGATGCCCTGGGAAGGAGCTGCCTTCGGGAGGGCTGAAGAGCTCCGCGAGCCTTCTCCTCTCCCGCGGCCTCCTCCGCAGGATTCCAGAAAAAGCGCTCTGGGTCTGCGAGACGGGGACCCTGCCTCCTGCCTGGAATCCCTGTCCCAACACTGGCATCTCTCTTTCCCAAGTTCCAGTTTCTGGACCCTGCCCCCACTCCCTCACCAAGGTCCTCAAAGGCCACCCCAATTGCTGGAGCAGGGCTCCCAGACTCGGGCCTCCGGAGCCCCTGCAGGGGCCGCTTCGCCAGCGCTGAGCGAGCCCCACGCAGGCGGCGGTATTCGAGCTCTCACTCCCGGGGACATTTTAGGGAAATGTTGTGCATCGAAACTTCTATATAATATAACATATACACACATACACATATTTAGTCGGCAAATGTTAAGCAAATGTGTCTGATGTTTTTGTGGAAGCCGTTAGCATCCTCGTTGGTAGTGGTAGGACTGGTTGACATTATTACACGAATGACAAGTGGATGATGTTAAGGGAGTGCCTGATCCCTCCCGAGAACACGGGGGAGTAGAAGTGGAGACTTCCGACTCTGTTTCCAACGGCCCATCCCTGATCTCCCCCGTCGCTACCTCTCGGTCAGTAACCAGACCGCCCGACCGCATACCAGGGACAAGGCAACTTTCTCCGAAGGGCGATCTTCCTCGACTGACAGATCGCTGGGTCGGTCTCCAGGGGCAGCAGCACGTTCCGGGGGGCCGTCAGAAGCCCCACGGCCTCTTACCCAGCCCTTTGTCCCAAAGGGCAGTTCGGTCAGTGTCAGGACGGAAAGAAACGTGAAATTCAACTGTAAATGAGGGCGGAGAAGGCGGGAGAGGCCCGGGCCCGTTCCGGGTCTGAGCAGGCTAGGGGAGAGCGGGGGAGGCTGCCCCCGGCTGCGGGAACAAACCCAGCAGTGCCTCGCGCTCGGCGTGCGGGGAAGGGGGAGACGGCCCCTCGGCCTTTCCCCCTAAGCTCATCCAGCAGGACGTCTGGGGGAAACCTCTGCGCGATCGAGTCGCGTCGGTTCGAGAGAGCGGGTGGCAGTGCCACGTGAGGCGCTCGGCCTGGGCTCCCAGAGGCTGCGGTGCTGGAAATCCCCGCGGAGGGCGTCCGGCGCGGCGCCCGCACTCGGTGCGGGCCCACCCGGGTGCGCGTCCGCCTCCCACCGGCGTCCCGCTAGCCCCGCCGCGCCGCTCGCACGGGCCCAGACGCGGACAGATGTTTACTGCTTGGAGCCCCGACCGCTGGGGAGACGCAGCGACCCGCGCGGCGCACCGCGCGGCGCTGGCGGGGCTTTGGGCTCCCGGTCGGGGGTGCGCGCGGGCCGGTTTGGGGCGGGGGAGGGCGAGGGGATGGAAATAGGAGGGGGCAGTGGGTGGACTAATGATGAAAAAGTCTCCTCCATCCCGGCTCCTTAATTAAATGCATGGAAAGAACCGAGGCGAGCACATCTGGTTTCAATCTGCAGCCCTTTGATGGCATCAAATGTTCTTTTCCCAGATCAGGGCTGGGAGTTCTGGGCTAACTATGGCCGTTTGGAGCCCAGAAAGCATTTACACACACTCGGACCCCTCTTTCTCTCCAGTAGAGCCTCTCGGCTATAGGAGGAGGAAAAAAAAGGGGGGGGGGAGTCTAGTAATCAAGGCAGTGGGAAAATGTGTGTGTGTGTGTGTGTGTGTGTGTGTGTATTTGAAGAACATAAAATGCCACAAATAAGCACTTAATATTTTACTTACTCGTCATATAGTAACTCATTTCTAATGAGACTATTAAAGCTGTTACCAAATTCCAACAGGTCATGAAAAAAATCCCTCAGCACCTCTCTGTTCCTTGTCAAGTCAGGGCTCAGCAGACAGACGGCAGAGCATTATCCGTAGACTTGGGGGTTCCTCTATCCCTCCGCGTCCTTCCTCTTACCCCCACCCCCCGCCCCCCGCCGCCCGCCCAGGCACCCGGGCCGGACCCTGAACTAAGCAGGAGCCTCGCCCGGCCGGCCGCTCGCTCCAGGAGTGCCCCTGCCTTCCGAGCATCTGGGCAACGCGACCCTCCCGGCTTAGCGTCGTCGCCTGGGGAAGCGACCTTGGCCGCACCAAAGAGGTTACGAAATTGGCCAGAGTGGGGGGAGGCGAGAGCAATTATGCTACACTCGCAGAGTCCTTTCCTCCGGCTAAATAAATATGTAAATTTCCCACTGCCCTGGCCCCGGGATTCCTAGCGGCGAGAGACTCGAACCGATTCGGCGCCTTCTAGATCTCCCCTAACCTGCCTTTGGTTCGCGGAAGAAGCGTGGGAGAGCCTCCCACTATTATCGCTCCTGTTAGTTTATTACATTATTTAAGAGGCTGTCTCTACGGAGCCAAACGTAGCTTTAATTTGCTTGCTCTCTCCTTCATTCTCTCTCAGACACTCCCCCACCCCCACTCCCAAAAACTGTTAGAACTGCAGGAAACGCTAAAAAAAAAAAAAAAAAAAAAGGCAGAGAGAGAAGAAAATTTGATTGAGACAGTTGTGGATTTTTTTCCAACAAGTTTCCCCGCAGCTGTTATCAAAACATGCAAATGAGCTCTTCCAACAAGATCTTAAACAAATCTGGAGGAGTTAATGCCCAAGCAAAATAATCAGTCCGTTTGAAGTGACTGTGGGTTTCAGTTTGTCTTTCCTCCCCGTGATACTATTGCAGGGGAATGATAATTAGACCTTTACTTAAAAAATCCAAAGGGGCTCTCTCGCTTTCTCTTCCCTCCCTTTTCGCTCCCTCCTCCCTCTCCGGCTCCCTCCCTCTCTCTTTCTCTCTTGCTCTCTTGCTCAGATGTTGGCAAAGGGGGTTTTCTTAATCAGACTGTTTTTTGGTCCGAGGGAAAGGAGGAAGAAGGAGATTGTGATGGAGAAAGGGGGTCTGTAAAACGTCAGGCACCGCACAAAGGCTTTGCCACGTAATTACAGGCTCCTATTAAGTCGAGATCTGCCCTCCCAGGGGTCTCCAATTTTCTTGTATTCCCTACAAAGCCTCCTCTGCATGCCAGTTTGTGCCTTTTGAAGTGCCAGAGAGCTTCTTGATCCAACTGAGAAGGAAAAAGGAGCTCAGCAAGAAGAGGGGGAGAGAGAGAAGGGAAAGGGGGGAAACCCACCACCACCCTCCTTCGGACTCTTGAAGCCCTTTTTTTTCTTCTTACGAAAGTAAAGTGAGAATCCTGCTCTCCAATACATCTGCAAGACATCACCCTCTCCTCCTGAAACTTTAGTCACTCCTGAGAATCCACAGGAGTGCAGAGAGGGGGAACACGTTTTCTTGAAGATGTTTTAAAGCTGGAACAAGCCTTCTTCTGTTGGTGCTTGAACTCTTGCCTGGGAATAACTTTTTTAACCTTGAAAAAAAAAAACCCACTTTGATTCTTCTTTCCCACCCCTTCTTCTCTCTTCTTCTGTTTGCCTAACTCCCCCGCCCTGCTGGCCTCCCCTTTCCTTTCTCCCCCTTATTATTATTTTTAGTGTGTGCGTGTGGACGCTTTTGGAGAGCTGGAAGGAATTTTATTCTCCTGACTTGAACATAGGGTGACTTTTTAATTTTATTTTTTGGTGTGGATTATCTCCTTGGACCGCGCCGGACTTGGCCTCAGGAAAGCAACCGAGGCTGTCGAAGGCTGTTGGTGCAGAACTCTGCTCCGCAGAAGGGGGTCCCCCGCCCTCTTTCCAATTTTTTTTTTTTGTCCTTCCCCTCCTTCTCTCTCTCTCTCTCTCTCTCTCTCTCTCTCTCTCACTCACTCTCTCTCCACTCCCCCCTCTCTCTTCCCCACTCGGCTCCTCTCCCCCCTCGCGCCCACAGCGTTTGGTGTTGATTCGAGCGGGAAGAGGGGGGTGGGTGGGATCGGAGGGGGAGACCATGACCTCCAGCTACGGGCACGTTCTGGAGAGGCAACCGGCGCTGGGCGGCCGCTTGGACAGCCCGGGCAACCTCGACACCCTGCAGGCGAAAAAGAACTTCTCCGTCAGTCACCTGCTAGACCTGGAGGAAGCCGGGGACATGGTGGCGGCGCAGGCGGACGAGAGCGTGGGCGAGGCCGGCCGGAGCCTACTGGAGTCGCCGGGACTCACCAGCGGCAGCGACACCCCGCAGCAGGACAGTGAGTGAGGGGCGCATGCCCGCGGGAGTGTGTGTCCGGGACGGGGTGGGGGTGGGGGGTTGGGGACGCTGGGGGTCCCGGCCGGGCGCCTGCAGCCCGCCAGGGCCAGGGGAGAGAGGGGGCGAGGAGAGGTGGTGGCAGTGGCCGGAGGAAGGGCCGGTCACAGACGGGGAGGAAAGGAGGGCTCTGCCGAGGGCGTAGCCCAGGCGGCCGCTGCAGGGAGAGGCCCCGAGGTCGGGGTCGGGGACTCTGCCCGCCGCCGACTGTCTCTGAAACCCACTGGGCCGCCCCTCAGTCCGGGGCGCGCGCCGCGACGCGGGGAAACCGGGCTGGCTGGGCAAGGGTCCCCGAGGGGTGTAAAGGCGGGGAGCCTGCCCTGTTCGGGAAGGCGGAAGGTTAAAGGCGCCGAGCCGGGTCGGGGGGGGGGGGGGGCCCCCCCCAAGTCGCGAGCGCGGGTTCGGAGGCAGGCGGGGCAGAGGAGGAGGAGGGCAAGGCGCACAGCGGCGACACCCGCGCGGCCCCCGCGCGCGGGGCTCCTGAGGCCGGGGCGTGCGGGAGGGGCCGCTTGGAGCGCCGAGCCCCAGCGGCCCAGCCGCTCTCTGTGCCCGGCGGTGGCCGCCCTCTACCTGCGGTTGGGTTCGAGACCCCCGGCGGAATCAAAGGCCTGTGCCTGGGGAAGACTCGGCGAAGCAGAGGGAGTGTCCTTTGGGGGTGAAACCCGAGCTCCCGGCCCGCACGGTCCCGCACCCGAGAGATGCGCAGGGGAAGCGCGGGCCCCAAAGCCGAGCCTAGTGTCACATTCGAGGAGCTCTCCCTATTGGCCCTAAGACCTCGAGAAAAGTCCCCGTACAGTCTCCCTTCCCCATCCTTCCCTACTGATACACCGCGTCTCCGTGGATATGTCGCTGGCCTCATTAACCATGCCTTAAAAGGTGACCCCAAACGTATCCCTGCGTTCTGGGGTCTGTAACAGACCTGTCACCTGGCTCATCCCAGGTGACATGGGGCTTGATATTTCCTTTTTGAGATTTCAAGGGTCTCAACTTGGCTGGAAGTTTTTAAATGAAGCTAATTCCTTTCCGTGTCATTATTTATTTGGTCTTCAAATTGGGAACCTGTAGACACAGGAGACCCGCCGGCATTCCATGATTAAAAAAAAAAAAAAAAAGCCAATATCAGACTCTCGGGAAATAGACAAAGCAAACAGGACCCAGAGACAGCTGGAAGCAAGGCCCGGGCAAAGGGCTGCAAAGAAGCAGGCGGCAGGGGAAGCCCCTTGCTCGGGCAGGCCGCCTGCCCCTCGCCCAGCTTCCTGGGTCCAGGCCTAGGATCCCCTCCGCGTTCTTCAGCGCAAATCGAACTGGGGTCGATCCACCCTACGTATTCCCAGAGGCAGAGGGCGACGGGGAGTTCAGGCTGATGGAAATGTGGCCCGCTCTGTTACTACAGAAAGAAGGCCAGCTCTGAGGAATGAAGACCCGGTGTCCCCAAGTCCCGGGCAATGGCTGGGCACAGCGGCGGAGGCTCTCTTGAAGATATTGGAGCCTGGAAGGGGTGGAAGGGAGGGGGGTTGCTCGCGCTGCACGCGTCCGCAGCAGGAGTTAATTGCTGGCGTACACACTTGGAGCTCCAAGAGAAAGCGCGGCGGAATGTGATTGTTTTTTAAACGTTTCGCTAGGGAAAATTTAAATATGCAAAGCACAGGGAGACTAGGCTGCCGAATCGCCCAGCTTCTCTGATTCCGCACCTTCCGCGGTTCTCCTTTCGCCCTGGTTAATTATTAATCGCCACATTTATCGCTGTTGGGAGAAGTGGAGGCTGGACCCACAACCGAAAACACGGTCGTGAAGAAACGGCTGCGTGAAAAGACCAGGATGGGGCGGGCGAGACCAACCAGTGTGGCTTTACCCCTAAAACAAGCAGAGGGATGTGAAAAGCAGGCCCAAGGCCGGTGGTCACAGCGAGTCCGGGGCCCGCGTCGGCCTCGATGGGCGCCGGATACAAGAGGGCTGGAGGGCTGCCGAGGGAACGCCACGAGAAGGGAGCTCGGGTTCCTGGTGGCCTCCTGGTGCGAATGGAACGACTCTGGACTGTGGAGGCCGCCTGGGAAACGCCTGAGGTGTAGGTGGCGCGCGGTGGTGGCTCCTGTGAGACCCAGACCTGGCGTGGCCAGAGGTCGCGCTGCGCACGTGGCGTCCGCCGTGGTGCGGGAGGACACAAAAAGGGCAGCGGGCGAAGTTGGGGACCGTGTGTCCGGAGGGAAGGGGACGCGAACTTCGGGAACCCGCCCCCTTGATTCTTGAACGCATCTCTGAGTTTCAAGGAGTAACGACAGGCCTGGTGGGGAGTGGGCCCCCGAGAGGAAACTGAGGCTCGGGTGCCAGCCAACGAGAGGCTGTTTAAGGAAGGATGGTGGACAGACGGTTCTGGAAGAAGGTAGCAGAAATGCAGACCGCGCTGATGGGGAAAAAGTGACCGACACTTGGGGCTAAGAAAGTAGCAGAGAAACACAACAAGGCCTGGCTTTCTGGAGATGACTGGGGCCTATTCTTCCAACAAACAGTTGTTGCTTTTAGAAGCCCTGTTTCCTCAACCTCCTCACTCATCTCTGAGATGAGAATAGGAAGGTCTGGTGAATGGGGTGATAGTGTTCAGGAGGACCCTTGTCCTCAGTCCTCGGGTCCGCCATCAGGGGTCTCGAAGGAAGCTGTCGTGAGCTGCTCGAGTGGGGCCCCCCACTGGGCCCTGCTGGGCTTCCAGTGGGCAGTGGACAGTGAGGCTCCCAGGGCGAGTCAGAGAAGAGAGGAGTCTTCGGGCAGACGACTAAAGCTGGGCTCTGGAGCCTGAAAGGGACGGAGAATGACCCCAAGAATCAGGTGCCCCTTGCAGCCTGCTGGCAGTCTACCCCAAAGTGGGAAGCCATAATCTTCAGAGGGATGGGGCACATGTAGAAGACCCGGGTTTACTCTCTCAGTGACATAGAAACCTGTTCTTCCTAAATATTCTTTTCAGCTCCCGTTAGTAAAACAGGTTTCATTTACAACGATATTGCAAATTCTCCAGTTATAACCTGGGCCGACCTTAGTAAGACCTCACTGATCTCTGTCACTCCTCAGCACAATTCTGTTTCCTCCTCGGTTGATATTCATTGCACTTTCTTCTCTGTAGAATGATTTCTTTTCCCTCTTACTGATTTCCCCAGCCCAGTAAATTTCTCAGACTTCTGGGTTCAAACGCCTCAAGTGTTAAAGAAATGGTTCTTTAACAGTTAGGAATCCAGTGGCTAATGGGGCAGTGTGGAGTGTGAAGGGGGTGGAACAGGGGAAGCCAGGGAGAGGAAAGAGGAACAGGTCATAAAAATAGGCAGACCTACTCCTAGGACCACGGTGCATCCCGCTGTCATTTCTTAATCTGAACTTCTGCAAACTCTTAAAAAAAAAAAAAAGCGCCTGCCTTCCACGTTCCCAACCTCTAAATTAGTGAAACCAGATTGTCCTAATAAGACCTTTTGTTGGAAACACATGTAGTCATAAAAAGGTAGACGGAAAGTCAATTAGACACGCGTGCACACACGCACACAGTCCCAAGCCGGTGCTAAGTGTGCACCGGGCGCAGCTGGGCCCCGGGCCTCGGCGGGATGCAAATGCAGAACAGCGGCGCGGGAAATCGATTTGTCACAAAGGGAGAGGTGTAAACGCGGCGCGAAGGAGTCGCCGGCCACACTCCCTGGGCCCAGCTCCGCCGGCTCCTCCCCGCACGAGGTATGCCCAGGGGAGCGGGAATGTTCTCTAGGGTGCTCCCTAGTTGGAATTCACACCAGAATATCAATTTCCCTGGAGTTTCAGCATTTGTAACGCCCAGGGCGCCAGAAATTTTTGCGGCACCACCCTGGTGCCCTGGAGCCGGTGCTGGCACTCTGAATTTGGGCCTCAGTGATCTTGATTCAAAGAGGAGCCAAGGAAATATATCATTTTAAAGGTAGCCTGGAGATTTTTTTCTCTTTATAGGAGGCAGTGAAATCCAGAATCAAGACAGGTCACGGAGCCCCTATGGTCGCAAGTCAAGTCCAGAGGAGAGGTGGCAAATCCTGTTTATCTGACAGGCAGGAGCAGGGTGCTGGATGGCCTCCTTCTCTTAATATTTTGGAGAATTTGACAGTCTGGTGACTTTCACCCGCCCTGGGGAGAAGGGCAGCCCGGAGTGCGAAGGTCAGGGATCCGGGCCTGTACAGTCCGAGGCCGCAGACTGCCAATACTCGCGGGGTCTCCAGACCCCCCGACTGTAGAAGACAGTGAGCCAGTGTCTCCACCATTCATTTATCTGACGAAGCCCTTTCCAACACTCCCGAGCGCCTCTGCCGCATCTTAGGCGTCACGCACCCGTGCATTTTGCCATGGTGAACTTTAGGGTCCCCCGCATACTTAGATTAGACCGGGGGTCGCAAGGGGCCCAGCAGCTCCTTCGTCTTCCCAGCGGCGTCATTTTAGATTTTACAACACGAGTGAATAAACCATCTCCAAACGAACAAGGTGTCACATACGCTCCCCTGCCCTGCGGGGGGTGGGGAACCCCAGCAACTTCAGAACCACAGATACCTTCCTACTCCACTGGCTCCGATAAACTGAGATCCGGGTCTTGGACTGCGCGCCCGGCCAGCAGCCACCTCGGAGACCTTTTTTCACTTTTAAATGGCATCTGTAGATTTCAACTAGAGGTCAGTTTGATTTTTATTTTTTTTAAATGCGTTTCTTTTACAATCCCTCCCCTCTACCCTGCTTACCTGCTCCCTCCTTCAGCGGGACCGCCACCCCAGCTGACCGCTAGCCCAGAGAGAACTCGGCTTCTTCGCAGGCGCATCGGGAATAGGGTAACGGGATGTTGCAGATCTCTGCGAGGTTGTGCGCGCGACGCGATCCCCGCGTGCCTCCTGTCCGTGGCGGTTCTAAGATCATATATTTATTTTTTAGTCTTTGAGAGATGGAGCTAGAAGAAGCGCTAGGAGGTACTTTTTTTTTTTTTTTAATAGGGCGAGTAGTGTTTATAGAAAAGGAGATAAGTCTTGAGTTTTGCTTCTTTTTTCCCCCCAAGGGGTAGAAGAGTTTCTTGGGGAAGAACTCCACCCGGAAAAAAAAAGTAAAACTTGGGGGTTCAGCATCCTCTATTCAAGCCAATTCGTAAGGTCAACCAACAGGATTCTTGGAGTATTCCTCTGAGCTAGAGATTAGACATTTACAGGAGCTACTTGGATAAGGTCTAACTTCCTGTGTCCACTTGGTGTCCAAACATTTACAGAACTACCTGTGAGTGCACACCATTGTAATCTGATTGGGTGCTCTGCGGTGGAATTCGGTTTTAATTTAACTCAGACCGAGTACCACCCCAAACGGTTTCCCTTCAACTCCCTTTTCAACAATACAGAGAGGATGTCTATGTCAACAGCATTAATGTTTATCCACAAGAATTTGGATTCTTGTAATTTCCACCAGCTCCAGGAGCAGGCTAACAACACTCAATTAAAATCTATCTCAAACAGTAATAACAATATCAACAAACTGCCACGACCTTCTTTTCTCTAAATGCTGTTTCTTATTAAATCAGGAAATGCAGAAATGCATTGCCAAGACATCTGAGGAAGGGACAGTCATCGGTGTTCGGGGTCTGCGGGTTTGCTTTCCACCTGTAGAAGTTGTTGAGTAAGATGTCTCCACCGTAGTCTGAATATTAGTAGATTCTTGGCGTGGTCATTTTGTCTAATATAGTGAGGCAGCCTGGAGGAAGTAGTTGTACAGAAAATTAGGAACTACCGATTTTAGCTTTAGACTTAACAAAAAATCACTACATTTCACTTGCCCTGGAACCACTTTTCTTGAAAAAATATCTAGGAAGCTGATTACAGGGACGGGACGATAGTCACTTTAAGGGTGGGGTGGGGAACAAAGACACAACCAGTGGTTGGTGAAGGAAATTTTATGAAAGAAAATAAACTTGTCAGAACAAATCAATCACACACATACACGAGTGACTTCTCAGAAGAGCCCAGGGACAATCGGAATCTTAAGGGTTCTGCGCCCCGCAGTTCTCAGATACAGGAAGAGAGTCATGACCAGAAATCAGTCCTCGGGTACTGGATGTCCCAGCCTCTTTGCTGCACCACGTCATGAGGGAGCTCTAATTCCCAAGATCTCTGAGGCTTATTTTTGCCGTTATTGATACCCCCAGACTCAGCTTCAAATGAGGAACGAATCTGAAAAATGCGTCTTTATTTGAATCCTCACGATTCGCGTTATTAGAAAGGACAAGGACAGGTCCTCGGGTTCCTGTTTCGTCTGCTTGGAGCTGTTTGCAAGCGACTGGGAATTTTCTTAACGGGCGGGCGAGGAGACACCATTCGGGAAACTTCTCTGCAGGAATGGAGATCGCACCCGGCCTGAACAGCAGGCTCTCCATTTGGGGGTGGGGGGGGGCGGTGGAGGAGGGAGTTGATAGAACAGAGAAATTAGATTTTAACTTTCGAAACAGAGCTTGACAGTGGCTTAGATTTTCTTCCTCTTCATCTGGGCCGGAACAAAGATGCAAACACTCCTACCCCACCGCCGCCCTCGCCTTCCCAGTTCCCGGGGCGGCGAGGCGGCTGCCCTGGGTGCCGCGGGATGTACCCGCGAGCCTGCTTGCCTTCTCCGGCCGAAAGGAGGCGCATTCCCCCCGGGGCCGGGGCGGGACGGGCCTTGCCTTCCAAAATCCTTGGATTTTGGCAGCAGAGCGACCAGCTGGAAGACCCGTCTACGCAAGTAGCAACAGATAGGAAATATCTGTGTCACGAAGACACTCCAGGGACTGCATAAATGTATGCCATACACGCGTGTTCACAGAAACACGGAGTTAGCTGGTAGGAGTTCTGCCTTTCTTGCCTTTGACATGAGGGTGGTCAGGATTCCAGGAAGGGGGAGAAAGGGGGGGGGGGGACTAGATGCCCCTGGTCAGCGGGTGCTAGGGATGGAGCCTGGGAAGGAGAGGCTTTGTCTCCGTGGAGGTGGGTGAGATGCTTCTGCACATCAACTCCAGGTGCTTAAAGAAACCGGGGCAGATGGGAGAGCGAGAGCGGGAGGGCTGGCGTGTTAGGGAGGGGCCGCCGAGCTGTGACACACACCCTCACTGTACCCCAGTCTTCACGCAGGACAGACACTGGCCACCCTAGAGTCAGGCCCTGGGGTTAGCGGAACCCTCTTTCCCTCAAGGGAAGAACAACAGCTACCCCAAGTCGTGTGTGTGTGTGTGTGTGTGTGTGTGTGTGTCCCCAGATCTGACCCCTGGCTTCCCCTTATCCTCCCTTTTTAGGCAAATGGCTTACAGGACATTTGAGGAAGATTCTAAACCCCCTTCTGTAAATCTTGGGTTTTTCTACTGGGCTCCCTACCACACCCTGAACTTGGAGGTCAACAAGGCAAGGCAGCAGTGGGAGCAAGGAACGAACGGGCAGAAAGAATACTTTGTCTTCTTAGCAGAGGTGGTGGTTCACACATAGCTTCCAAGATAATCGGAGCTTGGGTGTTCACTAGAAGCAAAAGTGCCAGGCCAGGGCCGCAAGGGAAATTGCTTTCCCACAAACGTTTGTCTGAGAGTAAGAACATTCACCCTATTCACTTAATTACTCATCATCAGTCATGTCATTATATTTTTAAGGACCTCACGGTGCTGGAAGGTGCTGTGGTTATAAATAAGCATAAAAACAGATGGGCGCTCTCCCAGCACTCGAAATGTATATGGGGAGGCCAAATCTTTTCAAAGAGGATTCAGATATACAACTTAAAGGCCGAGGGGCCCAACTCAATCAAAGTTTGAGCCAGGACATGCTAAGTTTAATCAGCTTGACTCTGGGGCAAACTGAAAGGCCTCTCCAGCACTTGGGATTTTTACAGACAAGCCCATTTTCTCCAATCTCCATTGTATTTATCCACACAGATTCATGCTAGGGTGCAAAGGGCTTGGTGGAGTTGGCCTGGGCCTCGTGGGGGGTAGGGGAATCAGTGTCCAGCCTCCTGCCCTCGTCAGCCATCCTTTTCTTTTCATGCCCTGTGCCCCGACTGGCTGCCCAAGGTATGTGTGCTGCCCAGAAGACTCCTGCCTACAGACCCTGGAAATCCCCTAAATGCTGCTTTCTAGAATCCTCAGAAAAGGAGAGGGTCTGTTGAGGTCAGTGGTTTATAACATAACCAAGCATTTTCATGTATTTTTTTCTCTCTGATATTTCATTTTATACTAGCGTACTTAGAGACTTTTCGGAAATAGAGGTTTGGGGAACTGGTTACTGTTTTGTTTCTTTTTCAGGTGATTCATAAATATTTGAAGTCAAATCTTCCAGTGGAAATAGGTATTGAATCTCAACTTTTATGCCTGGGCATTGACATATTGTCATCAATCCAGACTGGGAAGTGACACTAAATAATTGTGCACATCGTGACTTTTCTTTCATTTTCCACCAGGGCTACTGTCCCAAATACCTGTCTGGGTCACAGTAGTCCTATACCACTGGGACAGCTGCTAAACTGTTGCCTGGGCTCAGGGAATGCTTAAGTGAATGGGTGACCTCCCCATCTTTAGTGGGTCCCCCGTTCTAATCCAGCTCAAGCACTGGGTCCCCTCTACTTCCCTTCCCACTTTATACTGTTTGCCTGGGAGATCTCCCCCAGGCTCACCATTTCAGCATAGGTCTGCATACTAATGACTCCCAGGTTACAGCTTCAGGGCCCCCCCTTGGAACTGCACATCCATATAGGTAGGGCCCTGTTCAACTGATTTCCATGTGAACATCACAGAACAACAACAAAACATGACACTATGGCGCTCCCTTTTCCCAGTCGATCCCCTTTAAGCTTTTCCTGTGTTTCTATATCACAACCCAGGATGCAAACCTCAGAAATTACAGGCTCACCCTGACTCCTTCCTTTCCACCTCTGGCCAATCCATGTCGGGATCCGAGCAAGTTTACCTTCTAAAATCACCAGTGCCTTCTGGATTTCCATCCAGGTCCCAGCAGCCTGCCCATTCACTGTAGATCAGAACTGTTCCCCTACTTTTCCCTAGCGTGCTAGTTAGGCTGGGACATTTCCCAGGTCCTCTAGTCTCCTTCCTGCTTCTCTCACTTCTGATGAGATGTCCTTTCTCTGCGCCTCTCTTTGCAAACCCACCTGTGCTCCCTTGCAAGGTTCTGCTCCCATCCCCCCTCCTTGAGACTCTTTCCTTGATCTGCTTCCTTTTGGCCTGAGTGAACCCCTTTCCTCCATGCTTCCAGTAGAAGTGATTGGCACTTTTACAAGTATTGCTTAATTATTTTCTAAATGAGCTATGATTGTTAATTTACCCTGAGGATTTTCTTTTTTTTTTTAATTTTTTTTTTCAAAGTTTATTTATTTTTGGGACAGAGAGAGACAGAGCATGAACGGGGGAGGGGCAGAGAGAGAGGGAGACACAGAATCGGAAACAGCCTCCAGGCTCTGAGCCATCAGCCCAGAGCCTGACGCGGGGCTCCAACTCACGGACCGCGAGATTGTGACCTGGCTGAAGTCGGACGCTTAACCGACTGCGCCACCCAGGCGCCCCTACCCTGAGGATTTTCTTAAGATTAGAGAGTTTTGTAGGGAGGTGGGGAGGCATATTCCATAGTGTATATAGCAAAGCTGTGTAAGTAAATAGATTTCTTTCTTTTCTTTTCTTTTTTCTTGTCTTGTCTTTTCTTTTCTCTTTTCTTTTCTTTCTTTCTTTTGTTCTTTCTTTCTTTCTTTTTTGTATAGTGTGGTTCTGCTGGTTTTACACTCTCTAGCTGAGAGTAATATTTTAGAAATAAAGCATGGTGGCTCAGTCTGGTTAAGCACCCAACTTCAGCTCAGGTCATGATCTTATGGTTTGTTAGTTCAAGCCTTGCATGGGGCTCTGCACAGACAGTGTGGAGTCTGCTGGGATACTCTCTTTCTCTCTCCCCCCTCTCTCTTCTCTTCCCCCACTCACTCTCTCTCACTCGCTCTCAAAAAAACCCTAAAATACATATATATATGTGTATATATATATATATATATATATACACATACATATATATGCACATACATATATGTATATATATACACATACATATACATACACATATATATATAGGCATAACACCAACATGCAATTCATGCTCATTTTAGAAACTGTTCTATTGTACACTAAAAAGTTTAAATGGGAAAATAAAGTCACCCATGTTTCACCACCCTGAGGTAGACACAGTTCATAGTTTGGTGTTGAAATATTTCCTTTCTATTTTTTACACAATTTTGTATTAATGTCGTCCATTACTGATTTTTCTTAAACCAACGGAGCAGTTTTGTTTTCCGTTGAGAGAGAGAGTAGGGGAGGGGCAGAGGGAGAGGGAGAGAGAGAGAGAGAGAGAGAGAGAGAGAGAGAATCCCTAGCAGGCTCCAAGCCCCGCATGAAGCCAGATGCAGGGCTCCATCCCATGGCCCTGAAATCATGACCTGAACCAAAATCAAGAGCCGGAGGCCTAACCAACTGAGCTGCCCAGGTGCCCCAACAGAAGAATTTTTAATCTCATTTTCAAAGACTCTGTTTCCCCCACATTCAGAACATACACAAACATATAACCCACTTGCTCTCATCAGAAAAATTCAACCAGCACACGAACAACAAACAGCAACCCCTCAAGGATTGTGGGAACCCTGACGTCACAGCCATTTCCCAGAATCCTCAGGTGCCAGTGGGTCCATTTCCATCCAGCAGTGAGGACCTTCAGAGTAAACAGTTGCTGTTTCTTTTCTGCCTGTTCTAGCGGGGAACCTTCCCTAGACATGAGCACATGTCTCCTTTTAAAATTGGAAAAGCCGGCATAATAGTTAAAGGGCATTCTGGGACCACAGTTGGAGGGCTACTGCTCAAGAAATTAGTTTTTACATAGTTTGGTAAGGAAGAGCTCCACACAACTGGTGGGGAGAAAGTGTCTTAAAGGACTGCACATTTTCTATTATTGTAGATCTCTGGATCTTGATGTTTTTAAAAAAATTTTTTTGTGTGTTTATGTATTTTTTGAGACAGCATGAGCGGGGGAAGGGCAGAGAGAGAGGGAGAGCCAGAATATGAAGCTGGCTCCAGGCTCTGAGCTGTCAGCATGGAGCCCAATACGGGGCTCGAACTCACGAGCAGTGAGATCATGACCTGAGCTGAAGTCGGATGCTCAACCGAATGAGCCACCCAGGCTCCCCTTGGTGTTTCTTTCTTTTTTTTTTTTTTTTTTAAATGTTATTTATTTTTGAGAGAGAGAAAGAGCATGAGCAAAGAAGGGGCAGAGAGAGAAGGAGACACAGAATCCGAAGCAGGCTCCAGGCTTTGAGTTGTCAGCACAGAGCCCGTCGTGGGGCTCGAATTCACAAACCCCCTTGACGTTTCTTTGAAATGTTTTAAAACTCAGACATGCTTCTGTAACATAGGAGGAGGAAGGCAACATTTATTTCTCTATATACCTTGTAGAATGATGGTCAGGTAGTTAGTGACACATTTCATCACACAGCAGTGTGTTTTGATAGGAGAAGCACTTATAAAAATAAAAAAATAACGCATTTATCCGTATATGAAAGTCTACAGTATCACAGCCCTTACTTAAAGTGATAATTACAGAGAAAATATAAATTGTTATTATGAAGTATACTTAAACATCGTTCCCAGGCAAATTGATGTTAAAATATTTGCCTGATGCATGCAAATATTTTCTTTAAGGCAAGTATTAAAAAGTGATGTAAAATCATGTGGAACGGAATTTTTAAAATATGAATTAGATATATCTTAATAATGAATCTCCTTCTCCTGGGAAAGGGGGGACAGAGAGAATAATCATTACATTTGAGGATTAAAAAACCACACTTGTCCAATAAAAGTTTCTGCAGTTCCCTGCGTTGCCTATTTCTGAGGGAAGAAAGGAGAACCACCCAGAGAGCTCTTTGCCTGTAACCAGATGTGCTGTTCAGCAGCCCTACTCAAGTTTGAGGGAAGACCACAGGATGAATCCTCAACACATTTAAGAAATAAAACGTAATTTAGTTCATTAATCATGAAACTGAAATCTGCAGTTTTGCTCCACATATTTCAAAGGCTGAATCCCTTCTGTCAAGAGCAACAGAAAATCCTACCATGTACACTTGACTGTTAGAAGTCTGTTCTTAGCTTCCCTCAGGGAAGACGAGATTTTTCTGGGTGTGATTAGTTTTACTCAGAATATATGAAGCTCTATTTAAATGTATGGTTCCCCCCCACCCCCCCACCCCCCGCCTTTGCCCTGACAGTATCCTTTCTCAGGGTGGTAAGAATATCTGTTTTCTGCCCTGTTTTGCACTTTTTGGCTTGGAGAGTCAGGGCTACCTTGAGCAGCCAAGAAATTCCAGATGTGCCTGGGTAGGCCTTAAAGCACGATCATTTTAACTGAATTACTGTATATACTCTGACTGTGGGAGGATTTAATTCTTTTCCCTGATTACTTGTGTAAGTTAATGTCTTAGTTTGTCTTAAAGAATTAATAACATTAATATGAATAAGAAAGCTTGTGGGGCACCTGGATGGCTCAGTCGGTTGAGCGTCTGACTTCAGCTCAGGTCATGATCTCGTGGTTCATGGGTTCCAGCCCCGCATCGGGCTCTGTGCTGACAGCGCAGAACCCGGAGCCTGCTTCGAATTGTGTGTCTCCCTCTCTCTGCCCCTCCCCTGCGCGTGCTCTGTCTCTCTCTGCCTCTCAAAAATAAATAAAAAACATAAAAAAAAAAAAAAAGAAAGCTTGCTTCACAAACTCCAAGAACATATATATCCATGCTATAAAACCCGTCCTAAGAAGCAGGTAGGGGTAGCATGATTATTTTCCTTTTACAGGTAAGAAAACTGGCTCAGAGAATTTTAGGAAGCTACTGTTAAGTGACTTGAGGATTTCTCTCTTGATCCCATTTTATTTATTTTTTCATTCTATCTCATCATCTTTGATGTCAACCAAATTCTTGTTAATGCATTATAGTTCAGTGAAACAATGCTGAGTCACGAATAGGGAGACTAGCATGCCAACTTCGTAACACATGACCATGCGGCACAATTCTCGTTTATTTCCTCTGGCTCGCATTCTGTGTTATAAAGGGAACGTGTTAACCACTGTACCTGTCTTCCTCGTGGGAATGCAGCAGGCCCCAAAAGATACTGCCTTTGTGAAAACACTTGAGGAATAAAGGGCCAAATTTATCATCATACATAAGGAATCGAGTAGAGACTTTTCTAAATGATGTCATCAAGCAAAAATTTAAAGCTAAGAAGGTGTCTCAGTAGATTGATGCCCAGCCCTCCAAAAGCAAGAATCTTTCATTCAGATTTAGGGGCATTGGGGGTTTCAAAGCCTTTTACCTTGTATTTAGAGACTTCTGTGCTAAATTACGATTCTACGATTTACTTGCTGCTTGACTTTAGATGCATCTCTGGGTCACGATTTCCTCACCTAAAAACCTGGCGCGTTAATATCTATTACATAAGTCTGTTGCTTGGAATAATGAGGTAGTGTTAACAAAGACCCCAATACCCTATTTCCCATCCCATTGAGGGCACTCAGATAAATGCTTGCTCTTTTCCTGCTCCCACTTCTGTGACGTCTCTGACAAGTGTCACTCATTCCAGGCTCGGATATGTATTCAATGTGGTTTCCCAATCGATGTCGGAGGCCACTTAATGTCGTTAAAACTAGGAATATTCCCATACTCCAAAAGTCATGCTCTTACAACATGTCCCTTACCAAGAGACCAAATAGACAAATGTTTTTGATCTACGGTCAGGAACTGATGCCTTATGATTCTTAATGACGGGCAGAAGCCACACCATGTGTGCCCGGCAGAGCCAGGAGTCTGGCTCAGAAGTCCCGGACTGTGGTCCACTCCTTCAGGCCACCCCTTCTCCTCATCAGCATGAACCAGTAATCTAAATCTTCTTAAACTTTGAGTTGGCCCCAACCGTTTTTATTTCCACTTGCTTCATCCATCACCGCGGACTGAACGGTGACTAAAGAAGACAAATGCCTCGCCCCAGTTTAGACACTGAGTTTAATGGAGAAGATACAACATATGCTTAGGACATCAGCCATCAAGACTTCTCATCCCAGACCTGACACAGCCACGAGGTTTCCTGGATGCCAGCCCTGTTAAATTTTCTCGGTAGTGTAATATCTCTGACATAGCACTGTCTTACCACCCCTCTGAGATTTCTTGGGTTTATTTAATTTTTTATACATGAATAATACTCGCCACACTGTGATCATATGTGAAGTTGCCATTCTTGTGCCAACTTGGATTTCCCAACCAGGCGAGTAGGATAAACATCTGTCCCCCAGTTTGATATGTGACCTGCTTTCAGATATGTTGCTTCGAAATATGGGAAACCCGGAAGGTATTCAGACTGCATTTCTCTATCATAAAGCATCCAGGGCTCTTTGTTTTTTTGCCAAACAATTAACGATGCTTGGTAACAGATGAGCTTCTTTGGTAATAGATGCGCATCTCCTTGGTCCATGGGGAGAAAACGGGTCACTGGGGGTGAGGGACTTGGATGAGTTTGTCACATGACTTGTGTGCTGGTCTAGAGAAGCAGTTTACTGTACATTTTATGCAAAAGAGAGGCAAGTCAGCTTGTAAGCATGCTCAGTGGGTATTAGTCGAGATTAGGAGCATGGATCTGTCAGGAATATCCATTCTGACATATGGAAAAGTGTTTGTGTGTTTGCTAAAAATGCTGTGTGTGCTTTACAGTAGTATGTAGTCTCTGTTTGGGGTGTGGATAGCTGGATTACTGTTCTCCTTTAGAGAACACGGAATCCTTCCTCACGTAGGAAAACTTTCCTTTGGTCCTTGTTTCCTGCATTTCCACCTTCTATGTGTCTCCCATATGCTATTCATTTCTAATGATTTAGAGGAAAGAGGTAAAGAGAAATAACAGATAATCGGATCCCTTCTCTAATGTGCTTACAGTTGAACCCTGCATATCTTAAAGGGTGATGATGCCTGGTTCCTCTTCATCAGAATGAACTGAAATGTCTTCCAATGCAGATTCCAGGATCCCAGTCTATAGCCAGTGAATCAGCATCTCCCAAACATGTGCCTTTTGACTGCAGATGATTTTCATATACCATAAGTTTTGACAACACGGACGCAGACCGTGTTCTCTACCAATACCGATCGGTCGAATGACGTCTTTTTGTGTGTGCCGTCCATTGTGTCCCGTGTGGTCCGTTGTTACTAAATTCTCCCTAAGCATTAGTCTTATCTCTTCAACCAGGTATGTAAAGTTTTCAAGACAAGGGCAGACAGGAAGATGTTTTATACGTCAGAGAACAGATGGTGCTTTTCCTATTGTAAATGACTTTAATAAGCAGTTACTGAGTAAATGAATGCATGAAGCACTCACTAGATGCCTGGTACTGTTTTAACTGCTTCACATATTAAAAAAAAAAAAAAAGAAAGAAAGACACACCATTTAAGGTGAAACTAAGGTGATTCCTGAAGGTTGTAAAAATCCAAACTGTGGCTAATTTTAGGTGATTGCTATCTCAACTCTCTTTTTTTTAATTTTTTTTAAACGTTTATTTATTTTTGAGACAGAGAGAGACAGAGCATGAACGGGGGAGGGTCAGAGAGAGGGAGACACAGAATCTGAAACAGGCTCCAGGCTCTGAGCCATCAGCACAGAGCCTGATGCGGGGCTTGAACTCACGAACAGCAAGATCGTGACCTGAGCCGAAGTCGGACGCTCAACCGACTGAGCCACCCAGGCGCCCCTCTCAACTCTTATTCTGGAAGAAAAACCTTGTGCCAAAGACAGGGCACGCTATCACACAGACACTAACTAATATTTACAATTTGACTTTAGTTTTAAGTACGTTTTCAGATGAAAGTATGCCACATTTAGAAAGCTGTATTTCAGTATTGTGTGTCTCTTTTCTTTACAAAGTCCTTCCTTGCTGTCTCATGGTTGATAAAGCCCAGTTTTCTTTCAATGTTTATGCAATTTTGCTTACTCTTTCTCTACACGGTCTGAAAAAAGCCAAGTGGGTTTTTTTTTGTCGGTATATAGAATTTTATTAAAAACCATTCAATGAGTAGGATGGATCGCAACGTTTTCTAAACAAGACCCCGAAGCCTGAGTTGATAAGGTGCTGCATAACTTCATAAACTCATACTACAGAGGAAAACCACTGTGGGGTGTCACGTGGTAACTGACTAGGCTATCCATCAGCATGCTGGAGGCACCCCTGAGGACCCACCAGAAACTCAGGAGGGGTGGGATTTTCAGACGGATACGGTCTTGCATTACCGAGTAGAAGCCAAGTCCAGACTCAGCCTTGGGTGCCGTTAGTTACAGACCTGTAGTTCTCCAACATTAGCACTCACCAGAATCACTGGAGGGTGTTACAACACAGAGTGCTGGACTCTACTCCCAGAATTTTAATTCAGGAGCTTTTGGGTGGAGGCACCAAGTCTTTAAATTTACCCTGTTTTTCAGACACTGGCCATGAGAAGGTTGTATTTGAAATTTCAATGTAACTTTTCCAATCTTGCCCTGTTTAAAGACAAGTATATTCCATCCGTGGGGTATTAGACTTGGCATATACTAAAGCTGCATCTGAAATGTCTCCTTTTAAGGTATGCTGCAAGGCTTTTGTATTAAGCGGATTTTCTATTATATATAAAGCTTTTTTTTTTTTTTTTCCTAATGAAGTATGTGTAAATTCATAGATTGCTTTCCAAAGAGTGTGTATATGGGGAGGAGGGGAGCATAGAAATAGCCTCTTAAAAAAATATTTTTTTATGTTTATTTGTTTAGTTTTGAAGGAGAGACAGCATAAGTGGGGAAGGGGCAGAGAGAGAGGGAGACACAGAGTCGAAGCAGGCTCCAGGCTCTGAGCTGTCAGCACAGAGCCTATGCGGGGCTCGAACTCACCGACTGAGAGATCATGACCTGAGCCAAAGTCCAATGCTTGACTGGCTGAGCCACCCAGGCGCCCCGATAGAAGTAGCCTCTTAAATGACAGACCATTTAACTCATTTGGAAAAGCAGGGTTTGTGTGACTTTAGAAAGCTCAGAGGAAGAGAAAAAGAATGGAGGGCGCTTGCAGAGACGAGAAGGGCCAAAAAGCAAAGAGAAAGGCTTTTTTGGAGCCCTCTTTGCAGCAGAGACAACTGCTGTGTAACAGGCCTCTGAGCCCATCTGGGATCCTTTGGTGACATGAACTTTGCTCTGGTGGTTTCTGACATCACTGGAGCCCCCTTGGCGGAATTACAACTTCATAACTCACAGTTAGCTGTTGTTTATTTTATATTTAATCATTTGTGGAGCACACTGGCAGCATACCCAGGGGAACTGTGTGGTTATGGTCCTGCAAATCTTGTCGTTGCATAATTAAGTACGTCAGAAGTAATTCACCAAGTGTCATAACATCCCATATTTCAGACCTTTGCAGATGCTGGCCTCGGCTGTGATTGTCCTGAAAGTTGTCCCGGCTGACTCACCTTCTCAATGAGTTTTCCTTTTGGCAGGAAACAGTTACCCAAGACAGCTGGGCTTCCGAGTGTGAATGCAGTTTTCTGAGTTTCTATAGAAAGACAGTCCCGAATGTGATACTGACTTTGAGAATGGAACTATAAAATGTGGTTTTATTCCCAGTGTCCCGTAAGGATACAAAATGAATCAATCAGATAACAAAGAAGGTTTCTGGGTTAGCAAAGGGAAGGTGGATTAGTCCTCCGTATTTCATCGTGTTGGGCCCTGTTGCTCAGAAATGTCCCCACCTATCTAGTGCCTTGGGGGGGGGCTCTCAATGGGAGAAAGGGAAAAAAAGGGAAGGAAATTAAGATTCCCTAAGTCTTTTCTAAAGGAAAGAAATTAAGATTTATTGAGCACCCAACATGACCACGTAATGTGCTGGGTGATTTGTACTACTTATGTTGTTTAAATTTTCAGAATAAGGTTGAGTGGTAGATATTGTCGCCCTGATTTACAAGTAGGCTTTGAGGCTCCGAGGAGGCTTAGCAACTTGCCTGAAGCCTCAAAGGTAGTCTTGACAAAACCAGAACTTGTCTTGACCCCTCTGGAACACTGTGTTCCATTGTCCTCGCCTTTACCCTCCGGTGGCTAGAAAATTGGAAGGAGCTGGTTGAGCTCAATGGCTTCTCTGCGACATTTATTGAGTGGAACACAGAACTCCGGTGATTGTAGTCCTGGACTGTGTATTGGGATTATAAGTGAAAACATGCAAATAATCCATCAGGAAATTGTATCTTTGTAAAGAAAACCCCTGTGGCACTGGATATTTCAGTGACAGTTGAGCAGCTAAACTGAGGTTAATTACGGGGCTCGGGGAACTTGAATGAAAGAGTGAGTAGGAAGATAGTACGAGAGAAGAAACCGGGTGAACCAGAGGGCTTTCCTGAAGGTGAAGAATTGATTCGGATCACGCCTCTGACCTTGGACATGCCACCACGCCCCTCTGAACTATAATCTTATGAAGCTGGAAGAATAGCAATGTATTTTTGACAAGTCTGTTGAAGATTAAATCAGGTGTATGTGGATCTGTCTTACCTTACCTCGCAGGTGGCACAAAGCTTTGGATTTGTGTCAGTTCTAATGCTGAATTGGAATATTGAGGGGAAAAAAAAAGGCAGATCCAAAATTTCTGGTTCAATTCTCTTCCTCTTTGGGAATGAGTGGTGCTCGTTTGTTTGTATGTGTGTTTTTAAAGTTGAGAATAGGATTTAAAATGTTTTTTAATTTATTTTTGACACAGAGAGAGACAGAGCATGAGCAGGGGAGGGGCAGAGAGAGAGCGAGACACAGAATCTGAAGCAGGCTCCAGGCTCTGAGCTGTCAGGACAGAGCCTGATGCAGGGCTCGAACTCATGAACCACGAGATCGTGACCTGAGCCGAAGTCAGATGCTCAACTGACTGAGCCACCCAGGTGCCCCGAGAATAGGATTATATTTGAAAGATTCAGACAGTCTGATCTGGTTGTTTGGAGCCCGAAATTCATTTTCCAGATGCAATGTTGCAAGCAGTGATTAGGTTCCTGGAAGCCCCAAAAGGCTGGTAAATGTATGATGCAGATGAACTGTAGTGATGGTGGAGGCAGCCAGGGTGTTGCTTCTAGAAGAAAGCGTCTCAGCGGTGAGGGGCAAGGGGATGTCTTGCCCTCTTTATTGGTGTAGGACCAGTGCCGGGTAAACTTTAGACCTAAATGAATTTAATCTCCGGGCAGCCTGCTGCAACACCCACCCTGACCATCAGTGTCTGTATTTGGTGCTCCTCCTGTGTGCTCTCCCGTCACCCTCCATGGCATGGGCACGTTGCATGGCCTCTTTAAGAATGCCACTGACGTCTCGGTGCCTCCGTCATCCTGCTCACCCCTCTTCTCCAGAGTTCTCAGTGAGGAAGAGAAACAACAGAGCAAGAGATGAGTGGGGATAAAATGCTGAATGGCCATCATCTGGACAAGCGCTCAATCAGCCCTGGCCCCGTCTTTGGGGATGTGCTGATACGACAAAGTTGGAGGCCTAGGCTTAAGTCTGTTACGATTGCAGAACAGATTCCCTGTCTACTCTTTCTGTCACTCATTTTGTCTTACGTTCAGCGAATGTGTATTGAGTGTCAGCTGTGTGCCAGTCACTGTTCCAGGGCCTGGGGGTTCAGGTGAAAAACACAACTTGCTTCTCATCAGCCTCACGCTCTCCTAGGAAAAGAAGGCAATACACAAGCAAATAAACAACTAGATAAATAAGTCAATCATAAATAATAATAAGTCCTATAAGGAGATGACCAGGGTTATTTGGAGCAGAGAGATATGAATGAAAAGAAGATATTAACTATGTGGAGATGAGATTAAAGAGTCTGTCAGGCAGAGCAGAAGTGAATAGCCAGTTTAAAGGCCGCCAGGCATGAATAAACTTGCTAAGTCCGAGCAACAGAATGAAGGACAGTATAGCCGGAAGATAGCAAGTGATGGGAGGTGATAGATGAGGTCGGAGAACTGGAGTAGGAGTCAGGTGACAGGGACCTTGTAGATCACAGTGAGGAGTTGGGTTTATAGGCTAAGAATGATGGCAGTGGAAGCCATTGGAGAGATTTAAACTGGGGAGTTTTGTAATCTGATTTATGTAGTTAAAAGAACAATTTTTAAAGTTTATTTATTTATGTATTTAGAGAGAGAGTGCGTATGGGCATGTGAGCAGGGGAAGGGCAGAGACGGGGAGAGAGAGAGAGAGAGAGAGAGAGAGAGAGAGAGAATCCCAAGCAGGCTCTGTGCTGTCAGTGCAGAGCCCGACGCAGGGCTCGAACTCAGGCACCGGGAGATCACGACCTGTGCTTAAATCAAGAGTTGGACGCTTAACCAACTGAGCCACTCCGGCGCCCCCAAAGAACAATCTGATTGCTGTATTGAGAATGTATATTGGGGGAGAAAGGAGACGTGATGAAGAGGCCTTTGCAATGGGGGCAGCTAAGGGATTATGGTGTTTTGAATGGCCTTCTGGGTGAGGCGCGGAGCAGACTGGGTTCCCAGTGGGCACCCAGAGTGGCCTCGCTGTAGGGGCTCAGAAGGCTGATGAGCCAGCTGGCCTTGTAGCTGCAAGAGGCCTTGCCTGGAGGACTCACTCAGGGTACTTGCTTTTCTTAGCCGCGTCTTTTCTGTATTTCTGTACCCGGGTTTTCTCTCAAACTCAAAAGCCTCTCCCTGGCGGGCTCCCTGGAAGCAGCTGACAAAGGAGGGGGAGTGGTTGGATGCATCGGGGTGTGATATGGGAGCAGTCTTTTCTTGAGTTTGTTATTTGAAAAGTTAGAGCCTGTAATTCAGGTACTGCCTATAATTTTCCCAGAAAGGAAGGGTTCTGTTTTAAGTTCTGCAAAAGCAGCCTCTTTGTAATTTAGCAAAAACATCAGAAGGCAGCATCGCTAACAGCTCCGATCCGGAGACGTGAAGGCTTGTGTTGCCGTAGGAAGGGGTTTGTATTTCCTAGGTTAGAGTTCCTCTGCTTTCGTGTGTATGCATTAATGCCGCCCAAGGTCAGAAATCCATCAGGTCTTTTCTCCAAACAATGGAATAGCAATCCTGGTTCCCTTGAGCTGCAATCAGGGCGTTTTACCTACAACCGGTCATTCAGCTAACAAATATTTATTGTGTTCAGCCCAGTGCGGAGCACTCCCCAGGATCCGAAAGAAGCAAATGGCCATGGGCAGTGGCCAAGAGAGCCAATTGTCTAATTGGTGAGATAAATCTAATACTGGCTCTCATGTGGCTCCCCTCTGTGCAATTTTAACACGTCCAATCCTGAAATCATCAATCCTGCAAACTGTTCCTCCTCTTTTCCCTGTTATTCAACAGTATCTCAAGCTGGGGGGTGGGGATGGGGGAGGAACCAGCTCAAAAATCTCAACAGCAACCCCACCCCCTTCCTGTCTTTCATTCTACAGGCCTGTTTCTCAGGGCAGACATTTTGTGTCACAGGGGGGCTGGGTGGGATCTTTCCTCGCAGTTCCTTACAGATGGAACTTTATGACCTAGAGGAAGAATTTCAAACCTGTAAGAAACCACCAGTTGGCAAACTATCAGGAGAAATTTTGAATAGCTCCATCCTGCTTTTAAAGAAGATTTTGAGGGGCGTCTGGCTGATTCAGGCCGTTGAGCACCCGACTTCAGCTCAGATCATGATCTCGAGGTCCGTGAGTTCGAGCCCCGCGTTTGGCTCTGTGCTGACAACTCAGAGTCTGGAGCCTGCTTCAGGTCCTGGTTCTCCCTCTCTCTCTGCCCCTCCCTCGCTCGTGCTCTGTCTGTCTGTCTCTCTCTCTCAAATATAAATACTAAAAAAGTTTTTGTAAATAAAGAAGATTTTCAACCCCAAGTAGTTTAGGCGTTCTGCAACTTGTAGCCCCGGCGAGTTGAGAAGCTCCTCGTAGCTCATCTTCTGGAATATTCTAAGTCTGCCAACACCCCTCATGCTATTTTGAGTAATTTGGCAAATGGAAAGTTATAGTCAGCATACACTTATAATTATGTATGCAATCGATTAAACAAACTGTGCAAACAAGTTCAGCGTTTGGATAGAAAGACTAGGCTTCATATACACCAAACCTCGGAACAAGACGACAGGCTTCCACGCTAGAACTCAGAGGCAATCAGTGTCTTAATTTCTTAGCACAGGGAACCGAATCCATATTTTTCCTGAGGCTGAAACGTTGGCTTCGCAAGAGGGTTTATTTGAGGTTTTATTGGGCTTCTCTCTTCCGAGCATCCCCGAATGTCTTCATTAATGGTCTGAAAAAAAGAGCAGAGAAAATAGAGTCAGGAGAGAGCAGCTTGCCCCATATGTGACTGACGCCACCAGCCCCGATGCCTCCTGATGTCAGGGGACATGCAGGACAGTGCCAGGTGGGGAAGGCCCGTCAGAGTGGCAGGCGTGGGATGTCCTGTCAAAGGCTGACTCAAGTCTGGACTCACAGCTGACTAGGAAACGCCTCAGCAGCTCTCAAAAGGCTCACTCCCAGCCGGGAGGGGGGGGGGGCGTTCGGGAGACACGTTTAGAGGGAAGATGATTGGGGACTTACAGTACTTTTGCTCAGACTAGGAAGTTTAAAAAATATTTGTTTCCAGAGATGAAGGATAAAGAATCCGGAATCAGAAAAATCTAGATTTCGGTTCTGCCTTTATTTCTGCTTTGCACGTGCCCCTCTTGGCCTCTGTCACCTGTCTATAAAATGGAACGATAATGTCTGCTGATATTTTTATCATTGTGGCGTCTCGGGGGTGCAGTGTGGAAGAAAGGATGCATGTGGTTCCAGCTCGGATCAATACTTCTGGAAGACTCTAGTACAACAAGTGGGTAACACACTGCTAGGGATTCAGAGGGTGGACTTTTCACACCTGACAGGGACACATGAGGAAAGATTTCATGGAAGATGCGTCACCTGAACGGGACTGAAGCGTACCAGAAATTTTGTTTTACAAGTCAGACGACTGCGAGCTAAGAACAACATAAACACCAAGCAAGCAAATCTCACATGGGCACGTACCTGTTCGATCCCATAAGAACCCTTCCAAGCAGAAGGGCGAGGCCTGTGAGTTTCCTTGGCAGGAGCTGACATTGCTTCACCCTGTTATAGTTAAAAATACAGACTCTCCGCCTCCAGGCTGTCAATCTGGCACCTTTCACCAACATTAAACTCCTTTAAAAATGATTTGAAACAACATTACATTAAAAAAATAGAATTAAAAAAAGCCCGGTTAGATTTTTGGTCAAGGGTACAAAAAAACAAGTTGCTGTTTGTGTTTCAGATATTTTTAAAAAATATGGTCTGCTGCGTGGAGAATGGCAGCTTGGAAAAAATGCCGGCTTAGAGGACCAAAACCCTAAGAGGGCACCCTGCATTTTATAACCCAGCTTTTCTTTAGAAGGAGCTAGAGCGGCCCTGGAGAGGGAGGGGGAGAAGCAGAAGGCGAAGGAAGAGAAGTGGAGAAGAGAATTTCTCATTCAAATAATCCCATGGTTTTCAGCAAGGTCAAAAGTCTGAGAGTTCTCTGGTGCCTTGGGGAGTGGGACTAAGGAAAATGTGATTTGCCAAGGTCAGCAATTTCTGACACTCATTCAAATTCTAGCCTTAGGGGGGTAGCTGGTTGATGAGAGCAGAGGAAGAGAAGCCTTGAGCAGATGACTTTTAACATGGGTAGGAGACAGGCGGCTGCAGCAGCTTGCCTACTCAATTCCATGGGAGGCATTTCCAGAACAAACAGAATCACCTCTTAATTGCCTGCATATGGGTTCCGCGCTTGGTGGATTCTTCTTAAAATCTGCAGTTGACATTTCTAACGCGCACACGCCGGAGTTCCTTCATTTCGCTGTCAGGGAGGATGCGCTTTGAGAATCCACCGTCATCTGGAAAGTCAACCTAGGTGAAACTTTAGAAGTGTGTACCTTCCGGGTAAATGAAAGCAAGGACCCCATATAATTTCCCGGGAAATAAATACGGGCTTTTGTTTGGGGGAATGGAACTAACATTCCCGGAGTACCTCGTCAATGGTTCCACCCGGCTTCTTTCCACCGGTTAGAATAATCAAGAATCCACTGGCCCCTTCCCTACCTCCACCCCAAATCCAAGTCTTTTAAGTTTTCGGACTAATGACAGCCTGTTTTGAGGGTAGCACAGAATTAAACAGAAAGTGTGATTTCAATGATATTGAGAGCTTTTTTTTTTTTTAAGGTCACCTTGACCATTTGGGATTGTGTCTTTGTTTTTGTCTTTACAACTCAGAACACTGAGTGAAGAACAACACCGATGCTAAACAGGCGGCGTTCAGACCCCATATGTGAAAGCTGGTTTTGAAATGATGAGAACATCTTGGCATTGAACGCTCATAGTCTGTTGAAGTCATATTTGGTGCGTGACTCGGTTGGAGGTGCTCACTGACACTGAACAAGGATTCTTGGTCTGCGAACCCCCCTCTGCAGTGTCTTATAGGAAATGTCTCTGGTGGCTCAGCAGTACCCCATGACTTTCCTGAATTTTTTCTGTTCTTCTCTGTTCTAAGCTAACAGAGTTTGGCTCAGAGGGAGAGGGAGGACCCCGAGGCCAAGACCACGGGCTCTGGGGAGCACTCATCTCTGTCACTCATTGTTCTGTGCAGTTTCTCTGGAACCTCACCTTTCTCTGGAATGAGGATCGCGTGGCCTCCCCCAGAAGGCTGTTGTCAGCATACACTGGGATAAAGGGACACGCTTAGCGCTGAGCCAGGCATGCGACAGATCCTTACTGGATGGAAGTTGTCTTATAATAAGTACTTGGTTCCCATTGTACAACTGAGCAGACACTGTGGAGTCCTTTATCACTCAGCCATAAAAGCTGTGTGGATATTTCCTTGAAATAGTCGCAAACATCTGGAAGCAATTTAGTCCGAGGACACTTTAGGTAACTAAAGGGACTCATTCTTAAAATGAATATATAGTCTCAGGAGACTCTGGGGTCAAAGAGCAAGTGACCAACTACTTAAAAGTAAGATCCAGAAAGTTTTGTGATGAGAGAAAGGGGGAAAGAAAGAGGGTGAAAAAGAAGAGCGGGAGAGAAATAGCTTTTGCTTGAGTCTAAGCATCAAGAATATTTTGATTGAGAAGCAACATGGTGTTTCTTATGTCATGTAGGAGTCAGAGCATCAGGCTATCCCTTCACATGTTTGTGGAGTGACTTCTAAGTCTGCTGTCATCCCTCTCTAGAAATTTGAATTGTTACTATCATTTTTCCTATTAACCAAGAGATCTTGGGAGAGAAAATAAAACCTAGAACCCCCTACAACTTTGGACTGTGAAAGCAATAAAAAATAGCTTGAGAAAACACTAATACTGAAGGTACAGTGTGGGTCAGGAAGATGTAATGTTACATAGTGTTAGTAGATATCTCTGCAGTTGGGCCATTCTTGTGGCAAAATTAAGACGTCTGATTTTTTTCTATGTTTCTTAAAAAGATTGCTTTTATTTAACCAATCCATTTGAAAAAGCAATTTGATTTTTAAATTTGATCTTAACGATAACAGAAAGCGAAGTATGTTGCAAGGATTCTGAATGTTATCCCTTCAAAATTAATTTTAGGTTTATGCTCAGGGTTATCTAGTCTTTAGAAATTTATTTACCCAGTAAAGTTTTATTTAAAAAAAAATCTGAGTATCCTTATTTATTTAGCTAAGTAAGGATATTACATAAACTTCCTACCGTTTTCTGTGTATATTGTTTTAGAAAAGAAAGGACATTATAGCACCAAAATAACAAAATGACTGTAATCTCAAAACGAATGGATTTAACTTAAGAAGAAACTCACTATACTGTTCTTATCCCCCCTTCCGCATTTTATTCTGGAGTCTTGAAAACTTTGTCTCTGTTCTGAGGATTGTTGACTGGGAATCTCTGATTGAAGCATTTTTTGCTTCCTACACTTCACTATATGGTTGCTGATTTCATTAATGATACTCATTTGATGATTTCGTGGTGACCCAAGTTCAAGCAAAGTTGCTATTATTCTTTAGCTATACGTCTTTTGGTTCCTAGTTCCATGCTAATAAAATGATCATCAATATGCATGAATAACCAAATGCATAGTTAAAACCAGATGAAAGAGAATCTGAGCTAAAAGTAGACATTTGGGACATGAATTATTGATCTGAAGTTGTACTAAATCCACGAGGATGTATATTTTTCCTAATCCACTGGTACCCAATCTCATATTCCCCAATGTCTTAGGGGGCAGGAAAGGGAACTTTTACTAATTTTCAGTATTTCAAGATACCTCATAATAATATATGTTTATCCTCTACAAACAAAAAAAAAACTTTAAGATTTTTTGACTTTATCAATGTGAGTTTAGTGTGATTCTGTGGAGCCCTGAACACAGTAGGGGCTGATCAAAGAACTGAATGAATGCAGTAATGAATGATGATATTCTTGCCTGTCACAAGCTAAATTGTACTGTAGAGAGACAATTTTGAATTTAATTAATGCAAGTGACGGAATATAGTTTACTTGGTAGAAAGGGTTGCAAAACATGGAATCTATGGAGAGAAGGCAATCCATGGAGCTGAAAAGATTGAGAGCATTTCTATGTTGTGAAGATATGTGTGGAAACAAGGCTGTGCTTTGAGGGGGGTTTATACACTTAATCTTTTATGTTTGCGCCCAGAAGTCTATGCTCAGAAGGACGTGGATTTTTTGTTTTTTCTTTTTGTTTGTTTGTTTGTTTAACTTTCAGTATATAGTTCCAGGGTCCTGATATGTATCAGCTTAAAAAAAAATCATTTTCGGGGCGCCTGGGTGGCGCAGTCGGTTAAGCGTCCGACTTCAGCCAGGTCACGATCTCGCGGTCCGTGAGTTCGAGCCCCGCGTCGGGCTCTGGGCTGATGGCTCAGAGCCTGGAGCCTGTTTCCGATTCTGTGTCTCCTCTCTCTCTGCCCCTCCCCCGTTCATGCTCTGTCTCTCTCTGTCCCAAAAATAAATAAACGTTGAAAAAAAAAAAAATTTAAAAAAAATCATTTTCATTTCTTGGGTATTTTTCTTGCTTTAGGACACCAGGGGGCGATATGGGGTGAGGTGTGGGGAGCTTGTGGGGGGGCGGGGGGCGGGGCACTGAGACTGGATCATGTCATGTGAGAGGGGGGAAAGCATGTGGATGGAGATCCGGAGAGCAGATTGATCAGTGTGCATTTTAGAGACAGACAGATGAATAGATCGCAAAAGGGAAAACTTTTTAAAGATTTGGTTACCTTTTGGCTGAGAAGACGAGGTTGGCATTTTATCATCTGTATGAAACACTTCTCTCATGAGATTTCAGATAATATTCACTTGGAAAATTCAGGAGCTACCAGAAGGTCTCTAGCTCCTGCTAGTCACTTTTTTTTTTTTTTTTTTTTTTTAGTGTTTCATTATGTTTAAGATTCTCTCAACTCTCTTCTCTTCCATCCATTCTCTGCAGAACACCTACAATATTCTATGCACAACGCTAGAAATATTGGGACATATAAGGTCTGGTCCCTGCCCCCTAGGAGCTCAGAGGTTTAAAAAGAAGACGTGTGAATCCTAAATCGGCAGTATATTAGGGTTCTAGAATGGAGTCAGGATTAGGGCAGGATAAAGAAGGGATGCAAGGATAGAGTTGTTATCCAGTGGTCAAGCAAAAACTTCATGGAAGATATGAACTTTGAGCTGGATAGTGAAAGATGAATAGATATCCATCGCTTAGAATAGATAGAGAGAGGGAGATTATTATAATAGTTAATTTTGCCACCATGAACAATTCAAGTGTGTGGCACATATGAGAAAAAAAAAGTTGGTCGGGTCTTAGCATTTATTCATAATCATGCTCGAAAGCACAATCAGTAGTTACCATTAGTAGACTAGTTTTTGAATTTGAAAATGGGAGCGAATACACATTTGGCAAAACTTGACTTCTCCACCACCTGGCATATGTGAGAATTTGTGTGATAAGAGTAATTATAATATAAACTGGGCTTAAATATGCAAGATTTGGGGGGGGGGAGGTCAGGATGGATAGACACGGGGTACCTGGATTATGTGCCGGAGAGGTCCCAAAAGTATGATTTCGGGAAGAGCATGAGTAAAATAAAATTTAGAAACTATTCAAACAGATGGAAATTTCAGAAAATGCAAGAGCCCAGAGGGAGAATAGTAAGTTGGCCTGACGCAGGCCGGTGATGTCATTGGTATGGGAACAAAGGACTGCTTGAATTGATCAGAGGCGGTTCATTAGAAGAGGCTTGACTGCAGGGAGAAGGTTCTGTCTCGGCAGACCAGATGAGTCTGGTGAGGATAACGCTTATAAAAGGTGCTTGCCTGATCCAATTTGAGGATGCATCATACCAGTAATGTGGGTTTGTGTGGCTGTGGAGAAAGTAAGGCAAGCCTTTCAAGTGAGGAGATGCGTCTGCTCACCACTGTTTTTTCAGTGCCAATCAACACCTGGAAAATTGTTGCTCAAAGGTGTTTATCAATGAGTAGTGAAATAAAGCAGATGGGTTGGGTGCCAGCCAGCAAGCAGAGATTGGGTTAATATGTTTATCAGCCAACCTGAGATGTGAATATAAAGTAGTGTTTTTTAGAGACTGCTGCTGGGTATAATCAGGTAAAACAGAGAAGAAGTGGTGAGATCCAACTTGTTTTGAGCTGCCGCTCAAGTGGATTCCAACACCACTGAGAAGAAATTTCCTCCCTCCTTCCCTCCTTCCTTCCTTTTTTCCTTTCTCCCTCCCTTTTTTCCTTCCTCCCTTCCTCCCTCCCTTCTTCTCGTCCCTCCCCCCATCCTCCCTCTCTCCTTCTTTTTTCCTTTCTCATGTTTTTTTTTTCAGGTACATGGAATATGTGTTCCTCAGCTTCCTTCTTTCCTCCTTCTCTCCCTTTCTTTTTCCCTCTCCTTTCTTCATATTCTCCCCCTTCTGCCTGTCTGTACCCCCTCCCTCACCCTCCTTTTCTCCCTTCCTCCTTCCTCTTCCCCTTCCTCCCCTCTTTTTCCCTCCCCTGTTCTTGTGTGAGGGACAAGTGTAGTACTGAAAATAAATAAAATAAAGGAGTGTAGTCCCGAGGGCTTAATGGGAAGTGGGGAAAACATTAACCCTTGTGCTCTGGGTGGCTCACAGAGTTCGGCAGCAGGTCTCAGGGAACTATGGGAACTTCTGTTGGGGTGGAGGACACGGTGCCCTTATCACAACACTTAAGCCTGCTTTATTGCAACATTTATTCAAGAAATATTTAATGTACAACTGTATGTACTTGGTACTATGTTAAGCACTCGGGGGATATGAAGTTCCTTGTCTTCAGGAAACTTAAGAGTTTGGTTGATGGGTCTAGAATCTAGACTCTAGATTAGATATGGAAACAAATAAATATAATAACAAGTGGAAAGGGATACTATGAAAGAGGAACGGACTATATGATATGGAGTATCTTTATCTTGGCAGTTCAAAATTGGAATAAGAAGGATCTGTTCTGGAAATACATTTCCAGGAAAAACATTTCTATACGTTTCCAGGAAAGAATAGGTGTTTATGTTTACAATTGTCCATGATCAGGAAGTCCTTCCAATAACTTCCAATAATCCTTATGAGTTAAGAACTAATTCTTTATTTTTCCATGGTTCTAACACTTTTCATTAAGTTAATTTGATTTGAAAGTTTTATTTAACTCAAAGAAAGGCCTTAAAACCTCAATAAATGGGAGTTAGTAAATGTGTCAGGATAGCCTTTCTTGATTCACTGTTGAATTGTGTATTTTTTATGTAGCTGACTCTTTAGAATATAATTAAAGGATAACCTCTGGCATTATTATTGAGTATAACCTTACATTATAATAAGCATTATAATCTACATTATTATTAAGTTGCTGTATTACATGTATTTGATGGAAAACTAACACTTTTTATTTCAGACCACTAGCATTCTCTTATATTTATTAGTCAGATTTGTCCTGGATGTAGAATCACTTTTCAAGATAAGAAATGAGAGTCTACAACAAGTAATGAGGTTTGGAATGTGTCCAATAGAGAACCTTTGTGGAAATAAGTGAAAGAAACCCTTAAATCAATCTCTCTCTCTCTCTCTCTCTCTCTGTCACACACACACACACACCCCTACCTCTCTTACATTTTTCTGCATCTGGGGCTTTTGAAATTTTTATATCATCAAGAAGGCTTACCTTCTGCAGAAAGCCCTTGACCCTGAGGTACCTTGGGAAATTTTAGGAGCTGGCCTAATCCTATATATATTCAGGCAAATTTTGACAGCCTTATTGCTTTTCATCATTAAGCGATCCTGGACTTTTCCTAAATAGTCGGGCATATTAAACACCGGCATCTTGATTCGGTTCCAACCCAGCCTTCAATTTATTCCACTTGGGCTAGTCACACAGCATTCTACCCCACCCCCTCCTGTGACCTGAACCATCCGGGGAGACCCATGTGCGTGCTGTTAATATATGTAGAGTTCTCAGGAGACAGAAGCTACAGAAAAGCCAAATACCATGGTTTTGTTATTATTTCTAATCACAGGGCTCTGCCTCAGCGGAACGAAGGTGAGAAAAGATGAATTAGCATTGATAAATGACTTGCAAGCATAGAATATGCTGTAGAAAGGTTCTAAATATTACTCTAAGGAGTGGAGACAGCATGCAAATGTGATTAAGGAGGTGGGGTCAGAGGGCAAATGCTGGAATAGGGGTGCGCTTAGGGTCAGTGTGACCGAATTCTGCAATGATGTAATTTCCTGCACATACCGATCTCAGAGGCAGGCTCTCAGGAAACAGGATATTTGATATGGCAGTCCTGCCTTCCCTATGAAGGGGACCAGGAAAGAATAACAGTTGACTTTCTTGCTGGGCTGCGATCCCCCACCTCCCCATCCCCCACACCCACTGAAGTCCACAGTCACCATCGTAAATAATTTGCAATTTTGTGTTGCGGGTAAACTTGCTCAGCCCGACTCTTCAAAGGAAAACTCTTTATGAATAAGAAGTTGGGTTGTATGGGTAGCATGATGGAGGATGGACAGTAGGGGGAGTGGGTCCATTTATTCCTTGCGATTTCTCAGAGACTGAGCTAGAAAGCTGAGAAACTCAGATCTGGAATTGGACTACATTTCCGGCTGAGACAAGGGATCCAGGAACACGTATTCTCGTCGACGTCTGATCTTAACTGAAGGCGAGATGTAGCAGCGAAGCGATGCTTCCACATTCTGTAGAACTCAGGTGAGTTTCTGCCCACCAAGTAAAACGGTTTGGAGCAATAATCATCTTACTTACAAATATTTACTTCCTAACGTTCATGTTTTCTGCTTGTGAGAAGTGGGAATGATATCGTGTACCACCCAGAGATCCCATGAGGCAAATCCAGGTTTTTGTGTTCCAAAGCACTTTGCAGTTTTCGTTGAGGAAGGGGATGACCACGAAGGACTTACTCCATGGACTTTGATTCCTGTGTCCAGATGTCAGTACTGAGAAGTTTCCATTTCTCACATGGGTTCGTTTATAGTACAGGCCAACACCTGAAACACAGGTGGAAGGTTGGATCAATTTTTTAATGGATTTAGGAAAAAAATAGTGACTTCAGGGAATCCGTGAATTCAAAATTGAGTTCCTAAGTGGTCGAATCAGACTTACTCTAGACTCTAGAACTCCTTCTCTGGTATCCTGGCAGACGGAAGCCAGGGCTGCTAATTAAAGATGTTCACAGGTAGGGAGGACACCATCTCACAGAACAGCTGTTTTCTTTGTATGGTGCAAATTATTTTTATAAAGTTTATATGAAAATTGTGTGTATGTGTGCATAGTATAATACATATGCCCTGTAAGGGGCATATTTTTTTTTATAACGTTTATTATTCTGAGAGACAGAGACAGAACGTGAGTGGGGGAAGGCAGAGAGAGAGAGAGAGAGAGACATAGAATCCGAAACAGGCTCCAGGCTCGAGCTGTCAGCACAGAGCCCCACGTGGGGCTCGAACCCCCAAACCACGGGATCATGACCTGAGCCGAAGCCGGACGCTTAACCGACTGGGCCAACCCAGGTGCCCCAGGAGGCATATATATTTTTTTTTATGTAACTGCATTTTCTCTTTGAAAAGCTGGTCACGTGGGCTAAGAAGTGTGAGCGTACTTATGGGGAAAATAAGAGAATGGGGATAGCACTTAAAATCTGGGAAACATGCCCACAGTATTTACCAGTGTTTTAAGAAAGCATATTTATGCTTGTAGAACAAGCGCATCTTTTATTGATTCAGGGACTTCTACTATTTCACAACGAAAGCAGATTGTAAATAAAACTTAACTGATTTCCTTTTTTCCTTTTCCTGGAGTCACCAAATACTTCAGCCACTAGAGGATAATGACTAACAGCTGTGCTTCAAGTAGTTCCTATAGATAAAAATTAAAGTACGGGAACATCGAAGGATGTTTTTGTTGTTGGAGTAACAATGCGTATAGAAATTAAGAGGTGGCTAAAGGCATCAGCTCTTCTGATTTGTCCTTCAGGCTCTTCCTGCAACAAATTCGAAAACTGGCAGAGAGCGAGAATCCAGTGCCCTGGGAGAGAGAGATGGCATGCTGTTGGGTCGGGTTCCCCCACCGGGATGTCTTTGGGGTCCTGATTTATAAGCTATCTGCTGTTAGAATGGCTGAAGGCATTCACTGCCCCCGATGGACTGTCAGAGCTGAGAAGGGGCTGCCGAGGGTGGTCTACCCAAGCCTCTTATTTGCAGAGTGGGGAAACTGAGGCCATTTGCACAAGACCAGCTAGCTAGTTGCAGAAGTGGGGCTGGAACTCGAGCTCCTGTTCAATGCCCACTACGTTCCACCGATGGCCTCCCATAGCTGCGTTTTGGTTGTGACCACTCAGAATCAGAGGCTCTGTCAGTATTATGCACCCATGCATTCCATCACTTGCCCCCTTCCGCCCCCTTCTTTTAGCAAAATCTTCATGGAAAGTATTCACATATGCTTGGTGGAGGAAGGGAGTGTCCTTGGGTGGAAAGTTCACTCTTTCATGCTGAGAATGTATACACGCGGGAGAGTCACAGCCACACTTAGGTAGAGGAGAGTGTTTTCTTTTCCGGAGTCAGGACCAGAAGGAAGCCTTTTCTCTTGCCAGTTGTGCCTGAGTTCTTTTCACTTGGACGCACAAGCTCCCAGCCAATGATAGTTTCTGTTAGTTCATATCACCTCAAATTCAACAAGAAATCTGGCGGAGGTAGGAACTTGAATCTTTTCCCCACGGCTATCCTGACCCCCTCTTCTCTTGTCACTTCTTTACCTGGGTATATTTTTTTTTTTTTTTTTTTTTTTTTTTTTTTTTTTTCTCTATTCTTGGGGACCTTTGCCGGAACCTCGGTTGAACCCAGCACAGGCTTAGACTAACTTAAGATGATTTTTCTGGGACCTTCCAGATGTTCAGTGTGGAGAAATAAAATGGAGACCTGCTGTCCTCTAGATTTCAACATGAAAGGCTTTGGCCTTTCAGGTTGCTCTGTCGGTGGTGGTGCACATATCCAAAATCCTGTACGAGAGAGAGACAGAGAAGATCAACACCTCACACCTGGCCAGTCACTCATTCGGGGTACGAGGTAGGCAGGAGCAAAGGAGAGAGTGACCCATGAGAAGTCCCAGGGCCATGTGGCAGTAAGTAAGACAAGCTGGGCACGCTTTTCTGTGGCTATTTAGAAACTCAGTGGGTGTTAGTCCCACAATGCAGGAATGATGGTAAATGCGTCACTAGCCGCGACCAGCAGAGACACGCCTGTATCATAGAAAAAGAGGCAACCTTGAATCTCAATATCATATTTTAGGTCTGTGGTTGGCTGTCGCCTGGTGTGTGGTTCTCAGATGGGAACATACCACAGTATTCCAACAGTTATGAAAAGATAACGCAAGGTGCAGCCGGCAGTGCAGAAGGATGTGGTTAAGATTTGTCAAGCCATTTGAAGTTCTTTATACGTAAAAATACTGCCCCCAATGACTCTTATGAATCCAGTTTTCCAGTGTAAAAAGGGCGAAGGACACGTTTTGCCATTTGTGCTAGAGATTAGTATCTTTATTTACATGCAAATTACTTTAAAAGCTAGGGAAAACTATAAAATTTTAAATGTCCCACACCAGGGGGCTTAAACTAAGAGTCTTTGTCAAATAAAAGGAATTCTCCGAGATCTGCTTGGAGCTACTTTCTTTGCGTCTAAGCACAGCCTCTCTTAGAGGAAGGAAACAGTAAAGTTCTCACAGAGAGAGAAAACGTTTACCACTCAGTAAAAATCCCTGGGCTTCGCCGTATGAAAGCTTTAATTTAGCTCAGCTCACTCCTCCATGAGTTAATTTAGAGCACCAATAAAGGGAGATTATTTTTGGACTGAGAATCTGCCTGGCACATTCTTTGAACCTAATAGAGCTAAATAAAGCTATCCAAACTCCTGTGATTTTTAAAGGAGGTCACCCACAAGTGATAGCACTGTGAGAGTTTTTATCCACATAGCAGACTGAATGTGCAGGGCATGCTCTAATCTGGAGAGCTTAGGAGCTTCATACACGAATAGACCCACTCCTTAAACACGCATTAACTGGAAAAGATGTGGAATGTGAACGTGCCTGCAATCGTGCGTGAGTGCGCACTTGCGCCCATGCTTATATACATGCACACGTGTGCGTGTGCACGCACACACTCATTACTCCAGGAAGCAGCAAAGAGGAAGGGTTTTGGTTGCAGCACTGGGCAAATCCACTGGACTCTCAGTTGCTTTATTGTGAAATGGGAACAATTGTCTCCCATGAAGAGTTATCCTCTTGGATATAAACAAGTGTGTACATTCACGATCACCTGGCAAGTATAATGTTTTAGCTTTTATCCTTGCCTTGCCTGTAACTTTTCTATTTTTGTATCTATGTTTTCCTATTTATTTTTTTTCTCATAATCAACGTAAGGCAAGCTCATCAGAGAAAATGAGAATAGAGTACGGAAAAGGCAATAAGGGGAAAATATTCCTTAGTGCATCTCTCAGAGGTGAACACTCTTAACATTTTATTTCCTTCCAGTCTTTTGATTTTTTGCTGAATATTGTTTTATATAGTTAAGAATACACCATATGTGTAAGTTGTATCCATATAAATGGATACGAATATACATGCATGTATACTCACGGGTGCTCTCATAGTAAAACACCTTTATAAATATAACTATTCATATCGCGTATCCCCCCTCCTCATCGTTAGAAACATCGCCAACATCATTTATCGAACACTCTGTAGCAAACCGTATATAAGTAATTTACATGTTATTTTATTTCATTTTCATGAAATATTGATGTTTGTATACTGAGACAAACATAGCCAATAAATATAAAATATCGAAGAAAATGATAATATTAACCCGTAAGCCTCTGAGAGAAGCTTCAGGACTATATAAACTGATTTAACTGGCAACAAGGTGGTGGTGACACTCATAATGACCTCAGACTTTGGACAGTTAAAGCCAAGTAAGGATGTATAAGTATGTTTCTTAATAAAGATCTCTTGCCACTTATATAAGCACTTGAGAATACATTTTTTTTTTTAATTTTAAAGTGTGGAGAACAAAGCATCTCTTTGTTTTTCTGTTCCTAGGGGATGAAATCATTTAAAGATGGGTAGATGCCTCAGTGAAATGCAAAAAGGCTTCTTCCAAGAATACATAGGCACCATTCAGTGTTTGGGAGGATGTCTTAGCATCACAGTAGAGGCCTTTTGCTTATTAAAATCCACTGTTTTTCTGACCATTGACCCACTAAATGGAGCAGCTGAGAGGAATAACGCCATATTATTTCTTTAGCTTTGGGAAATCAATCTTGCGATTTCCATATTTATCAACAGAACACATTCAGAGAGCAGAACTGGAGCAAAGTTGCTGCTGACTTGACTTGGCCAGCGATCCTCAGGCACTGACTTCCACAACCATCATCCAGTCTTTCTGGGGAAGGCTTGCTGGTCTACCAGCCTCTGCTGGCGAGGCGAAGGGAGAGAGCATGCTGGAGGTGGGAGAGTCAGCCCGCACAGGGGAGGAGGGTGGGTGAGGAAGGGTGTTGCGGTGTGGAGGGGGGGGGGTCCCCGGAGAAGGGGCTCCTGGCCCTTAAGTTTCTAATCCTCCCTTCAGAGAGGCCCGCTGGCCCCCAAGGCTGTTGTTCTCCCGCGTGCGGCTTGATGGTCTGTAATCTTTTGTCAGAGTAATTGACGGTGAAGTCTGCACTTTTGCAGCTAATGATAAATAGGGCTTTTAAAGGTTGTAATTTCTTGTTTAACCGATGCCAGTTGCAAATTCTTTGTGCCGAGGAATAATTCCTCTCTGCCAAATAAAATACAGGGGAAGTCTGTGGCGTGTTTTTCAGTGCATTGTTAGTCACAGCTTGCCTGACAGAGCACTTTCTGTGCAGGAGATAAATGTGCAGGCCGTCTGGCTGCCAATTTCAGTACAGAAAGGACTTTTCTCGTGGAGAAAGCGTTTCTGTTTCCCCGGCAGACATTAAGAAGGTTTTGTGTTCCTTTTTTTTCCACTGTTCACTTTGATTCTTTCGCAAAACTCTTTCAGAGAGGTAAATGTTTGGTGCTCTGAAAGGAGGAGGATTCTTCGAGTTTTTTCAGGGTGTCTCGCTTCTTCCTCTGCTCCATTCTGGAGCTCTGGTTCGCCTACGGCTCCTCCGGATGAATGGCAAGGAGGAGCCTCCCCTCAGCCTGGAGAAAAGCGTATTATGAGCAGTGGAATCCGGGAAGAGAGTCTCAGGGAGTCTGCCCGTCGGCACAAGGCCCGAGCGGAGAAGTGACAGTGAAAGGGGCTGGAAAGTGGCAAAGAAGAGAGAAATAAGGGTTCCTGCGGCCTCAAATGGAGACAGGCTTGCTGAGATTCGAATTGGGATTACTGCCTTTAAAAATGAAACGAAGTGACACAAAAACACAATGAGAAATACTAGTTTCCCTCAGAGTACAAATGGATGTGTTTCTGGGCTTTTCCTATATATGAAACTGTATTTTATTTTCTTTTTTAATTATTGTTTTAAAAGCATGTCTAAGTATTTCTCTTTTTTTAATGTTTATTTATTATTGGAGGGGGGAGGGGCAGAGAGAGAGGGAGACAGAGGATCTGTGCTGACAGCAGAGAGCCCGATGCTGGGCTTGAACTCGAGGGAATCGTGAGATCGTGACCTGAGCCGAAGTCGGACATGTAACCAACTAAGCCACCCAGGCGCCCCAATTATAGTTTAAATGTACTAGTGGAGTTAGCAATTTAAAATATACTAATGTCGGGGCGCCTGGGTGGCCCAGTCAATTGTGCACCTCAGTCTTGATTTCAGCTCGGGTGACGTTCCCAGAGTCGTGGGATCAAGCCCTACGTCCGGCTGTGCACCGAGCGTGGAGCCTGCTTAACATTTTCTCTTCCTCTCCCTCCGCCCCCCTCCCCACTCTAAAATAAGAACAGTATATATCCCGAGATCAATTTTTGTCACATCCGATATTGTGTTTTTGGAGATTTTCCTTTTTTTATGAATCCAGTGGCTTAAAGCGAGGCTCCTCAGAGTCCGGGCAGGTTCCGTCGGTCTCACTCCGGGGGAAGGTTAGAAGGAGGACACACTTCCGGTGGGTGTAGAGCCTTCGGTGCGCTGTGTTACTGCAGGTTTCCCACCTAGGGGTGCGTGGGCTTTTCAGATATGTATCTGGACGATTTGGAACGTCCACACATTAAGAGTCACATTTCTTTGTGTCTTGAACGTGTACTTTGCGTCTTTAGTAACTTTGATACGTACGTACTTCATAGGTCGGAAGAAAGATGAGCAGGAGAGTTAAAAACAGGCCCAGGTCGGGGAGATCGTGGGAGACGGTGGACAGTGAAATATTATGGTGGCAATTTAGGAATCAGAGAAGCCTCAAGCATCCTGACCACTAAAAGTAGCCGGATGGGCGGCATTATCTGTGCTAACTTTCTGAATCTATAAAGCACGGATGTTTGTCTCATGCCCAGCCCAAGGCAAGCTCCGTGCCGTTTCCAGGATGCTGTCTGAAAGGCACACGTGTTCCTGTTGCCCACTACCCAGCCAAAAAATCCGTTCCTGACCCCCCCTGCACTGAAGAATGAAGTTGCAAGGCTCCTTGTAAGAGGCTCTCCAGCAGCTGGCTCTGCTTTCCCTCCAGCTCTCCCTTTCTCCTCTCCTCAGAGCTCCCCCATGCTCATCTGTGCGAGAGGGTCAAGATACTCCCACCTCCCAGCCCTGCCTGCATTCTTGAGACGTCTCCTTCTCTGAACCTCTAAAATGGGGACAATGACATGCCCCGACACAGCACCCTAGTGAGGAATGAATGAGGTGAAAATCCACTATTAGGAATGAGTAATACTGCTCTTTATCACTCTGCTCCATCCGCTCCAGACTTTTCCTCCCCGTCACAATGTGTATTTTTCCCTCGGAACTCAGTGCGATTACTCCCTCCTTTTCTGTGACTCTTTTCTCACGTATTAAGATACAGTTAATCCCTCCTTGGTGCCGCAGCCTTACGGTGTCTGCCTCCACTATTTTAGTTAGCTCGTTTAAAACACTTACTTGTGTATAGATCTGTTTTTCCCACTACACTGTGAGCTCCTTGTGGGGCGGCAGGGAGGCCACTCACCTTTCATACCCAGCAGCCAGTAGGTGTTCAGTAAACATATGTTACAATGAATAGAAAGAAAATACAAGGTAGGAAAACTTAATTTCAATTGCATGGTTTAAGGGCTCAAATAAGCCTTGGGCATGAACTCATTTTAATTTGTGGCCATCTGATCATTCCATCTCTACTAAGGCCAAATGCTTCGCTTGCTGGTTTCAAGAATTACCCATTTGTCAAGCTCCCCTCCCCCCGCCAACCCACGAAGTTGGCACGTGTGTGAGGTGTGTGTGAGGGAAAACCAGACCCACATTTCTGCTAACTAATGTAATGTTCATCACCAAAGGACGGAAAAGAGAACTACCCAACGTCATTGCTTAATTTCTTAGCCAGTTCCTTCGTGCCTGCGCATGCTGATGTTGGAAGACACAAATTTTGATGGGTTTTCTCGTGTTTTCCACTGTTGTGTCACATGAACATCCTCTGAAGGGTAAACACTCAACTTTTAAATTTTATTTTGACAGCACTTAAGGCAAAGACAGTATAATATGGTTCTTCCATAAATGGCAGTCGTAGAGTATTTCAAACAACTTGGGGATTCCAGAAAGCTGAGGTTGTGGCAGCTCGGTGATTTATGGTGCCGAGCGTAATGGATGGGTACTGGATCCACGCAATTATCTCGTTCCCATTGGCCTCGTGCATAATCGGATTTATGCTCCCACGATTCGGGGAGAGTTCTGCAGCTAGATGATCAGGAGGAGAATAGAACTAGCTTGCAGGTCGTAACTTCAATTCTCAATTTCTTGCCAAATCAGATGTTTAGGAGAGTTTCTCAGAACTAAACACCTCTCACAAAAATCGTATGATTGCAAACCAATCACATCAAGAAGTTGGCCTCTTTATTTCAATTTCTGGATTGACATGATACCCAACACGCTCTCTCCAATTCTTGTCTACTTCTTAAAAGTTCTTCCGCTTTTTAATAGTTTGGGAAGCACATTTCCTAACCTCCGCATTCATTCCGGACCGCGGGTTGTAGGAGAGGCAGGCAGAGGAGAGCCTTTCAGAAGTTGGGCTTCGTGCCCAAACTACCAGGCGTCAAGGAGCCTCAGCCGTGTGCCCTTGGGCAGGCTGCTCATCCTCTCTCAGCCTCTGCCTCTTCATCTGCAGCACGGGGATTGATAATAACATGACCTCTTCGGGGAGCGAAATATGAGACTATTCCATGTAACACGCTTAACAGTGGTTCCTGGCAAATGGTAAGTGCTCCAGTGATTGTTACCAAGAAACGTTTATTAAGTCCTTACTTGGGAAATCGTGTTCATCCAACATCAGATCCTAGAAAGTATGTAAAAGAGGCACAAAATATTGTCTCTGCCTTCACGGAGTTTACAGTGATACTGCCTTACTTATCCGCCTCGTGCTTTCAGAAAAGTCATCTCACTTGAACTTCACTTGCAATCCTTGAAGACATTTCAGACTTTAATGTCACCTTTTCGTAAAAACACTGGAGCGTGGGAAGGATGAGGGAGCTTGCCGACAGATAAGAAGCGACAGAGGCAAGATTGGCACCCTGGAGTTCGGCCTTCTAGTGCCATTTTCAATATACCCCAGTATCTCTGCTTAGTAGCTCTTGAGACTCAAACCCATAGAAAACAAAGAAGACAATATGACAGTGTGTAACAATGTACTAAATTGTCAGACTCAAGCACTTAGTGCAGTTAGAGTTAAGAAAAGAGAGTAATTAATGTGATCTGGAGAAGCTGAGAAAAGTAAAATAAAATTAAGATTTTCACTAAAGGTTAAAAATAATGTACCCACCTACTGACCATTTTTTTCTCCGCATGTTAGTAGATGTTGGTTTCCCCTCTATACTAAATTTAATAAATGCTTCTTTGCTTAGTTTTGCTAAACTCTATAAATTATTGGTACATTTGTTTTGTTGAAACTGCATTGTGCTCTTATACCATAAAGACGTTTGAAATATAAACGAAATAGCATATGTGAGGTGTTTTATGATCCTTGGAAGAAAGGCACCATATAAATGCAACCTCTCAACTGCACAGTTATGAACACCATTACATTGTCTCTCTCTAATGGAATTCTGTCCTCCCCAACTGCACTGAAAATAAAGTGGGGAACAGAGATTTTCCTGAGGTTCAACAACCTCTAGGCTGCGGTTAATTTTTGGCTCGAGACCACAAAAACACACTCCGAATATTCATCATACCCAAAGGTTAAGTAGGGTGCATGTGATGTAATTGATTCATTGGCCTTTGGTCACTGAGGTCATCGTACAGGACTGTATGCATGCAAACTTGTCTTCTCGGCTGTACTAGTTCTTAAAGAAACCTGAGAAGCAAGATAGACTTTGGAAAGCCAGCGATACATACATCCTCCCGTCGTTTGTTTCAAGTTCCCACATGGGATGATCTTGGAGAAACTCACCTTTGTGATAGTCTTTGTTGAAACAAATAAGAGGGTAAAACAGATTTGTGCCAACAGATGTGCACCCTGCGTATAATAGACTATCTACCAAACTTTTCTCAATCCTCAATGTTGGACCTCCTCTCCTAGTCCGGGGAATATGGTGTTTTTCTGGATGCTCTGCTTTTGGAAGAGGCATCAACTTGGAATCTAACTAACAGGCCTAGACTCTGTTGTTACTGGATCCTTTGTAACATCGTTTTTCCAGCCCTGTCAAAAAACTGCTTTCTAGAGGGACCAATAAAACTTGCCTAGTAGCTTTGTCTGGACTTTGAAACACATACTGCAAATGGTTCCAAAGGCTCACATATTCCGTGGGTCCTGGTGGGATGGTGTCACTTTGGAAACTCTCAGAGTTTCATGGAAGAGTATCCTTAAGGATTCATCTTTAATGCACACACACTCTTTTTTTTTTTTCTTGCCACTTTCCCTCCGCCGTGTCTGCGTTATGCAGCGATTTATGGCTCCGTTGATACAGCACTTGGTTGTACCAACCAGCACAGCTTGGCAATTGACTTCTCTTGGAACATCACACACTCCGCCTTGCTTTATTTAAATTTGAAACATCTGAAATATCTATTTTAAAATACCGTGTGTGTGTGTGTGTGTGTGTTTTGTTTGCAGCTGACTCCAGCTGGCACGGATATCACATGAGCCATTGTCTTGGAGCGTCTACCTAGAAACTGATATGTCAAAGTGCGTTACCAGATATAGTTGGCATGAGACTAGGTAATGATGATAGGTCTCAGCAGTTTTAGTGGGCTCTACAGAAAGCCCAAACAAGTAAGATCTCTCACAGTGCCACAGGTTTGTCCTTTTCCCTGTGGGCAATTGGATCTGCTTCTGGTTCTCGTGTTTATAGCGCTGTTATAGTTCAACCCAGGATTCTCTGAGTTGAGTCACACATACGCTCGTACAGACACCCACACGTGCCACGTATGCGTGCACAGGTACGCAGACATTTTATGAGAAATATGTTGCCCCATCCTTCAGTGTAAAATTATTTTAAAATTCAAGAACTTTGCGAAAGCAGTTTTTCATCCTTGCTGTCTTCTCAATTGTTTGAATACCTGCCGGATCTGATCATTTTCTTTAAAACTTACTTAAAAGAAAATAAACATCCATACAATGTTGAAATAACCCTGACATCTGCAAAACTCGACAGCAATGTTATTTAGGACATCAAGAACATTACACATTTGACTATAGAAATCTGTAGCTGTGGAATTCTGTAAACTCTAGTTAATCCATTGTTAAATTAGTAGATTACAAACATGGAGTAAACATATTATTATTAGATTTCTCCATTGGTCAAGTATTTGAAAAGGAATTTGTAAGTTAAAATCAGGAAGAGATATTTGAAACAATCTAGTGCAATACCCTTTTTGACAGCAATAGAAATGGAAACCCACTTGGCAAAGTTACATTCTTTTTTTTTTTTTTTAAATTTTTTTTTCAACGTTTTTAATTTATTTTTTTGGGACAGAGAGAGACAGAGCACGAACGGGGGAGGGGCAGAGAGAGAGGGAGACACAGAATCGGAAACAGGCTCCAGGCTCTGAGCCATCAGCCCAGAGCCTGACGCGGGGCTCGAACTCACGGACCGCGAGATCGTGACCTGGCTGAAGTCAGACGCTTAACCGACTGCGCCACCCAGGCGCCCCAGCAAAGTTACATTCTTAAGATTACATGGCTGGAAAAAAAAAATCACATGACTTTTTAGGGACAGAGTGAAACCCCACATTGTCTGATTTCTAATCCACCGAAGCCCCACCCCCAACCATTATGTAAAGCCTTAATGATAAAATTCTATGAAAAAACTTTTTAGAATATTGAATTGTGGAAAATGTGAGAAGGGGTATAAAACTATTGAATAAATCTGGTCTGGGGCTGTGACTAGAGATAAGCTTTGATATTAAAAAATGGGCTCTCTCCGGTCAAGAAGTTAACTATCTCATATTATTTGGTGACCACCTAACCACAGCGGCCGGCAAAGCTAGTGTCCCTTTAGCCTTGGGAAGAGCTGGGACTCAATCTAAAACTGAAGTCTTCAGGAAAGAAAATCACAAGGATCCTTCTAACCAAGGACCTTTATCCCCAAACTAACAGATCTGTAGTAAAGGAAGAAGTTTACTGATGCTACCAAAGGAGGTGTGATCACTATCCCTAAAAAAAACCTTGATAGAAATAATCAAATGAATAAGATGAAGGAGCCCAGCAAGGGTCTGCAAAACACGTCTGAAGAGCCAAAGAGGAGCATACGTCCTTGTAAATAACTCCCTCATTGGCTACATAAAAAATTGTACACGCTAAGATGTCCCCACTTTTGCCTAAACCCACTGCCATACACATACTTTCCTTTAACCAATTTATGGCAAACAGTTTGCTTATAAAATCTGATTTTCCAAAATCTCTTCTTCCACCTACCTACCAAATCAGTATATGTCCTTTACTGGGGTCCCTTGAGTTCATAAAATCTTCCAGTTTATCCTCGAGACACTTTATTTTGAATGTGCTGACTTCCCAGTAAGTTAATCACATCATTAACTCTGTGCCATTTTAATTGGAATTGCAGAGGAATGGAAGTGTAATAAGAAGAAAGCTGGCAAACGAAAGTCCTATCGATGGCTGGGGAATGGCTGTAGTGGGATTACACACTGGCCTGCCCCCGTTTGTCCTTCCTCTTGCTTCAACATATTGCTATCAAAGTCCTTTCTTGAAAGTAATTCACAAGTCTGAAAGCCCTCTAAAACTAGGGGAAATCTGGAAAAAGACTCAAGGTTGTGGAAGGAAGAGCACCTGTGTTAGCGCCAGAGGCACATTGGAAACAGATGCCAAGGAAGAGAATGTGTTCAGTGGCGACGAAGAAGCCATTGTTCTTACCTTGGGTTAGCCTCCTTTTCTGGTATCTTTTGTTTTTTTAATCAATAAAATTGGTTATTAGGTCTTTCCTCCATCCTGGCTTCTTCCTGTTATGAGTTGAGCAGTCTGAATTCTTCTTGCCAACTTTCAGATGATGGGGAGTTGGAAGTGGTGGCCATGACATGACTCACAGTGACACATAGATTACTCATAGGTTTCCACTCCAGGCGGACAGAATCACCTATTAACAAGGAGTTCTTTAGGGCTGTTCAACAACAGGGGACATGATTCAGTGGACTAAGATTATTCCGCATGGAGTTTTGAGTGTTTTGCCCAAAACTTTTTTTTTTTTTTAACTTCATGTGACCTTAGTGCATCAGCTTTCTTACTAGTTAAAACAGTCACACATCCTTGGAGAGGAAATCACCGTATAATTAAGGTTTAGGTGTGGTTGGCAGGGAGTCATGTCTCTGTATGGTAGAGAATAAAGTAGCCAGGCTTTGGCCCAAGCTCCTCTGCCAGTGAAAAGGAACAGAAAACACAGTGACTAGAAATGACTAACTAGAAGAAAATACAACCCAAAGCTAAACATATTTTTTGGCACATAGACATGACCGTGCCAGGGCATGTCCAAAATGGTCAATAATTCCATACGGGTCATCATTATCAAAGCCAAGCATTTACTGGGGGCTGCCAAGACGTAGGGGGCTCCATTCTATAGGCTTGGCTCACCCGCCTTCCAGGCTTGCCTTCTAATTTGGGGAGCTAATTACTGATGCAAAGTCTCGCACGGAGGAAGTTCGTGCAAGACCTGGATAACACACGCTCTTGGAATTTACGTGTCTTATAAAGAGTGAAGTAAACCTTCATCTCAGGAAAATTTGTGTGCTGAGACTTCACCTGAGACTCATCCCCGAAGGGGCTGTCAGGTTTGGTGGCTGAATGTGAACCGATCAGGCTGTGCCAAATAGGCATTTTCACCAAGCACGGTTAACATATTCATGCAGTCGTCCCAAGAAAAGTGCCTAAAATGTACCAGACACTAACGCCAGATGCCGGGACGCTACAGGTAACGAGTCAGAAATCGTTCCTCGCGGAGCTTGTATTCGAGTGAGGCAGTCAGCAGCAGTAATTACAGATGGTCAGAAGGGTTGTCGTAAAGCAGATGGTTCAGATGCTGGACAGAGAATAATGATAGGAAGGCTGCTTTTGGTTGGTGATCAGAGAAGGTCCTTGTGAATTGCTGACAGGTAAACTGAGGCTTGGAGAAGGAAGGAGCCATCGACGTATAGAGTCAGTGGATCCAGGTAAGCTTGTGGAGTTAGGCAGAATCAAGGTGAAAGAAGAATGTAAATGAAAGACGAGGAAAATGTCACCACTGTCTGCAGCACAACTAGAGTAGGGTGATGGAGTGACATGTCACAATGTGGCTGAGAGAGTGATGCTGGACTTTCATAGGGCAGAGAAAACCTCTACAGACTGTCTTTGGACCTACCACTCATGCTGCTGTCTCTGCCCTCCTCCCTTGCCTATCATTGGCTCTGCTGGCTGCCACCCCTCCTGGAATATCTCTTGGTTACTGTCACTTTACTTTTCAAGTACTTGTGACTTCTTTCCCCAAACCAGGGATGAAGTTCTTGAAAGGGTTTGTCGACATTTCTCAGAGCACCTATTTGCCTGGCACTTAGCACATGCTCAGTAAATATTTGTTCAAATGAATGAACTGGGTGCTAGTGAAAACCTGTGAAGGTCAAGATTGAGTGTGACCATTGTTAGTGATGTCACTTTTGGGATTAGCCTAAATAACACTGTTGATATAGACAGTGTTCTCAGCAAGGCCATGGTTAGCTAAGCCGTGGTTAGGAGGTCAAGGCCGGTACAAGAAAGAAAAGAAATAGCAGTTATTCTCATTTCTGTTTGGCAAATTTAAAGATTAGAATAGCTGTCTCTTTAGGAACCTCTCAGATTTCCTCTTTCTCTAGACTGTGCTTAAAGGTGACCGGATTTTATTTATTTATTTATTTATTAGAGAGACAGAGTGTGCAAGTGGGAGAGGTGTAGAGGGAGAAGGAGAGAGAGAATCTTAAGCAGGCTCTATGCCCAGCACAGAGCCTGACGTGGGGCTCAACTCGGGGCTCAATTCCACGACCCTGGGATCATGACCTGAGGCAAAATCAAGAGTCAGCTGGTTAACTGACTGAAGGAGTCAGACTGTTAACTGAGCCACCAGGCACTTTCTGACCCCCTGCTTTTTAAAATTTCTTTTAAAATAGTCACATTGATTCCAGCTTGGAGACTGACCTCTGCAGTATGCTCTGGATATAGAGGAACAGGTCAATCACCTGGGCTTTCTCCAGGCACGGGTAATTACAGTATAGTCTTCTTCCAATATAACACCTAGCCAAGGATGTTCCAGAACAAAGACAAAACGAAACAAGGCAAAACAAAAATGTGACAACAATAACAACAAAGGACAAGATTCAGACATTGCCTTAAATAAGCAATTATTCATACTTTTCTATCGGGCAAGATATGGAAAATATAAAACAATTGTAGAAACCCACAACGTTGGAATTGAAAGAGATCTTAGTCACCTACTCCAACCTGTAACTTTGCCCGTAAGTCCGCCGAGGCTTTACATCACAGATTTGGCCAGGAATGCTGCTGGGGTAGAATGTGAGCCTCCTGATTGCCACTCCAAAGCCCTCTCCACAATTGCTCCATAGTAGCATTTAAAACAAAATAGAAGGGGCACCTGGGTGGCTCAGTTGGTTGGGCATCGACTCTTTGATTTTGGCTCAGGTCATGACCTCACGGTTCATGAGTTCGAGCCCCAGGATGGGCTCTGTGCTGAGCACTGAGCGTGGAGCTTGCTTACAACTCTCTCTCTCTCTTTCTCTCCCCCTCTGCCCCTCCCTGGCTCAGGCGTGCACTCTCACTCTCTCTCTCTCTGTCTCTGTCTCTCTCTCAAAATAAATAAACATTTGAAAAAAAAAGAATTCTCATCTTTAAAAAATAAAAAAAAATAGAAGGAAATGTGCATGCCTAATCATTACAGTTTTAAAAACATGTATTGTTTATATCTCAACACGACCCATTTGACAGATGAGAAATTTGAAATGCAGCGATGTTATGGTGTGGCATATTCCTCCAAAAAACATTCAGCTTTATATCACTGTGTGGTTTTTCTTATTCTTGAAGGACAATTTTTTATTTCCTTTCATTTAAACATTATTTAAAAATACCAATCCTCTTATGTTGACCATTTTAATATGTTTCGGTCTTCATCTTAGTCTGATGTCAAAGACTGGGGCAACACCTGAGAGGGGCTTTTATTTTCTCTCCGGCCTCCCTCTTCTACTCTATGTGGTGTTGTTACAGAATTACCTTGGCCCCGTCTTTTATTGCAATGAAACGTGAATTCTCTGTCCCCCATGGCTTTCTCTCTTGTGGGCTTGTTGTCCTACAGTTAAAACTTGAGGTGAAAAATAGAGAGAGAGAGAGAGAGAGAGAGAGAACCCTTGAGATGACAAAGTTAAGGAAGCACGAGTCGCGCCCCTGCTCTCAAGTATTTAAATGCCTCATAATTGCCTCATAATTGTCTTTTTCTCCAACTAAAAGAGTTGTTCCATCGCTACTGTCCTTCCAAGAGCTGAGCTTCCTCATTAATGAGGTACATCTCCTTCATTCCTCCTGCTTTTAGTTGTGCTTTTTTAAAGCTGTTTTTTTTAACCAGCTTTTTCTTTAAAACCATTAAAATTTATTGCCAAAAAAAAATGAATCATCCAAAAAAAAAAAAAAAAAACCAATACACGGTGGTTACCTCCCATGAAGGCACCAATTTCTACTGCTCATGTCAAGATTGATGTTGTGTCATTTACAAGATGACAACAGTCTCACTACAAAGGAAAAAATGGCACCAGAAGAAGGCAGGAGCCTATGGCTCATCTAGAGCTGTGTTTGTAATCCTGCTCGGAACATCAGCACTTCCAAGGGGACCACACACCTGGAATACTGCAAGTTTAGAAAGCTTTTAAAATCTCAGTCAGAGCTCGCTCTTTTCCCAGAACTTTGCCTTTCTTGGTTTTCTTTTCATCCCTTTGGCATTTACCAAAGTGCTCAGACATTTAGAAAAAAAAAAAAAGTCACTGAATAAATATTGAGTAATATGACCCAAGTTTTGTGTTTTTAGACATGTGGCAACCAAATTAGTCAACCCAAGGCAAACAGGCTGGGAAATCATTGAATTTTCATAGCCTGGCTTTAGCCCTTGGCCTTCTTCCTTTTTCCTGTCTGTCTGTCTCTTTTTTAAAATTCATTTCTGGGATTACTTGTTCAAGGTACCGATGGCTTCCCTGTCTTTGAGTGGAGAGTCAGCCTGCTTTCTGAATGTTTCCTCAACATTTGAAGTGAGAAAGGAAAAATGTCTTGTTAGAAAGCCAGGATTGACTAATGACAGAACATGTCCCGAATGAGGCTTTTTGGACAAATGTCTGTGCATGACTTCTATGGTACAATTTTTGGTCAACCACCATGTCTCAGATCTTGATTTTTTAAGGCTTTTGCTCATTTTTCAAGCTCCCTAGGTCTCAGTCCTGCCCTCCTTCAAACGAACGAAGCCCTCTCACACATGTGAATGGTTTTCTCGCTTTCTCCACTGTTAGGCTACGATAGAAAGCTTGCCGATTAAATACCAACAAACAGTGAACAGAAGGAAAAAAAGAAACAACAGCAGGGGTTTTGAGCAGCCTGTCTCTGAGGGGTAACGAAGTAGCTATATAATCCACCACTTCCCAAATGCCTACTATGTGCCAGACTTTATGCCTACTGTGTGGTCATTACATTTCCAAATGACCCTGGGAGGTAGGTGGTCTTCCGTTTTATTGTTTTGGAAACTGAGTCTCAGAGAAGGGAGGGGTCTTACCCAAGGCCACACAGCCAGGAAGTAGCAGGGCCTGTGGGAGAGCACGGGTCATCTTGATTCCGAAGCCAGTTCAACTTCTGCTCCCTGTCACTGTGCCCACCTGCCAGTGGCAGTTTAGTTGGGTCTGATGGAAACATTCTTATTTTTCAGTGGGTTTTTTTTTTGACATCTAAAAATGAATTGAAAATAAGTGTATACGTGATTCGTCCACAGAGACATTGGGAGTAGGTTACATATCTGAAGCCAGAATTTTATTTTTCATCAAAGAGAAGGTAACTTGTTCAGCAGCTGAACTCCTGTAATAATAATTCCAGTATAGGATATTTTACACCTGATTACTAATTTGTATTTATTGAGTATTGATAAGAGCTTCATTTGAGTACAAACATAAACTTTGCACTCTGAGGTTACTAAATCGGACTCAGGAGTCGTTATGTAAGAGACGAATCACGAGGTTCTACTCCCGAAACCAAGATGACCCAGTATGTTAACGAACTCGAATTTGAACAAAAAAGAAATACGTGAATAAATAAAATAAACTCAGAGCCACGTGGAAAATGCCAGCAGGGGGAAATTATGCACCTCGTCCCAAAAGAAAGCTAGGGTTCCAGTATGGGACTGCATGAGGAGGCTGGCTTTATATCGGGTCTCATTGGGGTTCCGGTCAGGAATCTTTTCAGAAAAGTGTCTTAAGAGAGGTAAAGTAGATAAGATGATTGAGAATTATGAGAAAAGTATTGTATTCTCCAAAGGACAGATGGCCCCAAAATTACATTTAACGTGTTTTCATGCTCATTTCTAGGGTTTAGGACTGATACTTGACTGAAAAGAAAGAGTGGCACTTGCCAAGTTGACAGGAAAGAAAAAAACTCTACACATCAAGGACCGTCACGCGACGTTCAGGGTCTGGCAGCTGCACCCTAAGGTGGAAATAGCTTGCACGTTGGACACTTGCGTTGGCAGAGACCCGGGCACTCTTGACAGTTGCTGGGGTTCAGGGATGGAAGGTACCAGGTCTACTCTTGAGAAGGTGTAGATGTGCTGCTAAATTTGGCTTTGGTCGTTGTGACGCACTGAGCTCACACTGCAACAGCCATCCCCGTTAAGTGACCCATGTGCCATCTATCGGGGTGCGTATTAAAAGGATGCTGTCTCAATTGCAATTGCAGCTTAGTGTAACCAAAGAAACTCAAACGAATACCACGGCTGTATCTTGCTGCTTTTCATAGGCCTTGCAATAAAAGCTAAACGGTTTTTAGTGGCTTTTGCAATTATACTTCCCTTCAATTCTCCAAAGGTTGCCGGGCCCGAACCACACAAATCCCATTAAAGTAAGTAGTTGTTGTGCAATGGAAGTTCCTTTGAAAACATTCTTCCAGGCCCATAAAATGATCAGCGGGCTGCTCTTTAGATCCGCTTGCCTGCCATGTTTTCAACCCAAAGGAAGAAGACACGCTTTGATGTGGTGGTTGGTTTCTGCTACTGAAGCTGGCGTTTTATCTTCTTGCATCAGATTTCTTTCCAAATTGATGTGACTCAGGCGTACGAAACACATTTTTCTTCAGATTTTATTCCTAAAATATGTTTTTGCTCTACCTTTAAATTACATTTGGCTGACCTATTTGGAATCTCCGAGGCATCTCCCACCAGATGCGGGGCAGAAAGAGGGCCGAGGTCTTTGGGAGTTAATGAAGCCTGCGTGGTGCGTGCGGCGCCCTAGTGAGGGGGGGGTCACGGCGTGCCGCCTGGCCCTTCTGCTTGAGGATGGCCCTCCTCACGCCTCAAGCTGTCTTCTCCACCCTCTCTCCAGGGAGCCTCCGGCAGCCATAAGTGGAGTCCACTGTGAATTTCAGCCCAGAACCAAGGACGGAGCTGGTGTTCCCTTTAACTACTGGTTGAATGTACAAGGGACGTCCCGCCTAGGACTTAGGGGCTCTCTTTTCTGGAGTGTTCTAACATCCTGATCCATTGCAGACACCTTTAGTACCTCTTTCTTGCCTGTGCTTCCGCTTGTGGAAACCATTCATTTATCTCGGAGCTGCTTTTCTAGTAAGGAATAAAAATGAAGGACTAACTCCTGCACTTACAAAGGAATCGGAAGCACGCAGATTTTTCCCAGGTCTAGATCTGATGACGACTGACCTATCTGAAAAAGAAACGGTAAATGTTTTCTTTCCTCCACCGGTAAGGTGATCCAGAAACAAAAGAGACTGTTAACCTAACCTAACCTAACCTAAATGGTTACTATTTGCTAGCCTATTTGCTATGGGCTGTTAAAAAAAATAATTGGAATTCAGAAATCATTCAGCCGTTTAAAACCAGATGAATCACCAAAGCTCTGATTTTCTGAGACTGCTTCTATGCTACAATTACTACCCGACTCTTACGTTTTTATTGTCATGCCATTTATCAAGGGACCCTATACCTTTTCTACAGGAATATATGAGTGCCTCGAAGTGACAAAACATTTACACAGAAAGGATGAAACCATAATTTTTTAAAAAAATATTTGGTCAGGGGAGCCTGGATGGCTCAGTTGGTTGAGTGTCTGATTCTTGATTTTGGCTCAGCACATGATCCCAGGGTCGTGGGATTGAGCCCTGAGTCCGGCTCACCCCTGAACGTGGAGCCTGCTTAAGATTCTCTCTCTCTCTCTCTCTCTCTCTCTCTCTCTCTCTCTCTCTCTTTGCCCCCCTCCCCCCTCTAAAACAAACTATTTGGTAGTATACTAAAATATATGTGGGGATTAAGAGAATGGAGAGATCAATATGGATAGAAGTTATCAGCAAAGTCTTAGAGGAGGTAACATTTGGGATGTGCCACAGGAAGCAGAGATGTTGAACTGTGTCCCAGAACGAAAGGAAGAGAAGGGCTAATATGGATGTGGAGAGAAGATGGAAGACGGAGTTTCCTACTGTGCAAAAATCCCCCTGCACATGTTTAATTGATGAGGCAGGGACTTATAGAAGCCATTGAAAAAGAAAATTCAAGAACATCTGGATCAAAGTAGCTATTCTAGATGAGACTGTTTACATTTTTAAATGTTCTGATAGGAATGACAACATGTGATACACATGCAGCCCCTATCTTAGACCCTCTTTATGTAGCTCATATGGAAAAACCTGTGTTCCCCAGAAAATTTTCCCAGAATAGGGGTTTTTATTTATATCTCTGATGCTTCATACAACATGACTATTGTCATTTGTACTTGAGACTGGAGTGGAATTAGGAGTCCTGGCTTCTAGCTCTGGCTCAGTCACAGCTGGTAGTGTAATTTGGGGTAAGTCACTTCATCCTTCAAGCCTTCGTTTACCTCATCTATACAATAAGGGGGTTGAATTAGGCAATTTCTCTGGCTTCACTTGGTGCCAATGTTTTATGACTCGTGAGTCCAAGTTTTTTATTAGAAATCGTGGCAGTAACTGTATACTTGCAATTTACTAGTCATCCACAGCATACGTAAAAATACAGAATCCTTCATAAAATCCATAAACACCTTGGAATAGAAATATTGATTTTGAGACGAATCCGTCCGTGTCCTCTGTGGTTATTCTGCAGCTTGGTGATTCCTACCCACTTCAGAATTTCAAAACAGGATATGCTTCCCGAAGTCCGATCGGACATCAGTATCCTTGGGCAGCAAGGGTATCAAAATCAACTTTCGAAGCAACTGGTTTTACAAGAAAGATGATTTACCTGCAGTGATAAAAATACACTGCATTCTCTCCCCTCTACTTAACCGGAGTCCAGAATCTGGTAAAAGAGCTTATCACAGGCCCTTCAGATGCCCCACATTTGTGAACTTCTGCAATGTTTACGTTTCCTCTTGTGCTGCCCGGGAGACCGTGTTGGGTCCTGTCTTCGGTGTTCTTGGAGGAAAACAGGGAGCGCACAGCTTGTGGATAGTGAGCAAAGACAGACGAGCCAAGGACTGCCGCTCAAGCTGTCTCTGTTGCCCACTCAGTGTCTCTTTCCATTATCCTTGCACTTTGAAGGACGTTTGCCAGATCCAGAGTCCGTGGACCCCTGTTATTTGTGTGTCTTTTCTCACCTTGACGTGATCTGGACTGGTGTTTTCATTTGTTAAAAACAACAAGAACATTCACTGGGAAACTTTTGCTGGAATTGTTTCAGGCCATCATAGCTATTTATTCTGTGTCACAAACTATAATTCTCCACTTCCCTTACTCCCACGTCGGGGGAGCTGGTGGTTTATGGTGGACAGTCGGTAGAATTTGAGTGAACAGTGGACGATTTCAAAGAACTACCAAGAGATTATGTAGCAGGTTGTAGTACTAAGAACAAAACGCAAAATACCCTTGTTCTTGATCAGAGTGTGGCAGCACAAAAAGAAAAGGCTCACAAAGCAGAAGAAAGGATTTAGAATTTGTGGTTATACCTGAGGAAGACTTCTTTGAGGGAAGAAATAGATCATGGGATTGGCTTAAGAAGGGATTTCCTTGATAGGAATAAGAATAATAGCCGAGGGTCTAATTGGTCTCCGTCCTGGGCAGGTATGGAAACTAAGGATTTTTTTTCCCCCGGACTTTGGCTTCGTAGGAGCATGAAATCCAGATGGTGGCACTGTGAAAAAGGCCTAGACGACCCAGAGAGAACTGAAGTGCAAGACAGATCAAACTGTAGACAAAGAGATTTGGGAAAGAGAATGAGACCAACAGGAAAGCCTCCCAATATTTAATAGGAAGGAGAACACAGATGTGAGGCAGCCGCTGAGAGCGGTTTGACCCCAGGTGTGTGAATTCTAGTGTAGATGTAATTGCAAATGGGTTTTGCTGGTAGCCAAACAGGATGCTGGGTGGAATGTTCCCGGCCTTGATAGATCCCAGAGGTCACGATAGATTGGCTTCATTCTCAGGATGCCACTGGTCTGACATTCTTATTGAAAATGTCACAGCAGCATCTTCAAAGCAGGGCTCCTGGTTGGGGTACCACGAGTGGAAGAAACCAGGGAGGTGGTCAACTGTGAATCACAACCCCGAAGCTGACAGAATGGGTGTCGGCACCTTGTTCGCCGGAAGAATGGGATTGGGATCATGTGGTTTCTTTCAACAGTAACAGTTTTCTAAAGACAAGAAAAGTTTCACATTCTCCTTGAAAACAAATGCAACAAGTACTTACTCTATCCGGGTGCTTTAAATATCCGGGGGAAATGCACAGTCTCTACCCCAAGTATCTATTCTGGGAAGGCAGCACTCATGAAAACTCTGATCAAAACCACTTAGAGGCCTCAGTTGTCAGGCGCTCAGAGATCTGGGCCAGGAGCTCTTGGATTCAAGCTATGCTTTGAATGCACACCCAAATCTACATAATGCTATAGCTCAGGTAGGCATCACTTTTCTTTGGGACATCATGATTCATGCTGGTCCCTTTCTTGAGTGGGTTGTATGTTTATGGTCAGAGAGGATCAGGATTTCCAACCTCACATGTTGGAAATAAAACTGGCTGAGAGCTAATCTCTACCGAACGTGGAGCAAGTGCCCAAGCCCCGCTTTCCCACTCATTCCTGGTTTTCTTTGGGCCGAGACTCTTAGGGGAAGACCATTGGAAGTGTAAGTCCAGTTCCTCAGGCAGAGTGTGTGTCTTAGGCCTCAGCACCTCTGAGAACTACATGGCCTTTACCGTGGTTTGGACCTCACCTGGATGGTGGTCATGGTAGCACAACAGGTGTTCCGCTTGGATTCACACATCCGTCATTCCTGCTTGGACTGTGTCAGGTGGCAGGATAGGAGCATGCTACCCTCTTACTTCCAAGAGCATCCTGGGCGATGAGTTTGCCAAGGTGCCTTTGGGAGAACTCAGCGGAAAACAAGGCAGGGGGGATCTTGACAGGTGAAAAATTGGGGTCCCGATTCTCCAAAGGTTCCTAAGATCTCAGGGCCCTAGAACTCCAGTTTGGGGTGAAACTGTTTCAGAGATCTTTCAGTACTCTTCCCCGTGCTTGTGTTCTCCTAGGGCACGTCCCAAGCCGATGCTGGCTTTGGTTGATGGTGTTGGAGCACCATCCTCGAACTAGGCTGAGGCCTCCCTAGCCAGCCTTAGCGAGAGCAGATGCAGTCAGAAATGACTTGAGGTTTCTGGGAGAATGCGTGGTAAAACAGGAATCATTCTAATCAGTTTGAACACATTTTTTCCCTCCGTAACTCTGCATTTGTGTTTGTGTGGGTATGTTGAGGAGAAGGAACCAGGGAATAGTTGGTTTCCTTGGTTGTGAAATTGTATGAATGAACATAATATGAGGCAAATAAGGTCCAAAGCAATCCACCCTTCTTCCCTCATCTCTAGAGAAGTCTAGGGATCATGGGTAGGAGTAAGATTTTCCTTTAGCCATCTTTGACAGAACAGGGTTCGAGGAACGTGCAAGAAGTGTCTCCCTGTCGGTTCGGGTCTGGTCCCAGATTTAGAAGCAACAGCCAAACATCAGAACTCCCTGGGGGTAGTCGGCTTGTGAACTCAAGAGCGCCGATGCCCGAATCTGCCCCCTGAAAGTGGCATTTGGTTCCAACACTTTGATAAGAATGTGAGCGAATGCGATGATCCCTTACCATAGATATTCAGCCAGAGTGTACCTGGGGACTCCGACATGACTTTAGCTCCTTAGCATCAATTTCTTCTGCTCCAGATGACCAGCTGAACTCCGAGGAAAAGAAGAAGAGAAAGCAACGGAGGAACCGGACGACCTTCAACAGCAGCCAGCTGCAGGCTCTGGAGCGCGTCTTTGAGCGGACACACTACCCAGACGCCTTTGTGCGAGAGGACCTCGCCCGCCGGGTGAACCTCACCGAGGCCAGAGTGCAGGTAACCAAAGTACCACCTCAGGGGCACACCTCTGCAGACTGCTCGAAAACACGGGTCGTTGGTTTCAAACAGGGGCTGCTGCTGAGAAAGATGATAAAGGGGCAGCACGAGGGAGAATCGGATCCGAGCTGCGTTTCTTTGGGCAGCTTAGTATTTTTAAAAATCAGATGTAAGCCCTTAGGTGGGCAGAATATGCCGCGCTACAGCTCTGACTTCTCACTCCTTGTTGCCCGCCCTTTCAGATTCATGGTATGAACGTTGTACTTCGGAGCTTTTGACTTGGCCCTCCCCCCCCCCCACCCCCCAGCTTTCAATCTGAGCTCTAGGGTGGCCACGGAGATGAATTCTCCGTTCCCCACGTCAGTTTTCCTTCCCAGACTTTGGGAACATACAAACCTTCAAGAGACGTATTACAAATATACACGCTTATGGACCCTGGTGGCAGTAGAAATGAGCCCATCAGAGACCTTGAGTTTAGGAACTGCGTTAAGAGCACGTTCCGCTAGATGATTCTGTGCTTCTGTGAAGCGATGAAGAGCAAAGGCACGTAAGACCGCGTAGAGAGAGAACAGCAATTCTTTCTGACATTAATGCCATGACACATCAACTGCAATCCAGGCATCTAGAAATAACACAACCCGGGATTAGTACTAATGAAGGTAATAATGTAATAATAACACTACTTGAACCCTTATAGGCCGAGTAGTGTTCTAAGTCCTTTATATAAACTGTCTGTGTAATCGTCCTGCTGGTTCAATGAGGTGGATAGTATTCTTCACCTTGCAGACGTGGAAACTGAGACACAGACAGGTTACACTATTTTGCCGGGCCTCGCGCAGTTAGGGCGTAGCGTAGCTAAGCTCGGATTTGAGTGCAGATATGCAGAGTTCATGCTTTTAAGCATGGAGTCGACTTTGAATAGATAAGAGTCTGCTGGCTAAGTGCTTTTCCAGGGGCCCTTTGCTACCTCTGCTGGAAGTAAAGATCTCATTGTCCTCTGCCTAGCCGGGGGTGGGCCGCCATCTTGGTAAGAGTGGAAGGGGACCAGGCCAATCTGTCTTGTCTTCTTGAGGAAGTTATTGTTTGTATATTTGTGTTCAGTTTGGGCTTGAGGGATTCCCTTCTGCAGATGACAGATCTCTCGACTGACAGGCGCTTGAGCTAGACCCTCAGGGCGTTGAGGCTGTCTGTGCCTTGACAGGAAGTGTACCGTGAGGGACACCGGTTGAGTTGACGGAGAGGGTTCTGGAGGTCCCTTCAGCCTGGCGAGAAACTTTGCAAGAGTTCTCCCCATAGGGACGCATCCGCCTCACCTAGAAGTGCTCCCCAGGAGAACAAAAAGAGGTCGGCCACCAAAGGGGAAGTGGCCCAGACCCCATGGCGCCACGTGGGTCAGGAGAAAGCGTGAGGCACTGGGCACTGCGTGGCAATCCCTCACGGCTCGGGTGAGAGAGACCGGCAGGATGTGCAGGGACGGGACTCGGTTTTGCTGCCTGGATCCCACCATCCAAAGCGAAATCCTGAGGTCTGCCTTCCCACATCCTCGTCCCCTGTGCAGCTAACCACAGCTCTCCAAACACGCTCCGTATTTCCACTTTTCAATCCCTTCCTCTCCCTTCAAAACCCCCATAGCTTCTGTGCCCCAAGCTTGGCCTACAGCGGTGTAATGAGTCATTTTAGGCCAATAACCGCCCCCCCCCAACCCCCCGTACCTTGAAGTACCACTTCTGCCCTGGTGATCTGAATTGTAAATAAGGAAACCTGGATGGGGCAAAGCTGGAAAAAAATAATTTTTTTAATGTGAAGGAGCAGTTTGTGAGTTGGTCTTCCTCCCAGTCCAACAATGAACGAATGCTTTCTTATATGTTGAAACTATTTTCTCCTCCTCCTTTCCAACCCTACTATGTTCTCATGCCTCTCAGAGCTGCGGGCGTTTCATACACGAGCAGGACAGAATTCTCCCTGCGCAACTTTATTCCTCCTCTGTGAAGTCTTACCCTTCCCCAGCCTGAACCAGTCCCTTGTGACTCTGGCTTTCTTTCATGGCATTTATCACATGACACGTATTATATTGACTTGTATGTGGGCCAGCTTCCCCAACTAGACTGCGAATCCTCTTGGATGGAGGTCATAGCTTATCATTTTTGCAAAAATCATTTTTCTTCCTCTTTCTTTTTCCTCTCTTTTCCCCGCCCCCACCCCCAAACATTTATCAGGCACCTGTTATACTCTTGGAACTGTTTTTGGTTTGCTGGGGATGAGTAAGACATTGGCCCTCTCCTTTAGGGTGTCGTAGACTGGAGGCAGAGAAGACAGATGTGCATACCACACTGTTATGATATAGTAAGATGATTCCTACACTGAAGGAATATACAAGAAATAGCGATAGACCAGAGGAAGGAATGAGCAAACCTGCCCGGTGAAAAAGGGTGAAAATACACATATGTCAGGCACCCGTTCTGTGCCAACTCTCAGAAGAGCCCTGTGAGTATTATTTCCTCCATTTGGGTAGGAAACAGAGGATCAGAGACATTAAAGAACTATTCAATGACAAATTTTTAAAGTAATAGGGCCAGTATTTTTATGCAACTCTGACAGACTTTAAAGTCACATTCTTTCCACTACACCACTTTACAAAGGAGGGGTGATGTATTAAATCTTGAAAAACCCGGGCACCTGGCTGGTTCAGTCAGTTGAGCACCCGACTTCGGCTCAGGTCATGATCTCACGGTTTGTAAGCCCGAGCCCCACATCAAGCTCTCTGCTGTCAGCACAGAGCCCGCTTTGGATCCTCTGCTCCCCCGCCATCCCTCCCCTGCTCCCACTTTCTCTCTCTCTTAAAAATAAATAGACATTAAAAAAATTTTAATCTTGAAAAACAAGTCTTTTGATACCTGGACAAAGAGGGGGAGACCATCGCAGACAGAGGGAGATTTGGTGTGAATACACAGAGGTGGCAAATCACTGAATACGTCTGGTAGTCTTGAGTCCAGGATAGGAACTGGAAATGATGGAGGGCCAGCGTGTGAGGCCCAAGTGATGCACGATGTGGCCGGGTTGGACCAAGAGCTAATTCCTGAACAGCCTTTGCTCTATGGTAAGAAGTTTTGATTTTATTCTGTGAGTAATGGAGAGCGAGTCAGTGGATGCTATGAAGCAGGGCACTAACACGATTCCATCTGCATTTAAGATGAGAAATCTAATAGCCATGCAAAGGACACATGAGAAACGAAAGAGCCGGGCACGCGCGAAGCCAGAAAGAGATGTCCAGATTCTCCTTTACCGATTTCCCCCCGGGCCCTTCCAGTGATGCGACTCTGCGGGGCACCAGCCCCATGCTATTTTATAGGAATGTTGCTCCCAAAGGCTGTGCACCTGTCCCACTCCACACCAGAGAATTTCTTTCTCCCATATCTTGTCATGCATTTCTATAATTGTACCTAAAAGACTTGTTTGGCGGTTTTTGACATTTGCATGCCTGCCTTCTTTTAATAGACTATGAGCTGCTTATGAGCAGAGAGTAAATCTCATGTCTATTCCCGGCAATTAGCACAGATCCTGGAACACAGCAGGAACTCCATAAAGATTTCTTGAATGAGTAACCGAGTGAATAGAATTCCGTGGTGCTCTGGAGGAGTTGTATGATCATGAGTCAGATGTCCGTGAGCACAGACACGCAGCCACTTATTATGTGTGAAGTTCAACAGACGAATCTCATGGAACCTGTTTCCTCAGCTCCGAAGTAGAAAACAGTGCAACCTAAAGTATGGAATGGCCACGATAACTGGAAGTAATGTATGCCATGTGCTCGCGTAATTCCGAGTCCTCGCGGCACTTGATCAATGCTGCTGTGTCATCGGGTGCAGCTCTTGGTGGCCGAGCTGCCCACATCCCTCAGACCCTGCCGGGAAACGTGCTCCAGTCCACTTCCAACCTTGGGTATCTGCATTTCTATTTTACGTGTTTCTTTCTAGAACGTCAGGAGACTGCCCTGCCTGTGTTCCGCATGCTAGAAGTGCTGGAACATTCATCACCCGCGACTGATGGGAGCCAGCATACAAATCGTGGGCTCTCTCACCCCGGCTGGGCCCTGTGTCCTGCACTGGTCTTCAGGGCCCCGTGGCTGGGCCATCACGGGGGCGCTGCCTGGAAACTCACTTCTAGAAGCTGCTCTTCTTCTCTGTTACTTCCTTTTACTTCCTTTCACCTCGCTCTTACACCGATGCTCCCCGCACCTTCCAAGCAAGTCACTTGCCTCGTAAATTGTTGCCACACGCCCCTTTGGTGAGATGGAGAGACTTTTCTTTAAATGTCCAATAAGTACTTTGAAAGCAGATGGTCTTGTCACATTTTGAAGAATTTTGAAACAACTTAAAAAAGAAATGTCGTATCCGTGGCCGAACTCTAATGAGGTTTGTCTCTTTTCCTTGATTACAAAGCAACAGGGGTCACAACCCATATGTTAGCCGTGGATCTCACCTCTGGAGGCTCGATTAGGGAAGTACCTCAGGGTCCGGTTGTAAGGGTCTTGGCCCTCAGTGGCCCTCTAGCTTGGCCCACCGGGGAAGGACTGCGGCATATTTATATTGCTCTGGGAAGAATCCGGTCCCTGTCCTGTGTCTTCCTCGGGGACGCATTTATAGGGTCAGTCAGCCAGGACGTTGTTCGTGTAACCTCTTCTTCTTTGTTTCCCTCTCCCTCCTCACGCCCTCCTCTCCTCCCCATGCTGTTCCAGGTGTGGTTTCAGAACCGAAGAGCCAAATTCCGCAGGAATGAGAGAGCCATGCTGGCCAATAAAAACGCTTCCCTCCTCAAATCCTACTCAGGGGACGTGACTGCCGTGGAACAACCCATTGTACCTCGTCCTGCTCCAAGACCCACCGACTATCTGTCCTGGGGGACGGCCTCTCCGTACAGGTGAATGATTGGCCCGCCCTCCCTTGCTCCGCTTCCATGCGTTTCTCAGCGCTCGGTCACGTGCAAAGCTGCTTGTGCAGCTGGCTGACATTTCTTACTGGGTTAACCTCTTCAGAGACATTCAACTTGCTGACACCCCCAGATTTTCACGGGAGCTTACTAGTTGCCCCAGGAGCAGGGTTCGGGGCAGAAGAGAGAGGGGCAGGCCATCAGCAACCTTCTCTTGGACTCAGGAACTCTTGCAAAGGTTTCAAAGATGGGGAAGAATCTAAAAGAAAAGATTGATAAGCTATGCCCAGAGTCCCTCTTGCAACCACGCAGGAACAAAACTTGACTCCATTTCCAAATTTAAGAGAGATTGGTTTCGCCATGCTCAAGTAGAAATTTAACTTGGAAGGCTCTAAGTGTAGGCTCAAAGGCAAATTTCACAGTAAAACTGGTTTTGAATCCAAACCAGGAAAGCAAGGAAAGAGAAAGGAAGGGAGGAAGGAAGGAGAGAGGTGAGGAAGGAGTATCCACAATCATCCCGATCACCCTCACGGCCACTGTCCTTGTCAGTAGGTGTGGACGTCTCATGATCTAAAATACCTTCCTGTTCTATTGCTAATTCTTATCTACTTACCTGAAGTTCTTTGGGGGTCGGTTTGTGGGTGTGGAGTCTTTAAAATTAAAAAAAAAACAACAATGTATGATTTACGCTAAACTTTTATATTAAAAAGGTGAAAAGTTTTAAAGAAGCAACTAATAGAGTACTATTTCAATCTCTTGGAGAGGTTTTCAACCTCCTTTTATTACGCTGTTCAGGTTATTATGATACAGGTGAATGCTAGAGGGAAGTTGAGACGTGAGTGCCTGAGACATTGTCATTGATCCCAAGTGCCTTTCTTTGAACCTAAATCTGAGTACTCTTAGAAAACGGGTCAAGGCCGTGTGCTGTCTCTGGCCATTTGCAGCGGAGGAAGTATTCACAAATTCATTTATTGTCCATTTATTGGCCTTTTTATTGCTAAGGTTAATTAGCGGTTTAAGGAGAGGTCTTAAACTAATCATAGGAGATTATCTCCCAGCTAAGGCTGAACTCCTGATGTGAAATGCCACGTTTGCGAAATGTACAAATAATTTTCAAAAGTTGATGGTTTTAATCGAAGCATGAGGCCTCCCATAAATGTTCTCTCTGTTCCAAATCAGTTCCTTGAAAGAAATGCCATAAATGTATTTGGGATTTTTTTTTAAATCCCCCATTGTGAAATCAGCCTGAATTACGTTGGTCTTAGAACTCAGAGACCCCTATACATGGGAAATTGGAAATTTCTATCACTCTCCGATATAGTAAGCCTTGCTGATTGCCAGAGGTTAGTCACATCTGTATGTCTTACTTAAAACGTAGACTCTTTTCCCATAGGATTTACTAAAAACACAGTTTGGAGACCGTTGTAAAAGCATGTGTTCTTTAGTCTTTTAAACAAGGGGAGGACTGCTTTGTCTCTCTGATATATTGGTAGCTCATAGACTCGCTACATGGCTTGGGAAATGGACGTGACTCAAAGCTTGATGTTCAAGGGCTCTGGTTTGGATTTGGTCACAACCAGGAAATAGTGCTCCTTTTTCCGCCTGGGTCCCCGTTAGGAACTTTTCACCTCAGCTCTGAACAGTGCAGTTGGCTGCTGTGTTATCCTTACCAGTGAGAGTCTAAGGGGACACTGCGCGGGTGGGGATGAAATCCTTCCTGCGTTAATATTGGATTAGATTTCCTGCACCTCAGTGGAAGTTCAAGTTCCTTTGCCTCCATCGTATGTATTTTGTATATGGGCATCTAACTGAAATTATTAACGTGCAGTTTGTGTGTGCCTTTTTGGGAAATGTTCTATTTTTATTTTGAAAGTTTATGGAGAAATAGTAGGTACATTTAAAAAAAACATAATTCTATCATCTTTACATGACGAGTTTGTTTATTTTTGCCATTAGAGCACAGTATTTTATATAGTGTAGCCTTAGTCTACATATTTTTGTATTCTGCTGTTTTCATTTAAAATCTTATAAACTAGTGCTTTTTACTCATTTCATGGTATACTTTTATATAATTTTTCTCTTAGATACAGAATTTGTAAAAAAAAAAAAAATAATTAAAAATTGCATAGAATCTGATTGTTCATATTCTGTGTGAAGAATAAATTAATCTCCAGACAGAAGTAGAATGATGGTTTAAAGCAGTAATTTAATCAACCTCAATGTTTTTGACCCAATGTTGACTGAAGTGTTTCTATTTTGATTAATTTCTAACAGTGGCAAAGCTATTCTGTTACTCGGAGGTTTTTCTGCTACGTTCAGAACCAAAATACATTATGGTTTCACATATTGAAGCTTGGTAGGAAACATGTCTTGTTTCGGAAACATAAAAGAGAAACACGTGACGAAAAGCGAAGGCAATGATAGACCTTTTGTGTTATAAAAAAAATTAATGGGCTATTTCTGTTGGCACTATTATGTCAAGTTAGTTATCTCACGTGTGACATTCATTAAAAGGCATTTCTCTCGGTCAATCCTTGGAACGCGCCTGTGTGCGGCTCTGTCCTTGCTTTGGTTCCAAAGAAGAAACTGAACAGTGGCCCAAGTTTAAGGCTTCAGCAAGCAGAACGAGACCCAGTGCTCGTGATCCCTGTTTCGGTCCAACATATTAGGCCACGTAACGATATTTTCATTCAAATTAAACCTTACGTTACGTTGGACGTAATAAAAACTAGAAGATCGGGAGACTGTGTGATCATGCCGTTTTGATTCAGGCTCGGTCTCAGATCGGTGCAGCGTGCCCACAGCTGAGAGCCACCTTCTGGGGTGTGTGAGCCTCCCCTCGGATGTGGCCTGGCCTTGCCACCCAGGGACAGTGAGCAGTTTGGCCAGGGGGGACGGTTCGCTGACTTCCGCGGCTCTCCCCTGGAAGAAGAGAGGAGGAAACCAAGACTCAAAGCAATTGTTTGCATCTGGGCAGAATTATGGGATGGGAAGCAGCCAACCCTTTTTCTTTCTGGGTGTCTTTTATATCCAGAGTGGTGGCTGTACAATTTATCATCCAAGCTGGGACACTGCTGAGAGTGAAAGGGGACCGCTGTGAATAGTTACACCAGGACAACAGGCGGAACCGGGACATATGGTTCGTCCTATTTATAGCACGACATGGCCTTGTCCATTCCCTTGAGCATGTTACAGGTGATGACGTCAGGCAGGCAACTGGGTCACCAGGAGGAGGCAAGCGTTCTCTGACGACACAGACACTACTGTCCTGGCAGGTGTCTTCTTTATCTACTCACAGCCGGTTGAGGGAAGCTTGTTTTTGGCACATGGGCCCGCTGCTTAGCTCAGATCTGTTTTCCATAGGCGAAGGAGAGCTTGCACCACACCAGAGGCATTAAGACTCACTAGTCTAGCGGTGCTCTGCCTCCTGCGGAGCAGTGATGGACCAAATCCTAGGCTTTTAACTGTTATTTTCCGTGAAGTGGTCAAGAAGCCCCTCCCCGGAGACATCCTCTCCTCTGGGAGGTAGAGCATGGCCTGGATCTGCAACGCTGGGTCTGTGGTGCCCATTCCAGAGTGGGGGGCTGGGCTTCACAGAAAAGTCGAGACAAGCGAAAGAGAGGCCGGCTATCCTTGTCCACGGCTCCCCTCCCCCGCCCTTCTCCTCCTCCCCCATTTGATCGTGGTCACGGTGCTGCCTGACATCCGCTGAACGCATTTGGCTCATTTCTCCCTTTCACGCTTTCAAAAATAGATCCTCGTCCCTCCCAAGATGTTGTTTACACGAGGGGCTTCATAACGGATTCTAACGGAAGACACTGAAAAGGTAACTTGTCAGAGGGGGAAGAGGGTGGCTGCTGCGGGGGCAGGGTTTCAGTGGGAATGAAGCGTGTTCGAGAAAGCGGGGCTTGCAGCTGTAGCAATGGCAGCAGTGAGGTCCTCAAGTGGGGGATACCCCCCGGGAAACCAGAGCCGTGAGCATACGTGTCCCTCGAGCTAAGGGTGGTCTGATGGCCTGGAGCAGGGCTCCTCGAAGATCGCTGAGCGTGTGAATCACCCGGGAGCGTGTTACAGGGCAGACTCTCTCTGTGAGTCTGGAGCAGGAGTCGGGGCCTGCATCTCTAACGTGCTTCCACGTGGTGCTGATGCTATCGATGACTGTTCGATGACTGCTAGGATATGGGGCAGGGGTCCGAAGAACTGCGTTCTCATCCTGGCTCCTGCTCTTCCCCAGGCCAGTTGGATCATCGGTCCCTCATGCAGCCTTGCGTCTAAGGTTGAGCTAGCAACGTTTCCCTACTGCGTGTCTGCCAGGGGCATTTGATTTCAGGTAGTCACCGTGCATTTCAAGCAGGAGATAAGAAAGTCCTTGAGACGAGAGAAAGACGCAAGGCTCCAGGTACAAAGACGTGTCTAGAAAGAACATTTAAAAATGGCAGAAGGCTCACAGAACCTCCAGTGCAAACTCCAGGCTCGCTTGCCAATGAACTGTGGTCCAAGTGTACCTACTTTAAGAGCTAAATACGCCCTTAAAAAAATCAGCTCCTGAATTTTAAAAACAGAAATTAGAAATGCCTATTTAAATCACGAAAGATGGTTTCCGAAAGGATTTATGGGGTCTCTCTTTATAAGTAAATGTCCACAGGAAAGCTGGTATTGAGTTGTCTTAGACGGAGCAGGTCTACCTCTGTTCTTGCACGGACGAGAGGACAAGCCAGAAAGATGGTCTCCAACCTCCACACCTCGCAGACAGGGTCACACATGCCTCAAGCTCTACAGCCTTTGGAAAAAACCCTAAGCTGGGGAAACCTTAGGATCTCAGGATGACACATGGGCTTCTTGGGCTGACAGATTTGTCTTTGGGGGGAAATTTTCAACAGCTTGTCATCATTTGTCCAAAAGGGCCAAATAGAAAACAAAGTTAGAGTTGAAAATTGAGGCAGGTATTATTCTTCCCCCAGCGCTCCTCAATTGCTTTGTGATCTGTGGGACATAACACCACGGGTGATTCGAAAGCAGAGGGGCAGATGTCCATAAGTTTCCTGGCTTTAAAATCATACCGTATATAGAATTTTCCATGCTTCCTTGGTGTTTGGCAGTCACTCGAACACGTTCCTCCTCCCGACAACCTTTCGGGGTAGGTTGAAATGATCAGAAATGGTTTGTCCCCAGTGCAAACAGAACTCGAACCCCGCTGGTGGTTAGCATTCTGCTGTCTATGGCCGAGCTCCATCTGTGAGGAATCTCCGAATAAGGAGATGGAAAAATTTCAAGCTTGCTTCAATGTGTCAGGTCTGTGCAAGTCCCGGTGCAGATCTGCTGAATCGACAGATGGGATACAAGCATTTCCTTTTCATCTCTAATTCCTCCATGCATTGTATTTGGCAATGTAGTTTCTTGGTCACAGACACAAAGAACATACATTCTTCAAACCTCAATAGAAATGATGCTTCGGCCAAATCCCATAAGCCCAGTCCCTGTACTCAGCTCATGTCTGCATCCTGTTAGAGGAGCAGGTGATTCTTAGAAGGCAGGACCAATGCGCAGGATCTCTCAGGGTTGCTAAGGAGGCTCTTGGAGTTATCATGTGCTTTATCTATACAAATCACTTCGTTTCTGTCTCACTTTCTAATCTCGGGAAGCTTGATCCTGTATAGGAACGAGCAGGTATTTCACCTTTGGAATGTGCCTATAAAATCTGTCGAAAATAGCTAACTATCCTCACTTGTTTCCGTCCTGTGAGAAAACGTTTCAAGGTTCCCTTTTCCTAACACAGAGCTTTATATGTTTTGATGACATGGGAAACAGGTGGTCACAAACAATCTTTCACTTTGGCGGCCATTCAAGGCTCTCTTGCATCTGTTGTCACTTTAGGAAGCGGGTCCCTCCCCAACTTACTTTTCATGCTGTTTTTAAAGTATGACTAAGCTGCTCTAGAGGACCCACTCACTAATTCTGTCTTCTCTGACCTGTCACAAGTCTTGCTTGCCACCGGGGTGTCAAAGGACTGTTCTCTGCTTGCCTCTATGACTCTCTCGGTGCAAGTTGAGAAACGAGACCCATGTCAAACTACCGGAGGGAACACGGACTTGTAATTCTTTAGTATGTGCACAAAATCTCCCTATGGTCTCTACTTGCAGGATTATATATTCTAAACATTGGTTTAGAGGCCATGAAGTAAGACTGCCTCTGTTCTTTTGTCCTATTTCTTAGGGTTATGGAAGGTGCTGGAGTACGTTGAATCCATTTTTGAAAGTTAATAATTTTCCTAGACATTTATCAAGTGCAAATGTTATCATTTATTAAGCTCCTAGGGAATGGCAAAACTCGTTAATATCAGCTGCTTTTTTGTCTTCAAGCCCCACTAACTTGAGGGCTACCTACAAGGCATCGTCAGAGTATCGCTAATACAGTGCTGTCCTTAGAATGGCACCACAGTACAGTCGGACAGGGGTACTTACTCAACTCTAGCAGCTCAGGCTGCCATTTAAGGGAAAATGTCCCAGTGAAAATCCAATTTCCAGTGTGACCAGTGCGACGTACAAGTCTAATTTGCATTGATTTGGTTTTGAGATGGAAAGTGGACCAACATTCATCTCATTTGGGATGTTAATATCTGGCCCGCATTAGAGAATCTCAGTATTTCTAAGAGATGTGTCACCATATGAAGTCTTCAAACCAGACTGTCAGATGAAGTTAGTAAACTATGATGCAAGAATGGCAGAAATGACTCTACAGTAGATGAAACTGAAGTCACAACTCTAGTAGACATTTCTAGAAAACAGTAGTAGCATCTTCAGTTAATGAAAATAATCCCCCAAGGTTCCAGTTCCCTTTGTCTGCCAAGGAAAATGGACCACACCTTTGACCATCAAAAAAGGAGGGAATCTCTATTAAATAGGACTTTGCTTGTCTAGAATCTCGAAGGCTGGAAAACAGACTCCTTGGAAAATTAGGTCAAGTGCTTAAAAATGCAATACTCTATGACATTCTACAATTTACCATCAGGGAAGGTTTTTCTTTATGCTGTCTCATGAAGTTTTAGCCTTCTGTTTTCAGAAGTCTTTCATTTTGACTCTCAGTGTTTAACAAATAATACAGATAACTCACCATTTCAGCTTCTCTCCTGCACATGTTAAATGGTACTAAGAACCGTCTTTAGGACTTAATTCTCTCACAGAAACCCAGTTGATTTGGTTCACTTTATTATCTATAACTTAGGAACATTTCCCAAATTCAGTTCTCTTTTCTTCACTATTTACATCTTTGATTTCACCGAAATCTTAGATTTCAGTATATCCTAGCAATTTCTTGAGTGTAAGATTTACAGGTTTGCTTAGATTTCTGGTAGTGTTTTGAATGGAAGCACGTAATTCATATAGGAATTGAATGATATGTGTATGGGTTTCGAAAACAAATGAGAACTTTGGAGATATTACTAAAAAAAACCTTGCCCCATTTTAAGAGGTTATTCTGATCATTTATCTCAGTCCTAAGTGAAAACTACCTTAACTGGGGTCCCTTCTGCCTCATTCGGTAGACGGTGGTAGAGTGATGATGGTCTGTTGAGTAGGTCTAACCTGCACTGATATTTGTTCATTTTTTAACTATGAAAAGATATTTTTAATGGATCAAGAATATCCAATCATCAGCCGCTGCTTGATCAATGACACTGAGCAGGAATCAGTTTAATTATAGTAGCTATTTCTCAGTTATAAGACACACACAGACACACACACACACACACACACACACCAGTGCTGTAAGGATTTTAAGTTAAGGATGTGCATTTCTGGAAAAACCTAGTGATCTGGGACTAATTACATTTCATTAACCTAATTTTCCTGGGTTAATTGCTAGTAACTGAAATAGGCTATTGTGAGTCTTGACTATAAGTCTTGACTATACGGTCTCCCAGATGAGTATTCATGATACAGTCTTTCTATTTGTAGAGTAGCTTTACTTTTTCTCTCTTTCTGGTCTGTCACTTGATCCCCAGAGCCACAAACTCCTGTGTGGCCGATAAAATTGCACTGGAATGCAGGCAACAGCAAAGCACATGTCATTCCATTTATAAGTCTATCTCATTTCAGGCCTCAGTTGAAAAGGATTTTGCTAATCTTAGAAACAACTAGAAACATTTTCACTTAATTAACATGAGCTCCCTTTTAACTGTTTAGTACACAGTAATGAATAATTTACATTCAAGGCTAAGAAAGCACTGCTTTTTCCTTTAAAAGAAATTCATGGATGCAATTAGCAAAAAAACAAAAACAAAAACAAAACCCAAGTGCACATTTCTGTCTAGTTGTATTTCTAGGTTTTTAATTACAATCTCTGACAATGTGAAACAACTTCAGGTTTTTCTCCAGAATAAGGACAGAGGGAAATCGTTACCTCTGAGGTCAGGGATCCTGAAACCGGCTGGAGCCTCTGCTGGTAGTATCTAGGGGATTTCAACATTTCCCAAATAACTGACCCAGAAGACATCGTGAGCTTCTCACTACTTTTGAGAAGAAGCTATAAAATCAAGCCCAGTCGGGATAAGAAGCTCTTGATTTGGCTATACTTGCGCCACTCACCAATCAAGAATGGGCTGCTGAACTGGTTCTCAAGTACACTATTTAATATGGTATTCCTTGATTACCTAAAATGTGTTAGAATTAAAGGCCGCTACTCAGAGCAAAGAGGACAAAATGCCCTTTAGTTCCTTTTCAAATGCCTGCTTCTCTGGCTCGCCGCTCCCCCAGGCTGGCGATGTAAGCAGGAAGAGAGATTCAATACTGTTTCAATTGGTCGGCTGACGAAACACCTGCTATTCAACATAAGCAGCTTTCTTCTCTCACCCCAGAAATAAATGATTACTCACCGTGTCCAACACAGCAGATACCTCTCCCTGCCCTGTTTCACTCTCCCCACTCTCCCCTGCCCTTCCAAACACTTTCCCAAGTGCCTTAGACCAATGAGATCTGGGGCTGTAAGTAAGGGACCTCAGAGGTCATTCATCCGACCCACCTGCCCCCACCTGCCCCGTGCTGAGAATTGCATCCATCTGGGGCACAGACTTGCGGCTTCGTGAAACTAATGCCTGTTATTCTCCCTGCTCTCTCCTTTGTCCCTACAGCGCCATGGCCACTTACTCTGCCACATGTGCCAACAATAGCCCTGCACAGGGCATCAACATGGCCAACAGCATTGCCAACCTGAGACTGAAGGCCAAGGAATATAGTTTACAGAGGAACCAGGTGCCAACAGTCAACTGAGGAAAAAAAAATAATTAAGCAGGCCTAAGAAGAAATCAAAAACCATAAGACACCTATCCTGCTCTGTCATTTCTTCATCTGCTGGAAAAAAAAATCAATAAAAACAAACAAACCAAAAACCTGAACTAAAATATTGGGACCATGGCAGAGAAAAGCAGGAGAGGAGCAAAATGAAAATTAGTTAACCAATGTTTCTCCTCCCTCTGGGATCCCACCACCACTTGTTTCTGTGTGTGTTAATTTTGTTTTTCCTTCTATTCATGCGCTTTGCTTTAATATACTCCAAGCTTCTTCAGTTAGGTTCAGCCCACCCACCCCCATGATTGTATGGGTTTAAAAAAAAAAAACCCTACAGCAGCCAAAGAAATCGTATATATATTCAGAATCATTGTCTATAGTCTCCTCAGTGACCTGTTTGAACTTCAGTGCCTTACCCTTTCCTTCTTCCCAGTTCTCTGTATAGAAGCTCTAGAAACTTCTGGAAAGCCAAAGTCTTTCTGCAGAATCTGTGCCAGATACGATTTCCTTTCTCGTTGTCTCCATCTCTGTTGGTCACGGTACGGCTTTTCCATCAGCTACTGTTAACCACATCTGGCCACTGCCTTGTCAGATCCAACGCGATTGGCTGTGTCTGGCTAGTTCTAAGCTCCAAGCTGTAGATCTAAGCTCTATTTACTATAAGCTATAGATTTAAGCTCTAAGCTGTAGATGATAATATCACCATCACCACCGCCCCTCACCCCCATCTGAGCAGTCAGCCACATTAAGTTAAAGATATTTGTTGTTTCTGAATGATTTGCTGTCACGGGCTATTTGTTAAAAGAAATATATTTCGCTTGAGAGAGGGAGAGAAATTTCTCTAGGAAAACAGAGACTGAGTTGTGAAAGGCATGGCCTACATCTCTTTAGTGCCTTAAGGGTAGTCAGATGCACACTTATATATATATACTGTATATATTTATATATTTTATATATATATATATAAAATATTCTTGCAAGCTTGAGTTTGCAAACTCAAACACTACAAAAAGCAGGTTTCACGCCGTCAACACTGTCCTTATCTCTACAGTGATGAGATGTTTTTAGGGATCTTGTTTCCTTTCTTTCTCTACACACAATTCTCATCAAGGCCACAGAGCAACTGATAGGGCATCTGTTTGAGAACAGGTCTCATTTTCACATTTGGGCTTCAAATAAATCAGAACCTATTTGAGGCTCTGACAGTGTTCTTAGTTTGGAGTCTGAGCTCCGGTGGAATGGGGATAGATCCTGGTACACCTTATGGGAATTACACTCAGAGGATGGAAAGCCATGTACTTTTCTGCTTCTCCACTCGACAGGAATCTGAAAGACCATGTTTAAATGGGATACTTAAAGGCTTGTCTAAGTTCCAAAAATGGAAAAGGCAACTGTGGGCCATTCTCTTTCTAATACAGTATTTTGAAATAAAGTTTAGTGCCTAGGGCTGCGAGCCAGGACTGACCTGTCTTTGTTTCTTTCTTTTTGTCTCCAGCTGTGCTTTGGTAACTTGTCAGGTGGACTAGACCAAACTACACCACCGTGCTGTGCCTCAGTTTACCTTTTTTGTAAAAGTGGGTTTAACAATACTTACCTACCTCACAGGGGTGTTGTGAGGCTCCTTTCATTTGCTCCTTCATTCTTTCCTGTACTTTCTCTTTGTGCAGCACTTTGTAGCCATGGGAGGAAAGAGACTATAAAAGTACACAACGTTAATGGAAAGATATGGTACCTGGAAGCCTTGTTTCCTAGCAAGAAAATGCTACCTTGCTGTAAATACTTACAGCCTCATATTTGGAAATGAGAAGTAGGTTTATACTTCCAGACCTCTCAAAAATCACATCACTTGACCAAAGAATAATGTAAGATGCACAGAACAGACATATTCTTGACCTATTTTTATTCCTGACCAGGTTGGTTCCAGTAATCTTAGTTGTCAGTAATTAAAAAGCTTTAGATTGGCTTTGGCCAAATATGCCAACTCTGAATGACAGGCAAGGACTAAGATGCACTTTCGTCACACATTTGCTACGCCTTCCACCTGGCACCTTGAGTGAACGGTGGTAGTTTTTTCAGCCAAACAGCCACCGATCTGAAAACATATTTTGAATGTTGCTTCTGTACTTCTTTTCACAATGAGAAGGAAGCCCATCTTATGCATTTTGCTTTCACCAACTGATCCCCTCTTCTTTTAATACAACTATTAAACAGATGTTTTATGTAGGCTGGCTGAACACCACATATGACTTGCTTCCTAAAGAGTCCCTCGGTGAAGTCTTCTGTCCCGCTAGCTGCTGTGGATTCTCAAGATTCAAAGGAACGGTGTGGTCCAACAGATTAAAACATTCTTTGTGAAATAAGTACAATCCGAGACATTGGCGAACTCTTGGAGTTTGGACTTTGGGGAGAAGAGCCACAAGTGCGTTTGGGTGATAGTGCAGGGAACAGAAATCACACACGACAAGATGTTGCTGGATGGGGGAGTCTTCGAAGAGGGTGTAAAGGGATAGAAGGTCCTGTGAAACAGTCATTTGAAGCTTTCATCCTGACACCCGTTTTCAGCAGTGCGCAGAAAACCCCAAACCCCAAACCCAAATGCTCTGTGAAACTGGGCAGTTTTACTACTAGAGCCTGGGAAGCGATGTCTGAGAATGTCCGAGATTAACGATGAGACTATCCGAGAATATCCGAGATCAGCCATAGGAGCTTTAATTGATAACGAAAGCATCTGTTATTTAAGCACCTGATCAAGAAGTATACACATGGGACAAGCACTCAGTATTGTTCATTTATAATTGATTTTTTTTAAGGTAGAAGTTGGATATCGGATTTAGAGGAGTAGCCTTTTGGCTCCCAAGCCAGGTCTCAAGAGAGGGTCTCGGGACCACAAAGTCCCAAGGCATACACACCCCTGTTCCTCGCCATCATTATACCCAGGTGCAGATAATACGTACCAACTATCTGTGTCCCCAATCCCTCCCCAAAGGAGATGCTGATTTGTAGGATACCTGGCAGGTTAAAATTAACCAGAGAAGGTGATTGAATAAAAAAAAGGGAATGACACTTAGGGTATAAAGATCTCATAAGAAATGTAATATGTAAATTATATCTTGCTTTATGATGTAAAATATACATTGTTTGCGCTAGAATAGAAATGATTCCTTTTCAATAAAAAGAAGAAGGATACTATTGTGTCGTCTTTTGTTATGTACATTTGAGTCTGCTGATTGTTTTCTCTTCAAATTTCAAAAATAGATCTGCTGGGACCTAAGATTACATGCAGGAAAGAGTGAAGGTAAGAGGGATTTGTAGGAGAGAACTTTTATTGGAGTGTGATAATGTTTCCTCAAAAAGGAAAAGAATCTATTCCTCTAAAGCAAGGACAATGGTAGGAGGGACAGGGGGCCTTTGTCGGTATAATGGGTACGTGTAAAGTGAAACTTTTATGGGAGTTCACTTATTTTTTACCCACCACTTTAGCGCCCACAATACCAGCTAACGGATGACAAAACAGACAAGATACAAAGCACAGACTTTCATTTTAGAGTACAGAAGCAACAGGGCAAAACTTCTTAGGCAGCTGCTTACTGGGTTTCGCGCTGGGTGAATGAGCCTGCGAGGGAACTAGAAAACCAAATTGGGAGACATGGGTTCCGTTTTCATACAAATTAACCGTGAACCAAGGTATGCAACAGTTCAAGACAGTAAGCCCCTGTGTCAAACAAATAGTGTAGACGGGAGTCCAGGAGAGGGAGAAAAAACAAAACAAAACAGCGAGCTCCAGTGGCTGAGGGTTTCTCGGAGGACCTGGCTTGTTTCATCAGCGAGCGCTGAGAGGAGAGGAGATGTTGTTGGCCTTTCAAGCCCGGGAGTAGAGATGGGATGAAGACGGGGACACAGAAAGGAGGAATCTGTGTTCAGGGACCATGGCAAGATGGGCCCAGATGGAATGGAGGGTTTGTTGTGAAGCTGAATGGAAGAAAACGCTGGAGATTGAAACCGAGTCTTCATCTTGCAAAGTATTGTGTTTCAGGGCAGAGGCGTTTGGAATTTTGCTCAGGCCATAGAAACCCATTGGAAGTTATCAATCAGGAAAAAAAAAAAAAAAAGGAGGTCATGCAAAAAATACAACTCTAGCAGGATCATTGTGGCCAAAGAATGAAGCTATTCCAGAGCAGAACAGGAACGAGAAGCAGAAAAACAGCTGGGGTGGGGGGCAGGGGGGTGGAGCCAAAAAGCAAAGGTTGAATAGGACACGTCTTGCAAAGAAAGGATCAGTAGGATCTTGTGTCAGGAAAGAGAGGTTAGAGTCCAAGATGATACTGGTTTGAAACCTGGGAACCAGGACAATGAATCCCTCAGTGGACAAAACTGACAACCCAAGAGAAACAGGAGAGACCCAGTGACAGAGGACAATAACTGCAGTTTTAAGCGTGTGACTGAACTTGAAAACCAAAATGTCAGTGTCCAGTAAGTGAAGATATGCAAGTAGGGCTTGAAGGCAAGGTCACGAATGGAGATCGAACCTTGGGATTCGTCTCTAAGGAGGTGACACCGTGAGGTACCAGAGCGAATGAGTTCTTCGAGAAGAGAGCGCATCGTCACCGTGCTCAAATCATGCTTCTGATAAATGGCCCTTGGAAGTCTAGTGGACGCTTGTACAACGCGTGTTTGAACTGCGTGGGACCGCTGATACGTGGATCTTTGATAGTCCAGTGTTGTAAATATGTTTATTCTTCCTTATGACTTTCTTAACAACGTTTTCCTTTCTCTAGCTGGCTTTATTGTAAAGATACAGCATATAATACATATCCAAAATTTGTGTCAATAGGCTTTTTGTGTTACTGGTCAGGCTTCTGGTCAAGAGTAGGCTGTTAGTAAAGTTCTGGGGGAGTCAAAAGTTATACATGGATTTTTTATTGTACCGGGGGTTGGCGCCCCTCACCCTTAGGTTATTCAAAGGCCAACTGTAGTTTCAACCCAGGGAAGAAGCTTATACTTTGCAGAACATCTACAGTTGGAGCAAAGGCTATGGAAGACCATTTACAAGGAGCTGTTTGAGAAATAGGGGAAGATTAGCTTGTTTGTTATCCCAGAGTTGAAAAAAGAGGAATTGTCAAAGAGAAGGGAATGTTCAATATGCTCAAATGCTGTAGAGCAGACCAGCTTAACCGGAATGTAGGAAAGGCCATTGGCTGCATGATTTTCTAGAGTACAGTTTACCACGGTGCCGGAGGAAGAAGGTGCCTTTTGACAAGTCAGGGTAAGAATAAGCGTTTCAGAAAAACCAGAAACAGCGGCTTATAGGCCCCTTGCTTGAGACATTCTGGCACTGAAAATTTATTAATAAGGATTCTTTCAGCTGCAGGTGGCAGAGACCTACCACCCGGTTCAAATTACAAGGGATTTTATTTAAAGCCCCCTAGGGCTGCTCACTGAACCCAAAGTATTGCTGGAGCCCAAGCAGCTCCTGAGATCCCAGATCCTGGAAGAAGGCCCAAGTCCCTAGATCAGGCAAGATCCGCACGGTTTGTCCTGGCATCCATGAGCACTCTTCTGACTGTGCCCCTCTCCTGGGCAACGAGTCTGCAGGGCCAACTGGACGTGCCCACCTGGAACCTGCACTCCTTATTGCAGACCATCCTTCAGGCACTTGGGATTTAGGGCTCAATCATCTGAGCCCATTTTCAGGCCCCTGTGAACCAATGTTCGTGTGGGTCAGGATGTGCAGATGAATCTGGGATATGCATAATGCAGTTGCCCCCTTTGTATGCGCAGGTCTGCTTTTGGTGCTGGGTGGGTGGATGGGAAAAGAGAAGTGGACAGGCCACAGGCTGGCTTTCGAGAGTCAGAGCGTCCCCACACTGCCGTGTTCTGGAAGGAACTCCAAATAGTTTGAGAATTCTACATATAGCTTGAATTTCCGGGTCACTGCAAAAGTATGTTCATTAAAATAAGAGGGTAGAACAGAATTTGTTGAACGGTTTGTTAGGTTGATTTATAACAAATTTATGGATGTGAACACGCGGACTTTCATTTGTCCCCGGGGCCCAGACGCTGCTCTAGTGTCCCCAGTGGATGGGTGCCATACACCTTTTTTAAAGCTCTGTCTTTTGTGTCACTTTCTGGAGATTCCATGAAACAGAAACCCATGCCAGAAACCTTGTTGAGATGTAATTCTTGAATGTGAATCCCTTCTGGCCTCACTTTGTTTATCCCTCTTAGAAACAGGACAGAGCGCTGCTCACCCAAGACCTCAGTTTGAAAGCCTCCTTTAGTCCTCTCCCTTGAGACAGCATGGCAGAAGAGTTTTGGACAGTTACTCAGCCCTTCATCCTTAGCAGCATCTCCATATATGATGCTTTGCGGTGAATGGGGGGGTGGGGGGTGGGGTGGGGGGCTTGACACATTGTTTCAGGCTTATGGGGAGAAGGGACAGCAGAGAGGTTTGGGAAGGGACCGAGAAAGAACACTTCCAGTCATTTCTCTGCCCTATACTTCTAAGCCCTTATATCTTCCACCGTGTCTCAAACCTCCCGACTCTGCTTGAAAAACGAGTTTACTATTGTCTGACCCTTGGGAGTCTTGGAGATTTGGGATTGGGTAGAGATCCTCCCTGTTCCATGAAGTGCCTCTGGTCATCTGCTTCTAGATTTCAAGGCCTGTAATAGATAATGCTCCACTTACTTATCAGTTTCTATATTGTCAAGTACCTTTCAGTTGCAAGTGGCAGAAACTCAACTCTAATTAGGCTGAGATGGTTTCATTAGGGGATTTATTAGATGGGTAGGGGTGGTCAAAGAACAAAAGGAGGGGCTATAGGAACTAGGGTAGCTCTGAGAACCTCGGGCACTAGAACTGAGACTTGACATCGTCAGAACCCTCTGCCTCCCATCTCCGCAGGCAAGTTTTCTCCACGTAGCAGGCTACCATCCGTCCACTTCACTTTGGAGAAAAGATCAGAGAAACAAGCTCCTGTTACAAAAATCCTGAGGGTAGATTCTAGGGTCCTGAATTGTTCTGTGCATGGCCATGATCCAGTCACTGTATCCTGCAGGTGGAGGCGTACTGTGCATCCGGACCAGGGTGTCTGCCTGTATCGGGCACCAACACATCTCTTGTCCCCATCTCTAGTTCTAGGCACTACCGCAGCATTTGGCCCCCAGGGGACTTCAACTTCGGAAGCCATGTTTTAAAGATGGTAAAGCAGCAGAACCTGGGATCCTGAAAAGTGACTGCAGGAAACAGAGCTGCAATCTTGCTGACCAGGAACCATCTTGGTGTGTTATATGACAGAAAAATAAAGTTCTATCATGTTTAATCATTATACAACCAGGTGTATTTGTTACCGCAACCTAGCCCAACCTAACTAATACACCTCCTTCCTCTCTTTTCTCTCTTACTTTCCTTTGTTTCCTTCCTTCCTCTCCCCCTCCCTCCCTCCCTCCCTTCCTTCAGCCCTTCCTTCCTTCCTTCCTTCCTTCAGTGCTTCCTTCCCTTCTTCCCTCCTTCCTTTCATCCTTCTTTCCTTCCTTTCTCCCGTACTACCTGCATTTCAAGATGCTTGTTGTAACTCATAGACATGGCTCTCAATGACCACACACTCTAATTCTCCCACCCTGGACATTTAAATATTATATTATATATTATATATATTATATATAATAATATATAATATATATAATATATAATATTATATATATATAAATATTATATAGTTATATAGCATCTTGTGCCTTTTGGATTACCCCTAATAAAGTAATTGGATGTAATAGTAAATGAATACATGAAATAACACTGTCAAAAAATTAACGCCTGACACTCTGGACTTCCTAGAAAATGTTATTCTAGTTATAAAAAAGGAGCATTCCTGAAAGGAAGATAGCCAGGTCATCTACAAATTGAAGGCATCTGAAAACTACTTCTTAGAGTCATATATTTATTTGCTTAGTGTCACTCAGTTAAGAAGAGGTAAATCAAGGCTAGCAAAACCAGACAGCTCGAGAAACTCACCCATGTGTACAGGAAGACATGAACGAAAATGTTCATTGCAGAATGGCTTGTCATAACAAAATTTTGGAAACAAATGAAATGTCCATCAACGGGAGAATAAATAAACTGTGATATGTTCATATAATGAAATACTATTCAGAAATAAAAAATGAATGAACCATGGCTACACATATCCACTTGGATCCTTCTCAGAAACATAACTCTGAGGGGGAAAAATAAGTTGCAGAAAGCTGTATGACCGTATTTCCATGAAGCTTAAAAATGCACACTAAAATCATGTATTGTTTGTAAACACAAATGTAAGTGGCAAAAATGTAAAAAGACGCGTAAGAGTGAAAAACAATTTCAGAATAATAATTTCAGAAAAGCAATTTCTGAGTAAGGAGGTAGAGAGATACACTGGGTCCTTCAAACACATCTGAAATATCTTATAAAAAATACGAGAAGCCAGTACGACAAGTCTTAAAGTTTAACAAAAGCTGTGTGGTAAGTACAACATGTTCATGATGCTGATCTCTGTACTTTTCTGTGCATATCATGTTTCAAAATTTGTTAAATGTGGAGAGAAAAGAATGGGCATGTATATCTTACTGCCTCGGCAGGGGAAGATGGGAGACTGAGGTGGGTGTGTTTGTGTAATTCTAGACTTTGCTGTAGCCAAGTGGGGAGGAAGAATGTTATATTTTTTAGAAGACAAAAAAGAAAAAAATCCTGCATATATCTTAACTCACCCAATCAAACTTCTAGGCACTGAAGAGTCAATGGCTCTGAAAGATTTCTGCCAAAAACACCTCCCTCAGTTTACTATTGTACCTAAATTTGTGTTTTCAGAATACGAGTTTCCAGGATCCATTATCTGGTCTCTATCAGGTGACCCATACCTTGAAGTTATTATTAGCCATCGTCTTTCCTGCATGATCTTGAAAGAATAGGACATAGTTTTGATACGTGGAATGGGGGAAAAGAGAGGTATGTGTGTAGGGTCTGAGAATCCTGTTGCAGAATTGCAAACATTGAGGAGAACTCTACAGAGGGGAATTTGAGGGGATAACGGGATGTAATGAGACGAACACAGACCTTGTTTCCGGTCCCTGCCTGGTTACTTATTTGCAGTGTGATCTTGGGAAGTTGCTTATCCCCTCTGTGTCTTTTTTCTTCTTTTGTACAATGATACCTACCTCATAAACTAAGACAACATCCATAAAGCATTAACATCCTACTGGAATCCCCTTGTGGATTTCCTTTCCCTTCTATGTTATCGAGGGGCAACTCAGAAACAGCGAAAAGAGTCCTGAAAAGGTCAGGAGGCCCAGGCTCTCTGTGTGGCATGAAAGCAGAAGGAATTTAAAGATGAGGGTAGTGTGGCAGCAAGAGGAGGAGGAAAAATGTAGAAAGGAAAAGAGGGAACATATTGCATAGAATGTGGGCGACCTCACTGTTCTTCCCACAAGTATACACAAGATGGTTTTCCTGTTGCCTAGCTACTCTTAAAATTGAGGTGTTTTTACAGGCAGTAACTTCTTTGACATTGACTTCTTTCTAGACATGTCTCCTGAGGCAAAAGAAACAAAATCAAAATTAAACTATTGAGACTATATCAAAATAAAAAGCTTCTGCAGAGCAAAGGAAACAATCAGCCTTCAGAATGGGAGGAGATATTTGCAAATGACATATCTGATGAAGGGTTAGTATCCAAAATCTATAAAGAACTTACACAACTCAACACCCCAAAAATGAACAATCCAATTAAAAATGGACAGAGGACATGAGCAGACATTTCTCCAAAGAAGACATCCAGACAGACACATGAAATGCGCTCAACATCACTGATCATTAGGGAAATGCAAATCAAAACTATAATGAGATATCACTTCATACCTGTCAGAATGGCTGAAATCAACAACACAAGGAATAACAGGTGTTGGCGAGGATGTGGAGAAAGGAGAACCCTCTTGCACTGTTGACGGTAATGCAAAGTGGTGCAGCCACTGTGGAAAATAGTATGGAGGTTCCTCAAAAAGTTAGAAATAAAACTACCCTATGATCCAGCAATCTCACTCAAAGAATACAAAAATACTAACTCAAAGGGATACAGGTACCCTATGTACCCTGATGTTGTAACAGCAATGTTGTCTGCAATAGTCAAATTATGGAAACAGCCCAAGTGGTGTCCTTCAGGTGATGAATTGATGGAGAAGATGTGGTATATGTATGTGTGTGTGTAAATTTATATGGGTGTATATATACACATATACATATATATACTTGCTTATTATATATATATAATATATATAATATATAATATAATATAGATTATATATTGTATATTCATATACACACATACATATGTACTTGCTTATTATATATAATATGTAATATATAATATTATGTATATTATAATATTATATTATATATATTCATATACATATATACATATATACTTGCTTATTATTTATATATGTGTGTGTATATATATATATATATATATATAACGGAATACTACTCAGCCATGAGAAAGAATGAAATCTTGCCATTTGCAGGGACATTGATAGAGCTAGAGAGTATTATGCTAAGTGAGGTAAGTCAGTCAGAGAAAGACAAATACCATACGATTTCACTCATATGTGGAATTTAAGAAACAAAACAAATGAGCAAAGAAAGAAGGAGGCAAGCCAAGAAACAGGCTCCTAACCATAGAGAACAAACTGATGGTTACCAGAGGGGAGGGGGTGGGGGGATGGGTTAAATGGGCGATGGGGATTAAGGAGGGCACTTGCTATGCTGAGCACTGGATGTCGTATGCAAGAGTTGAATCAGTCTATTGCACACCTGAAACTATTATATTGTACACCTGAAATGTTACACTGTATGTTAACTAACTGCAATTTAAATAAAAACTTTTTAAAAATTGAGGGTATGTGTGTGTGTGTGTGTGTGTGTGTGTGTGTTTTGCCTGGGATACCAAAATGGCGCTCAGAAGTTGAGACGCCCTCTCCCCTACCCCAATGGCAATTCTACAGAACAGTGACTACAGAGTTTCAATGAATTCCTTTTTTCTCTTTAGTGACACAGAAGAGCTCAGGCACAAAGCCCTAGAGCACAGAGATCATTTCTGAGGGCAGACAAGGCCCTGAAGTGTTTTAGTTCAGTTCCGTCTCCCTAGTGTTCTTGTCTGTGCGATGTCCCTTCTCCTCAGGGATGGAGTGTCAGATGCCAGCCTGCTAGAGAACTTCCCTCAGCCTGGATGGCCCTCCCTCTTTCTCCTCACTCCCAACCTCTGCCTTCCTGGCTCCAAGCGAGTTTTCAGAGAGTCTTCTTGGAGTCAACTGTTTTTGGGTCAGTGAGGGAAAAAGCAGTCACCATGGGGGCCTGGGAATGATTGTGACATGTCCTTCTTTCAGCCTCAAAACACTGAAGTCTGGGGCTGGCTCCCACACACCCTGCAGTCTCTCTCACTGGGTACCTAACTCAGTCCCCATCCTCCCAAGGAAAGAATACACCTCTTTCCCCCATCTCACGCCAATATGAAATAAATTGCTGGTGGTCAGATGGCATTAAATAGCCTGCGAGTATATGCTATTGACAGGAGATGCATAAAACACAAGGATGGGATTTTGAAGAGAATATAAATTAGATGAGTATTAGACCAAAGAAACCTAGTCTTTCCATACGAATGAGAGATAACATAGACGTCAAGGCAAAGCACCATTAGGGATAGGGAGCATCATTACATAATGACAAAAAGAACAATTCAACACCAAGCCGTAACAATTTGAAAGAACACTAAACATTTAATGACATAACCTTAAAATTTCTAGAACATAAAATGACAGAATTACATAAAAATCCACAATCACAGTTGGAAATTCTAACGTACTTTTCTCAGCCAATGATAAAGCAGATTAAAAATTAGGAAGCATACAGAAGAGCTGAACAAGACAACTAATGAGCTTGATTTTTATGAATATTGACAATATAAAATAATTTTTAAATATCAAAGAGCTCATTATATAGACCACCTTTTCATTATAAATTGGTTAAACATCATATCATTAACTAAAGAAATATGATGGGAAAACACGATAGGCCATATCTGAAAGTCATAGACAGCAGAAGGTATTCCAGAAGCATATGTCCAGGAAGATATTACAAAGTTTTAAGGAAGGGAGATAACAGATATTCTCCCTGTGCGTGTGTAGCGAAGAAGCCCTACAGGCAGTCTATGATGATGCTGGTCTGGCTGTTGGAGACATCACAGTAATTGACCCTTGTCTTTATCCCACTCTATTGAGTTTTGGAACATACCTGGACTGAACTCATGGTGACCTATGGAGGCTGAGGGAGATTTCTGAACGTACTATGCGGAACTGTACCTAATAATAATATAAGACATTGTGTAATAATCAGTTTGATAATCTCAGGCATATGTTCAGTCTAGTCTATGCTCAGGCCTGCTTTGGCCTATATAGGACCAAGGAAGCAAAGCAGCTAGGTTTCCTGAAGGCTGGTGTGACCCTCACTTACTAAGATGTTATCATCCGTAACTGTAGGGGATATTATGGTGTGGAAATGTGCCCTTCCATTTTTCCTGGAAAATGTGCTGTGTATTCTAACAGTACTAACTTCCTTAAGGATCCTTTTAAAAAGCGAATCCAGCTTGATTTATTGAAGTAATGTTTGCATTTGGTCTTTAGGTCAATCCAAGCCCCCTGCTAAAATGTATCGTCTTGTTTTATTTGTTTCCCAGAAAACTAGTGAATGGATGCTTTTCTAGAAAAAGACAAAAGTGAATATGACCACAAGAGGATAGGATGTGTTGATTATGCTCTTTTAAATGGGCAGGATTAGTAAACTGGTAGGTTAGGATACTCTAAAGTACTTGTCACTTTCCTTTTTGAAGACCTTTTAAAAATTAAGAAAGCTTTTTTTAAAGATTTTTAAAGTTTATTCATTTTGAGAGACAGAGAGAGAGAGAGAGAGAAAATCAAGCAGGCTCAATGCAGGGCTTGAACCCACAAACCATGGGATCAGGACCTGAACTAAATCAAGAGCTGTATGCTTAACCGACTTAGCCACCCAGGTGCCCCCAAATTAAGAAACTCAGGGGGCGCCTGGGTGGCGCAGTCGGTTAAGCGTCCGACTTCAGCCAGGTCACGATCTCGCGGTCCGTGAGTTCGAGCCCCGCGTCGGGCTCTGGGCTGATGGCTCGGAGCCTGGAGCCTGTTTCCGATTCTGTGTCTCCCTCTCTCTCTGCCCCTCCCCCGTTCATGCTCTGTCTCTCTCTGTCCCAAAAATAAATAAACGTTGAAAAAAAAATTAAAAAAAAAAAAGAAACTTAGTATGGTAGGGATTCCGTACTCTTTTACTTGATGGCTTTATCCTCAGACTGGTAGCTACAAAGTTGAAGATGCCCAAGAGGATTTTTTTAGTAAGTTTCTCATTTGTCAACAACAACAACAAACAGAAAAATGAGATAGATAATGACAGAGTGCAATTGGATATGATTTTTGACTGGCTGAGAAACCATATCCAAAGGTTATCTGTCTTTATTAGCTTATCTCAGAACTTGGGACTAGGTCCATTTTTGCTTAATCGTTTAATCGGTTACTTGTACGAAGGTAAAAAAAAATGTAAGCTTGTCAAAATCTCAAATGACCCAAAACTTGAAAGAATAGCTCATGGACTTGAAGCACAGAATTCATTTCAAAATGGTCCTCATTGTTTATATATTTTAGATAACCGGTTAGTGGACTTCTAGTTCCAAAGGAACAAAATCTATGTAAAGCAATGTCTTTCACTGGTGTGGTTTCCACTACCTACCCCCTAGAATGGCTACAACGAAAGAGATCGTCAATACCAACTGTTGGTGGGGTTGTAGGGCAACTGGAAATCTTATACATTGCTGGTGGACATGAAAAATGATATAATCCTTTTGTAGAACATTGTGTTAGTTTCTTATCAAGCTGAAAATACAGTACCATGTGACCAAGAAATTCCACTCCTAGGTTTTCATCCAAGAGAAATGAAAACATTTAGCTATGTAAAAACTTATACCCAAATGTTTATAGCCATTTGATTCATAATAGCCCCAATGGAAACCACCTACATGCCCACAACAGGTGAATGAATAAACATACGTGTGGTATATATATACAATCAAATACTACTTGGCAAGGAGAAGGCCAGACTACTGATTCATGCTACAACATGAATGAATCTCAAAAACATGTTGACTGCAAGAAGATACAGATAAAAGAGTGTCTATGTTTGCTTCCATTACGTGAGACTCTAGAAAAGACAAATCCAATCTGGAGGAGTATAAATTCAGTAGGTTGCCTGGGGATGGAATTGGGAGGATTGACTGCAAACATTACAAGGGATCTTTTTTGAGGTGGTTGCACTGTTCTCTCCATCTTGACTGGGATGAGAGTTACATGACTACACACGTTTGTTGAAGCTCTTCAAACCACATGCAAAAACTAAGTCTATTTCCTTGTATGTAAACTATGGCCTCAATAAAGTTGATTTAAAAATAGCCTGACTGTAGAACTCTAAGAAAAATTTAGAGACACCAATAAAGTATGTAGTAGCAGAAACAGAAGCTCCTGGAACGACCCTGTGGTGCAGAGTTTGACTTGTAGGAAGTGAGATCTAGGAACCGTTGTTGATCAATGGCTTGAGCTGCAAAGTAATGGTTAAACTCATGGTGTGTGTTGATCAACTGATGGAACATCCAGACCCAAAACAAAGTTCCCACTATCACTTCTGAGAATATTATATGTTCAGAATTGTCCTCAACGCCTCAAGAACTAGGATCTGCAAATAAGCAATGATAACCATTATTATAATCTTTATTACTTATTCTTGTATTTATACTTCTCTGGATGATTAATATATCTGTATGCATACCTTGAAATTTCCTGAAATTTAGGCACCGTCTACTATCGGAAGGCAACCATGTTGGTACCGAATACAAACTGAATCTGATTTTCAGCATGAGATAATATGCTTACATTTCACACAAATGCGAATCATCTTGCCACGTAAACTCTCGTTTTGCATTACAGAATGATGATTGTAAGGAAAACCTACGGTCTCACTTTAAAAAATTAAAACTCAAGGGGCGCCTGGGTGGCTCAGTTGGTTGAGCATCCAACTTCGGCTCAGGTCATGATCTACAGTTCATGGGTTCAAGCCCCACGTTGGGCTCTGTGCTGACAGCTTGGAGCCTGGAGCCTGCTTCAGATTCTGTGTCTCCCTCTCTCTCTTCCCCTCCCCTGCTCATGCTCTGTCTCTCTCTGTCTCAAAAATAAACAAAACATTTAAAAAAATTAAAAAAATTAAAACTCAAAAAGAAAGACATCATACCACGGAATAGGAAAGCCAGAAGGTAATCTAGGGCAAACCACAGACTGACCCCTGATGATTCTGCTCAAATTGTCTCTGCTAAGAGACAATCAGGTTGGTTCTGGGAGCCTAGGTTTGTTCTTGCCTAAAATAAGAAGAGTTCCCTCATGCTATCTCCAGATGGAGGCTTACCAGCTTGAGTGAGGTTTCTTGTTGTGAGTGACTTCCACAATTCATTTTCAGTTTGATTTGGGTATCTACATGAGGATAATTTATTTTTTATTTTTTTATTTAAAAAAATTTTTTAGTGTTTATTTATTTTTGACACAGAGACAGAGCGTGAACAGAATGGCAGAGAGAGAGGGAGAGACAGAATCTGAAGCAAGCTCCAGGCTCTGAGCTGTCAGCACAGAGCCCGACGTGGGGCTCGAACCCACGAACTGTGAGATGATGACCTGAGCCAAAGTCAGGTGCCCCAGGATAATTTTAAATAGACTTTTTATACCACTCTGACATACCTTCACTGCTTGAGTGGCCTAGCACTGAAACAAGCAAGGTGCCAGCTTCTGGTTAGCTAGCGGGTCCTTGGGGACCCTGTGGGGCATGCCATCTCTCCAGTTTCTTTGCGTTTCCAAGTCTTTTATGGCAAAATGAAACCCGGAAAAGAAAAACACCCACATATTGTGCTGGCCAGGCAGTCCTATCGCACAGATTTCAGCATAAAGCCGTTAGTGTTGATGAATTTTCCTAATTATGCTTCAGACCCTGACATGCCGTTTTGAGAATGGCTCCACGTTGTGCTGGCCAGTTTGAACTCTTAAAAATTGTCCAATTGCTAAACCAAACACACTCAGGGTTTTCCAAGGAAAATAATCTATTTTCCTATTTCCTGTGCTCCATTAGGGTACAAAACATAAAATAAGCCAAAATTCCTCCACAGTGGGCTTGCAGTCTTAGGAGACCATTATTTTCTACACAGAAAGTCAAATATTTTTTCCAGCACCAATTTTCTTGCTGACCACATTGAGTATTGAGAAATCAGGGAGAGCCTTCTTGGGAAAAACTGAACCAAAGGAGGAATTTGGCTTTACAAAACAGGAAGTGGGTTTCTATTGCTGTGTATGGCCAACAGAGAATGGGACTTCTGGACCACATTGTCAAAGGTGCGTGAATAATCTCCAAAGACAGTGGCCACTCCTTCTGATGCTTACCGAAACCAAAGCAAGTTGTATCCATTACTCCTCCTTTGAGGACAAAGCTCTAGGAGAGTACCGAAGGACTTTCTTGCATTTTCTCTCTTTTCAAAGAAAAGGAGATCGAGTTGGGAAAGATCAGTTCAACACTTCTAAGAAGTCTTTAGTACAAACATATTTCATCCATTAGGGTAATGTTTTCCTCAGGCTTGTCCAGGAATAAATCCCAACCTTCTCCCCTTCAGATCCCAAAGACACAGCTGATTTGTTTTCAGTTGGGGCAATGAAATGTTGAAATGGGAAACACATGTCCATTTGGTCTGGAGAGGACAGGCTAGGAAGCTTCTTGTTTATGAGGCCCCCACTCAGCAATAATCTGACGGCCACAGAAAGACTGAACAAGCAACAGCAATTAACTCCTAAATAATAGTTCTTCCTGGGAAGACTGGATTTTAAGTCCATGTAGAACGCTTATTACCTAATATGAGGCTTAAAGCATTCTTTACTTAAAAACAGGAAGTGCTTTTAAAAACCTTACTTAATTGTTGCCCTTCTCTTTCTCAGAACACAAATAATTTGACCTAAGGGCTCCGCCCAGATGCTTGGGATCCTGGATCCCTGCCCCGCACAGGTAGTGTTTCATTTGGAAATTTCTTCCAGTGTATCTTTTACCTTTATCGTCTTTTCTAAATGAATCCCAAGGAAAATAGGCTGAGAAATCAAGAAAATGGTGAGAAATGTAGTATCTCCTGAGAGATTTAAACTTGATCAGCAACGCAGAGATGTTGCTGAGTCGAAGGAATCTCGGGAAGCGGGGACGTGTGGAGGGCAAGTGCAAAGGCAGCATCTTCACTAGGAGGGCGGCAGCACGCAGGAGAGATCACAGTCTGATCAGCCTTGCTTGTGGTCGGACCACGGTCTCTGTGCTGCGAACAGAGTCGTTCCTGTAAATAAAACAAATATCAGTAAGTCTAATCACGTGGAATGTTTGATATAAATTCTTGGAATAGCGTTTCTAGAAATAACAAGTTGGGGAGGCGAAATGAGTCCTTCAGCTGATGATACTGACATGCGATTCTATGTACTGCCGTTATCCTGTTTTGAAAAGCCAAATGTTACATCATTTAAAGAGTACCCAATAATGTTCTCTACTGTTTGAATATCTGCTGTGGATCATAGTTCTTGCTGGTACAACCAAACTTAATATCTCTTACTTGTTCACAATCAACATTGATAAATCCATCAGCAATAGTAAATATATTTATTAAACAAGCACTTTTTAGACGTCCATGATGAGTACAGAGGATAAAGAACGTTGGAAGTATTTTAAGAATACCTTATGACTTCGGGAATTCCTAGGAATTCGGATTTCTTGTTCCCAAGTCCCTAAGATTAATACCTGTTGGGAATGTAGAACACTGGCCTTGGATAAATTTAGGAAGAAATCTCATTCTAGAACAGAATCCTGGAGCTCTGGTGTTAAGTGCCCCAGCAAAGGATGGTGGAAATATTACACATTTGGAAACTGGAAGAGCTATATACAAGCTTTCCTACACAGACTCGCCCTCCGGGCAATCCGGGGCAAGCCACTTGGCAATACAGATATACTAACACTTTCCTGGAAGGTTGATAAGATCAAATAAGATTAGGAATTTCATTTTGTACATTTTTAAAAGTATTTTAATTTGGGGCGCCCGGGTGGCTCAGTCGGTTGAGCGTCCGACTTCGGCTCAGGTCATGATCTCACGGTTTGTGGTTCGAGCCCTGCGTCGGGCTCTGTGCTGACAGCTCAGAGCCTGGAGCTGCTTCGGATTCTGTGTCTCCCTCTGTCTCTCTCCACCCCATCCCCACTCATGCTCTGTCTCTCAAGAATGAATAAACGTTCAAAAAAATTGAAAAAACCAAAGTATTTTATTTTTTTTTTAATTTTTTTTTCAACGTTTATTTATTTTTGGGACAGAAAGAGACAGAGCATGAACGGGGGAGGGGCAGAGAGAGAGGGAGACACAGAATCGGAAACAGGCTCCAGGCTCTGAGCCATCGGCCCAGAGCCCGACGCGGGGCTCGAACTCACGGACCGCGAGATCGTGACCTGGCTGAAGTCGGACGCTTAACCGACTGCGCCACCCAGGCGCCCCAAAACCAAAGTATTTTAATTAAATAAAGGGTATAAATTCGGGCGGTTGTCTTGAATGATCTTTGCTAAAATTTTGCATGCACAGGTCTAAAACTGGGAAGAGCAAAAGCTTGGGTGGAAAGTCAACTCTAAATTGGTAGAAAGAGCTTTGTGGTTCCGTTTTCTGCCCCTAGTAAAGAAAGAGTCTTCTTCATCTTCAAAATAGGGTCAGGAAAGGGTAGGGTGAAGGGGTCCATCACGGACTGTGGAATCCTGGGATTTCTGGGGACTACCAGACTCCAGATTCAGTGGACTTTCTTTTTCAAAACTGGAAAACCTTGTACCAGACAAGTAGGAAAACACAAAAAAGGGATCTGCCAGGACAAAAAATCAAAGGTCAGTTGTGGCCCAAGAATGCTACGCAAATAGATAAGGGCATTAGGACACCTTAACTATTCAGTTTTGCACGGCTTCCAAACTCCCATCATGTAAATACCATCTTATGCTTTCTACAACATCTGCATACCATCCGTACTCTTATTTACTTAATATTTTTCTTTAATTCAATCCATTTTTTAACTTAGCCTTGTCCCAAACAATAATAAACATGAAGTTATTGATTGATGTGCAAATTGTATTTCCCTAAAGCCTATTTGCATAACTATTACATATATCATAACACATTGGTACATAACCATTACACTAAACAAATGTCCATCTGTGCACCATCTAAAATCAGATTGTCTACCACTGAACCACACTTTGGGAAATAGTTATAAAGACCATCTCCACTGAGTTGACTAACAAAGCCTGCTGGAAAGGCATCTTGTCTTAAGTGAGGAAAAGGAAGCATACCTGTGCCATCATGCAGGACCCCATGCTCAGAAGGACCCCAGGCTTGGCCCTATCTCCTTCCTGGGATTCTTCATTTTTGAACAAGAGGCCCCACACTCTCATTTTGCACTGGGTGCTGCAAGTTGTATAGCCAGTCCCAAAAGGATAGAGGAATGTGAAAAGGTTGGCATCAGAACATGGCTCAGTTGTGACCCTGAAATTTGCTTTTTGTCAACAACTTTGTGCAATGAATCCTTAAGTAGTTGCTAGAAAAACCACCACCCTAAAATTATGCAAGACATCCACGGAAGATAAAAAATAAATGTTAGGCATTTATTATCTTACATTAGAGCTAATAGTCAGGTAGGGGAGTTAAGATGATATTCATGAATCAATTCGATAGTCTAATTAAGAGCTAACCTCTATGTTGTGGCCAATCGTCATAATAGTAGCTTGGAAAAGAAAGGCATCTCTGAGAGCAGGAGCAGTTGGAGAAGATATGAAAGAGGGAAGTTTGAGCCATTTGACATCTCACAAAGGTATTTTTAGAAAAGTCTATGCCAAGCCTTTCATGTAAAACCCTTCACAGTCTGGACCCAGCCTTTCCAGCTCCTTCTCTAACCAGTTTCCCCAAAATACAGACTTGTCTCTAAAATTTATAAAATGCAGGTCAAGGCTATCAGTGGAAGCTCACATAACAGGCATTTAGATATTTAAAGTTATAAAACAAGATAACAGACTGTTAAATAATACATGCTGTACTATCCCACGTTGAGTATCCTGCCTTTACAACAATCTGGCAGTCTACCTTCTAAATTAGATTTCTTGGACTCTTGTGAGTTCCACTCTTAAGCATGTGGGGTGGCTGCTCCCAGCCCCTGGTTACAGCCGACATTCAGCTTCAGCCACAACGTGAGGGACCTCATACACACCATGTGGACTCTAGCTCATGCATCCAAGCTTGACCACACGCTCACCCTCTTTGGCTTCATCTCAGCCCGTGGGTGCTCTCATCAATCGCGTGGTCTGCATTTGGAAGTATGGATTTGGGGGAAAGGCCTTTGCAAGCTCTCCAGTATGTTTGGGGGCCATTTGGACAGGGGCATTTTGACCCTGGGAAAGCAGACTGTGGTCTGCAAAGGATAAGGGTAGGGTGGTGGGGAGGGCATGGGTATGAGCTCTGAGTGAGTATGTTCTCTTTCCCAAGGACTTCTTGGTTCATGGAAGGTGTGTAGGTGGAGGCCGACTGAAGCCTGGTCCTCTAATGCACAGGACCTCGAGAAGGTATAGCCAATATACCTCAAGTTCTACTCCCCTCTTAATTTCTCATTTTTTCTAAAAAGTGCTTTTAAGAATGTCTTTGTCTTCCTATATGCTACTCCCTGACTTTCTTTTTCACCTGGAACACCCACGCCTACTCTGCTGACGTGTCACAAAGCCTGGTTCAAATGCTACCTCATCTTTGAAGCTTTGCAGGCTCTGTTAGACAGAGATAGCTCATTTCCGCTTTGCATTCTCTTGGCATTTTGTTTACGTCTTTGTGATAGACTTTATTACCATGCATTATAATCACTGTCTTCCTGAATTAGATCATGAGGACTTTGTATATGTTTGGTCCCTTGTACCAGAACAGTGATTGGTGACACATAGTTCTCCCTCTTACAAATGTGTTTACTGAGCGAAGGAATGAATGGAATACACTCTTGTGGCCCCAAATGTGCCATGCTATGTAAAAGTTTATTTATCTTGGAGCATTACTGGCCTCTATGAGTCAGTGTAAGCATCTACATGGCACCAAGCTGGTGAAAACTGGAAACACTCAGGGATCCAGATGTTTGGTGTCATGTGGATAGATCCCTAGATGATTGACTGAATTTTTCAGTTCTCATCGGGATGATTGGCATTGCGTGTATATGGCCTTGTGTTACCAGCCCTTGTACCCCCACCACAGTGGGTTCTAAAAGTGACTATTACAGACTCAAATGCTCAGCAAGCTGGTAATGGGATGCAGGGTGCCTCATCACATGCAGCTCATGTGAAAGCTGACAAGTTCAGTGCCAAAGGTGATTTCAGTTCATCAGTCCTCATTGTCATTATCAAGTAGCATTTATTAGGCACTCACATGTGCAAAGCACATTTTCAAATGAAAGACATCATGACAAACATTAGCTGATGAGATTTTCGTAAGTTGTGGAATCAACTTCCCTGCAGCCTACCCAGCTATTTTATGAGATTTCTACCAAAAGGGAGTTCCAAGCATGTACTATATTTTGATCAGTGAAATCTCACTGTCCTTTGTTTCCCCAATACTCTGTCCCCTGTCATGCCTTTTCCTTGCCTTGTGTCCCAAACTCCATTTACTGAGCGTACAATTTGTTTGTTATATTCTGCCTCTTAGCCTGGGTAGCTGAGGCATGCTGGAAACACAATGTACTGAGCATCAGAAGCCTGAGTTCCACCTTGCCTTTGTCACTTGGTGACTTGAGGAAAATCACTAAACGTCATACCTGCCTTCCAGAGTTGCTGTGAGATCGAAAGAGATAATGCATGAGAAGATACTTTGAAAACTCCTCAGCAATACAAAAGTATTAGAGGTTGTACGGTTATTTGCCTTAAGCACACCCTTTCCATTTGATTTGAGGTGTCGTTTCACTTCCAACACAATCTCAGATGGTGTCTGAGCAATTGTCCTTTAGCGTATCCAGACGGGACGGCAAAATAATGTAAAGCCAATAAGAATTTAATAAACAGTAACGATGGTGATCCTGATGGGTAGAAAACAAGGATAATCTTTCAAGGACAGATGGGAAATTTGAGACCCAACCCTTTCCAGAGGTTTCCAAGGAGATTCCAGGACTTCCGGTGCAAATTCCAAAGCTCAGTGTTCTCCTTCCACAAATCCCAGCCAGTGTGAACTGCCCTCCCCCAGCGATAGCTTTCCCTTAGGGGGTGACGATGTGAGACCTAATTTTTCATGTGCTTTTATGTGGCTTTCATGATGGAAGAGCTGCGGAGCATCAAAGAACCAGCTCAAGCCAGTGCATCCGAGTGGTGCTATCCTATGCCCTGGCCATGGGGTCGCTTCAACAGAGTCTGGGCTGACTACTGCTATCCCCTGTGATGCTGTGATAAAGGGCGGCCAGCCCACAGATAGACAAGTGTCCTTTTTCTTTGAAACAGTGACAGGGGAACAGATGCCCTAGTGGCTTTTTGTCTGAACAAATGTATTTGGCCAGCCATTTCCCTCAGCTTCTAGAGAAAGTGGGGAACGTAGACATTTATAAAGCCCTACGTCAGGGAAAGGATACAAGCACCTATTACGGAATTGACAGGTAATATTCAGAGAAGATACTCAGATTGGAACCGGGCAAGGGAAGGCCAGGTTGCCGGAAGACGGAGCTATTTTCATTGCACAACAATACCACACGGTGGCTCCAGAAAGAACTGCACTAGAGGACAAAGTAGCTAACACCAGTTTCCTTCCTGCAACGCCTTTCTCAAAGGCATTGCGAGAATTTCAGAAAAACAAGGCAGTTAAAAATAGAACATTTGCTGCGTATTTGAAATGGCTTCTTAAATATCTCAAAGAGATATTTTAAACTGTTTTATCTTACGAAGCCTCCTCTGATGGTCTCCAGGTGGATAGGAGCCTCACAGCCCCCATGTGGGTGTGTCCAGGGTATCCATAATTGCCCACTTTACCTGTCTTACTGGCCTAGTAGGTGGTAAATCCTCTGCAAGGGGGGTTAATGTGCTGGGAAGAGCTCCTGTGAGACACTGGCCTGTCCCTGGGTTAGCTGGGAGACCTTAGGAAAATCACAGACTTGATAGACTCAGTTTCCCCATCAGAAAAGTGGGGATCGAAACAACTACTTCAGAGAGTCATTGCTGAGAAGTTAAATCCAAGGATAAACAGTGCCTACCATACAGCAGAGACTTAACCAACATCTGTTGAATGAATAGAAGATACGTCTGTAGAACATCTTCATGTATTTTTAATTTGAAATTGGCCGCTGTGGTATTTTCTCAAAAATGCAATTTAAAGAGAGACGTTGAGATCAAATTCTCTCTTTCTAGACACTTTTGTCTTTATTTCTCTCTTCTCTCAAAACAACTCTTCGGGAAGATACTCTTTATACCATGCTGATATAGTTTTTCTAGCCTTTTTGCTCTCTTATTACATGTCAATATGCTCATATTTTATGACCTAAAAACAGGCTCTTGACCTGCAACTCCATCAACCTGATCTTTTTACCTGTCTCCATTTTACTATCAAAATCCTCAAGTTAATTTTCTTTTTCCATTTTCTTACTGTGAGACATACTACAGACTTTTAAAACTGCTTTTATTACCACTATGCTACAGAAACTATACTCATGAATATCTCCAATGACTTTGTAATCACTAAGTTTAATGGATTTTAAAAATCTTCTTCTTCTTCTTATTATACTGTTTTTTAACATTGGTAGCAATAAGAGTTCTATATTCTAGATCCAGAGTCACAGCTTATTAGTTTTATGATACCAAGTGAGTCTTGTAAATGTCTTTAGACCTAAACTTCTAATACGTATACTTTACCAACATGTGAAAATAAAGTGAGATAGGGTGCATGAACATCCTTTGAAAATTGTGATGCATTATGCTCATATTAAGAATCATTCACAAGAAAAAATCTTGGAAAGAACAAAAATACATGGAGGTTAAATGACACGCTACAAAACAATTAATGAACAAGCCAAGAAATCAAAGAGGAGATCAAAACATCGATGGAGGTAAATGAAAATGAAAACACAATGATCCAAAATCTTTGAGATGCAGCAAAAGCTGTTCTAAGAGGAAAGTTTAGAGCAATACGGGCGTACCTCAGGAAGCAAGAAGAATCTCAAAGAAACAACCTAACCTTACACCTACAGTATCCAGAAAAAGAGAGAAAGAGAAGACTCCAATAAACAAAATCATAAATGGAAGAGGAGAAATAACAACTGACACCACGGAGAGGTGCCTGGGTGGTTCAGTCGGTTGAGCGTCTGACTTTGGCTCAGGTCATGATCTCACGGTCCATGGGTTCAAGCCCTGCATTGGGCTCTGTGCTGACAGCTCGGAGCCTGGAGCCTGTTTTGGATTCTGTGTCTCCCTCTCTCTCTGCCCCTCCCCTGTTCACGCTGTCTCTCTCTGTCTCAAGAATAAATAAACATCAAAAACAAAATTAAAAAAAAAAAACAATTGACACCACGGAAATACAAAGGATTGCAAGAACATTATGAAACGGTAGATGTCAACAAATTGGACGATCTACAAGAAATGGGTAAATTCCTAGAAATATATAACCTCCAAAACGGAATCAGGAAGAAATAGAAAATTTGAACACACTGATCACCAGCAATGAAAATGAGTCTGTAATTTAAAAAAGAAAAAAAACTCCCAACAAACAAAAGTCCAGGACCAGACAGCTTCACAGGTGAATTCTATCAAATATTGAAAGAAGAGTGGATACCTATTCTCCTCAAACTATTCCAAAAGTATAGAAAAGGAAGGAAAGCTTCCAAATTCAATTTTTGAAGCCAGCATCACCCTGATACAAAGCCAGATAAAGACATTACCGAGAGAGAGAGAGAGAGAGAGAGAGAGAACTATAGGCCAATATTTCTGATGAATAGATATGCAAAAATCCTCAGCAAAATATTAGCAAACCGAATCTAACAATACATTTAAAAAGTCACTCATCATGGGGCGCCTGGGTGGTGCAGTCGGTTAAGCGTCCGACTTCAGCCAGGTCACGATCTTGCGGTCCGTGAGTTCGAGCCCCGCGTCAGGCTCTGGGCTGATGGCTCAGAGCCTGGAGCCTGTTTCCGATTCTGTGTCTCCCTCTCTCTCTGCCCCTCCCCCATTCATGCTCTGTCTCTCTCTGTCCCAAAAATAAATAAACGTTGAAAAAAAAAAAATAAAAAGTCACTCATCATAATCAAGTGGGATTGATTCCAGGGATGCAAGGGTGGTTTGATATTTACAAAACAATCAACATGATACATCATGTTAATAAGAGAAGGATAAAACCCATATGATCATCTCAATAGATGTAGAAAAGGCATTTGACAAAGTACAACAACCGTTCCTGATAAAAGCCTTCAACAAAGTAGGTTTAGGCGGAACGTACTTCAACACCATAAAGGTTATTTATGAAAAACCTACAGCAAACATCATACTCTATAGGGAAAAACTGAGAGCTTTTCCCCTTGGGTCAGGAATAAGACCAGGATGTCCACTCTCACTATTTGTATTCAACATAGTACTGGAAGTCCTAGCCACAGCGGTCAGACAACAAAAAGAAATAAAAGGCATTCAGATTGATACAGAAGAAGTAAAACTCTTTGCAGATGGCATGGTACTGCATATAGAAAACCCTAGTGACTCCACCCAAAAACTACTAGAACTGATAGATGAATTCATTATGGTTGCGGGCTACAAAATCTATATGCAGAAATTCATTGCATTTCTAGACACTAACAATGAAGCAGCAGAAAAAGGACTTAAGAAAATCATCCCATTTATAGTTGCACCAAAAATAATAAAATACCTAGGAATAAACTTAACCAAGGTAGTGAAAAACACGTACTCTGAAAACTATAAAACATTAATGAAAGAAATTGAAGACAACACAAACAAATGGGAAGGTATACCATGCTTGTGGATTGGGACAATCAATGTTGTTAAAATGTCCATACTACCCAAAGCAATCTACAGATTTAAAGCAATGCCTATCAAAATACCAACAACATTCTTCATAGAAGTAGAACAAATAATCTTAACATGTGTATGGAATCACAAAAGACTCCAAGAAGCCAAAGCAATCTTTTTTTTCTAATTTTTAAAAAATGTTTTTTCCATTTATTGATTTTTGAGAGACAGAGAGAGACAGAGCACAAGTTGGGGAGGGGCAGAGAGAGAGGGAGACACAGAATCCGAAGCAGGCTCCAGGCTCCGAGCCGTCAGCAAAGGGCCCAACGCGGGGCTCAGACTCACGAACCGCGAGATCGTGACCTGAGCTGAAGTCGGATGCTCAACCGACTGAGCCACCCAGGTGCCCCGAAGCCAAAGCAATCTTGAAAAAGAAGAACAAAGCTGGAGGTGTCACAGTCCCAGATATCAAGACATACTACAAAGCTGTAGTAATCAAAATAGTAATGTACTGGTATAAAATAGACACATAGATCAATAGAACAGAATAGAGAGCCCAGATATAAACCCATGATTATACGGTCAATTAGCCTTTGGTAAAGGAGGTGAGAATATGGCAATGAGAAAAAGACAGCCTCTTCAACAAATGGTGTTGCGAAAACTGGACAGCCACATGCAAAAGAATGAAAGCGGACCAGTTTCTCACGCCATACACAAAAATAAACTCAAAATGGGTTAAAGATCTAAATGTGAGACCTGAAAACATAAAAATCCTAGAAGAGAACACAGGCAAAAATTTCTCTGACAAAAGCCATAGCAACAGTTTCCTAGATATGGCTCCTGAGGCAAGGAAAATAAAAGGCAAAATAAACTATTGGGACTGTGTCAATATAAAAAGCTTCTGTACAGCCAAAGAAATAGCCAACAATATTAAAAAGCAACCTATTGAATGGAAGAAGTGTCCCTCAATAGATGAATGCATAAAAAAAAGATGTGGTGCACACACGCACACACACACACACACACACACACACACACACACACTGGAATATTACTCAGCCATAAAAAGAACAAAATCTTGCCATTTGCGACAACATGGATAGATATGGAGGGTATAATACTAAGTGAAATGAGTCCATCAGAGAAAAACAAATATCATATGATCTCACTCATATGTGGAATTTAAGAAGCAAAACAAATGAACAAGGAAAAAAGAGACAAACCAAAAGACAGACTCTTAACTATAGAGAATAAAGTAAAGGTTACCAGAGGGGAGGGAGGTGGGGAGTGGGTGAAATAGGTGAAGAGGATTAAGATTATCCTTTTACCACAACTAGCCCGGGTGTTGTGTGGAAATGTTTATATTGTACACCTGAAACGAATATAACACTGTAGGTTAAGTGTACTGGAATTAAAATAAAAAATTTTAGAAAAGAATTACTACTCCTATTACTATTATCAGGCACACAAGATTAACTAGAAAGAGATCCTGCTCTGGAAGATCCTATTGTCTGAAGAAAGATCTATGCAAGATAATTTAGAAGCAGGCAGATGAGTGCCCAAAGAGCCACTATAAAAGGTTTTTGGAAAACATAGGATATAGCAAAAGTATGACTTTTTATGGCACACTAACCTATTTAGGAAGAAGGAAGCATTTTCTGATGTACTGAATAGAAAACTAATTGAAGAGAAATTAACAGTTTTTAGTAACGTATTATAATTTAACCCAAGAGACTGGACCCCAGGGTAAGGTCCTCTGGAATCCCGTTCTTACCCTCTTCTTCTGGTTTGTAGCTCTCCTGTTTGGCAGCCAGCCGGAATGGAATCCTGAATGCCAGAGATACGCTGGCCACTGAGAAGGGAGAAGGATCTGGTGCTCTGGAAAGTTGCTTCATGCTGAGGCTTGGGGGACCCGCCTATCCTCCATGCAGCTCTGGTGGCTATAAATATACATGGGTGGGGCAGGGGTAGAATCTGGGAAATGAGTGCATAGTCCTGGCACGCTCAGAGACAAGGCATAAATAAGTACTTATACATACGTAACACACGTACACACATAAATAAATGCCTATCTGCTAGATTTGAGAGGTGGGCCATGGCTTGTGGAAAGGTTTTGGAATTTAAGAGAGAAAACAGTTCTGGATTACGATAGAAAGCATAATTATGTGTTAAAAATATGTATTCGTGTATTGAAATTTTTTTAATGTTTACTTTTGAGAAAGAGACACAGAGCCCAAGTGGTGGGGGGAGGTGGCAGAGAGACAGAGAGAGGGAGACACAGAATCCGAAGCAGGCTCAGAATCTGTGCTGACAGCTCAGAGCCTGACACGGGGCTTGAACCCGTGAACTGTGAGATCATGACCTGGGCCAAAGTCAGACCCTTAACAACTGAGTCGCCCAGGCGCCCCTGTATTTATGTATTTATAGCCTGTGTTTATATATCAGCAATGCACATTAACAATAGTGTGCTAATTAGTATAGACCACTGCAGCCTTAATATTTAACAACACTCCTAAACGTAGTTTTTGTTATCATCTGAATTTGAAAATAATCTGTTAAAAATAGTTTCTCATCCCGAGTAGTCCACTCCCTTCACCCTTGAGTTAAATCGAATTGTTCAAATTTTTGTTGTGTCTTCTCACAGTGGCCAATTTTATTTTGAAGAGCAGCTCTACTTTACGGAGGAGATATGATCAAAAGGGCACTGGATAGAGCAGGATGTCCAAGTTTCCATCCTGACTCTTGCCATGTCAGAGCTATTTTTAACGGGATTAAATTGTCCTGCCCCCAGACGTTAGCATTCTCATCTATTGAATGAGGACTGCACAGTCTCTATGTTCCTGCCCGTTCTGTGATTCTCTGAGAATACTGTCCTTTTCCCTCTTTTCTTCTACTCTTACTGCCTCGATTCTTTCAGAAAGGGTTTTGCCAACTTTGTTTATTAACCTGTTTTTTTTTCTGCACCTTTATTATGCTCAGCTTTTTGAGTGGTGAAACTCACGTAAGATTCCCCCACTCTGCCCATGTTAATCTCATGCTGATTACTGACGTGCAGGTTAACACTACTTAAAGAACAGCGAGTTGGGGTCAAGTAGACCAGGGTTTGGAGCCTGCTCCCTGTATACTAGCTGCACGAATTAGGGCAAGTCACAGACTTCTTGTTTACCTGAAGAATAGGATTGAGAATGTCTTCCTTTCAGATTTGTTCTGCAAATGACTTGATCTATCTACTTATGCGAACATAACCCAACTTTGGGTTGGGCTTCTTGCCTTCAAGCAACCTTCAACCATTCAAAAAATATGGTTTCCTATATGCAAGCATCCTTCTAAAAAATCTTTTTTAATGTTTATTTATTTTGAGAGAGAGAGAGAGAGACAGAGTGGGAGTGGGGGAGGGGCAGAGAGAGAGAGAGAGAGAGAGAGAGGGAGACACAGAAGCTGAAGCAGGCTCCAGGCTCTGAGCCGACATGGGGCTCGAACCCACAAGCCGTGAGATCATGACCTGAATTGAAGTCTGACGCTCAACTGACTGAACCACCCAGGCGCCTCGTCTGCAAGCATGCTTCTAGATTGTTGGGCACATTGATGGAGCTTATGTTCTAGAGACAGACGGTAAACAACATACGTAACAAAGTAAATTTTATAGCACGTCAGAAAGTAATAATTGCTATGGGAAATAGAAAACAGAAAACGGAGTAAGGAGAGTCAGAAATGGCAGGGGAGGAAGCAGGTTGTGATGCCAACCAGTAAGAGTAGGTGGGATTTGGATTAAACGTGGGGGTATGAGTGCATCCTGGCCAGAGTGAATGATTGCAGCAGGCCTCAAGGGGCAGCATAACCAGCATATTTAAAGAACAACATAGAGGCAGTTCCTCTGGGGCAGAATAAGCCTGCTGGAGCATGCTAGAACATCAGGCGCCAGATCCTATAGAGCCTTATAAGTTATTGTAGAAATGGTGGTTTTACTTTCACGATACGGAGACACTTTGAGGAGTTTTTAACAGAGGGGTGCCCAGATTTAATTTTGGCTTTTTTCTTTTGTTTTGTTTTTAATACGAAATTTATTGTCAAATGGGTTTCCATACAACACCCAGTGCTCATCCCAACTGGTGCCCTCCTCGATGCCCATCACCCACTTTCTTTTTTTTTTTAGTATGAAATTTTAATTTTGCTTCTTAAAAAAGGATCAGATGCCTGGGTGGCTCAGTCGTGAAGCATCTGACCTCAGCTTGGGTCATGATCTCACGGTTCATGAGTTCGAGTCCCATTTCTGGTGAGCACAAGTCCTGCTTTGGGTAAAACATGAGCCCCGCTTCTGGTGAGCCTTGCTTCTCTCTCTCTCTCTCTCTCTCTCAATCTTTCTCTGCCCTTCGCTCGCTTGTGCCCTCTCTCTTTCTCTCAAAAAGAAGGAAAGAAAGAAAGAGAGAGAGAGAGAGAGAAAGAAAGAGAAAGGAAGGAAGGAAGGAAGGAAGAAAAAGGATCACTCCACTCTAGGGGCGCCTGGGTGTCTCAGTCAGTTGAACAGTTGAGGGTCTGACTCTTGATTTCGTCTCTGTCATTATCCCAGAGTCATGGGATCGAGCACAGTATCCCGCTCTGTGCTGAGTGTGGAGCCTACTTAAGATTCTCTCGCCCCCTGCCCCTCTCCCCTGCTTGTTCTCTCTCTCTCTCTCTCTCTCTCTCAAAAGCAAGGATCACTCTAACAGCTGTGATGAGGATAAACACGAGTTTCTCAGCCTCAGCACTGACATTCCCAGTCAGATGATTCTTTGTTGGGGGTGGGGGGTGGTGCTGTCCTGTGCATTTATGGTGTTTAACAAATCCCTTATCTCTGGGCTTAGCAATGGGGAAGCCATTAGTGACCTTACTTTTAATAGGAGGTAATAGCTTGATTAAAGTGAGTTTAAGAAATGAGAGAAATCAGAAGCACCGAGTGTAGACAGAACTGTGCTGCAGAGGGAAGCAAGGGCATAGACTAGTATTGATAGATGAAGCACTATTTTTGGTTTTGGTCTTCAGATGGAGGAAATAACAAGATATGTGTATGCTGGTTGGAACTGACCTCTACAGAGGGGGAAATTGATGTGGATGTGAGAAGGGAGAACCCCGAGATTCGGGTCCTCAAGCAGGTGAGAGGGGACGGAATCTGCCCAATGCAGGTGGATAGCTTGGCTTACGGAGGAGCAGGGAGAGAGTGCATGTTTAGTAACAGGCAGGAGGGCAGAGCATGTGGCCGCATATGCCAATAGGTAAGTGGATATCATGATGTGAGTCTAAAATTTCTCTTCTGTTTGCTTCAGTTGTCCCAGGAAAGCAGGAGACAAGGTCATCAGTTGAAGGAGGGGGTTGGGGTGGAGGAAGGGGGTGTTGGACATCTGGGGAGAGAAAAGCTGGTGTGTTAAATTGTTAAATAGCACAATGAATGGACTAGGTGCGGATACCTCGGTTTTCTGACAGTGTTAAGGCCCATGTGAGGTTTGTGGTTATGAAGTTAAGGTCAGAGCAGACAGAGTGGCTTGTGTTTTTTTTTCCAGCCATGTTCAGCGGCATTGAGTGCAGGAGCAGAATAGATGGAATGATTGGGCTTCTGGGCTGTGGCTTTGACACAACGAGAAAGGCGAGCTTCTTAAGGATGTATGTAATAGAGAGATGCTAATGATTAGCTATAAATTTATGCTGTGTAAGACAAGAGACATCAAAGGAATGAGAACCAGTGAGAAGGGGGTAGGGTTATTCATAGCGGTGAGGTTAAAGCATTACTGAGGTTGAACTGATGGGATTGACAAGGGGAGTGGGTGGGAAAATTGGATAAGAATGAAGAAAGTTGGAGGTGCTGTGGTTATTGGTAGTGACAAAGTCCAGGCAATGCCCATGGGAGGGTGTCACCGAGGTCAGGGAGGGCAACATCATCGGAGAAGAGAAGTCAAGGACCTGGGAGGTCATTGCCATTTACTAGACATGTGAGTTTAGAGAAGTGGAGGAATAGAATAACATGCTTAATAGGCTCTCAGTAAGTCAATATTAGCCTTTCTGAGCCTTTATTTTATCATCTGTAAAATGAATTTATCAACCTCTTCCTTCCTGCCTACTGTAGGGGATAATTGTGAGGATCAAACGGTACAGTGCATAAGAAAGTGTCTTGTAAATAATCTGCCAATGTTCAAGCACAAAGATTTTATTACATTTGTTTTTTGTCCACAATGTAGGATAGGAATCTGGTGAAGGGCTAAAGATTTTAGATTTTAAAGGATTACCAATAGGAGCTATTTTAGGATCTTGAAGGAGAAAGTGACCTAACCAAACACAATCAGTGGGATTATCTAATTTACACTGGGTGGAGATACCTTGGTAATTATTTACTAATTATCTCTCTTCTCTTGCTTTTCCGGTACAACGTTTACGCCATCCCAAACGTACAGATTGGATCATCTCAGTTCCCTCACGGTAATAGCCCCGTTGTTTCCATGATGAGACGTGCGTTCCTCTGCCTATTGTCCCATTGCCACCAAGACCTGATGTAATTTTGTCTTTCTACCTCCATATCCTGTTCATGGGCTGTGCAGCCTATCCCCTTCCATGATTTCAGAATATCGCCTGACCTTTCATACTGCTGCACCTTTGGGCCTGCTCTTTTCTCAGCCTATAATGCTATTCCTCCATTGGAGTCTATAGATTTGATTCCATATGCTACTTACTCAGTAAGGCCCTTTGTAAAATTTCATCTTTCTGTAGTGCTTTTATTGTGACTTTGTAATTGAATCTACTTTTGTGTGTGATTATTGATTAAACCATTATTAATTGTTCATATTTGTGTCCCACCGGACTGCAAGCTCCTTTAGGGCAGAAGCCACCTGTTATTTATCTTAGTAGAAATGAACGATGAATTCCATCTTTATGAGCATCTATTATTTCTTATGCTCAATATATATTTGATACTTGTTGACTAAGTAAATGGATGGAAGGATGATTGAAGTCTCTGCATGTACAAGGCACCACGCGGAGTGCTGTGTTAAATACTCTTTCAAAAAAAAAACCAGTAAGTATATGCTCAATAAAACTTGATTCGTTTCAACATTCCTATTTCAAGGAGCTTCCCCACTGAATTGGAAACTGCTGGCAGAGTCAGAGCAAACGGAGTTTGACATGTCAACTAAATCAAAGGAGGCAGCTGTGGGGTAATAGAAACAGAAGTAAATAAGGATCAGAACTTCTGATTTCCAGGACCAGCTCATACTCCAGCTTTATGACTTCGGCCACCTTGAAACATCTCTGAACATCAATGTCCTCATCCTTAAAATGAGGTATTTGGATTATGTGATCTCCAAAGTCCTTTCCAACGTTAACATTTCATGCTTCTAAAATGCTATGAAATCATCAGAATTAATGTCAAATCCCAAATCCAATTTTGCCAGGGAGAACCACTTGTGAATTTCTGGATGGCTGGTAACCTTGACTGGACAATGGAACTGTTCGCAAGAGAGGAAAACAAATTATAATCCTTTTTTCCATTGTCTAAGGCAAGATGATCGCCTCTGCAAATTATGCACTGTTCTGGGCTCAAAGTCCCAACAACTGTTATGCCTCCTCTCCAGTTTAGAGAGCATAAATAAATGCACATCTTCAATCTAGACGGAAATGGTGTGCCCCAGCTCTGTTTTAGAAGGCATGGATAAATGCACATCTTCTTCAGTCTAGATGGAAAATATGATATACTTCAGGTTCGGCTCCAACCAATGTGCAGAGAATCACTTCTGGAATCATGAGAAAATGAAAAAAACAAAACAAAACAAAAAACCCTGCACAACTTCAACCAAATTGGAATTGATATTTGTTGCAGAGCCTGGAGACTTGCCTCTTGGCAGAAGGAGATTTTTCCCAGTTGGTTTCAAAAGCCTAATGATATAAAACAACAGCTGGCCTTGTAATTCCTAATAGACTGCATCTGCCCCTGATATTTGAGACTGACCATGACAGCAGTCCCGGTAGGGATCTCCCTGAGCCTCAGTAGATAGCCTTGTTCTTTTTAAAAATCATATATTGTCTTGTTCACACATGCCTGAGACCGAAGGATCTGGGATAAACAGGGAAGACATACAGAGAAAACAAGAGGAAGGTTTTATTTGCTTAGGGAAAATACTAAATGTCTCACAATCCAACTCCTTAGTCCATGACTTTGCGTGTTTTTCCACTGCCACAAAAGAAGTAGCATGATATAATGGAAAAACTGTGGGCTTTAGGGGCAGGTGGCTCTGGGCTTAACTAGTAGCTTGTAAAATCTCCTCCTAAGTGATCATATATAAGTTACTTAGTCTCTCTCGGTCTCTTTATTCATCTGCAAAATAGCAACACTTATTTCTACCCCACAGAGTCGTGAAGACAGTGTTTTGCTGGGTAAAATGCCCTAATCCTTTATTTTTTTTTTTTTTATGAAATTTATTGACAAATTGGTTTCCATACAACACCCAGTGCTCATCCCAAAAGGTGCCCTCCTCAATACCCATCACCCACCCTCCCCTCCCTCCCACCCCCCATCAACCCTCAGTTTGTTCTCAGTTTTTAACAGTCTCTTATGCTTTGGCTCTCTCCCACTCTAACCTCTTTTTTTTTTTTTTTCCTTCCCCTCCCCCATGGGTTCCTGTTAAGTTTCTCAGGATCCACATAAGAGTGAAACCATATGGTATCTGTCTTTCTCTGTATGGCTTATTTCACTTAGCATTACACTCTCCAGTTCCATCCACGTTGCTACAAAGGGCCATATTTCATTTTTTCTCATTGCCACATAGTACTCCATTGTGTATATATACCACAATTTCTTTATCCATTCATCAGTTGATGGACATTTAGGCTCTTTCCATAATTTGGCTATTGTTGAGAGTGCTGCTATGAACATTGGGGTACAAGTGCCCCTATGCATCAGTACTCCTGTATCCCTTGGATAAATTCCTAGCAGTGCTATTGCTGGGTCATAGGGTAGGTCTATTTTTAATTTTCTGAGGAACCTCCACACTGCTTTCCAGAGTGGCTGCACCAATTTGCATTCCCACCAACAGTGCAAGAGGGTTCCCATTTCTCCACATCCTCTCCAGCATCTATAGTCTCCTGATTGGTTCATTTTGGCCACTCTGACTGGCGTGAGGTGATACCTGAGTGTGGTTTTGATTTGTATTTCCCTGATAAGGAGCGACGCTGAACATCTTTTCATGTGCCTGTTGGCCATCTGGATGTCTTCTTTAGAGAAGTGTCTATTCATGTTTTCTGCCCATTTCTTCACTGGGTTATTTGTTTTTCGGGTGTGGAGTTTGGTGAGCTCTTTATAGATTTTAGATACTAGCCCTTTGTCCGATATGTCATTTGCAAATATCTTTTCCCATTCCGTTGGTTGCCTTTTAGTTTTGTTGGTTGTTTCCTTTGCTGTGCAGAAGCTTTTTATCTTCATAAGGTCCCAGTAATTCACTTTTGCTTTTAATTCCCTTGCCTTTGGGGATGTGTCAAGTAAGAGATTGCTACGGCTGAGGTCAGAGAGATCTTTTCCTGCTTTCTCCTCTAAGGTTTTGATGGTTTCCTGTCTCACATTTAGGTCCTTTATCCATTTTGAGTTTATTTTTGTAAATGGTGTGAGAAAGTGGTCTAGTTTCAACCTTCTGCATGTTGCTGTCCAGTTCTCCCAGCACCATTTGTTAAAGAGGCTGTCTTTTTTCCATTGGATGTTCTTTCCTGCTTTGTCAAAGATGAGTTGGCCATACGTTTGTGGGTCTAGTTCTGGGGTTTCTATTCTATTCCATTGGTCTATGTGTCTGTTTTTGTGCCAATACCATGCTGTCTTGATGATTACAGCTTTGTAGTAGAGGCTAAAGTCTGGGATTGTGATGCCTCCTGCTTTGGTCTTCTTCTTCAAAATTCCTTTGGCTATTCGGGGCCTTTTGTGGTTCCATATGAATTTTAGGATTGCTTGTTCTAATTTCGAGAAGAATGCTGGTGCAATTTTGATTGGGATTGCATTGAATGTGTAGATAGCTTTGGGTAGTATTGACATTTTGACAATATTTATTTTTCCAATCCATGAGCAGGGAATGTCTTTCCATTTCTTTAAGTCTTCTTCAATTACCTTCATAAGCTTTCTATAGTTTTCAGCATACAGATCCTTTACATCTTTGGTTAGATTTATTCCTAGGTATTTTATGCTTCTTGGTGCAATTGTGAATGGGATCATTTTCTTTATTTGTCTTTCTGTTGCTTCATTGTTAGTGTATAAGAATGCAACTGATTTCTGGACATTGATTTTGTATCCTGCAACTTTGCTGAATTCATGTGTCAGTTCTAGCAGACTTTTGGTGGAGTCTATCGGATTTTCCATGTAGAATATCATGTCATCTGCAAAAAGCGAAAGCTTGACTTCATCTTTGCCAATTTTGATGCCTTTGATTTCCTTTTGTTGTCTGATTGCTGATGCTAGAACTTCCAGCACTATGTTAAACAACAGCGGTGAGAGTGGGCATCCCTGTCGTGTTCCTGATCTCAGGGAAAAAGCTCTCAGTTTTTCCCCGTTGAGGATGATGTTAGCTGTGGGCTTTTCATAAATGGCTTTTATGATCTTTAAGTATGTTCCTTCTATCCCGACTTTCTCAAGGGTTTTTATTAAGAAAGGGTGCTGGATTTTGTCAAAGGCCTTTTCTGCATCGATTGACAGGATCATATGGTTCTTCTCTTTTTTTTTTGTTAATGTGATGTATCACGTTGATTGATTTGCGAATGTTGAACCAGCCCTGCATCCCAGGAATGAATCCCACTTGATCATGGTGAATCATTCTTTTTATATGCTGTTGAATTCGATTTGCTAGTATCTTATTGAGAATTTTTGCATCCATATTCATCAGGGATATTGGCCTGTAGTTCTCTTTTTTTACTGGGTCTCTGTCTGGTTTAGGAATCAAAGTAATACTGGCTTCATAGAATGAGTCTGGAAGTTTTCCTTCCCTTTCTATTTCTTGGAATAGCTTGAGAAGGATAGGTATTATCTCTGCTTTAAACGTCTGGTAGAACTCCCCTGGGAAGCCATCTGGTCCTGGACTCTTATTTGTTGGGAGATTTTTGATAACCGATTCAATTTCTTCGCTGGTTATGGGTCTGTTCAAGCTTTCTCTTTCCTCCTGATTGAGTTTTGGAAGAGTGTGGGTGTTCAGGAATGTGTCCATTTCTTCCAGGTTGTCCAATTTGTTGGCATATAATTTTTCATAGTATTCCCTGATAATTGTTTGTATCTCTGAGGGATTGGTTGTAATAATTCCATTTTCATTCATGATTTTATCTATTTGGGTCATCTCCCTTTTCTTTTTGAGAAGCCTGGCTAGAGGTTTGTCAATTTTGTTTATTTTTTCAAAAAACCAACTCTTGGTTTCGTTGATCTGCTCTACAGTTTTTTTTAGATTCTATATTGTTTATTTCTGCTCTGATCTTTATTATTTCTCTTCTTCTGCTGGGTTTAGGCTGCCTTTGCTGTTCTGCTTCTATTTCCTTTAGGTGTGCTGTTAGATTTTGTATTTGGGATTTTTCTTGTTTCTTGAGATAGGCCTGGATTGCAATGTATTTTCCTCTCAGGACTGCCTTCGCTGCGTCCCAAAGCGTTTGGATTGTTGTATTTTCATTTTCGTTTGTTTCCATATATTTTTTGATTTCTTCTCTAATTGCCTGGTTGACCCACTCATTCGTTAGTAGGGTGTTCTTTAACCTCCACGCTTTTGGAGGTTTTCCAGACTTTTTCCTGTGGTTGATTTCAAGCTTCATAGCATTGTGGTCTGAAAGTATGCATGGTATAATTTCAATTCTTGTAAACTTATGAAGGGCTGTTTTGTGACCCAGTATATGATCTATCTTGGAGAATGTTCCATGTGCACTCGAGAAGAAAGTATATTCTGTTGCTTTGGGATGCAGAGTTCTAAATATATCTGTCAAGTCCATCTGATCCAATGTCTCATTCAGGGCCCTTGTTTCTTTATTGACTATGTGTCTAGATGATCTATCCATTTCTGTAAGTGGGGTGTTAAAGTCCCCTGCAATTACCACATTCTTATCAATAAGGTTGCTTCTGTTTATGAGTAATTGTTTTATATACTTGGGGGCTCCGGTATTCGGCGCATAGACATTTATAATTGTTAGCTCTTCCTGATGGATAGACCCTGTAACTATTATATAATGTCCTTCTTCATCTCTTGTTACAGCCTTTAATTTAAAGTCTAGTTTGTCTGATATAAGTATGGCTACTCCAGCTTTCTTTTGGCTTCCAGTAGCATGATAAATAGTTCTCCATCCCCTCACTCTGAATCTAAAGGTGTCCTCAGGTCTAAAATGAGTCTCTTGTAGACAGCAAATAGATGGGTCTTGTTTTTTTATCCATTCTGATACCCTATGTCTTTTGGTTGGCGCATTTAATCCGTTTACATTCAGTGTTATTATAGAAAGATACGGGTTTAGAGTCATTGTGATGTTTGTATGTTTTATGCTTGTAGTGATGTCTCTGGTACTTTGTCTCACAGGGTCCCCCTTAGGATCTCTTGTAGGGCTGGTTTAGTGGTGACAAATTCCTTCAGTTTTTGTTTGTTTGGGAAGACCTTTATCTCTCCTTCTATTCTAAATGACAGACTTGCTGGATAAAGGATTCTCGGCTGCATATTTTTGCTGTCTAGCACCCTGAAAATCTCGTGCCAATTCTTTCTGGCCTGCCAAGTTTCAAAAGAGAGATCAGTCACGAGTCTTATAGGTCTCCCTTTATATGTGAGGGCACGTTTACCCCTTGCTGCTTTCAGAATTTTCTCTTTATCCTTGTACTTTGCCAGTTTCACTATGATATGTCGTGCAGAAGATCGATTCAAGTTACGTCTGAAGGGAGTTCTCTGTGCCTCTTGGATTTCAATGCCTTTTTCCTTCCCCAGTTCAGGGAAGTTCTCAGCTATAATTTCTTCAAGTACCCCTTCAGCACCTTTCCCTCTCTCTTCCTCCTCTGGGATACCAATTATGCGTATATTATTTCTTTTTAGTGTATCACTTAGTTCTCTAATTTTCCCCTCATACTCCTGGATTTTTTTATCTCTCTTTTTCTCAGCTTCCTCTTTTTCTATAACTTTATCTTCTAGTTCACCTATTCTCTCCTCTGCCTCTTCCATCCGAGCTGTGGTGGTTTGCATTTTGTTTTGCATTTCCTTTAAAGCGTTTTTCAGCTCCTCGTGACTGTTCCTTAGTCCCTTGATCTCTGTAGCAAGAGATTCTCTGCTGTCCTGTATACTGTTTTCCAGCCCAGCGATTAATTTTATGACTATTATTCTAAATTCACTTTCTGTTATATTATTTAAATCCTTTTTGATCAGCTCATTAGCTGTTGTTATTTCCTGGAGATTCTTCTGAGGGGAATTCTTCCGCTTGGTCATTTTGGATAGTCCCTGGTGTGGTGAGGACCTGCAGGGCACTTCCCCTGTGCTGTGGTGTATAACTGGAGTTGGTGGGCGGGGCCGCAGTCAGTCCTGATGTCTGCCCCCAGCCCACCGCTGGGGCCACAGTCAGACTGGTGTGTGCCTTCTCTTCCCCTCTCCTAGGGGCGGGATTCACTGTGGGGTGGCGTGGCCCGTCTGGGCTACTTGCACACTGCCAGGCTTGTGATGCTGGGGATCTGGCGTATTAGCTGGGGTGGGAAGGCAAGGTGCACGGTGGGAGGGGGGGCAGGCTTAGCTCGCTTCTCCTTAGGTGATCCACTTCAGGAGGGGCCCTGTGGCAGCCGGAGGGAGTCAGATCCGCTGCCGGAGGTTTGGCTCCGCAGAAGCACAGAGTTGGGTGTTTGCGCGGAGCGAGCAATTTCCCTGGCCGGAACCGGTTCCCTTTGGGATTTTGGCTGGGGGATGGGCGGGGGAGATGGCGCTGGCGAGCGCCTTTGTTCCCCGCCAAACTGAGCTCTGTCGTCCGGGGGCTCCGCAGCTCACCCTCCCTTTGTCCTCCAGCCTTCCCGCTTTCCGAGCAGAGCTGTTAACTTATGACCTCCCAGACGCTAAGTCGCGCTTGCTGTCGGAACACAGTCCGTCAGGCCCCTCCGCTTTTGCAAGCCGGGCTCGGGGGCTCTGCTTGGCTGGCGAGCCGCCCCTCCGCCCCGGCTCCCTCCCGCCAGTCCGTGGAGCGCGCACCGCCTCGCCGCCCTTCCTACCCTCTTCCGTGGGCCTCTCGTCTGCACTTGGGTCCGGTGACTCCGTTCTGCTAATCCTCTGGCGGTTTTCTGGGTTATTTAGGCAGGTGTAGGTGGAATCTAAGTGATCAGCAGGACGCGCGGTGAGCCCAGCGTCCTCCTACGCCGCCATCTTCCTGCGCTGACCCGCCCTAATCCTTTATATGTACCAGATTCCTGATTTGATTATAAAAGTTCTGTGATGTGATCATGGGAGTGAGGTTTGCTATTTTAAAGTTTATTTAGTTTTTTCAGTTTATTTGTTTATTTTTAGTAATCTCTACACCCAACATGGGGCTCAAACTCAGGACCCCAACATCAAGAGTCACATGTACCACTGACTGAGCCAGCCAGGCACCCTGGCTGTTTTAAGTAACTTAAAGGTGTTGTTTTAAAGTTAAGGGTAAGGGCATCTGCCTGGCTCAGTGGGTGAAGAGTCTGGGGCTTGATCTCAGGGTCGTGAGTTCAAGTCCCATACTAGGCATGGGGCCTACCTAAAACAAAGAAAAGAAAGTGGAGGATAGAGTTTTTAGTCTTACATACAGAAAATCTAAGCAGTATTGTTGTCAAGTGATTGTCAAGTGTAGATTAGAGATCAGTTGTTCATCTCCCCTTAGGAAGGAGAGTGAGCAGGGCTGGCTCAAGGGTGAGCTTCCTGTGCAGTCACAAAGGGTCTTGTACTTAGAAAAGCCCCATGCTTGATTTAATGCTGTGCTGTTGACACCTTAAAATTCTTCATAATTTTTAAACAAGGGGTCCTGCATTTTCATTTTACACGGGTCCCTGCAAATAACATGGTCAGTCCTGAGACTTAGGAAGGAAATTCAGTGCTATCCGCACGCACGCTCAAATTTATGGAAAAGAATGTGAACACGTGGAGGCATTACTCAACCTTATAATAGGTATTAGCATTTGTGCTTTTGGCTTCAAAGGATAAAATGAATTCTGAGTTGGTGTTGTAGAGTCTAGATGGACTAGATCCACATTTACATATGTTAACCTAGCAATGATTCGAGGATAAATCTAATCTCTCATGTTATGGGTGGATGAAAAACATAACTCTAGTATTATGAAACACTAGTATCATTAAACTCTAGGTTTAGTTATTAAAAATAATTATGGCCACAGTAATTTGTCAGTGGATACACAATGTAAAGCAATGTAAACGGTGATGTCAAAACATAGAATGTTGGGGGTGGCAGAAAACTGTAGAGCTTTTGAATACATTTAAGTTATTATCAATTTAACATAGACTGTAATAAATACGTTTTATGTAAGATTTGTGTTAGCTACAGAGCAAAAAACATAGAGTAGACAAAAAGATAAAAAGAGAGGGGTCAAAGCGTGGCACTACAGAAAACCATCAGATCACAGAGGAAGAAAGCAGAAAGACAAGAAAAAAGAAAGAAAGGAAGAAAGAGAGAAAACAAAAGAACAAGGGGTTGTGAAAGAGCCAGAAAACAATAAAATGGCAAGAGTAAATCCATATTCTATCAATAGTGAATTTACATGTGAATGGACGAGATTCTCCAATCCAAAGACCTAGAGTGCCTGAATGGATTAAAAAAAAAAAAATGACCCAACTATATGCTGCCTACAAAAAGCTCACATCAGCTTTAAGGAAACATATAGACTGAAAGTGAAGGGATGGAAAAAGATATTACAAGTAAATCAAAATCAGAAGAAAGCAAGGGTAGCTATAGTTATATCAGACCAAATAAACTTTAAGTTGAAAATTGTAGCAAGGGACAAGGAAGGTCAAATTTAGCAGAAAGAAGGAAATAACAATGGTCAGAGTGGAAATAAATGAAAAAGAACCTAAAAAGACAATAGATCAATGAAACTAAGAGGTGGTTTTTTTAAAAAGATAAACAGAACTGACAAACAGCTAGACTAAGAAAAGAGAGAAGATACAAATCAATAAAATTAGAAATGAAAGAGGAGACAAATGGTATCATAAATGATACCACACAAAGTGTCATGAGAAATGACTATGAACAATTATTTATACGCCAACAGATTAGATAACTGAGAAGAAATGGAAAAATTCCTGGAAATGTACAATGTACCAAGACTGAATCATGAAGAAACAGAAAACCTCAACAGACCAGTTACTTTTAAGGAGATTGAATCAGGAATGAAAAACCTCCCAGCAAAGAAAAGTCCAGAACCAGATGGCTTCATGGGGAATTCTACCAAACATTTAAAGAAGAATTGTTATCAATCTTTCTCAAACTCCTTCAAAAAACTAGAATAGAAGGAACACTTTCAAAGTCATTTCATGAGTCCACCATTACACTGATTATAAAAACCAGACAAGGACATTTTCAAGGTGAGAAAATTGAAAGCCAATATCCTTCATGAACACAGATGCAAAGATCCTCAACAAAATATTAAGAAACTGAATTCAATAGTACATTAAAGGGGTGTCTGGGTGGCTCTGTCAGTTAAGCGTCCGACTTTGGCTCAGGTCATGATCTCACAGTTCGTGGGTTCGAGCCCCGCGTCGGGCTCTGTGCTGATGGCTCAGAGCCTGGAGCCTGTTTCAGATTCTGTGTCTCCCCCTCTCTCTGCCCCTCCCCTGTTCACGCTCTGTCTCTGTCTCAAGAATAAACATTAAAAAAAAATTGTAAAAAAGATAGTACATTAAAAGGATCATACACCATGATCAAGTGGGATTTATTCCAGGGATACAAGGATGGTTCAACACTTGCAAATCAGTAAATGTGATACACCACATTAATAGAAAATGAAAGGTAATACAATTTGATATTAACACAAAACAGACACATAGATCAGTGGAACAGAAATAAATCCATGCATATATGTTCAACTAATTTTTGATAAAGGATCCAAGAATATACAAGAAGGAAAGGATAGTCTCTTCAATAAATGGTGTTGGGAAAACTGAATAGCCACATGCCAAGTAACAAAACTGGACCCCTCTCTGACACCGTCCACAAAAAAAAAAAAAAAAAAAAAAAAAAAAAAAAAAAAAAAAAAAAAATTGAAGAGTTTAATGTTAAGACCTGAAACCATAAAATTCCTGGAAATAGACAAAGGAAATAATCTCCTTAACATTCATCTTGGAAATGAGTTTTTGGATTTGACAACAAAAGCTAAGGTAACAAAGACAAAATAAACACATTAGACTACATCAAATTTAAAAATTTCTGCACAGCAAAATAAATTATCAACAAAATGAAAAGGAAACCTATAGAATGGAAGAAAATATTTGCAAACCACGTACCCAATAAGGGGTTAATATACAAAATATATATGGAATTCATACAACTCAATAGCAAAAACACCAAATAACTCAATTTAAACACCTGTTAGGATGTCTATTATCAAAAGACAAGAGATAACAAAGATATCTTTGCTAAAGATAAAACCTAAGATAAAGATAAAACCTTAGCATCTGTCAACAGATGAATGAAGAAAATGTGAGGTGTGTGTATTAAAGACAATAAAATAATATTCAGCTTTAAAAAAAGAAATCCTGCCATTTGCAGCAGCATGGATGAAACTGGAGGGCATTATGCTAAGTGAAATAAGCCAGACAGATAAAGACCAAAAATACTGTTTGGTATCACTTATATGTGGAAGCTAAAAAAATAAAGTTGAACTCATAAAAGCAGAGTAGAATGGTTGTTGTTTGGGGCTGGGGGTGGGAGATACAGGGAGAGCTTGGTTAAAGGGTACAAACTTAGAGTTTTAAGATGAATCAAGTCTGGGGATCTAATACTATATTACACGGTGACTAGAGTTGAAAATACTGTGTTGTTTAATTTAAATTTGCCAAGAGAGTAGAACTTGTGTTTTCACACACCCACAGACAGACCCTCCCCCCACCACATGTAAATATGAGAGGTAATGGATGTGTTAAGTGATTTGATGGTGGAAATCCTTTCACAATGTGTATGTATACCAAACCATCATGTTATACACTTCAAGTATCTTATAGTTTTATTTGTCAATTATACCTCAATAAAGCTGAAAAAAGGCTATATTCACACGGAACCAAACTATCTCGTAACTTTCTAACTCTAAGGATGAAAACATACACGACTTTACAACGGAAAGATCTGACTCTTACCCTCTTTATCAAGGGCTCATATTTGACATCACCAAGAGTAAGACAATTTGATTTTATGTGCCACCCGATATAACATAATATGAAACACATAGCATTCCCTATAAAGTATTCATATTGAACATGTTTGACCTGAAGCTAATTATTCCTTTAAACCAAACTTCCAGTTTACAGGAATATAGAAGATAAAAGAAGCAAGATAATTGACATCCAGATGGAAACAATCAGTCAGGCAAATTCAGATCGTAGAAGTTCTACAAGACAACTGGCCCAGTCTCTTCAAAATTCGATGTTGTTAAAAAAAAAAAAAAGAGGTAGTGAGACTGTTCTCAATTAAGAGAGACTATAAAGATATACAATCAAATATGATGGGTAAACTTCAATCAATCAGATTTTTTTCATAAAAAAGCTAATTAAGATATTTTGTGGACAACTGGGGGATATTTTAATATGAACCGATGTTAGAGATTTATGGTTAATTTTATCTAAGGTAATAATAGTAGTATGAATATAAAGAAAAATTTCCTTACTTTTAAGAGATATACAAATGTCTTAATTTTTAGGAGACTCACAACGTCTGCATCTTTGAAATGGCAAAATGTTAACACTTGTTCCATTTAGATGTCTGGTACATGGAATGCATTTTATTCTTCTTTCAACCTATTCTGGACATTAAAAATTTTCTATAACACAATGTTTGGTGGGAAGAGAACATATTATACTAAACATTTTGCTATCTAGAAAATTGTCCTAAGGAATCAGTGATCAATAGTGATAGAATAGTCCCGACAAAGTAAGTGTATAACAATTATAAATAGAGGTAAATAGGCTGTGTATTCTCAAGGAGCAGAATTAATCCCAACAGGATTTTTGGTCAGGTTGACTTTAAAATTTATGCAGAGAATCAAAAGGCAGAGAATAGCTAATTTGTTTCTGAAAAGGGAAAGAGGGAGAAGAGACTTGTGGCTCTAAATATAAAGATTAGAAAGAGTATATGGTATAGGGACGGACTCATTGACCAATTACACAAATTAGCTCTCAAAACAGTATATGACTGTGGAATTTGATATAGGATAGAGGTGGCATGAGAAAGGAGAAATTATTTAATAAATGGAGCTGAAACAGCTATAACTCACATACGAGAAAAGTGAAATTATAACACTGCCTCAAACCAAACTCGAGAATCAATTTCAAATACAGCGAGAACCCAAACATTGAAAGATACTGTGAAGAAGGTCACTAGCTAGAGGGAAACATCAGGTTGAGGGATTTGTTTTTGGTATTAGGATAGGAGAACCTCGAACTTGAGAAAAGCTTCCAGCAGAGAGAGAGATCTAGAAAAGAGGAGTATTCCTAAGAAAGCAATTGCGGTTGGGGAAGCAGCAAGGTGGCCAGCACAGAGTGGGTCCAGTAATTACTGAAGGAATAACTGAGAGACTGGATTAGCTTAGCTGGGATGTGCAGAAACTGGTTCACAGAGGAGGGGGCTTTTTTTTTCCCTGACAGGTGTGAAAGGGGAGTGAACAGAAGCAGCTACTGCTAAGTTTGCTCGGCTTTCTGACTTTTCACTTCAGGCTTCAGAAGCAGGAGGAAAGTAACTGCTGTGGCTAAAATTCAAATAGAGACTGCTTAAACTCAAAAGGCATGGGAAACAGTGTGTAGATAAGAAAATATGTGCTACAACCAGACAGAGTCCCCTAAGTGATGTCATTTGCTTCCTGGCTTATTGTTGTTGACGCTTTTGTTGGTTTTTCTAACCCTGGCATGAAGACGCTTCCCCGAAGGATAAAGGGAGCTTCCCAAAGCCCAGTGATCTCAAGATTTCAAAAGTCGCATGTGTGGCAAGAGCCAGGGGCAGAAGGATGCTAATTCTAAAATTGAACTGTCTAGGTTCATATCCTGGAACTGACACATACTGGCTATGGAAACCTCCCGAGAGTTCCTTAGCTTCAGAAGTCCAGCTGCCACTTGTATCAAGTGAGGATTCTATTCGCTCAGGTTCTTTGCTGCAAGTTTAGAACCTGACTCTGGCTAACTTGAACGCATTGGGAGAACACAGGGCTGTCTGTGGATCAAAGGGAAAGCTGCAGAACCAGGCTTAGAAAGAGCAGCGACCAGGGTACCCCACACATCCAGGTAGCAGGAAAGGATGGTTGGTTCCTCTAGCAGCCTGGCCCCTCCAAAGTTTAGTAATGTCAGAGATGAATATTCAGCCTTTGTCGGTGTGCTTAAGATGAAATTCTAGAAAGCTTGGGTCCAAATAGCCTTATTTATTAATATAACACTGTATGTTGATTACACTGGACTAAAATAAAATAAAGTAAAATAAAATAAATAAAATAAAATCTTGCCATTTGCAACAACGTGGGTGGAACTAGAAGGTGTTATGCTAAACAATGTAAGTCAGTCAGAGGAAGGCAAATGTCATATGATTTCACTCATAGGTGGAATTTAAGAAACAAAATAGATGAACATAGGGGAAGGGAAGGAAAAATAAGATAAAAACAGAGAGGGAGACAAACCTTAAGAGACTCTTCAATACGGAGAATAAACTGAGGGTTGCTAGGGGGGGGTGTTGGGTGGGGGGATGGGCTAAATGGGTGATGGGCATTAAGGAGGGCACTTGTGGGGGTGAGCACTGGGTGTTACATATAAGTGATGAACCACTGGGTTCTACTCCTGAAACCAGCACTACCCTGTGTGTTAATGAACTTGAATTTACATAAATAAAATAAATAAATAAATGAAAATAAAAAAATAAATTAAAATGTGGGGTGCCTGGGTGGCTCTGTCGGTTGAGCGTCTGACTCTTGATCTCAGTTCAGGCCGTGATCCCAGATTCATGGCATGGAGCCTGCTTAAGATTCTCTGTCTCTCTCCCTCTTCCCTTCTCCCCCACTTGCACTCAAAAAAAATAAAAATAAAAATAAAAATAAATAAATAAATAAATAAATAAATAAATAAATAAAATTAAAAAATTAAAAATAAATAAAATAAAAAATAACCTGATTTAGATTCTTTGCTTATCTTCCAGCTAGGGGAGCACAGAGTATCTTTTGTATGGTTCCATCAAATATGAAGTTACTGTATTAAAACAAAACCAAAACCAAGTTTACATGTACTCCATGCTCTTGGCCATCCAAATATCCACATTTTCATTGCTTTTTTTTTTTTTTTTATTTTGAAGAGAGAGTGCTAGCAGAGGAGAGGAGCAGAGGGAGAGAGAAAGAGAGAGAGAGAGAGAGAGAATCTTAAGCAGATTCAATGATCAGCCTGGAGCCTGACAAGGGGCTCGATCCCACCACCCTGGGATTATGACCTGAGCAGAAATCAAGAATTGGACGTTTAACCGGCTGAGCCGCCCAGGTGCCCCCCTCCATCTTTTCATTTCTATGCATTAACTTTCAATAATGTTTTGGCCAACATACCTGTAAATATTCCACAGTGAAAATGCGTTCGTCCTCTCTCTAAAGATGAATAACCCCAAACTACATCCACCTCCAAGCCCAGGATCTCCGAGTAATCACTCTTTTATCAGCCTACGTCATGAGTCTGCAGCCTGCGGTTCAAGCAAAATCACACAATAGAAAACAATCATGACTTTCTCTTATAAAGCAGTGCATTTACATTAGTGCTAATCTTCTTATGTCTCAGAGATCCCCAGTGAACAGATGTGGAACATGAGGTCCAGAGTGGCCCTGTAATTTATCCAAAGCCACCAATGACTAAGCAATGAAGCCAACGTATGACTCCAGGTTTGTCCAACTCCAAAGCCATCTCTTTCCTTTCCATGACAAAAGGGTTAGAACAACATGAGGCAAATGTCCTCCTCGGAGAATTTGAACAGGAAACAAAGCCCTATGAAAATAGCAGTCTGAGAAGAGTTTTAAGCTATGGAAAGCAGAAGACGGAAGGTTTAAGGTTGTAGATATATGAGTAGGGGATGAGAAGCCTGTTTATTTAATGGAGAGGGGGATAAACAGGACTTTCCTGTTGTTTAAACTATTTCACAGTAATGTTAACACACTTTGCAAGGGGCTTACATAAATATTTCCTCAATCATTTTTGCATTAATAGGTAGTTGTTTGGATTATTTTATTAGTAAAGGTTTTGATTGACATAAGTTAGTAGGTCCTTGGAAATCTGATTACCCAATTATTGATCTTTTTTAATCTCTATACCTATAAAATAAAAATACTATTCAATTAGAGGTAGGATGGTGTTGAAATGGACTATTTAGAGAAAAAACAAATTAGATTCTCACCTTATGTCATACAGCAAAACAAATGCTAGATGCATTGAGAAGTTAATGTGTTGTTTTTTTTTTAAGAAACTGTCAGAAGAAATAACTTAGAAGAAAATATAGGACATTTCTGGGAATGGAAAAAAAAAGCTCTTGAAGCGTGAAGGCAATGAAATGTCCTTGCTAGCTGGGGGCGGGAATGCCCAGGAATTGCTTCAGCTTTAGTGATTTGAAGTTCCTGGTGATGGAGTGGATCAGGAGGTGGTGTCCAAAGCACTGAATTCCCTTTACACTCTTCTAAGAGCATTCCCCACCCTCGCTTCTCTATACCCCGCAAAGAAACAGTGCCAGACATTTTATCCTGCTCAGATTTATCCCCAACTTAAATCTTGGAAACTGCACACAGGCACAATAATTTTGGTCAATCAGGAAAAAGCCTTATTGTGTTTCAAAACAAGTCATGCAAGGAAAGACTTGAGGAATTTCATTTTAGCCTGAAGATGTGAAATTTAAACTTGCACTAAAGGACGCTTGGAGGAAATGTTTGGAGAAAGTCGTGGTGTTGGCTGAACTCTTTCTGAGTCACTTGTTCTGATGTCAGGTGTGTGGTAAGGGTTAGTAAGAATCTCACATTTGGCTCAATCTGGGCTCTCACAGTCTCAAATAACAAGCTGGTCGTACTCAGATTTTATTTTCCTTGAATGTTTAGATTGCATTGCACCGTTGGCTTGGTAGCTATTATTCAACTTGCACTTTTGAAACGAACGTTTATCTGTTGGTAAGCCAGAAGACCACAGAGTATATTTTTTCTTTGTTTTTAAGTTTTTGGTGAGACTATTTAGAACCACATGAATTCCAAGAGAAACACCCAAAGATCTAAGCGAATGACTCCAGTCGCTGCTACAGAATTCAAATTCTTGCGTGTCATCTCTGCCCGTAACTTTTAAATTAGTGATTGTATGGTGTAAATGATGTGAGAGCTTCTGCCAAGCAAAGCAAAACTAGGGGATAATGTCACAGCGGGGAGTGTTGCCAATCAGTTGGATGAACTCTGAGAAACTAAAGGATGTCTAAGTAGCAAAAGTCACAGTTGGTGGAATCTCAAGAACACTGGTGAATTGTTACTCTATCAAGTGTCTGTCCCAATCAGTATGGTTTCATCTTGAAGATGAAGCTCAACTTGGCCACGTCAATTGATACAGTTAAAGTTGGATTAAAGACCCAAATGAGGTACGTCAATTGCACTGCTCAAGGAAGAGGGTAAAGAATATTTCAAAGCTACAGATATAAATAGATGGGAACCTCACTGAATAAATGAACAAGAGGTAAAAGGCTATCAGAAGTTCACTCTCTCAAGCTTTACCATATGGCAGACTTCCCTTTATCCCGTTGATTCCATAAGAAATTTGGGTTATGGAAACCATCGATAAATTAGATTAGACAGAAAAATAAGTCAACATCTGACACATCAGGAAAGGCATTGCTGAGTTTTAGGAAAGGAATAGGGACCTTCCAATGAGGCGCTGCATCTGAGAGGTTTAAACATCAGCACCCTCGATGCAACAGAGATGCTGGTGATTGATGGAGAAGGTATAGAAGAACGGCAGTGATTTGAAGGATTGCTAGCAGGGTTGAAGAAACAACGAGAGATTCGACTCTGCCCGGTCAAACCATAATTCAGGAGGGATGTGTGTAATGGTGTGTGAATGTTTTAAAGTTCCCAGTGCCTACGAAGGAGAACGATTTAGTGCCTTTAAAGCAATAAATTCAAGCTAATTATTAGGATAAACTTTCTGACAGTGTTATTTGTTTTATTTAAGAGATAAACTATTCCTGGAGTCGAGAAATGGAAAAGAGTGAGCCAAATACCAGCGGAGGAAAACACATAACAAGATAGGAGTGCGGTGTCTAACACGCCATTTAATGGCAGGCGTGTGACCATGAAACCGAGGTTTACTGTTAGGCTGATTTTCCCGTGAACCCCTGGGTGTCGAGTTCAGGAAGAAGTAAGCATAGCATCCTTTCTGACTGAGGCCCCACGAGTAGATTTTTCTCTGCCTCACACGGGAAGTTCCTCTAGTGAAGCATGAGCCAGGAATGAAGGGGGTGAATGAAGAAGGCATCCTTAAAGCAAAAATGGGTTTCCTTCGAGGTCTAACGCTTTTGGTTGCTCGGGCTTTTGGGTGACATTTTGGTGGCCACTTGCCTTTGACATCTGGATCTCTGAATTTCACGGGGTTATTGGATGTCAGATTTTGCATCCACTGTTATGTTTGTAGCATCTTTGACCTCTTCTTGATTCCTCGTGGGTAAGAGTCCTAGGTTCCCAGCCTAGCCTGGTTTGGCATATCTTTCTTACCTTCTCTTAGGATCTGCCTTTAGGAGGACAGAACTTCCATTCCTTTGCTGTGCTGCCCAGGCCCAATTATTCAGGACCTTGATAAATCTCACGTGTTTTCTCGTAAGGTTCTCTGTCGCCGTGCAAATCAGGTGGAAAGTAGCCTAAGGTTTGCAACAATACCCAGAGTAAAAACTATCCACAAAAGAGGGTGCGTGCCAGAGGGCAGGGGGGTGGAGGGAAGGGCAAAATGGGGCAAGGGGAGTGGCAGAGGCAGGCTTCCAGTTATGGAATGAATAAGTCATGGGAAGCAAGGCACAACAGAGGGAATCTGGTCCATGGTACTGTAATAGCACTCGCTGTATGCTGACAGACGGCAGTCACACTTGCAGTGAGCACAGCGGAATGTTCAGAGACGGCGAATCAGTGCATCATACGCAACAGTCTGTGGCATTATATTCAAATAAAAGGTTTCTCGAAAGAAGAGGGCAAGTGCTTTGGGGAAGGATGGAAACAGAAGGCATGTATTCTTACAGTGTGACATGGAGAAAGAGATTAAAGATGAGTCAACAAGTGTTAAAAAGGTTGTGGAAGTCAGCACATATTTCTTATTTGCTCATGTGTGTAAGGCCCCGGGAGAGAAAATTCAGAGCATGTGAAAAAAAAAATAATGAATGAAATACAAAACTAGATATTGAAGAACTTAGTGTCTCGGGGAGGGGGGATTGGAGAGGACACATGACATCTCTGATGTAAACTGGGGAGCGATGTGATCCTACAGTCTCTCAGACTAGGGTAGTTGTGACAAGGCAAAGAATGACAAGTCACGTTTTCTCTGTTTTTCCTTTTTTCTTTTTCTCAAATGTTTATTTATTTATTTTGAGAGAGAGAGAGAGGGAGAGAGAAAATCCCAAGCAGGCGTAGAGCACGGAGCCTGACGTGAGGCTCAAACTCACAAACCGTGAGATCATGACCTGAGTCTAAACCAAGAGTTTGACACTTAACTAACTGAGCCAGCCAGGCGCCCCCCAACAATAAAATATTAAATAATAATAATAACAGCATGGTCCTTCATAGCTTTTTCACTATGTGGTACATTGTTTACTTTTTAAAAATGTTTGAGAGAGAGAGAGAGAGTGAGAAAGCAGGGGAGGGGCAGAGAGGGAGAGGGAGAGAGTCCCAAGCAGGCTCTGCACTGAAAGTGACGTGGGGCTCAAACCCAAAACCGTAAGATCATGACCTGAGCCAAAATCAAGAGTTGGACACTCAACCAGCTGAACCACCCAGGTGCCCCTGCTATATTGTTTATTTATATAAGCTCCATGAGAGTTTAGGACTAACGTCTCATGTACAGCACTATGTCCTTAGAGCTTTCTCAAGTACCAGGACAAACATCTACACACAGTCAAGCATAGCACTTGGCATTGGGGACACAGAAATTAACATGATAAAATGTCATAACTGCAAATGTATGTGCTATCCATTTGGTATCATCGCCTGGTCTGTAAATGATGCAACCAATGTGTCCTTCTCAGTCTTCTCTAACTGGACAGACTTGGATGTATACCTTTGGATTTATATCTTCTCTCTAGAAATATAACATGATGACTGTGTTTTGTTGTACTTGGTCATGGAAATGTTCTGTCTCTTCAAGTTAGCTTTGTGGGGATCGGATGATGCTGTTCTGTGTTACTTTTACGTATCAACTTCAGTGCCAAATTACGAAACTGCTTTTCTTTTTATCGCTTGATGTGTTCCAGTTCTGTCTTAACTAGACCATTAATTCTTTATTGTATATTTATCTAATGTCAACGTATTGCTCAATATACAATAAGTGCACCTGATAAACTCTTTTCAGGTTGATTTTTCAACATTACCTTCCTATAATGATTATAGCCTCCAAACATGACTATTGGGAAAAATAGTATTTTGTCTCTTAATCTGTTGTTTTCTTTCCAGAAAACAGAAAAGAAAAAGAAAATGTGCCTTGGGGAAAACCTTCATTTGTAGCATTTAACCAAAAGGGAATGAGCAACTGAATCTGAGGGACAAAACTGGAGAGGGGGGTGTTATTTGGGAGTGTTTTTTGTGTTTGTGTTTTATGTTTGTTTGTGTGTTTTTACTTCCCAGCACCAAACAGACTAAGAATGCTAGTAATCAAACTTTAAAAATAATCCCCTGAAATGAAAATGTATCTCAAATTAACTTTTGCTTTATATATTTCTTTGGAGTAAAGATGGCTGAAATTTAATCCCCCACCATTTCAGTACGTTCTGAAGAGCATAAATCCTAACCAGATTTTAATTCATTTCTTTGAGGAAACTTTCTTCCTTATGTCTCATTTCCTGAACCCTACTCTGGGGTCCAATCTGGTGCTATCCTGAGTGCCGTTTTCAAAATTGATTTAATTGCAAATGTTGGAGAGCACTTGAACTGTGGGAACTTACTACCCACAATAATGTGCTCTTGCCCATTAAAAAGATGATATATTGAGTACAATTTACCTAATATGTTCAAATATGTACATAATATTACCTAATATGTTCAAAATATAATAACAATAATTAATGAATTAATCTGTAACAGTTGCCATTTCTTGAGGAAGCATTACATTCTAGGGACAGGACTAACAACCTGACATGCTGGCTCCTTTCTCCCCTTTTTGTTTTTGTTTTTGTTTTTTTTTTTTTTAACTTTTTAACGTTTATTCATTTTTTTGAGAGACAGAGAGTGAGCGAGCAGGGGAGGGGCAGAGAGAGAGAGACCCACACAGAATCCAAAGCAGGCTCCAGGCTCTGAGCTGTCAGTACAGAGCCCGATGTGGGGCTTGAACCCACAAGCCGTGAGATCGTGACCCGAGCTGAAGTCAGAGGCTTAACTGACTGAGCCACCCAGGCACCCGCCTTTCTCCTCTTAAACAATTCTGTGGGGCAATTCTTAATATCCCTATTTTGTATGTAGGAAAGTGAGGCTTAGCGAGTTTGAGAAATATTCCCTAAGTAAGTGGAAGAGGGAGAATTCAAATAGGGTTCTTCGTGGCTACAGTGTCTCTGGCTTTAATTCCTTTGCCATGTAGACCTTCATTGATAGTGTGGACAAGCCTTCCCAACCTGCTCTGCCTTTACTGTAGAGCAGCATGAGAAGGGGGGCTTGAACTGATTGGTGGGATCCCCTGGCTTTGGTAGACAGGTTGGCAGATGATCGCCAAGGAGGACTTCTAAGCCCTTGTCTATAGTTTGATGGGAAGAATAATAGCACAGTAGGACCTTGGATTGCGAGTAACTTATTCTGCGAGTGTTCCGCAAGGCAGGCAAACGTTTCTAGCACATTGTAACTTGACAAACGAGCGACGTCTTGCAATGTGACAGTACGCGATGTCAAATGTCACATGATCACAACTGAGCCAATGGTTCTTCTCTCTCTCTCTCTCTCTCTCTCTTTCGCACTGCGGGATTGTGGGTGATCGTCTCCCATGCTCGGATGCTCAGTCTCAGGCTGTGGTCTTTGGCAAGAATCAGGGATCTTTCTGAATGTTGGAAGGTGCCCACAAGTGACAGTAGTGTACTTTTTGTCACTTCAAAGGAATGGACATTCCTCTGCTTTTCTGTATGAGAGGAAGCTTAGGAATGTTTCGCCTTATTTTAGGTCGGGCTGACTGAAGATATAAACCCTTTCCTCTGCTGCCTTATTGCCGGCAGTATGTATACATTATTATACATAATATATATGTTAAATACAGTATATGACAAGAGTTTATTAATAACGTACTGTAGTCAACATCCATTAGTGATAGTGAAAGTTGTCCTACACAATAACCTTCCTCTCTCTTGCCTCCCTCACACCAGCCATGAAGGTTTTCAAAGGTAGGTGTAGGTTCATTTGTTTATTTTTCTTTATAGCTTGTATTTTCTTTATTATTTTGTGTTATATCACAGCATTGTAATCGTTTTTATGTGAATATTTTTGGAGTTGTGGGATAAAGCGTCACAGTTCCCGTTATTTCTTATGGGGAAATTTGCTTTGGTATGCAAGTGCTTTGGATTACAAGCATGTTTCCAGAACAAATCATGCTTGAAAATAAAGATTTTACTGTATTTAGAGTCACACAATCTGCATTCCACTTCTTAGTCTAGGAAGCCCTCAAGCACATCCCTTAATGAGTTGAAAGCGTAACCTTCTTGCCTGTAGAATTGATAACATTAAGAATTTCCTCCCAGAGATGCTTCGGTCATTACCTTATAGGAACTTGTACCGGGGGTGGGGCTACCTCAGCTTGAGTCCAAGTGGAAGTCCAAAATGATTGGCAAACTGATGGGGGGGGGGGATTTACCAGAAACCTACTCACATGGGTACTTTGGAAACTTCTGGCATGTCTCAGGATATGGTGAGATGGGCTCAACACATGTCCCTTTGCAGAGACATGAGGAGCCTTCGCGAGGAAAACGTTCCCAGGAAAGAAGGATCCAGGGGTAATAAATCTGATCAAATGATAAAAACTCAATTTTGTAAAGGAGGAAAAATTCTAAATAAAGTTTGGTGTTTGTCAGTAGAAATTGTCTCCCATCCTAGTCTTCCCTGAACTTCAGACCAAAAACTAAGTGGAGCATAAAAACAGAGAGAGCTGTTAACTAAAGTCCTTATAAAATTTTGTGGCACCAGACAAAGCTGTTGGGGATTCCTCTGACAGAGGGAAACACAAGAAAAGCATCTCCCTTGCTTTGCCACAGACCATATCAGACCTTGGGAAACTTGGGGTTTTTAGGAAAGTGTGTCAAAAGCCAAGCACTGCTGACACCGGAAGAAAACACTGTGTGTTGCTTAATTTTCTGTGCCAGCTTGACTGGGCGAAGGTATGGCCAGATAGCTTGTGAAACTATCTCTAGGTGTGGCTGTAAGAGTTTTCCAGAAGAGATTAGCATTTGGATTAGTGAGCTGAGAAGAGGGGATGGCCCTCCTCAGTGTGGGTGGGGTGGGCATCACCCAGTGCCTTCAGGGCCCAAGTGAAACAAGAAAGCAGAAGAAGGGTGAATTTGTTCTCTCTCTGCTTGAGCTGAGCCATCCAATTTTTCCTGTCCTCAGATACTGGCACTCCTTCCTGATTCTTGGACTCAGGCACAAAGGCATTCAATGGAGGAAAAGACAGTCTTTTCAATAAATGGCACGATTGAACATCAGTCTGCAAAAACAATGAACTTTAGCCTCACAACTTTTACAAAAATGAATTCAAGTTGGTTCATAGATCTAAACACAAGAGGCAAAACTTAAAAACTTTCAGAAGAAAACGTAGAAGAAAATCTTTGTGACCTGGGAGCAGGCAAAGAATTCTTGGACATTACACCAAAAGCACGATCCATTAAAGAAAACAAAATGGAGAAATTGGACTGCATAAAAATGTTGCCCTGCAAAAGACACGTTTAAGAGGGTGAAAAGACAAACCACAGACTGGAAGAAAATATTTGCAAATCACACATTTGACAAAGTCTTGTATCCAGAAGATGTAAAGAACGCTCAAAACCCAACAGTCAAAAGACAAACAACCCCAATTTAAAAATGGGTCCATGATGTGGGCATTTCATCGAAGAGGATATACTGACATCAGATAAGCACATGAAAAAATGTTCCACATCCTTAGCCACTGAATTAACGTGAATTATAACTATGATGAGGTAATGCTACGTGGCTAGCAAAGATGCACAGCAATCGAAACGTCTGGTAACTTCCTGCCGGTAATGCAACATGATACAGCCATTCTAGAACACAGTTTCACAGTTATTCTAAAGTTAAACATACACTTCACATAAGACCTCACAATTTCCCTCTTAGGTATTTAGAGAAATAAAAGCCTGTGTGTACAGAAACCTGTACGTGAATGTTTATAGCAGTTCTATTTGTAATCACCAAAAAGCGAGAAACAGCTAGTGGCCCTTTAACAGCTGAATGGGTCGATAAACTGAGGTCCATCCATACAATGGTATACTATGTAGCAATGAAAAGGAATGAACTATTGAGACATTAGCTGAATGAACCTCAAAGACATCGTGATAACTGAAAGAAGCCAGTCTCAAAATGTTGCATATTGTATGATTACATTACTATGGTATTTATGAAAAGAAATCTATAATGGCCAAGAGATCAGTGGTTGCCAGGGCTAGGGATGGGGAGAGGGAGAGCTTGGAGAGGGGCATAGCCAGGAGTTATTTGGGATGAGGGAACAGTTCTGTGTCCTGACTATGGTCAGGTGGTTACACGAATCTCTACAGGTGTTAAAATTCACAGAACTGTGCGTGACAAAATTCAATTTTACTGTATATTAATAATAAGAAATTGTTAGGACCGGCACCCTCCCAGGCTCTCTCTGCCACCAAATATTATCCTCATTCTTACATTCTATTGCCACATTGCCATCCTTCCAAAAAGTGATCCGCACCCATTTCTTATGCCCTACTCCACAGTATTTGCCATATTGTTCGCTGTCTCACTGAAACTGCTCCCCAAAGACACTTATGATCCTTCTTCTCCTACCCAGGAGGAATCCCCTAATAATTCCAGCCCATTCTGCCCCGCTGGGTCTTGACTCCTATAATTCTTCCTGTATCCTTCTTCTTGGCACATATTCTAACACTTAGATTATTCAAACAATGTTTCAGGTGCATATATTGGTCTGTCGTGACCAAGAAGCTTTTTCCTCAAGAAGCATGCAGATAGAGGACAAACCCAGACTTGTTGGAGCCAGACTAATCAAAACGTTATGGCGAAAAAAGAGCCAACATTATTTCTATGAGTGTGAGACTTTCAAAAGGATAGCTTAGGAAAAAATCCCAGTGCACATGAAATTCTGATTGTCTATGAAATGATTAATCACAAAATTTCACCCAAGAATATACGTACACATAACTACATGTGTCCATGCACACACACACACACACACACACACACTCACACACACACGCACACACACACACACCCCTGAGCTGAGCTTATAATCACCACTATCCATTCAAAATGACTGGTTGTGGCCATAATGAGGTGGAGTGGTAGTTTTCTTTTTTTTAGATTAAACATGCTCATAAAATTTCATTTTCGTATCTCTTTTATACAACACCCACAGTTTGCTTTGGCCTCTCTTCTAATTTAATTATCTTGGTTATCTATATTTTTGCAATCAAATTCTGGAAGAAGCCAGGATACTTTGACATTGGTGAAATTGCAAAATACTTTCTACCTCAAACCTTCTGTCTTCAGGCAGATTTGTCTCTCTGTGGTTTTGTCTGCTGGGAATATTCATTCTACATTCATTCAATAAACACTGATTGACAACTTAACTGCGTGCCAGGTACTGTGTTAGATGTTGGGAGTAGAGTGATTAATAAGACAGACATGACTCCTGCATTCACAGTATCCACAGGCTAGTGACTGTAAGCAGACAAATGAGTCAATATTTATAGGACAGGCATAGGAATGTGTATATTTTTGGCGAACATCGAAGAGGTGCCTGACCCAGTCAATGAAAGTCAGGGAAGATTTCCTGGAGGGAATACTGTTTGGTTGAGTTTTCAGAATAAATAAAAGTTAGACAGACTAAGAAAGATGGGAAAAAATTGGCAGAGTAAAAACAAAATTATGTCCAAAGAGTCTGAGATTCTGGTACCCTTGTAATCTGATTATCTTAGAAATGTGACCTGTTTCTCTTACAAAGCCTTCCCTTTCTTCTTGAAACTCTGAGCATTCTTTTTCTCTTGTGAACTCAGCAGAATATGTTGCTTGCATCTATCTTTTGGCAGTTGTATGCTACCCTCAGAAGGCAGAATAACTTCATAAGGGTGAACCAGTTAGGATCTGGGGTACGAGTCCCGGCTTTGCTCTGGGTTTGAATTCCGACTGTGTTCTATGTCACTACTTATGAACCTCTCTAGAAGCTTCAGTTTCCTCATCTATAAAATATGAGTAATACTACCTACTTCACAGAGTTGTGACATAGGTTAATGAGCTAATAAGTGCAACAGTGCATTTATTTAGAATGATGCACGAGATATTGCTATGCGTCAATACGAATGTTACCCATCACTAATATGTGTGCATGCCATAGTTTCCCAAATAAACTGTAAGTGGCGGGAAGGCAGAGCCAAGTTTTAATAAAAATGGCCGAGAGTTTTCCATATAAAATTTCACTTGATTCTTTCCATACTTCTGTGAGTTTGATATTATTTCCCCCTTCTTCAGGGGCGAAGACTGAGGCTCAGACAAGTTAACTTCATTGCCCAAGGCAATGTTAATGGGAGCATTTGTCCCTAAGTCCTCTCATCTAAAGACCCTGCCATTTGCACGACTTAATGAAATAAGAGAAGTAAGAAGTAAGAGGGTTTTTTGGTTGCAAACAACAGAAACAGGGATTGGCTAACTTAAGCAAAAGGAAGTGATTAGAGGAGTCCTTTGTAGCTCTCAGATTCATTGGTGGCCTGGAGAGAAAGGTCCCAAAAGGAAAGTTGATTGTCCAGAAACACACTACCTTTCCCTTCCCCTCCCCCCCCAACCGTCTGGTCTGGTGAGCGTGTGGCCATGGCCCCCAGTTGGGGACACTGAGCTCTGCCATCATGGTCACTAAAGCAGATTCTAAACAGTCCTTGTGTCTTCATAATGCTGTGTTTTCATGCTGAAGGCGTGGCTGTCCCCTAGTGGCTAGGGATCAGAGAAACCAGGTATCTGGCCTGTGGGGGCCTTGCTGCTCCAAACCTATAGTGCCAAATTCCCCAACACAGGGAGAAGGTTCTGCTGCTGGGCAACCTAAACAAAGAAATAAATAAATAACCAAGTTCCACTGATCGTCCTATAGGGTTTCTTTTGGAAACCATGTTGACATTCTCTGTGATCCGAAGCAATAAATACACTTTAAATCTCAGAAATGGTGATGCTGGCTTTATCTGCTGTGCCTGGCGACACCTCGACCCTGAGCCAACTTGCCGGCATAAGGGCAGAAAGGAAAGAACTCGGGCTCCCAGTTTGGAGGATTTCCGTGCAACTTCTGGGAAACTGAGATGACACAGACTCAGCCCAAAAAGGAAAAGGGGCTGGGGGATCCAGTTACTATGAAAGAATCAAGGAAAATTTCAAGTGTGAGGCAAAGTGAGGGGGAAAAAAGGAAACATAAACACAAGTACTAAAATCTAGGAAAGGATTCAGGTGAAGATTAAGAAAATAAGACTAGTTTTATATATTTGGGGATGGAAAGAATGCAAGGAACCAATATCTAATAATGCAGAAGATCCCAATTCATATATCACAATAGAAGCAATTGTTCCAGGAAGAACTTAGAGGGGCCAAAGGAAGACACTTTGGGGTACTATGTCAAAGACAGTTATTCTAGAGAGAAATTAAGAGATCCAATTCCTCTCCCCACTCAGCTGCCAGCATTAAAAAAGCTCTTCAGGCCTCACATTTTCCCGCGAGACTACAGATTCTTACCTGGGTCACATGAACACTGGGTCCCCCTTCATAGTTCCTTTGAGGTGTGAGTGTGTGTAATGGGTGTCCAGCCCCTTTCCAGGCCCTCGGCTTCAGGGACAGAAACCTAGAGAAGGGAGAAGCAAGAGAACAGCCAGCTAGCTGCCCGGAGTAGCGGAATTGAGTATCACACATCGGTGAGGTTTTTATCCAAATCCTCCCCGGTGAGGGGTGTCTGTAGCAGACAGGAGGTATAGTCAGGGCTTACTCCCCGTGGGTGTGAATTGGGGCGGATTGTGAAAATCATTTTAACTATCATTTGCTGAGTATGTCATATCAGACACTAGTCTATGTGCGTTTGTTGAGGCCTCCTATCCAAGTAATTTTAATGGGTAAAATTACTGACCCCATTATATACAAAAGGTGACTGAGGCTTGTGAATTTAGGTAACATGCCGAAGCTCATGCACAAAGAAAGCTGGGACTTTTACTTGGGTCTGTGGCACGCTGGCAGTTAGCTGATTTCTGCTGCGGGGAACAGAACTCTGCCACAGAGACCCTTCAGTCCTGAGGCATGTGTTGTTTAACGCGGCAGGGAATCTGGAAGGAGACTGTTCAGCAGCACAGTGATGGGGTTTCTGTCTCTCTGCCATACGTGTTGGTGACATCTCATGTTCAAGAGCGTAGCTGCAGCAGTTTCAAGCATCCCATGAAGACATGAGCACATTTATTTAAAAAGAGGAGGCGGGGGGGGGATGTGCTTCATAAATCTTTTTTTTTTATTGTTATTTAAGCATAATTAACATACGGTGTTATATTAGTTTCGGGTGTACGATATAAAGATTCAACAACTGTACACATTTCTCAGGGCTCATCAATTCCCTTTATCTGTTTCACCCACCCACCCCCACCCACCTCTCCTCCTGCAACCACCAGTTTGTTCTCTATAGTCAAGAATCCTTTTTAGTTTGTCTCTTTTTTTCTTTGTTCATTTGTTTTGTTTCTTAAATTCCACATATGAGTGAAATCATACAGTGTTTGTCTTTTATTAACTTATTTCACTTACCATTATACTTCCTAGGTCCACCCATGTTGTTGCAAATGGCAGAATTTCATTCTTTACGGCTGAGTAATCTTCCATTGTTTATATATATACCACGTCTATACCCATTCATCTTTCCATGGACACTTGAGTTGCTTCCATAACTTGGCTATTGTAAATAATAGCCATAGTGGTGCATATATCTTCTCATATTGTGGTGCATATATCTTCTCATAAACATAGTGGTGCATATATCTTCTCAAATTAGTGTTTTCATTTTGGAGAGGTAAACACCCAGGAGTGGAATTACTGGATCACATGGTCATTCTATTTTTAATTTTTTGAGGAAACTCCATGCTGTTTTCCACAGCGACACCAGTTTGCATTCCCACCAACAGTGCACGCGGGTTCATTTTTCTCCACATCCTCACCAATACCCATTCGGACAGGTATCTTACTGAGGTTTTATTTGCATTTTCCCGATGCTTAGTGATATTGAGCCCCTTTTCAGGTGTCTGTTGGCTATCTGTATGTCTTCTTTGGAGTAGGTCTCTGCCCATTTCTCATTGGATTATTATTTTTTAGTGTTGAGTTGTATAAGTTCTTTATATATGTTGCATATTAACCCCTTATTGAATATATCATTTGTATATAATTTGCAAATATCTTCTCCCATTAAGTTGATTGCCATTTTGTTTTGTTTATGGTTTCCTTCACCACGCAGAAGATTTCTATTTTGGTGTAGTTGCAAGAGTTTAATTTTGCTTTTGTTTCTCTTGCCAGAGAAGACATATCTAGGAAAATTTTTCTACAGCTGGTGTCAAAGAAATTAATGCCTACATTTTCTAGAAATTTTATGGTTTCAGGTCTTACATTTAGATCTTTCATCCATTCAATCAGTTTTAGTAGCTTTTTAGTGGATTCTTTAGGGTTTTCTATATATAATATCATGTCATCTGGAAGTAGTGAAAGTTTTATTTCTTCCTTACAAAATTTGAGTACTTTTCTTTATTTTATTCCTTTTTCTTGTTGATTTGCTGTGGCTAGGACTGTCAGTACTATGTTGAATAGAAGTGGTGAGAGTGGACATCCTTGTCTTGTTCCTGACCTTAGGAGAAAAGCTCTCCGTTTGTAACCACTGAGGACGATGTTAACTGTGCAATTTTCATATATGGCCTTTGAGGTACATTCCCTCTAGACCTACTTTGTTGAGAGTTTGTCATAAATGGATGTTGTACTTTGTCATGTGCTTTTTCTGCATCTTTTGAGATGATCATGTGGTTTTTAATCTTTTCTCTTAATCTGATGTATCAAGCTGATTGATTTGCAAATATCAAACTATTCTTGCGTCCCTCAAATCGATCCCGTTTGATCATGGTGAGTGATACGTTAATGCCTTCTGGGATTTGGTTTCTTCACATTTTGTTGTGGATTTTTGTATATCTGTTCATCAGAGATACTGGCCCATAGTTTTCTTTTTTGTAGTGTCTTTATCTGGTTTTGGTATTAAGGCAATGCTGGCCTTGTAGAATAAATTTGGAAGTTTTCCTTCCTCTTCTATCATTTGAAACAGTTTGAGAAGAATAGGTATTAACTCTTCTTTAAATGTTTGATAGAATTCACCTGTGAAGCCATCTGTTCCTTGACTTTTGTTTGTTGGGAGAGTTTTGATGACTGATTCAGTTTCATTACTAGTAATTGGTCTGTTCAAATTGTCTGATTCAGTTTTGGGAAGTTATATGTTTCTAGGAATTTATCCATGTCTTGTAGGTTGTCCAATTTGTTGACATATAATTTTTCATAATATTCTCTTATAATATTGTGTATTTATGTGATACCAGTTGGTATTTCTCCTCTTTCATTTCTGATTTTGGCTATTTGAGTCCTCTCTCTCTCTCTCTCTTTTTTCATGAGGCTGGCTAAAGGTTTATCAATTTTGTTGATCTTTTTAAAGAGCCAGCTTCTGGTTTCACCGATCTGTTATATTATTTTTTTAGTCTCTATTGCATTTATTTCTGGTCTCATCTTTATTTAATTTCCTTACTTCGATTGGCTTTGGGTTTTGTTTGTCCTCTTTTTTTTAGCTCCTTTAGGTGTAAGTTTAGGTTGTTTATTTGAGATTTTTCTTGCTTCTGATGTAGGCCTCTACTGCTCGAATCTTCCCTCTTAGAACAGCTGTTGCTGCGTCCCAAAGATTTTTGGGCCATCGTGGTTTTATTTTCATTTGTCTAACATGTATTTTTTGATTTCTTCTTTGATTTCCTGGTTGACACGTTCATTGTTTACAACAGCATGCTAGTTAGCTTCCACGTATTTGTGTTCTTTCCACATTTCTTCTTGTGGTTGATTTCTAGTCTCATACCATTGTGGTTGGAAAAGATGCACGTATGTGATTTCAATCTTTTTGAATTTGTTAAGACTTGTTTTGCGGCCTAGCATGTTATCTATCCTGGAGAATGTTCCATGTGCACTTGAGAGGAATGTGCATTATGCTGTTTTTGGATGGACTGTTCTAAATATATCTGTTAGATCTATGTGGTCCAATGTGTCATTTAAAGTGACTGTTTCCTTGTTGATTTTCTGTTTGGGTGACCTATCCGTTGATTTAAGTCAGGTGTTAAAGCCCCCTACTATTATCGTAGAACTTCAATTTCTTGCTTTATCTCTGTTAATAGTTACTTTATGTATTCAGGTGCTCCCATGTTAAATGTACAAATATTTATAATTGCTATATCTTCTTGTTGGATTGTTTTCCTTACCTTTATGCAGTGTTTTTATTTGTCTTGTTACAGACTTTGTGTTAAATCTACTTTGCCCAATAGACATGCCCAGTAGAGTGTGCTGTGCCCAATGGTCACAGTTTGAGCCCATTCTAGAACCACTAATTTTTACTCCTTCCCTCCACAATTTATGTATATGACGTCATACTATACACCCTTTTATTTTGTGAATCCCTTGAGTGATCTTTATAGATATATTTTCGGTGCCATGGCTCTTTTTGCCTATTGCCCTGTGCTGTTAAGGGGTCATCCCAGGGATGCCACAGGCTTGTAGCTGGGTGATGTCAGCAGTCAGACCAGACGCCTGCCCTCAGCCCATTTGCCAGAACTTCAGTGGCACCACACTGCAAGGCACTCTCCCTCTGCTGTTCTCTGAGAGGTTTCTGTTGGTGGGGATCCCAGCAGTCAAATCAGATGCCTGCCCCCAGGCCATGGGTGGGGGCTGCCTTAGCCCTAACTGCAGGGAACTTTCCCTATCTTGTCCCCTGGGGAGCTCTTAACAGGCGGGACTGGCAGTCAGATCAGATGCCTGCCCCCAGTTGGTGTGCTGGGACCACAGAGGCACTGATCAGCAGCACACTCTCTCCACGCTGCCGCCGCCACCGTTGTAAGACCCAGCTGTTGGTGCTCCAGTGGAACTGGTGTGTGCGGTTATCTTCCCCTCTCCTCACGGCAGGAGTCACAGTGAGGTGGCGCCGGTCCCTGCTGGGGCTGCTGGCAGGATGAGATTTGGTGGGACTCCTGCTGAGTGGGGCTGGTTGGGGCAGATCGGAGGAGAGAGCTCAGGGGCATGAAGCGTCAGCCGAGTAGGTGGAAGATGTTCTTGCGGATTTCCATAGGTGTCTGGCTATCTAGGCTGCGTGGGGGTGGGGGAGAGATAAATGACAGGGACCAGCTCTTTTGTTTTTGGAGAAGTCGCCTAAAGATCCGCGCCCTGCCAGCATGTGTTCTGAGATCAGTAAACAAATCTCCTTCACCTATACTCCAGGAGCTTTTCAAACTGCTGCTTCTATGTTGTATTTCAGTGGAGTTATTTGTAATGCTGTCTCTTTAAGGGGCAGGACTCCGTTTCCTATCGCCCACTGGTTCTTCCAGAGCTAAACCTACTGATTTTTACCTTAGGCAGACCTAAGCCCCCCTGGTTGCGAACACAAAACAAAAGGAACAGGCAAACAAGGCTCATGAAGCTAAGTTCCACTGGTTTTCAAAGACAAATGTTATGGGGACTCATCTTCCTAGTTACAGGTCCCCCGTGCCTGGATCGTGTGGTGTGGGGTATGCTTTCCTCTCTCCTTTGTGATTGTGGTGTCCCTCCCTTTAGTGATCAGTCTCACTGGAAGTTTGGTTCCTCACTGAGTTGCTGTCCTTCCTAACCTTCTGATGCGGCCTCCCCTGTGTGGAAAGTCTGTTCTACCAGTCTTCAGGTTGTTTTCTGGCTTGGTTGCACTGATGTGTGATGTAGGTATGTCTGTGGGACAAGGTGAGCATAGGATTCTCCTACTCTGCTATCTTCCCAGAAGTCCCCCCAAAATCTTTTTATTAGTGAGAAAAACTTTCCCCCAAGGCCCTCCTTCCCCCACCATAGCTTAAGCCACTTGTCTATGCCTAAACCACTTTCCAAGATTATGGAATTACTACTATTGTCCTATTTCAATGAAGATTCCCTGCCCGAAGCTGTTCTAGGAATCAACTTCCCTTAGCAAGCAAAAGAAGGGAGTGCGTAGGGACGGGGCGGTGGTGATGGCCGTGGGAAGACAAGGAAATTTGTCCACCATGGATACCACAACGAACTTATTGATTTAGGAATGAATTTAGTTCTAGTACAGTGAGGGAATGGAGAAGAGGAAAGGAAAGGAAAGCAAAGAGAGAGGAGGGCAGATAACATTTATTGAGAATATATTATATAAATCACGTTAACCCCTTTCACATATCCAATCACGTGTTCTTCAGATGGTACTTTGATTATATCCATTTTCTAGAAGCTTTATAGAGGCCTTTAAATCACAAAGCCAGAAAATGGTGCAGAGGTGATTTGAATCTAGATTGACTGATTAGAAAGCACCTGGTCTTTGGCTCTTAGAATGATTAGAAGTTATTTGTTTTAGATGCAAGTATACAGGAGACCAACATCAGTGGAAAATGGCTACCTTCTAGAAAGCTAACCTTATACCTCTTTGTGCACTTTCAAGCCTCACAAAACCCCAAATTAAGCTAAGTCATTAGTTCATTAATTGTACGCACGGCCTGTTGAGCACACGTCTACGGTATTCAATAATCAAGTAGCAGGAAAGTCTTCTGACACCCCCACTGGATCCCCATTTCCATATTGCAGAGGCTACGGGCGGTCATAGATCACCCTGGTGGGAAACCAGGGAGAAAAGAAAAGAAAAGAAAAGAAAAAAAAAAAACAAAACCACAGGCAGGAATGGAACAAGGAACTCCAAGAGGGGCTTCTAATATTTCATTGTTATTGAAAATTACACTTCATAAAAAGTCTTGTTCATTTTAAGTTTGAAGAGTGACAGAAAAATGGCTTTTATACTTAGGTCTGCTGAATGTACGATAAATCAAAAAAGATGGAACCAGGAGAAACTTTAAAAAGAAAGCAGAAAATCAGCGTGTAGTATAAATAACACTTCATTAGGGCTGTAGGGCCTTCCAAAACAGCCTAGAAAATTCCATAGAGGAATCGTAGTATACGGTGCAGGAGAGAATAATTTACTATCATTAGGGGTTTGTAATCCCTGCAGTGGAAAGGGGGAGTGCGTGCACGTAACTCTTTAATGATAGTGGATTTGCAGGCATAAATCCCTAAATGATGATGCGAATACATTTTAAAAATGCAAGTTTCTGTTGGGTAAGAAAAAGTCAGGCTGTCTGGTTTGCTCAGTTCGCTGACCTACGTCTATTACTGAGTCACTGAGAACCACAGCATTGGGAGAGTGCTGCGTCCATCCTATGCCTTCCGCGGGGCCACACCCGGGGGATAGAGGTAGCGATTCGGTCTCTCGCTCATCAGGCGCACATCAACACGACACACACACAATTTCTAGCTCGTGGTAGTTGATGCCACACCATCCAAAACACTCTCAGCAATAACCCAAGTGTTTTCTGTCAGAGAAGCTTTTTTCTGTACTACGTTGTAGACCTCCAGCTTAGGGTGGGTCCAGAGCACAAATGAGGAACAGAAAAAAAAATGAACACTTTTACACCCCACCCTCTCTTAACAGGGTTTCCTCTCATGATGCTATTCTCAAACTCTCTTCAACAAAATCGTCTCTGAAGCACAGATCTGAAACTTATTAACACGGAAATGCAAATGAAAGACAAAGAGTTTAAATGTTACTTCTCCCAAAGGCATTTTTTGTTTTTACTTTAACCTAGATCCAATCCTTAAGCTAAGCAAGATTTAGACAGATTTTTAAAGGGATGGTCTCCAGACCAGGATGCTTGGATGTTGGATGGGAGGTACGGGGTTCCCAGGGTCAGGATTAGACTGCATTGGGTGGGGGATTATTAAGGTTGAAAGAAGGGAGCTATAGAATTATAATCAAGGGGGGGGGGTGGGCAGAAAGACATCACAAATGTGAAAAACATAAGATTCCAGGTCAGAGACCGGGAAGAAGGGGTCCGGCCTGGGAAGCGGGAGCGTGAGGCTAGCGTTCCCTGGCCGGTGGTTCCGGAGGAGGCCGTGAAAACCACGCAGAACACCGGGAACTGGCTGATACTCAGGGCTCGCTGCATGGAGTGCGCTGGGTTAAATCAGGGCTTCTTCACCTGATGGGACAGGTGGTAGAGAAAAGTAAAAGGTGGTCTGCGAGCAGCCTTCGAGAGGTCGGGAGACGCCCTGATATCCCATTTCCAATGTTGTGCAAGACTTGAAGCTCTGATTAAATTCTCGAAATAGCATGCCACCCTAAAATATCTAAGTGCAGCAAACCAATGCCAGGGGACTCTGGGAGGCCCCGGAGCCCACGGCTGCCGCGCGGGTCTGGAGCCAGCCATGCCCTTCAGCCTGGTTCCCACCCTGTGGGTCCACCTTTCGGCACCTGCCGCGGAGCCGGTGATACGTCTGCATTCCCTCTGTCGTCTAGTGCCCTGAAAAGGGGCCAGGAAGTCTACCTGACTAGTACTGTTGTGAAGCGGCATCTGTCTCTGGTGACGACCGGGAACGCCACCCTCCCACTGTTTCTCCCTGGGGACGCAGGTCACCCAGCGCCCCATGGCAGGCAGATCCCACTGGTCAGCTGCAGTCTCTCGTCTTTTTGATTTCTCAGGTGTCAGCCAGGTGCCACCATACGGTCCGAGCCCCCGGGGACGCGTATCAAACGCTCCAAAATGCCCCTTTGCCTAGGATTCTCTAGTCGGGGACAAGGCAAGAAAGCAAACCATAATACACTAACAGCTCCTCTCAAAACTCTGTTTTGATCGTACACTCCCCGGGCACTTTAACTTCAAGTATTTTATGCTCCCAAGTGGGTACAAGGCCAAGGTATCAAAGGCATCTCCTTTGCAAAGCCTGCATGGATCACCTGACTTTGGGGTATGGGAGAAGTTGGAGTCCGTTTTCCGGGTAAAGCTAAGACTGAGTTTCATTTGGATAATCTGTTACTTAGGGGTACATTAGGGGGTAGGAGGGGGCCCAGGAAGATCACCAGTGTCCCCCGGAGACTAGAACCAGCCTGTCAAATCACAAAGTGGTCTGAGGCAGTCAATCCTGCAAGAACCATGGCTCCCTTGGGGTTCTTTGAGAAATAGGCAAACATTTAGGTTACACCTGAAAAGGAGGCTTTCCTGGACTGATCCTTCTGGTTTATGTTGGTAAACCTATTATAGGGCGCATGCTGCTGGCTGTATTGGGTGCCTGGAAATGCACACCCCTGTTGATGGCATCCTGTGCGCAGGGCGGGAAGGAGAGGAGAAAGACTCGGAAGGGAAGAGAGGCAGAAGGATTCCCAGACAGTCCCTTTTGGGGAACTTTTGTTAACCAACAGCAGTAAGCACGACGTACTGTCGTGCGGGGGGCTGGTGTGGGTTTGCTGTTATAAAACAGGGGATTTGCCCGGAAGACACTCTTTCATACACTGGCCTACAGCAGGAGTGGCCGGTGGCCAGCCTCAACATTGCTCGAGAAGCCCAGAGGGTTTTCTTAAAAGTCCCAAACTGTTTGTGTTCCTCATAAAACAGAATCAGATACAGAGATGTCTCACTTCTCCAGCCCCATGGGGAATAAGCTGTCCCACGGAAATGCACTTTTCAGATGGTATGTAGATTTGTGCTGTGATTTAATCAGGCTCACAGAAGTGGATGCTTACAACGACCCATAGCACAAGGCACGGGAGGCCTTAGCCCCACTGTAGCCTGCGTTGCCCCAGGATACAGGTAGCATAAATGGCGCTTGACTTCCTCCATGGTTCTACGTCGTCGGACCCCAGGTAGAGCTCAGAGGTGTTTTCAACATATCACGGGTAGGATAATTTGGGAAATCCTCCTTCTGTTCACCAGTAAGAAAGATGAGCACCGAATTAAATTCAGTAAGTGTTTTAAAGCGATGCTTAAGTGCCAAGCTCTGTGACGTACTGTGAAAGTTACTTGAGCTCGGTCAAGAACAGAGAAAGGTGCCAGGTTTAGAAAACCCCAGGAAGCAGTTGGAGTGTGGGCTGGGATGCTGCCGGGCAGTGGCTAGAGACTGGGAGGCAGGTCACTACGAGGAGGGCCAAGCAAGAAGGAAAGACTGAAGTGTGGGCTGGATGGGCAGACCACGAACCCGAGAGAGTGGGTCAAGACCAAGTCCTTTTCTTTTTAAAAAAAATTTTTTTTTCCAACGTTTATTTATTTTTGGGACAGAGAGAGACAGAGGATGAACGGGGGAGGGGCAGAGAGAGAGGGAGACACAGAATTGGAAACAGGCTCCAGGCTCTGAGCCATCAGCCCAGAGCCCGACGCGGGACTCGAACTCACGGACCGCGAGATCGTGACCTGGCTGAAGTCGGACGCTTAACCGACTGCGCCACCCAGGCGCCCCAAGACCAAGTCCTTTTCAAGACAAAGCTGGAGCTGGGCAAGGCAAGGTGAGGTCATGTGGATGGTCACCTACTGGTACCAGTTAGCAATTTCTTGCTGTACAGGATTACTGGGTCCAGCCTCCGTGTCCCTGGGGTTTTAAGAAGTACTAATAGACTGAGAGACATGGCCCTGATCCCAAAATTTTGCCATCCTCAGTTTACCCAGAATTTCCTACCTCCTATGACTTTGTCGTCAAGTTTCATCAGCTTTTGCAAAAACAGAATTACCCTCTTGGAAGTTTTTGGCGGTCTCCTGCTATTTTAAATTGCAGTGCTCTCATTAGGAAATGTAAATCCCACTCTATTAATACTTAAAAGCGAAGCTTTTTTTTGCCCTTTTGAGAGCGGCAAGCAGACCTGCCGAGGGACGAAAAGGCATATCAGACTTCAAAACCGGAATATTCCTAAGGCTGACGTCTAACCAGAAGGAATAGATCACACATCTTCCGAACACCAGAGGAGGTGCCCTTCCTTGTCCTGGGCCTATTTCTCTCCCACATGACGGAAACCCATTCTTGCCATCTCCAGACTCGTCTCCCCTGCGTTTCCCTCCTCCTCTGCCTGTCCCCCCTCTGGCGGGCTTTGTTCTTGAACTCACTGGACTCAGTCAGCCCCAGGGCGAGCCAAAGGAGTTTCCACATCTGTTCAGGATGCCCAGCTCCTTCCAGCAGTGACCTCGTACTGAAAGTGGGGCTCTGCGAGCCTGAGGCTCTTGTTTCCGAACCTAAGACCGTGCTGGCCCCTTACCCATCGCGCACATCCTTATGGCCACTCCAGAAAGCTTGACAGCTGTCCCGATTCAAACCAGAGCTTCTGTTCTGGGCTCCCTTCCGAGAAACTGGTCTCCCAGGCCTTCTCTTCCACTCTTGCCTTTTCCTCCCCTAGACAACAGGGCTCCTCGCTGCACCCGGGTCAGGGGCTGGTGCCTGGGCACCCAAGCACCCTGACTACTGCCTGTGAGTCAGTCTGGACTATAGTATCTACCGCCTGTTGCCAGGATGCCCAGCTGCCGGCTCCTATTTTCCCAGAGAGTGCCACGCTGTCATGTTGGGTCCCCGGTGCCAACCACCTATCCCTGAATCTCCACTGATGACCCCAGTAATGCGTACCTTCCCTGTCTCAGTCATGATGAACCACCTCTCTCAGCCACTAGCATAGCACCGGCTGTGTACTGCCAGCCCTGGAAACTTCTCCTTACAAATCCTGATGGGAAACAACTTTTACGGGTTATTAAAAGCCTCTCGTAAGTGTCCTTTTTTTAAAAAAAAAAAATTTTTAACGTTTATTTGTTTTTGAGACAGAGAGAGAGACAGAGCATGAACGGGGGAGGGTCAGAGAGAGAGGGAGACACAGAATCTGAAACAGGCTCCAGGCTCCAAGCTGTCAGCACAGAGCCCGACGCGGGGCTCGAACTCACGGACCGAGAGATAGCGACCTGAGCCGAAGTCGGACGCTTAACCGACTGAGCCACCCAGGCGCCCCTTGTAAGTGTCTTTTTAAGAAGTACAAAGACTTTCCAGAAGACATAAGATAGTGTTACTTTAGCATTAATATCAGATTGCTTTTCGGGAGAAAAATTCAGGCAGCATTGAAAAGTAGTGAGAAACTTGGGTCTATCTGAGTTTGTGTTGGGAGTGAAGGAAATCTGAAAGGGAGAAAAATCACAAGTACAGAAGATGAACTTTTCTCAAGTCTGCCAACAGTGGCATGAGGCATTTAAATTTAGGCCACATAAATGGATGAAACCATAAAAAATATTTTTTTTCTCATCAGGTAACTTAGCTCTGGAAATTCGAAAGGGAGACTTTCAAATAAGCATGATGAATCTCTCCAAATTTTGCCACTCTGAAGCACTTTGTAAACAAGTGTTTCCGAAGTAATGGGATAGTCAGGTGATGCCTTGAATGTAAGGTTTTGATATACATTTCGGAACCTAACGTTGTAAACCACTTTAGGAAAAAAAGATAATTTCATGAAATTTTGCATCTTGAGAACTCCGGTGTCGAATAAATCAATTTCACTGTTGTGATGCGGGAAGTTTTCCAGCTCATTTTAGTTTTTTCCCTTTCACCCATTTCTGAAGTCATTGTTCATGTATTTAAATCCTCTTATAGCACCTAGTTCTTTGATTTGAACATGGTAGGTGCTGAATAGTGTTTGTTAAATTGAATTGGAGTCAACATGACCACATATGGGCCCATTTTACCTATAATTCTAGGGCAAGATGGACTTTTTGTTTTTCTACTGTGTGATGAAAGCAAGTTGGCAGGGAGCTAGCAACTTTTCATTCCCTGGAATCACTTTTATTATTTATTTACTATTTGTAGTACAAACATGTTTCCAGGAACTTTAGCAACCAGCATGTACTTTTCTACTTAAATTCAACCCCTCTTCTATCTATCAGGGAGAGTTTGGCAAAATTCAGAAACTAGTAAGAAAAAAAAAACAACACTGCAACTATTCTTGGGATAGAAGAGAAAAGAAAGGAGAAATATTTATTGAATCCCTTCATGCTTAACAGACCTATAACTGTTTCCAGAGCCAGCTCAAACTAATTCTGTATCTTGCGCTATTTTATTTCAGGCTTAATGAACTTGAGGACCACAGAAAGGGGACCTGGTTTGGCAAAAACATGTCAAACCATTCTTTTCTCTTCTTTCTTATCCCTTCTTTTTCTTAAATGGTTTGGGTCTTGGCAAAACCAGAAAGTGTTTTTCTCCAGTGCTTTTTATTTTTGTCTTTAATTTTTAACTAAATGTGCATTTCAAAGGAAATGTAAGCCAGCTGTTTCTTATTCTTTTGCACTCAACAAAATGGTACTTTGTAAAAACCATTCGATGTCCAAGAAGCCTTGAGCCCCTTAAAAAAAAAAAAAAAAGTAAGCCTTTCTTTTCTTTAAACCAAGAATGCAAAACTTCACCAAAAGGGAAGAGTTGGAGCCAAGAGAGATTGGGATGTGGTTTAATTTAAACTTAGAATTTATAAGTGAGAGAATGATTGCAACTTTGGTAGGATATAGGTGTTTCCAGGTAACTGAAATTTACCTCTTTTATTTGTGAGCTCTGACCACACCGGATGGTGGCACTTCGATATTCTCTTCCATGGGGACCCCTTGAAGGAAAAGTAGTATCTGAGTGTGTGCGGATTTGGGAGGGGGTGATGGGCGGGAGGTTATAGCAGGAGGGAGAGTAATCCTACATAGTTAGCTGCATTGGGGAATACAAAGTAGACGACCCCTGATTGAACTTCGTTATTTAAGAAAATGACCACTTTCACAGAAGTGAGGATGAAATTTACTTTTAAGTTGTTAACAGGTAGTTTGTTAAATGAATGCAACTCTCAATAAAAGCACAAAGAGAGATGCTTTACTTATGGGAGATGCTTTACTTATGAGAGAGGGAATTTCCAAGTTTTGGAAAGATCTATCTGCAACAAAGAAATTTGTATTTTAATTACCGACTTGTGTGCAGTCACTAAAATAGATTGCTTAAGTTCCTCCACTTGGCAACATTTTGTTTTCTTAACTGGAGGCTATTGAGTCCTTGGAAGTAACAAAATGTATTTCTCTAAAGATATTTTATACTTCAGACTTTCCCTGAAGGAGAACAAGTTCCCTCATTTTCCTCCTGTTCTGAATTTAATTTTATTGATGGTTAAAAGGAGATGTAGAAAAAATATTCCTACAGATTTTGCTGTGAAAAAAATTGTACACATGATAAAGTGGAAATTTTAGCAAGAATCCATGTTGATGTTGCTGCAAATGTTGGCCAAGACACGTGATTCCTACAGGCATAAGACAAGGGCATTCAAAAATTATACCACTTTCTATTTATAAGACTTTTTTGCATTTGCTGTCTCAGATACTCTTTTGGTGTCGACTGATACTTGGTTTTTACTTGTAAAACATTGATTCTGCATGAGATTCGCTCTGACAGACAGGTACAGAGAAGACAGAGCAACGCCAGGGCCTCTAACTCATCAGAGCTGCTGTGGGAAGTAAGAAAAGGTCCCTGTTCAAGTGACACCGAGCTGGAGGCACGGTTTGCAAAGTGGACAGTGTCCACGGGCAAAGAAAAAGATTTCTGGGGTGGCTCAGTCGGTGAAGCGTCCGACTTCGGCTTGGGTCGTGATCTCAGGGCTCGTGGGTTCAAGCCCTGCACTGGGGTCTGTGTTGGCAGCTCAGGGCCTGGAGCCTGCTTCGGATTCTGCCTCTCTCTCTCTCTCTCTGCCCCTCCCCTGCTCGCGCTCTCTCTGTCTCTCAAAAACGAATAAACGTTGAAAAAAGAAAAGAAAAGAGAAAGATTTCTTTCCTGTGGTGTCTACAGCCCGCACACGGGCTCTCAGCCTGGAGAGGGCAGCGTGGCTGGGCTTCAGGCCCCCCTAACCCCGCCTGCGGAATGAACAGGACTGCTCCGATCTGAGTTCAGAGATTGTCTGGGGAGATGGAAGGAGTCTGGAGAAAACCCCACAACTGATGAAGAACTTTAAGACGCCTGCTGTGGGGCTTTAAGATTTTCTAAACTCTGTCTTAATCTCTCCTGCAAAAACTTCAGGAAAGTCTCTGTGGTTCAATAATGCTGTTGGGCCTGAGGATTCATTTTCCCCTGGAGAATATTAAGTAGTGTTGAAATCTGCAACAAAATGGATTTTAAGTGTCAACTTAGGACAGAAGACATCTGAATCACAAAGGTAACGAAGCCCTTTTCCTGCTCCCTGTCCAGTGGAGGGAAATGGACAGACTGAACAGGTAATTTCGGTCAACCTGGTAAAACTCAGTCCATATGCGACGGTATGCTGTCTTGGGGTAGAAACCAGGTCTAAGCTGTGTCCTGAATAATACCTAGCACCTTTCCAGGTATGGGGTCAGGATCTACGTGCAGAACTGGGTGGGTGAAAATATTGCAGCTCTGAGTGCACGTGCTAATCTATTTTTCTCACCTTTAAAACTTTTGCTTGGAATGAATGAATTATAATGTATTCACCTTCCCTCAGGTCCAAAGGAAATAAAATATTTTGGTTAAAAAAAACAATGACTGGGCCACTCTGAGGCAGTTTTGAAAACCACGTGTGGTTTTACTTCCGGTTTCTTTATTGCTTAGGAAGCAAATACTTGCACGAAATTTAAATTCAATAGCGTGTACAGGTTTCCTTCAGATCGGCGATAGAAAGCCCTGTGGAAGCTTTGGCATTACGAGGAGCATGGATTCGTTTGGGCATTTATTTCCATGGTAACGGGTGTGTGCCAGAGGGCAAAGAGGTGAGAGAGCCATGACAACATGGACTTGTCCTCGGAGTCTGGTGCGCGAGGTCCCAGAATGGCTCAGTGACAAGTCTAGCGAAGACAGATTCTGTGAGTAAAGGGACCGGGGCTGGGGGCCACATGAGAGGAGAGCAGATTGATGATAGCCAGCTTGAGTCAAAAGCAGAGGATCTGGAAGACACAGATCCTCAGGTTACCTGGCGAGGGGGGGAAAGATGGAGAAGCTAGAAGGGCCTGCACACGAAGTCTTTCTAAGATGTCATCCTTATCACAGTGCCCATCGGTCTTTAAGGCTTTCCTTTTCTCCTTGGGGGTCAGGAGGTTTAACCACGAGGAGTTTCGAATTAAAATTCTGGTACCCTCGTTTTCATGGCCCCTCCTGTCATTAGTAGTACGACGAAGTACTGCTTTGTGCCTGGGACAACAATTTGAAAAGGCGAGTCTGTGTGGACACCGGGAGTGGGTGTGCCTGGCTGGAGAAACAATGTCGAGAGGAAAGCAGGAGGAGGGCAGAAGAAACCTGTACCCCCTCCGCAAAGTTGTGCAAGACCAGCCTTCCCCCACAAGACTGACACCACCCTCGGGAACTAACACTCGGGAGATCCAGACCTGTACGCATCTAATTTTCCCTGCTTGCTTGCAAAGAAGGAAGAACGTGCATATCTACGTAATATCTGCCGAGCATTAGGTGTTTGCGCAAATGTTTTCTTACGTGTTTCTCCTGAGAGCCACGTGGCATCCTTAGTATCGTTTCCATGGAAACACTGGGAGTTCAGCCAGGACGCATGACTACAAGTCTCACTCTCTTTTCTCTGTCCTAAGGTGCTTCGGTGCTGAAATTAAGCTTGTTCCCCTCTGCCTTCCCCTTGTTTTCTCTTTTGATTATTCCGCTACCGGCATTTGGGATATTCTAGGGGTCAGATTTTCTCAGAATGATCCCCTGAGTTAGATACTATTGTCCCAATTTCTAGGTGAGGCAACTGAGGCACAAAGAGATTAAGTAATGGGCCCAAGGTTTTAGAGCCAGATAACGGTGGACCCAGGGTGCGTTCCAGGCTTGCTGACTCCAGAGCCCATACTCTGAACCACTGGGGATTTCCTTCTCCGTGCTGGTGCCTCTCGGGAGTCACCTAAGCATTCGCGGTGACCTCTGTGGCATCCTGGGGACCCAGCAGCCGATGTGTTGTGGGTATCAGCACAGACTCGAGACAAGCATCCAGTGGCTCTCGCACGAGAGGATCAGCTCCTGGGTGGGCACGTGGTCCCGGCACAGTCCTGTCAGCAGGGCTAAATTAGGGATGGGAAAACTGAGGGACATTGTCTGGTGTTGAGTTCCTGTGATAGTGTCCACCCCTGTCTTGTCCAAGACTGAATCAGTCTTGATTTAGAGTTTAATGGGAACCAGAGTGATTGGAAACATTTTGCATGGAAAAGAGGACTGGTTCAGGCTTCTATTTTTTTTTTTTTTTCTTTCCTAATGACACAACGATCAAGGAGAAAGGTCAGGGACTGAATGTTGCTATCTCCTCTCCACCCCCGGGGGAGAAAGCAGTCCAGTAGCAGGACGCGGGGTGTCCTAGCAGAGGCTCTCATTACTCTACCCCTCGTTCGGGCGTAAATCATTCTCCAGTTGCAGACCAGGCATAAATCGTTCTGGAACCATGGTGCTCACTACATGTTATTGTGTTATTGAGACATAAATCCTATGTCAGCTTGATGAAATGTCTGTAGCCATCGAGTTAAACAAGTCAAGGCAGCTACTTAACGATTTCCAAACTCCCGATTATTAAGGTTCAGACAAGAGGTTCCAGTGGAAAACCATGTTAAAGCGGACTTTAAGCAGCCGTTCTCACATTTGTTTGGGAAGCAATAGCGGTAAAGGCTCCCCCTGCCCTGAACTTCATCTCAGAAGGGCCTGGGATACACAACACACTACACCAAGGACAAGTAGCTCAGCATTGGGGGTGGGGCGGGGGCTCCATTGACCTTTGCAACTGTTCATCCCGTGAAGCCCAGGCTGGATGCCACTCTCGGACCTCTTTCTTCCAACCTTTCTCTGGGCATCTTGTACGACGTGGACAGTGAAAAGGACTCATTTTGCCCAATAGATGTGATCGCAGTGAGCGAATTACAGTCCCGATTTATGTACATGAAGAATACGTAGCACCTTCTATCTGAATAGTTCCTTCCAGTTTCTGAGAATGTCCTCGTGTGTTTGATACACGGCCTCCTCTGCTCTCTCCCTGCCAACTTCGTGGACAAATTGGAATGATCAAAGTAGGATTTCCCTAGCGTGTTGCCTCCACACTGCAAATTTATCTGCATTTCCTTTTCCATCCCTGGTGTCAGACGACGAGAGACGTTCTGCCTTCTCCCCAAAATAATCCACTCCATCTATACACCCTTCTCCTTCCTGAGGGACTTTGCTCTATTGGGAACTCTCCTGCCTTGTTCTATTTATAGCTACAGCTCTTGTTTTTTTTACTGGCCCCTTCTCATTAAGAATTAAAGATCTCAAGTCCTCCCCACATTTAACTAAACAAATACACTTCTGCAATCTCCATCCTGCACCTAATGCATTATCTGTGTCCCCTCGCTGTTAAAACTTTTCCAGAGTCTTTCTCACTCATCGACTTCTGCTTTTTGCCTCCCACTCGGTGCTCAAACCACCTCAGTCTGGCATCTGCCCCTAAAAACTCCTCTAGAACTGATCCTGCCAGTCACTGTGTAGGTTAGAGGATCTTGCCTGCAAGTAGCAGAAACCGGGTTAAATTTTAAAGGGGGTTTGGGGTTCACATACTCAGAAAACCAGGAATAGAATATGGATAAGACAGCACTCAACCAAGTGAGGTCAGGTCTACACTACCACGTGAGTCAGCTGAGTACACAATGGTGGCCATAGATCCAGGCTTTCCATCGACACAGTCATATTCTGAAAAGGAAAAGCTATCCCTTCTCGTGGCCTTCTTTTGGGAGACCAGAAACTCTTCCTAGAAACCTCTAGAAAGCTTCTTCAGCATGTTCTTTTTTCTTTTTTTTAATGTTTATTTATTTTTGAGAGAGAGAGCGCGAGCAGGGGAGGGGCGGAGAGAGGGAGACAACAGAACCCGAAACAGGCTCCAGGCTCTGATCTGTCAGCACAGAGCCCGACGTGGGGCTCGAACTCATGAACCATGAGATCATGACTTGAGGCAAAGTCCGACGCCCAACTGACTGAGGCACCCAGGCGCCCCCCAGGCGTGATTCTTAATGTGAATTACGTATCAGTGTCCATTCCCGCAACAAGCCTGGAGACGCGGGAACGCCAGGCAAGTACCTTACTTAACAAGCAGCAAAATTGCTCTTATGTCAGTGGTTTGCAGCCAGGGGCAATCTTGCCCCCAAAGGGACATTTGGCAATTTGATTGCTGTGGTGGTGACTGGTGTAGAGGTCAGAGATGCTGTTAAGCATCCTGCCGTGCACAGGACAGCCCCACCACAAAGGATTATCCGGCCCCAATGTCAATAGTATCAACACCCTTCTTTCTTATCCCCACATCTCACCAGTCACAGCCCCTGTCAGTGCCAACTCCCAAAAGCCTCACATTTGCTCATCTCTCTGTCCTCTCACTGCCTCACCATCCTTGTTCGGGTCCCCGTCACTTTTTGGTTTTTGTGTAATTTTTTGTCTTATTTGCTGGCATTATTTTTCTCACGCAGGCCGTATCAGTTAGGGTTTGGCTACAGGTAAGAGGAAAATCAGAATAAACAAGATAGAAATGTATTGCCCTCTCAAGCACAAGATGTCTGGACTTTTTTTGTTGTTGTTTATTTTTGAGAGCCAGAGAGAAACAGAGCATGAGCGGGGGAGGGGCAGAGAGAGAGGGAGAGACAGAATCGGAAGCAGGCTCCAGGCTCGGAGCTGTCAGCACAGACCTCCATGTGACGTTCGAACCCACAAACTGTGAGATTGTGACCTGAGCCAAAGTCGGATGCTTAACTGACTGGGCCACCCAGGTGCTCCTAAGATGCCTGGACTTTGATGGGGCAAGAGTAAGAACTGGGGTTCTTTGGCAGGGACCCAGGTTCCTCCCATCTTGCTATTTCCCCGGTTTTTAGCATACAACTTAAAAAAAAAAAAATGTTTATTTATTTTGAGAGAGTGAGAGCATGCGAGCGAATGGGAGAGGGGTAGAGAGAGAGAGGGAGAGGAAGAATCCCAAGCAGCTCTGTGCTGTCAGCAGCCTGATGGAGAACTCGATCCCATGACCCTGGGATCATGACCTGAGCCAAACTCAAGAATCAGGAGCTCAACAGCATGTGACTTTTTTCCATGCCGTCCAAAACGTCTGCTTGAGCTCGGGCAATCACAACCGTATTTCAGCTAGCAGCATGGGGGAAAGGACAAAGAAGGGATCCCAACTTCCAGAAGTTCAATCTGTTCACTCAGCTTGCAGCTTATTGGACACTATTTAGTCATATTGCCACACTTAGCTATGAGAAGTGGGTATGCGTGGAGTTTATTTCAAGTGGCCATAGATTTAGCTACAAATTGGGATTTCTATTATTAACAAAGACTTGGGAAACGATACTGTGGGATGCCCGATTGTCAGTCCCAGAGCCAGAGTCATCTTCCCAAGGGGGGGGAAGAATGAATGTGATTTGTTGCTTAAACCCTGGAATGTCTGACTCCATGTGATGTTCAGGATAAATGTTAAATGTTGGCATTTCAGCCCGCTCCCCTTCCCTTTTTTTTTTTGGACCAGTCTAACACATATAAAGTAATAGGTCGTTATTTTAGCCTCTATTTCTCTGATCACTCATGATTATGAGTAGCTCATTCATGTGCTTATTAGCCTGTAGGGGTTCCTCTTCTGTCAAGTATGTTTTCGTATCTTTGGTGTTTTTGTCTTCTTCCAGTTAATTATCGAGAGTTTCTAATAAATTCCAAATAACTTCATGCTGGTTTTTGACGTTAGAAATACAATGTCATTCATCTATTGACTTTGTCTAGGGGTCTTTCACTGAACGGAAACCCTTGAATTTGATATAAATAAATAAATAATAAATAAATATCAAATCTATATAATGTATGTGTGTATTGTATAAAATTATTTTGCCTCACATGCTTTTAAAATTTGGCTTAAGAAGTACTATCCCAGAATACTCAGCCACATTTTTGTCATTAACTGCATAGATTTAATATTCATGTTGAAAATTTAAAAAAAAATTTTTTTTTCATGTTTTTATTTTTGAGACAGAGAAAGACAGAGCATGAGCAGGGGAAGGGCAGAGAGAGAAGGAGAGACAGAATCGGAAGGAGGCTCCAGGCTCCGAGCTGTCAGCACAGAGCCCGATGCGGGGCTCGAACTCATGGCCCGTGAGATCATGACCTGAGCCAAAGTCAGACGCTTAACTGACTGAGCCACCCAGGTGTCCCGAGAATTTTTTGACACAACTCCCGTTTTTGATAAGATGAATATGACCATACCAGAATGAAAGAAAATCTACAGGCAATCAATGCTGTGTCAACATTTAAATGTAACAAAACGTTCCAAAGACTCATGACTAGAAAAAGCTTATTTAATATGTCTTGTCTTATAAAAATATTTGTTGGATTTGAACTTAGTTCTTCATGTTTTATATGTTAATGGTACTCATGCTTTGGTGGTTTCATTGCTTTATCCGCCAATAATACATCTCTGCAATAACTCATGCCACCCTCTGTCATGACTACAATATAGAATCCAATAGGCGCGGGGCATGAGACTTCTCAATCCAACTAATCCAAACTCCTTGGATTTTGAATTTTTAAATTACTTCCACTGTCATCATTTGTTTTATCACCACTGCTACCTTCAAAAGAGGTGCACCTTTTCCTGACAAAAAGTCCAGGGAGATTTTACACTCTGCAGATATGAGTTAAAAATTAATACGACAATTTATAATCTTAACTGATCTAATAATGCTAAACTGTAAACTGAAAAGCAGGCCTGAGTTCAAATTAAACTGAGCCAAATTCAAATTCAAATTGGGAATAAAAACAGTCAGTTATAAGAAAATATGCTTATCCTTTCTGAGATTTTTGTACACGTTTCGTTTACAGGTGATGTAAAATATCACAGGTTATGACACAATCCCGCAGGGCATGCAGGCCTGGCTTCGTGGGTGTGTGACCTGTCCATTTGCACAACGCCCAGTACTTGGAAGGGCCCCTGGCTGGCTTTAATGCTTGGCCGCTATCTTGAGGGTCTTAATCATTTTTTAACAAGGGAGGCCACATTTCCATTTTGCCCTGGGCCCTGAAAATTATGCAACCAGTTCTAGCCAGCCTGATAACTCGAGACACATGCAACTCACTTCCTGAGTGTAAGCCCACTCACATTGGCTTATACCCTGCTCCAGTGATACTCCTCTGCTGACCACCTGCTGGGATGTCACAGCGTTGTCAAACTGCTGTATACGTTTCTAAGTGCTCAGTCTCTCTGGACCAGTCTCAGCACAGATTGGTAACAACCGGCTGTAGATTGGCCAACAAGACAAGATGCACCTCAGGTAGTCTTTTCCTACACATTTAATCGGTGACCAACAAAATGAAGAATAAGCGAATCCATTTGGATGTTGGGAGCAGGAGGGCTTGAAATGACTGGGTGGGGTGGCTTTTGTTTGTGGGTGTTCCTGCCGTGTGCCACGGCTTGGCCACGTGCGATGATACATTTTTGACAAGCATCCAGCCAAGAAGAAGGCGTGTCATGACCTCAATTTAAGACGAGATGAGGCACAGGAAAAGTCAGAAGTAGCACACAGAGGGCCACCTGGGTGGTTCAGCCAGTTGGGCGTCTGAATCTTGATCTGGGCTCAAGTCAAGATGTCAGAGCTGTCAGATCAAGCCCGGAGTTGGGCTCAGTGCTGAAAGCACAGAGTTTGCTTGAGATGCTCTCTCTCTCCCTCTCTTTCTGCCCCTCCCCCCATGCTCTCTCTCTCACAGCTCTCTCTCTCTCTAAAAGAAAAGAAAAGAAAAGAAAAGAAAAGAAAAAGAAAAAGAAAAAGAAAAAGAAAAAGAAAAAGAAACAGCACGCAGACTTGTGATGACTTGAACCAGTCTCACAATTTGCGAGCAGGAGTCAGCTTGTTCTGTTCCTGAACTTTCTACCCCTAAAACGGCAGATCCCTGGTCAAATGGAAAGCAGGCCTTGCTTAGGCTCCACAGCTTTGAGGAAGACTTGAAATTTGAATACATTGCCCTGACTTGGAGGAAAGGGTCACTATCTCTGAACAAGAACAAACCTGAATTATTTTATTCCTGCCTCCTCCCTTGAACCACACTAAAAGCAATTAAAGGAGAATAATGCCCTCCATCTTCTTATGGCAAAGAAAAAGCCAGAACCCTAAGCTACAATTCTCAACCCAAAATGCTGTGTAATGTGGACCAAAAATGAGGGAAGATATTGAGAATTAAGACAGATCTTCTCCATCTTTGTTTTCAGGAAGAGATTCTTCTGAAGAGTGGTTCTCAAATTTTAGTTTGCATCAGAACCGAGTAGGGATTTTCTCCAGGGACAGAAAACTGCCTCCGCCCCCAGGGTGTCTCACTCAATTGGTGACCCTTGTGAATCTGTACTTCTAACAGGTTCGCAGGGAAGGCTGATGTTATTAGTTGGGGACCAGAATTTGGGAACTTGAAAACCCTCTATAATTTTTTAATTAGGGCACGGAACTCTAGGGGTTGGTACTGGCCCTTGGAAAGTTGAGGATTGTCTCTTGAGTTGCTCCGTGAAATGCCACAAAATAACACAAGGAGGGTAGCTACTCTCATCCCACCTCTTGACTGAGAGAGGCACCAGAGGTGAAAACGAGGTGAAAAGGGGAGGAGAAATAGAAACCATGAGAGTGTAATGCAGATAACAGTACAAAGGGCATCACTGGGTGCTACATAATCTATTTGCTCTGAAGCTGAACTGAGATGGTTGCTTAAGGAACCGGGAGTAACGTAGACCCCACAATACACACTGTGTTCCTTGTTCACACCGCCCTCCCTCCCACTCTTTTCCAGCTAATTGAGGACTCACTAGAAATGGCATCTGTGCAGAAAGAAACTTGCATGGGATCCAGGCGTATATAAAGCAATGATTTGATTTTATTTTTTTTTAAAGGAAGGAAAGTAAGCAAGAAGCATGTAAAGTACACACATCATGAAATTATAATTACTCTCACATACATCGTGATCCTTTGAAAGTTTAAAAATTAAAAAAAAAAAAAGATACCAATAGGTGAAACAAGAGTTCAAAGAAGGATCACCTACCCAAAGGAGTGAAGAGTAGATTGGCAGAGCTCTGGAAAGACATAAAAGAGAAAAATAATATCACTTCAAATATTTGCATCACTTGGGACTGTGAAAATTTGTTTCAAAACTCGGGGCAGACTTGAGGAGATTTCAGTAAATACCATGGGGGGAGAAAAGTGAAGACTGGAAACCATTTACAGAGAAGAAAACCTGACAAAAAATGATTGAATGAAAAGTTGCAGACCTATAATAAATTTTTAGGAATCAATTTGTCCCCAGAAAGCAGAAGCTGAGACCAGCTCTGTATGCAGGTAGTTATTTGAGGAAATAGTTGCAGGCAACAGGAGAAGATAGGGGAAGAATAAAGGAGGGAAAGAAGACAAGCCAGTGTGGGTTTTCTGAAGTCAGGCACTACTGTGGAACACTCAGAACCACTGAAGGGGATGTGCACTCAGGATAGAAGGAACAGCATTAATGCACCATGGCCTGCCCTCCCCCATCAAGGTCATCTCCACTGAATGTTAACCCCACGCACTTCCAGGATTACACATGTAACAGGTGCGGAGAGAGTCCCCACAGGAATCCCGAATCTCTACCTCAGAGAAGCCCTCGGCACAAAAGGATGGATTTGGGTGCTGTCAGATGCAAGATTCTGCCAGGTCTCGTCTTACCAAGTTGGTTACTGTAGAAAAGGCTGGAAAAGACCAATGGTTGGAAAAGATGTAGGAGGGGGGAGCAAGATGTGTCGGACTTGGAGGTCAAAGCGTGTCTTAGGAAAAAGAGACAAGGGCAGGAACTTGGAAACACCTCTTGGTGAAGTAACTGAACTTGAAGAAAAATGAAAGAACGTCAGAACATCCAGGCAAGAAGCAAAACAGACATTAAAATCACTCATAAAAGGGGAAGAAATGGCACTGGTGTCAGACCTGACATTGTAGCGGTCAATACTGGAAGACAGAGGAACGAGGTCTATAAAACCCGCAGGTAGGCAAAAATGAAAACAAAGACTTTCATTGCTAGACAAAGATCGTCGAGGTACAAATGCAAGAGACACATGCTTTCATGCTTACAGGAACTCAGAGCACCTCAGCAAAGGACAGGTCATGATGATACAAGGACTGGTAGAAATTAGAGACTTGATTTAAACACAGAACATAGAATTAAATAACTATGACATTGAAGTCAAATAATAAGATTCAATGGGCTTACATTTTGACATTGTAAAAATAACATAATTTGCACACACCTCGGGTGAATTATTTTCCTCACATGCCATAGTAGAGAATCATTACATACTGTCTGGCATTAAATAGTACATTTTTCCAGTGTAGTATTCCAACTGACTAATGCTTCTCAGAACACTGTGCCTCTCAGTATAGGGGGTATGTTGAAGCATTAATAATAACTCTCGTGGAAAAACGATTACCTGAAGTCCATCGTTCTTTCAGCTTCACCATGATTTCTTTATCTTCTGTTATATTCATATAAAAGTAAATCTAATACCAGAGTCTACGGTGCACAAGAAAGAAGACCAAGCTTGTGCGTTTGTGAGACGATGACCTTGCTAGTTTGGCACAGTTAAACTCTCTGGGCAGAGCCGGTCGTTAACCCCCCTCCCACACACTATCTCTTCCAGTAAGGATCCTACTTCCTTCCTGACTCGTGCTGTCTGTGATGGAGAGGGATTTGGAAAGGATTTGTTCTTCACTAAATGGTTTATGTTTGCTTTGAACCAATTGTTCTGGCTATTTGGGGAAAACAATCTGCAGTAGTTTGGAGGGAAAAGAAAGAACACAAATAGCCATTTATAAAGAAGACAGCCCACGTTTGGATTTTTGATCCTGTGTTTACATTTTTCTCAGAATTTGTGGCAACAAATGTGGATCAGAGACTCTCTGATGGGAGAACAAGAGTTTGAAACATTGGGAAATTTGGCATCTTTTGTGGTTCCATACAGATTTTAGGGTTGTTTGTTCTAGCTCCGTGAAAAGTGCTGTTGGTATTTTGATAGGGATTGCACTGAATGTGTGCATTGCTTTGGAGAGTATAGACACTTTAATAATGTTTGTTTTTCCAATCCATGAGCGTGGAATGTCTTTCCATTCCTTTGTGTCATCTGCAATTTCTTTCATCAGTGTTTTAAAGGTTTCAGAGTACAGGTCTTTTTTCCTCTTTGGTTAGATGTATTCCTAGGCACCTTACTATTTTTGGTGCAATTGTTAATGGATTTGTTCTCTTAATTTCTCTTTCTGCTGCTTCGTTATTAGTGTCTAGCAATGCAATAGATTTCTGCACGTTGAGTTTGAAACATGAGGGACAGAAGAAGAAAAAAGGAAAAAGCAACCATGAATATGGGGTTGTAAAGGCCAGATAAAAGGGAGTGAGTACTCAGCACAGCCCAAAGCTCCCTACAGGAGAGAAAACAAGCAAGGAGAAACACTCAGCTAGCCACTGTGGTCCCGCACATGTCCTTGCTTCTGTAGGCACACGTGCTGTGGTTCAGAAGTTTGGGAAACGGTTCTCTCAGACCCCTCAGCAGCCTTTGCTGGCTCTGGTGCTACCAGAGCTTCCTAACAACTTCGACTCGATCAGGACTGCCCTGGAAATATTGGTTTTGAGTGTAGACTATTGAGTAAAAAACATTTTGAAGACAAAAATGATTTCCATTAACGCGCAAATATATACTTGTATAAATCCTTGGATATATCTTCCTTTATGTATCCATAACTTTGTCTATAACTTGAGTTCCCTTCTACAAACTGTCTGAGATAAGAACAGAGCAATAATGAATTGAGCATTCATCTGGGGCTGAAATAACATCCAGAGAGACACTGACATAAATAAATAATTGGCATAAAATATTAACTGTAAACCATCAACCAAACTTCTCTGGGCACATCCTTTTGTTTAATTCAGACTTTTAGAACCATGGAATGTTTCATATACCTCCCAAATAAATAAGTAGTTAGATGGACTGAGGTGTGGGGGTAATGTAATACAAACAGTAACTAATGAGCCTAAATATATAAAAATGAATAACTGAATAACCAAACCACAGGGAAGAAAACAACTAGCCTAAGTAACTTTGGAAGACAGTATTTGACTATGTACAGTATTATGTACTGTAAGAGTAAATCCTCCCACCCGACCAAATGTAACACATGTCGTACTCTAGTTAATAAACTTGTTTCGCACAGGAGTATGGGTTACGAGTTCTGAAACCACGTTTAGTGTTTTCTAGGACTGAGCAAATAGAAAAATATACTGCAGAAAATGAGAGCCAGATTTATCCCTGTCAGAAAAAGAGAGAAGTCTAGATAATGAAGCCTGTGGTGTTGAATTCAAATCAGAGGTATCAGTACGATCTCATGGCCTTTCGCAGGTGATGGATGATTGACAGATAGATGGAGACAGGTGACAGACATGTGCATGTGTACGTATGGGCATACATGTATTTCCTAGTTTTCTCTGCTCTTTCTAGAAGCAATGGCAGTAGAATCTGAGCGTAACTAGCACCGGGTTTTGGTTTCTAAATACTACCATCCAATAAAAGGAACCAGGGTTCATTGGAGAAATGGTTAATTCCAGGGTTGGGCCAAGGAAAATACAGAAATAGCCTGGAATATTCTGTGGTGCCAGGAATTAAGGAAATGCTCAAAAGTGATGGAGGGACATTGAAAAGACATAGGAGCTGACTTGGAAGAACTCCCAAGGCTAAATAGAGACAATTTAAAGGGAAAGAAAGAAGGACAGAGGGAGGGAGGGAAGCAGGGAGAGAGAGGAGAGAAGGGAAGGGAACGGAAGGGAGGGAAGGAGAGAAAAAGAAGAAAAGACAAAAAGCAAGCAAGGAGGTTACAGAAAATTACCATTTGTCAAGTACCACCATTATTTCTGTTGCAGGCAAAAATGATCCTGAATATTAAAGTCAGTAGACAGAAGTATGACACAAGATACTTGCATTTTCTCAAAAAATCTCCCACAAGAGACTTGTTAATTTCAAAGAGAAAAGTAGTGACTTAGTATAGAAACTTGGAAGTCACCACCTTCATCAAAGTTAGCATCAGCAGCAATGAGACATTTCTGCATAATCTACCTCTTATTATGATGCACCGAGAAGGGGGCAAAATCCCTCCCGTGGAATCCTTGCCAAAAATGAGCATCCCGAATTAATCACAGGAAAGCATCAGACAAACCAAATGGAAGAGCTCATTGAAAGTTTCAAGGTCATGAAATGCAAAGAAAGGCTGAGGAACAGTCCCAGACTGGATGAGGCTGAGGCAACGTGACTGGTAAATAGTTCCTGGACCAAAAAAAAAAAAAAAAAAAAAAAGAAAAAAAGAAAGAAAGACAATAGTGGGACAACCAGTGAAACCTGAATAAGGTCTATCTGTAGGTTCATTAGTAGTATTGTATCAGGATTGCTGTTTTGTTTCGTTTCCTTTGTTTTTGTTTTGATCATTGTACCGTGGGGAAAACTGTGGAAAGGGTAGACCAAAGTTCTTGCGCTGGTTTGCAATTTTTCATGAATCTAACATTATTTCAAAAGGACAAGTTAAAAAATAATCCTAATTAAAAGAAAAATCAATTCAAGCTGAAGTCTCAGAATACAGAGAAATGGACAGGGAGATTCCAGTTTCAGATGGAAAAGAATTGAAACTCCACCAATATCTAAACCTCCAACAATCCTTCATTCATCAGTGCTACATCCGTATGCTGGAATATAAACTTGAGGCAAGCCACCCTCAGATGGAATAGCTTTTCCTGCGCCTTCTTTTCTTTACGTAGCTTTATACCCTTCAGAGCTCAGCCATTTCTTTTTGGCATATGCGATGTTGCCTTTAACTCTGTGACAGTGTCCTCATTGGCTGCCATTTGAGCTTGTTACCTTGTTCGTTGATGCCTACAATTACAGCTTCATTCCTTTGACTTAAGACTATTTATTCTTATTAAATCAAAAGTAAACCTCCTTGGATATAATTTAAACACACACACACACACACACACACACACATTGTGCCCTAATGGTAATTTATATCTCATTGCAAAGGAATTTATTAAACAATCATCATCATTTTTTTAAAAAAATTTTCATGTTTTCAAATTTATTTTTGAGACAGAGAGAGACAGAGCGTGAGCAGGGGAGGGGCAGAGAGAGAGCAAGACACAGAATCTGAAGCTGGGTCCAGGCTCTGAGCTGTTAGCACAGAGCCCGACGCGGGGCTTCAACTCACAAACCACGAGATCATGACCTGAGCCGAAGTCGGATGCTTAACCGACTGAGCCACCCAGGCGCCCCATCATTTTTTTTTTAGAAAGGGGGTGGCAAGAAGACCCTTAGGGGGTTATGTGCCTGCTGAGGAGGGTAGATAATGAAGAAGGAGAAAGAAGAATCAGGGCCCTTCAGGGAGAATATTTTCTTCTACAATAGTAGCTCTCAAACTGAATCTCAACAGAGTATTGGGAAAAAGTCTTCAGCTCCTAAAATAGTGGCTCTGTTCTCACATTTTCTCACTGAAAAAAAAAAGAGTGAATAGAATGTCTTCTTTTTTAACTTTGCCTTGAGCTTTTGCTCTCTTGGAAAAACAGAAAGTGCTTGTAAACAACCAGGGGTGCTTAACATAATCCCTTGCTTTTCTGTGCAGTGTAATGTGGCTATGACTTCACCTTGCTTATACAGAACAGCGACATGTTTTCTGCTAGTGAAAACTGTTCGTGTATATTTGGTGCGATGAGACAGATCAGTGTTCCCTGATACTTTCTTTACAGGGAGCATCATGACCTCTAGGTATTTTCTGGAACCAGTTTGAGGATAACCACCCTACTTAAGAATCTAACCGATAGTGGGGTGTGGGTTGGCATCACATTCCCCTCTTCCACCAGCAAAGAGGTGTTGCTAAGCCCTTACCCGAGAATATTGCAAAACACGAAGCCAGGGACACCTTGGGGACTCACTGCGCTGATGCAAACTTGCACCCAGGATTTTTCCATCAGCAGTAAGCTTGTGTCATCTTACTAGATGAGGCTGCACCAAAGCTTCATGCGAACGCTGTCCTTCCTCATCCTACTTTATGTTTTTCTGATAATAGAGACCAACCTTTGCCTGCTGCCATTTTTCATTTGGGAAGTTATTTATTTATGGCAATGTCTTTAAGTCTGAGTTTGTTGCTATGGGCTGGGTGTTTAGTAAAGATCTTTTTGTTCTTGTTGCCTTTGCTGAATTAGAGGCCCATTACACTGTGTAGACCTTCTGAGTAATCACAGCTGCTATAAAAACATAAAAATTTTCAAAAGCAAAAATTAGAAATTGTTAAGTTTCATGGGTGTTGAGCTTGACACATTCCTGGTAGGCTACTAAAGTATGAGGCCAGAGTCGTGGATGGCCCAATTGTGAGACATCCACATGCAGGAAAGAATAGAGAGGCCTGAGGCTTCGTGACCTCAGGGCTGGAAGGTAAGCGCACGGTCATAGAAGAGGGGGACACACTCCCAATTGGGTCCTGATAGCTCCCTTGTGCCCTAGAAAACAGCTCATGGCTCGTAGGACCCGAGTTATACAAGGCTGCCTGACCTCAGCCCATAGAAAGGCAAGGTGGTGTGGGATGGTGATAGATACACTGTACCCCAGGAAGCCAACATTCTGGTCCCATGTCTGGTACAATTTGCCTTAAGACCTCTGACAGATCCCACAATCTCTCTGGGCCTCACTTTCTTTACTTGAACAATAAGGAATTTGAGCTAGGTGACTGCAAGTGTCCCCTCCGGTCCTAAAATTCTGGAATACTACTTTGTGATTTTTTGACCAGATGCCTTTCATGTCTTACGTAAACCTAATTCAGTGAGGATTAAAAATAGAATTATTGCCAATTAATTAAGTTGTAGTGAAATGTTTAGAGAGAAGATAAAACGAATTTCTTCTCCTGGGAAATTCTCACCCACTGTTTGAAATATATGCCACAGAAGGAAAATAGAAATTGGCCATAGAACATTGAGTCTTTTCTTAGAGATCATTTATAGGTTTTTACGAGAAATACAGTGTGGATGAAGATAATTTTGGGGTGCTGCTTTTGTGTCGTAATCAGGTCCAACCTCCAGGTGGCGACCAACGTCACACTCCTGTAGATCGCTTTCCTCGGATTTAAAATCGATTCCCAACCCCCCACTACACATTATCTATTTATCTGTGCACAGACATTGACGTCAAAAGACCTTGGTCAAATGCACACAATTTACTTTCCCACATGAATGGAATATAGGTACATTGAATTGCATTTTTTTTTTTTATTTAAAATGCTATGTCGCGTCCATTAACAAGGCGATGAATAATGACTGTATTTACCTCTACGATGAAATGTTACTCGGCAATACAAAGGAACAAGCTACTGCAACAACATGAATGGATCTTTTACACATGCAAAGAAGACAGACTCAGAAGAATATATACCGTATCACTCAATGTGTAGGCAACTCCAAAAAGACAAGAGTAATCATGTAGAAAGAAATCAGCATAGTGGTTGCCTGAGGTGAGGTGGGGCAAGAAGGAATTCTCTGGGGTGATAGAAATGTTCTATATCTTGTTAGGGGTGTTGACTACATGGGTGAATGCATTTATACAAACCCAGTGAGTTATACATGTAAGATCTGTGAATTCCACTCTGTAAATTAGAACTCATTAAAGTTGTTCATGATTTTTGAAAATGCTATCTCAATAGTCTCAGATAGTCTACCAGTAAGAGTATAACTTGGAATCAATATTTGGAGTATTTTCATGTCAGTATAAAAAACCTTGACATACTCATACTTCTGACTCAGTAATTCCAATTTTAAAAGTTCATCCTAAACCAGGAGTTTATAGGGGGCAAGTGTTTTTCTGTAATTGTAGTCACAACAATAATATACTTTCCCAACATTTTATTATGAAAAATGGCAAACATATGGAAAATTTGAAAAAAAAAGTTTACAGTGAATACATTCAGACCCATCACTTTCATCCACCATTAACATTTTACTTTTTTGATTCGTCACGTATCTATCCCACTATCCTTTGAATTTACAAATCAATTTGTGGCAATTTGACATTTTTTTTTATAATACTGAGTCCTAGGATACAGGACTAGAAGAAAATGTATCAAGACACTAACAGATTTTTTTTCCTCCCTGTGAAATGGGATTCTAGAAGTTTATAAATCTTATTATGAGTGACCAAAATATATTTCTAAGTGTGTCCATGGAATTAGAGTTAAATTTACCCAGAAGCAGATCACATAATGATTTCTGTGTTATAATCTACAGAGATAAGGAAGGTACCTTCTGCTTTCACACACCCTCTCTAATCTGCCCTTGTTCCTCAAAAGTTCCATCAGCAGGTAGTCATTCTTTTGAGTTAATGCACTGAATCTAGAGGTTAAAACAGCCTACTTCTAGGAGAATGAACACATCAAACCGCTAGTATTGTCTACACATCCATACATTCAAATGAGCAGCTACTAGGCAGAATTTCCTGAGTTGCACAGGCAAGCTTTGAACTGGGCAGACACAGGAAAGAAGGCTAAGACTTGTGCTGGTGATTCCAAGTGGCTATTAGGCACTAGGACTAAACCTGGCATTTGGGGGCAGGGAAACAGGGCATCCAAGTGCATACACATGTCAGGGACATTGCAGTGTGGAGTTGTCCCTGTATTCTGGAAGGGCCAGCTGCAAAACACCTAGACTTTGTAGCAAGGAGTTTGTGGCTAGTCAGATCAAGCTTTGATTTCCTCTGTAATTATTAAAATTTCTGGCCTCCCCCTACCCTGCTAGATTATGGTTTGTGTGAGATATTTGGAGGCACCCCGAGGCTGCAGTCCATCTGGCTGTATATTGTGTCATTTTGATTTTCTGTTGAAGGCCTGTGGGGACTTGGAATGGGTGTCCTCAGGGGGTTCAGAGGGACTTTTCGCCAATCCAATCAACCATATCTCTGGCTTAGTTATCTTGTTTTCAGAACCACAGGCACTGTTGTTCCAAAATTAATATTTTTGAATATTCCACACATCCCTGAGGGACAGCACAGGGCCTCCCCACCTTTGTTTCCCCTGCAAAACAAGTCAAGATGAAGTCTTTGCTGATGAAACTCTTGGCTTCCTCTTGCTCAGCTGTGCTTCATCGCTGTGGCTTTCCCTCTTGGAAATCCCAAAATAGTCATGGAGGCTGGCCTCCGAGGCTAGAGTTGACCTGGCCCGTCTGGCTGTCTTCCAAAAGGAATTTTTATGAAAATATTACTTTGCTTTTTTTCTCACCAGAGCCTTTTCTTTTGTTATCCGAGCCCATACAAAGCCGTGTTCTTCCCCTCTTTACCATTCTTTCACACTCCCCAATTCTTCCTTTTCTTACCCTGTCAAGGACGCGAGCTTCCTTCTCTGGCCTAACTGCTATTTCTGAGAGGAACTCATGGAAGTGATAGAAGTAGAGAAGCACGGTGCCTTGATCGTGAACATGTAAAGGCATTTGGGGTCATGAAACCCTGAAAAGAACTGTCCTTCTGTCCAGTGATGCATTCCCTCCTCGCTTCAGTGGGAACTTGGCTACACTTTACTTTTCACACATACACAAAATTACTGCTGTTGACAAAGGCTGAAGAGGAACGAGGAGTTCCCACTGTTGGTACCTTAATAGTTCTGGCAAGTGAGACCTCAGTCCCACATCCCCATAAGAACGCTGGGACTGTGCTAACCAAGAGTAAGAGCTGGTTACTTCCTGACATCGTCTGGGTGTTTTTGTGTTTTGTTTTGTTTTGTTTTGTTTTGTGTTTTGTTTTGTTTTGTTTTGTTTTTTGTTTTGGCTGAATCCCTTATTAGACGGTGAGCTCCTTGAGAACCAGCACTGTGCCTCATTTACCTCTATGGCTGCAGTTCTTAACCCAAAGCTTGACACGTGGGAAGAGCTCAACCAATGTTGAATGAATAAGTAAATTCGATCTGTAGTCCAAAGACCAAACACATGGCCCTTCTTCATGACTTACAAGTTAAGTATTACAGGGAGAGTCACTTAGCCTTCCTAAACTTGTTTTTTTATGCGGAAAGAAAAAATGGAAATAGTATTACTAAATGCCTTCAGGTTATTTGAAGGCTAAATGAAATAGCTGTGTGTGGAAATGACTGTTAACCATAAAGAGAGCAAGGGGGCTGGCTAACTATTCTCTTTCTTCCTGTTTGACTGTCACCCAAAGAAGGTTAAGACTCAAGAAAAACAGGGTGTCTTAGTGTTGACCCCCCATGTACCGGTTGTGTGAACTTAGGTGTATCATTTCTTTGAGCCTCTATTTCCTTCTCTGTGAACTGAGGACATTGCATTAGATAGACACGGCCTAATACATTGCCCTGCCCATGAGAAGCTCATAGAAGGTGGTCACAGTGGGGAGTCAAATTAATGTGACAGATAAGAACTTTAGAATCAGGCAGACTTGAGGTCAAAGCTGTGCTCAGCTGGGTAATCTTGGGCAAGTTACTTATATTTTTAACCTCAGTTTCTTTAGCTACGAAATCAGCATAACATTAATACCAATTGCATGGGATTGTTATGACGATTGTATGAAATAATGGACGGGAGGTGCTGAACATGTGATAGGCAAGTGAGTTGCCCACTTCTCTTTCTTTCTCCCCACATCAACGGGCTGCCCTCTTCCCAGCCTTGACTTTTCCCAGCACAGTGCTCGAACCCCAAACACATAGGGCAATAGAAAAAGGCTGAGTCCCACTTCTCCCCGCCAAGAGATATTCACAGGCTAGGCTCAGGTATTCAGAAACGCCTTCCTTACTACCCCTAGGTCCTTATCTGTATTTCACCCGATGCCAGCCATACTGCTCCCCTTTGAACCAAATCCCAACGTCTGAAATTATTAAGGGCTCTACAGTCTGGCACACTATAATTGCCTTGCAGAGTCCAATTTCCTTGCAGCTATAAAACTCAATAATCCCTTCCAGATCCTTGTCAGACCTTCCCAGGGCAGTGGCCAGGGTGCATAGGCAGGTGGCCAGGGTTTGATTTCTGCAGATGGGTCCAGAAGCTGCCATGGGAGCCAGGTCTGCTCTCTCTGCCCGAGCATCTCACTCTGCTGCCTGAGGAGCCTGTGCTCCCTGATTTTAGCTTTTAGTTACCCATTGCTATGTGCCTCGAGTGCACTTAAATGCAGCAATTGCCCAAATTGTCTGACCTCACTTATTTCCAGCAGGTTGACCTAGGCGCTAATGACTTAAATCATACCATGTTCACTTATATTCTGACATTCTGGATAACTCTTAATTCTGCCATTCACCGCTTAAGGAAAAAACCACTGGGATTTTTACCTAACTGGTTTCTAGAATGCAAAATTACAGAAATTCACAAGGAGAGAAGAGCCGAAACTCTGATTATGATGGCTTACATGATTATATGTTAGCTCAAGGAAGGGCTGTGTATGTCAATGAATCACAGTGATAAGAATTGCAACAATATCCAGGGCGCCTGGGTGGCTCAGGCAGTTAAGTGGCCGACTCTAGATCTTGGCTCAGGTCCTGATCTCATGGTTTGTGAGTTTGTGCCCCACGTCCTGCTCTGGGCTAACAGTGCGGAGCCTGCTTGGGATTCTCTCTTCCTCTCTTTCTCTCTCCTCTCCCCCACTCACGCCCACACGTGTGCTCTCTCTCTCAAAATAAATAAACTTTAAAAAAAAAAAAGGAGGGCCAAGGACAATTTTGTGGGCTAATGAACTTTTAATAAAAGCTTTCATTTTTAGCATAAATTCTGACCTTTTACAGCCACGCTAGCCAATCATGTCACACTGTAGACCTCTTTGTCATCAATAACTACAATTCTCTCTGGTATCAATCTCAAACACCCCGTGCTTTGGCCCACATTAAATTCTCACTCTTTCACTGTGGCACCCAAGTCAAGCATCCTTTAATGTCACTTCCCCTTTAATTTATTGATCCTATGAATTTCCCCCTATTGTCACTCCTCTGCACTTTGCTTACACAGCTTAAATTCTCCAATCAGTTGTTATAATGGGGCCTTTCCACTCACTGTCCAGTCCCATGCCCCCATCTGACTTCATTGTACTCGCTTGATAAAACTGCCACCTTGGTTATAACAACCCTCTGCCTCCTTTTCAGCAGCATCTATGCGGCTGCAGAAAGACTGGTCATCTTTAAAGTCACTGCCACCACCAACTCAGGTGGATCCTTAATGCTGCCCGGGGGCCTATTTTATTCCCCTACCCTGTTCTTTCTCCTGGTCTCCCAGATAATTGTTCTCCACTCTGCTCTTTCTCCTCTGACCCCTTCACTAGAACCAGTTCATAAGGGTCTCAAATGACCTCTAAGTTGCTAAAACCAAGGATCACGCCTCAATTCTCATCTTATTTGATTTAGCAGCTGTGTTGGACGTGCTTCCTTCACTTGGGGTCCGAAGTAGTGCCACCTTCACGGCTATTCCTTCCCCGTGTCTTTTACTGGTTCATCTTCAACTCCCCGTCCTCCGAATGTTGGAGAGCCCAGCCTTTGGTAGTTGGCCGAACTTTGTCCCCAAGTGAGCTCAACCTTTTTCCAGGCTTCAAATGCCATTTATATAACGATGACACCCAAATTATTACCCCCCAACTGTCATCCCTGGCCCTACCTGTCATCATGGCTTGTTTATGTGGTCTCAATAACCTCAGAGCCCCTCTTCCTGCTTCTGCCCTTGTGTCTCCTTAGGCTAAATTCACCCAGTAGTCAGAAAGATCAAAAGTAAGTCAGATGACGTCACTGCTGTGTTCAAAACTTTCCAGCGTTTTCCCGTATCATCCAAAGTAAAGTCCAAAGTCCGTGCAATGGCCTCTATATCCACTCTTCCTGCTCACCACACTGCACACCCCACACCCACATTGAATCTCTGATCTTACCTACCACTTTTCACGGGTGGAGACTTTTGTCTGTTTTGTTCATTGCCATGTCCCCAGTGTCTTGACTATAAGACATATTCGATACTTGTTTAGTATGTTAATCAATGAATCAGTCCTCATTCTTAGCAGGCTGGGTAAAATGGAGGTTTGGGAATCTCTGGGGACACAGTGATGGGTTGCAAGATAGGCGGTGAGTCTTCTTCCTCTTTCCATCTGCGCCCTCCCACTTACTTTCAAACACACAGCTAGTCAAGAAATCTGAACGTTGTATAGATCTGTGGCAGCTTTCTTCCCATTTATTCTGGATAAGCCTCACTGATGTGTTATTGTGAGCCTGTCCTATGTTGTCTTTCTTCCTACAGAAGAGGAGAGAGCAGATCTTGGGAGGTAGAAATACAAATGCACTGTGGTGTGGCTTCTGGGACACAAAGGTGCCATCAAAACCATGATTATTTATTACTGTAATATGGATCCAAGAACTGTAGTAGCTTACACTTGGACTCCTGGTAAAAAATGGAAAGGGATATGTAGGGACCCAACCACATTGCTCCCCTTAAAAAGAAGAAGCTCAACTAAGGCCAAGTCCACCTTGGAAATCAAGGTCATGTGCCCTGGGTTGGGTTTGCCAAATGTTAATTGCACCACACGATACCTATGTGTATTCCAACCAGGTAACATCACACTTCTCTGCCAATAAGCTGTGCATTTTATCTAGTAAACCTTCAGCTCACACAGTTACCTAGTAAGTGAAAACTACAATTCCTCCCAAGATCATCCACCTCCCTTTTGAAAGTCAAACTCCAGTTCCTTTCTGCCCACGTGGCAAGCTGAGGTGGGTCCGTTTCCTAGCTTGAAGGAAAGGAGAGATGCTAGCCCTTCAATGTCTATAAAGACATTGTCTACAAAGAGCAATCTTGGGGCACATGTGGAGGGATCCACCTGAACCCTTCCACCCGTCTCTCTGTACTCTGTTTCTCATTTACCCATATGTAGAAAAGCAGATAAAAAGATGTCTTTCTTCCTCTTTGTCAATGCCTACATTTTGATTGTGAATTACAGAAAAGCAAGGCTTTATTCATAAGCCCAAGATTTGTAAGCATTTCAGCAGCAGGGATTTCAAGAAATGCGGAGCAAGAACAGTCTCTTGTCCGGTGTTGTCCTTGGCTTGCTCTGCTTCAAATCTACTCCTACTCTTTTTTTCTGCTCGGTCTCTTGCTTCTGGTCTCAGCTGCTATTGGATGGTGGTATCATGACAGATTAATAATAATATTTGCTAATGTTTATTAAGCACCACGTGACATGCATGGTACTTAATACCGCATCATCTAACTTAATCATTACACAAGGCGAGCGCTATTTTTATACCCACTTTGCCAAAGAGAAATGGAGATTTTGAGGAATCGGGTAATGTGGCCAAGGTCAGGCACCTAATAAATGGGTAAGTCATTAACACGGTGACCAGAGGTGCCACTACCAAGGCTGTCCCTGCCCCTGTCCCTCCCACTGCTGGTCAACAAAAGAAAAGAAAAGAAAAGAAAAGAAAAGGAGCAGAGGTGGGTTCCAGGGCAGGAATAGCGGCGCTGGGAAAACAGATTTGTTTGGAATGACTAAAAAGTCACGGGACAGATTTTGAAATCTCTTACAGGTGTCATTTGTGACACCAACACCCTACACAGAATGGAACTACCTGTCGATCCAAATCGTACCCAGGCTGGCAGGCTGCAGAAATGAACACGTGGCCCATCAAGAAATACAATTGTGTTCACTTCAGCATCAAGAAAAGGGAAAGCCAAAATGGTATTCCTGAAAACTGACTCTCCCTCAAGCTATGAGATACTCCGCCTGATACTGACCCCCTACCCCCAAGCCCAGAACCCTGATGACTTTTTGCTCCCTCAGATTCTTTTTGGAAAGGACGTTGAACCATCCATCACTCTACCTGCATTATTTCCTGGCTCTCATGACAAACATGTTGTCTAAGGGTGCTGAACTGTGACAGGTTGTAGTGTGTATATGGTAAGGACTGAATGGCAAATACCAAGAAAAAAGGAACAAGTCTCTGCGGCAGATAGCTGTAAGATATAAGGGAAATTGGGGTGAAGAGTACCTATGGAGCCCCTGGAATAAGAAAGGAGAAGAAGAAACATGAATGAGAGAAGGAAAGACCTCTACCTTTTCCTGTCCTTTCCCCCATGAGATCATCATGACGGTAACAAAGTCATCAGATTTCAATTGTGGCGAGCAAAGGCACGCTGGAAACTACCTGATCAAACTGTGAGGGAGAGGCGGAATTCCCTTTCCAAAGACTTTCTCCTGCACTCAGGTGTGAACCCTTTGAAGCAGGAATTGCCGATTAGTTGATTCCCGGCACGGTGAGCTTAGTTTCCTCATCTGTGAGATGGGATTAAAAATATCTCAGAAGATGGTGGTGGAGGGTTCTTACAACTTGATGCGACCTCATAAGGCGGTAATGCATGAAGACATAACGTATGTGCATGTGGTCAGATAATTTATGAATTAGGTTTGCCGGTACCTGGCACATGGTCAGATGCAGCGTAGTTATGGGTGGCAATGATGGTGACGATGATGTGGCTAAAGGAAAGACACGGAAAACTCTTTTACATCAAATTCTCTTAAATCACGTGGTATGGAGAAGTGAGGAGCACTGTAGGGGGAATCAGGAGCCTCCTTCCCCATCAACCCTTCTAATGAACCAAGTTTCTTTAGCCAATGACTTACATTCTCTAGATTTCCATTCTCTAACATGAAAGTGAAACTGTGGGTTCAAAATACCCAAGGTCGCGTTTAGCTCTAAATTTCTCTAATACTTCCTTTGCAATAATTGCCCAGTTTCCCCCCTTAAACCTGGCCCTCTTTGACCACTAATTATTATGTGCATTCTGGAGTAGCAGATTTATACTAGATTTTCTTTGTGACATGAAACTATCTGTAAATTTTGGGTTAAGAGAGAACGTAACAAGAGACTATAACCTCATGCTAATTTCCTAGTGTGGCCTGAACTGATAAACACTATCCTGGCTACAACACCCAAATGACATTCAGCTTTCTACTGGGCACAAGCATCTGGGGAGAACAGCTGAACATAACCCTATGCGTGCATTCACCAATATGGTGGTGCTGTTTCTTGGTGTTGTTTCGGCTGGCCTCTGAAAGATACCACTGTACTCCACACGCAAAAAGAATCTGTCACCAACGGTTTCAAAACCTGATGGGTGTAAAGAGAATTGCCACAAAGAAAAAAAAGTGGCTGAGCAATCATTTACGCCTGAAAACAGTGATCTGTGTAGTCATGGAAATGCCAAAGAGGGACCTGTTTCCAAATACCCATATTTCTTCTAACTTACTTTCTTCCTGATAGAGCTTTCATCAGTTAGGCAAACAGCTGATCTTTACTTTCTACCGTGTGCAAGGTTGTCTTTTGGGAACTGTGAGGGGGACAGATGGATCAGATACACTCTTCTCCAAGAGCCAGCAGCTGATTAGGGACCACGGGTTAACACGCGGCTGACAAAAAGGCCCAGTTTGCACAGAGAGCATCAAACGAAGCACTGTGCGTGTCCAGAGATCCCTGAGCCTGGGTGGCTCGGTTGGTTGAGCATCCGACTCTTGATTTCAGCTGAGGTCGTGGCCCCAGGTTTGTGAGGATTTGCGAGAAGTTCAAAGTGTTTTACCTTGACCCGCCATTGAAATTCTACCGTTCTCACTTCACCAGACTTGTTTCATTAACTATCTATTTATCTATTCATCCCTCCAGCAAACCACCTTTTTAAAAAATGCCATCAAGCTCGGTAAACGGGGCCTAGTTCTAGTCATTCTACAGTTACTAGTTCTAGTCTAGTTATCCTGTAGCCATGACCGTGCTACCCCTGCCTATACCACATCACTAGTTCAGTATTGCTTACAGTTTAATTTTCTTCCGTGGTAGAATTTACACACAGTGAAATGCATAAATTTTTTTAAACATTTTTTTATTTTTTGGGAGAGAGACAGAGACAGAGACAGAATGTGAGCAGGGGAGAGTCAGAGACATGGGGAGTCACAGAATCTGAAGCAGGCTCCAGGCTCTGAGCTGTCAGCACAGAGCCGGACGTGGGGCTCGAACTCACGAACTGTGATATGACCTGAGCCGAAGTCGGACGCTTAACCGAGCCACCCAGGCGCCCCAATCTTTGTGTAAATCTTAAGCAAACACTTGCTGGGTTTTGAGAAACATATATACATACAATACATGTAAACTTAAATCCCTTTCAAGAAATTAAATACTATTATTACCCTACAAAATTCCATCCTACCCCTTCCTAGTCAATCTTTGCTCTCCTCCTTCTACACAAGCAACCATTTATTCTAATTATTACATTATTGATCATTTCTATTAAATTTTACTTCACAAAGTAAAATTGTAAATAGAGTCTATGTAAATAGAGTCATACAGCATTTGTCTGGCCTTTTGAGCTTATAATATGTTGATGACATTATCCACATTGCGTACTTTGCTCCTTTCTATTGTTGAAAAGTAGTCCATTGGGTGAATACACTCCAGTGTGCTTTTCCATTTTTTCATTGATAGACCAGCAGGCCGCTCCCAGTGTTTAGCTATTATTCAGAAAGCTGCTATAAAGTTTTCTATGCAAGGGTTTTTCGGAAATACATTTTCATCGCTTTTATGCAAATGCCTTAGGATCCTATTGCTGGATTCAAGCTACAATGTAATTTAGTTCTTGCAGGAAGCTCATGAAAGATCAATTGTTTCTATGTATAATGAGGAATCGCAGAAGAGTTAGGTTACTTTCTCAAGATTATTCACCTTGTGGGAGGTAAATACCGACACCCAACCCCAGGCCTCTCTGAGCCTAAAGACCTTGTACTTTCCATGACATCGGTTGGGCAGGAGAGACATTTGTCTTTGGTGTATTTCATTTCTCGTGGACTCTAGCCGAAAGCGTGCTCGAACTTTTCTTGCCTCATGGTACTTCATCAAACCTTACTTCTGATTTCCCTTTCTTTAAAGTCTGTCTTGCTGCCGTGTGACAATGAGGGAACCAGACAAAACTAACTCACATTACCCGTCCCAGTAGCATATTCCATAACACAATTAAAATTTGCAGTTTAGGGGCACCTGAGTGGCTCAGTCGGTGGAGGGTCTGACACCTGATTTTGGCTCAGGTCACGATCTTACAGTTCACGGGATAGAGCCCTGCGTCACGTTCTGCTCTGATAGTGTGGGGCCTGCTTGAGATTCTTTCTGTCTCTCTCCCTCTGTCTCTCCCTCTCTTTCTCTCTCTCTCTCAAAATAAATTAAAAAACATTTAAAAATTTTGCCTTTTATGCTTTTAATGTTAACCTGTCTTCAGTTGCATTGTGGAAAACAGGGGTAATAACAGTACTTACCTCTTAGGACTGTTTATTTAAGAAATACTAGTTAAATAAATATTATATGACAGGTACTAGGGATAGAATAATGATCACAATAGGGGGAGGTACTGTTTTCATGGGGATTTGAATTCAGACAGGAAGGGACTGTAATGAAAACAGTGCATTAATTAATCTACTGTTACAAACTGATAAGTGCTCTGGAAGCAAGGAATGTAGTCTTATGAAAGGATGAGTTTGCAGGGGCGCCTGGGTGACTCAGTCAGTTAAGCATCCGATTCTTGATTTCGGCTCAGGTCATGATCTCATGGTTCTTGAGATCGAGCTCTGCATCCGGCTCTGCAGTGAATACATGGAGCCTGCTTGAGATCTCTCTCTCCCTCCCCCACTGGGGCTCTCTTTCTCTCAAAATAAATAAATTTTAAAAACTTAAAAAAAAAAAAAGAAAGGATACTTTTTTTAGGGCGGGTTCCCAAAGGAGTGGTCTGCATTTCAATATCCAAGGGGGACTAGGAATTCAGCTCTATTTCTAGAAGCTCCAGGTATCTGTAGAGCTCCAACCCAAGCAAGAAGCCAGGTACAATTATAAAACAGGATCTCCTGCCTTTGCTTCCGGAGCATCTGGCTTCTCATGAATCTTCACCCCTTCTTCTGGGTACCCAGTGTTTGCCCTAATTTCCCAGAACTCTTTATGTCAGGCCTTCTTGAACACTCTTCTTTCTCTGGATTTATCCCTTTCCCCTAACTTGAATCTCACTCCCTTGGGATGTGAACTGTCAACATCTGAATAACTACTCACAGTGTCGTCCCTCTGGCATTCCCAAGCCTTCACTCAGCCTCCAAATAAAATTGATGAGGGCAGTCATTTCAAGCACTGTTAACAGCTAGCTCCAGGTGGTGCCATGCATGAGGAGCCATTATGCACAGTTGCTCAAGAAGGTGCTGGGTGCTTCAAGGACAGATGACCCCTCTCCCACTGGGCAACCCTGTCAGGTGGAATTGCTGCAAGATAAATTGACTACGTGGCCCGAGTCCTCTTGTAAAAGCAAATTCTTCAGACAAGACCAAGTAGGGAGAGGCCTTTATGAATTTGCAGCTTTGGGGAAAGACACAATCTAGATCCAAATGGGAAATCAAGGACAAAGACCAAAATGTGTTGGAAAACTAGATTTCTTGTAGAGCACAAAGGGCAAAGCACTGTAAGTTGAATGCAAAATTGTCTTGCTTGCAGGAGAAAAATTTTGAATCAGTTTCATAAGGGTATAAGTTACATATAGAGAATTCATCCGTGGTTAAGTGTACATTTCAATAGGCTTTGGCAAATATACACAGTCGAGTGATCACACCATAAGCAAGATATGGAACAGTTGTGTCAATCCAAAAAAGTCACTCGAGCACCTCTGTAGCATGGGTTGTCTTTGATTGAATCGTATTTCCAGATTCTACTGAGGAAAAAGAGACAGACTTGCTGATGGGCTGGGTGTGGAGTGCCCAGGGTGACGCCAAGCTTTTGTCCTGAGAAATTGGGTGCATAGAGGTGTCCCTCTATAAGGGGCAGATGGAGGTGACAGGAGGCAGAGCAGTTTTGTGGGGGAAAATCAATAGTTTTGAACATTAAGGAGAAGCTGATTTATGCAAGACAAAATTTAATAGGTGGGTAAGCATCTAAAAGACTGGCCACAATAGAAAGTCAAAGAGATTCTTACTGACGTGACAATGGAGTCCAATTTTACATCTATGGCCCTGTCAGTCATTGAAGGAATGACGCTATCCGTGTCAGTTGTATTTGGGAGAACTTGCGTGAGCACCAACAGCAGATGACAACTGAGATAAAAATTGTCATTTGAAGAAGAGTGTGCCAGAGACATGAGATGTCCAGGCTTCTTGAACCCTCTCATTTTCCAATTCTGGGACTTCTTTTTTTAGGGCATTATATTCTAAAATCAAACCAAATTTAAAAGACAGAAAAAGACTTATTTGCACCAAATGCCCACTGCAACTTTCTTTATGATGACAACATATAGGTAATAACTTAAAAGTCTAGAAAAGAGAGTGTACACGTTAAGGAAGGTGCATTTTGATAGACTATAATAAAAATAGCTACTGTTGAACATTTACTATGTACTTGCCACTGTTCTAGAGTTTAGTATACGTCATCTCATTTTATCCTCATAATTGCTCTACGGCGTAGTACTGTATTACCCCATTTCACTGATGAGAAAAGTAAAGGGTGCATTCCTAGCTAACTTACGTCATGTAGACAGTTGGTGGTGAAGATAAGACTTGAATACAAGCAAGAGAACTCCAAAGCCTAGGGTCTTAGCCATAAGTAAAATCATCCACTACTGTGCAAATGTTGAGGGTGATTATGATGCATATGGAGTGAAGGTATAGAAAGTAACAGTATTATGTGAAAAAGGAAAGAAAATACAAAGATTGTTTCTATGCTAGTTATAGCTCTGTGAAATTATGTACACACACGGGGAAAGACCAGAAGAAAATACAGAAATAAGCCCTCATATGAGACTACTGGAATTCTCGGTTCGTTAGGAACAACTAGAATTGGGAGTTTATTCATGGTTTTGCCAGATAAATTTTCTTTGAGAGGTAAGGGCAAAATCCAGGTGGCAGAAGGTTAGTGAGCCAATGAAACTGAAAGAGAATATAGAAGGGAATGGGAAGCGTGAGTGAAGACTGATCTCTCAGAGCATGGTGGCAGGTGTTTGAAGAGAGCCAGTGCAGGGGTTGTGAAATGAGGGGAAGAGACTAGAGACTAAGAGGGAGGAAAAGGAAGAGAGAGACCTAAGGGGACAGGAGGAGGGGGCAGAGAGGAAGGAAAGGGAGCAGAAGGGAGGCCTAATGATGAGGAAACAAAGGAGTACAGAGCCTTGCACATTGAGTTGTTCAAAATATTTATTAAATTGGAAGTTAAAGCTATTAGTTGGAGAGCTAGATAACCAAGGCATGCACATTACCTTCAGGAGCTCATTTCATTGCTGTGTGTGTGTGTGTGTGTGTGTGTGTGTGTAATAAAAATAGCCTTTTTTTTTTTTTTTACTTTCCTGGGTGTATTTATGTACATATGTGTGTGTGTATACATAAATATATATATGCAGAAAGCACAGTAAATAAGAAGAAAATAAAATAATTTGTAATCTTACCTAAACAAAATTATGGTTAGAATTGTATTGTATTGTATTGTATTGTATTGTATATTATTTTTTTAATGTTTATTCATTTCTCAGAGACAGAGCGTGAGCGGGGCGGGGGGGGGGGGACAGAGAGAGAGAGGGAGACACAGAATCTGAAACAGGCTCCAGCCTCCGAGCTGTCAGCACAGAGCCTGATGCGGGGCCTGAACTCATGGACCGCGAGATCATGACCCCAGCCAATGTCGGACGCCCAACTGACTGAGCCACCCAGGTGACCCTATGGTTAGAATTTTAGTAGGTAGTCTTCTTGATTATTCCTATTCGTACATGCACACATATGTATATTCATATTTCTTCCTACAAAGGCATCAACACTTGTAATCTCCTTTTTATCACTCAACAATATGCCATGAACATTTTCCATGTTAATAAATAAAGGTATTTATTTCTTCCTCTTGAATCATTCTACAACATTCTGTTATATATAAATTGGTATACCTTATTTAACCAATCCTCTATTGATGGCCACCGGGTTATTATGAATTTTTAGTTGTTATAAAAAACAAAAACCAAAACCATTGTGTTGACTATCCTTGTATATAGATCCTGTACAAAAGTCCATTTGTTTCCTTAAGAATTGCAAGGTCAAAGAGTTTGCACATTGTTAAAGGTTCTTTTAACACAAATTACTCAAGTGAATTCCAGAAGGTTTATAAACAACATCTCTTCCCAACCAACACAGTTAAGAACGCCTGCATTCCACACACCTTGCCATGTTGGGGTATCAGCCTTCTCTCTAATTTTTCCCAAAGCCTTTGTCCAGATGTGCACTCAGCATTTCCCCTTTCTCATTACACATTGCCTCATGAGTACTTAGGAAGCATCTAGAAACTTCTGGAGGCTATTCCTAGTACTAGGAAATAAAACTTGACCTGACTTTAGGGTTTTTCCAGAAAACAAAAGAAGTTGAAAAGCATCGAGGCAACATTTTATATGTTTGATACCCTGATAACTAGTTCCCTGTGATGGGAAAATAAAGTAACTAAACCTAGGAAGAGTCTTAACAAATATGCAAAAATAGATCTTACGCAATGTAGGGAGCCATGGATTTTCCCCCAGAGTCAAAATTATGTCCAAGTTTTTTCTTCTTTACTTTTTTTTTTAAAGAATAAATATAAAGGCATCATCTCTCAACCCTTGAAAACAAGCATGGGAATCACAAGAAAACATTTCATTCTTTTGAACTGTGATTAAGCAAACACTCAAGTACTAATACAATGTCAGACAAATAAACTTCAGAATTCTAGCAATTTATTATAGTTCTAATTTGCGATGAGGGATACCAGTAATACTCCTACTGATATCTTAGTAGAAATTTAAAATGTGTATTCATAACACTTAGTCATTTCCCTTTGAAAATAAAATCTTTTCAGCCTGCATGTAAAGTGGCCAGATGCCCAATTAGGAATCCTGAAACTCAGCTGGAATGAGTTAATAAGTACCCATGGCAAGGATAAACCAGATTATTAGATTAACCAAGATACCCCATTCCTCAACAATGAAAAAAAAAATACTTGCAAGCTCATAAAATGAGCTGTCAAAGTGGCTTGGTAAATTTCTAAATAAGATTATGATATTTACATATTCTTGCTAACCTATACCCTGATTAGAAATCAAACTGTGCCTAAATGGATCTCCCTTATTTTTTGCTGTTTCCCCTCAACCCTCACTCCTCATTCCCCGGAAACATTTTATTTTTGGACTGAAAGAAAGGTTATAGATTTTTGGAGTTTGTGTGGGTTTTTTGTTTATTTCTTGAAGGATAGAAAAAGATGAGCTATTTTTTGGATATATATATCAACTTATGTGTATATATGTGTCTATGCACTTTCCCTGTTAAAAATTTTTTTTAATGTTTATTTATTTTTCAGAGAGAGAGAGAGAGACAGTGACAGAGACAGAGTGCGAGCAGGGGAGAGAGGGAGACCCAGAATCTGAAGCAGGCTCCAGGTTCTGAGCTGTCAGTGCAGAGCCCGAGGCGGGGCTCAAACTCATGGATTGTGAGATCATGACCTGAGCTGAAGCGAGTGAGCCCCCAGGTGCCCCTACACTTTCCCTATTTTAAAGGCTTTATATTAGTGAATCAAAATGGATGAAATTTTAGTAACCCTAATTAGTCATTTGGCCACTCTTCTCACAGCTGAACACAGTTTTTTCCTGACAAGGAAGCAACGAAGAAGTATAAATATATATACACTTTTAATTTCTACTAAGAGGATGGATAAAATGTAACTGAGGTACCTTTGGGAAAAGAGGCACACTCTCATGATATTTAGTAAATTACTGGCATTCTGGAGTTTAGTCATGTTTGAAGTTAAATTAATAAGTTCATGTTTGCATAAATCTTTATGCTCGTTTTCAAGGAGTCAAGAGAGAAGTGCACTAATTAATTAAGCTCCTATAGGAAATAAAAGTCACATAAAGATAATGTTTAATACTTAGTTCAAATTGTTAGCATGAAAATTAACATAGATTATGACTAGATTATCAGGCTATCTAGATTACTAAATTATTGCCTAGATGATTACTAATATGATTTCTATATATCTTATCTCACTACTTAGATTGCAACAAATTTTGGACGATAGAGGCAGGGTCGACAGAGGTAGGGTCATGTCTTTCTTTTGCAGCTCCCTCCTTCTCCAGCTTTGAATAATAAGCATGAAACCCACAGTCTGTAAATGCCACTGTTTCAATACGTAAGTGATTTAGGGAATTAATGTGTAAATTAAAGCTGTGTGCGTTATGTTAAATGGGTCACTGACAGAAATGCAAAGAAAACACAGAATTCCTTTTCCGTCCATCCAGAGGAATCGAAAGGGGGAAAGCTAAGTATTTCTTATCATTCGCTAATGCCCTGTAATAGAAATGACTCATCAGCCATATTTGTCTTCTCAACAATAAAGTGCTCTAAAAAGAATATGTGTTCTCGTCATTTCTGCCCTATTCCATGAACAATAGGTGGGATTTTTTTTTTTTTAAACAACAGCAACAACAACAGAAACAGATGTTGGTGGTTGCTTAGCTGCTGGGCTGGTTCTAAGGCCAATTATAAAACAACAATGCCACCTGTTGGATAGAAAAAGAAAGCTTGGTACCATTTCTGTCTGTTCACTGGACAAGTGTTTATTGATGTCTCCTGTAGACATTGATGCAAAATGTTGGGCTGCAGTATGCAAGGAAAGAAAAAAATGAAAAACAGTCCCCGCTTGCAAGAATCATCCTATTTAGTCAAATGAAATACTGTTTCTACTCATGGCAAAATGTAGGAGTCTGTTTTAAAACATGACATTCCGCAGCCCCCCCCCCCCCCCCGCCACCACCCAAGTCCTCCCAAGGATTTTTGTCTATCTTGGCATCGCTCTATTGCTTCTTCTCACCCTGCGTGTTCACTCTCCTTTATTTATAGGACTGCTGACAAAAATAGCAATCTTTAACACAGGTTACTTAATTAAGAGGAGACCTTACTTTTAATAAATCAGATAATTGTTTAAGAAGTCTGAAAAGATGGCTCCACCTGGAAGGCTTCTGCAGCTTTGCACTTTCCTCTCCACGTCATATTGCTATGCAGTCAGAAATCTCTAGAATGTCAAGAAAGAAAGTGTGATACTCTGAATAGTGAGATGACATGTGGAGCTCAGTCCCCAACCTGGAAAATCAAAATAATGTCTTTGTTTGGGACCGTCTTAGAGTGTCTTCAGAGTTGGAAGCCTAACACCACTGTTCAAGATGGCGCCCTGCCACTCACCAGTGCGTCAGTCTAACAACAGAACCACTTGATGCTGTTGCTTTTCCCTTGCTAGCAAGCACTTAACAAAATGAACTTTGGCTGGGCTTCAGGCAGCAGAGAACATCTGGAATTCCTTGCTCCCATTGCCACATGTATTGGAAACCCAAGAGGGCATGACAGATGGGAAGGGAAGGTTGTATTATCCAAGAACAGAAGGGGTCTAAAGGAAACAGGCATCTCCATTTTCTTTTTTTTAATCTTTGTGAAATACATTTCCCCCTAGGACCTCTTTGGATTGATTTTCTGGCTACAAAGACCAACCTAGTCAGGTAAAGAAAAAGATAGGTGAGCACTCGGAACAGCAGATGTCACTTGTATGTCTGTACAAAAATAACTACAATATAAGGTAATGCACAATGTCATCTGAACGTGAGTATGAGTGATTGGGGGTATTTATAGGTAATAAAAATTTCAATTAAGATAAACAGGGAAGATTTATCCAGGAAAGCTCCAATTGTAAGGGTAAAAGCAAAGCAAACATGGGATCCAATCAGAAAGAGAGCCAGACCATGGGAATCATTAGGACTGTCTGACGTTTTTCCACTTATTCTTCCAGGTACTTGGTACAACTGCATTTTCCTTCCTCATGGAAGTTAGTAGGGCTGTATGACTTACTCCAGTGAGGTGTGAGGGAAAACAGTGGATGTTATTTCTGGGCTTTAAAAGGCAGTACAGAATTTTCCATGTACCCTTTTCCTGCCTCAACAACTGTGGATCCAAGGGTTGAAGTGAAGCTTTTTTCAATCTGGTCTCTTGTAACCAATACCATCAGCGTCCGCCTGCTGATTCACATTAGGCATATACTTTTATGGTGTTAAATCAAGATTTTGAGGTCTGTTTGTTACAGCCGCATAACCTGGTCCATCTTGACTGATACATGGGGTTTCCATGGAATATATAAAATAATTAACTAATAAAAGTAGAAGTAAGAAGGAAAGTCTTAAGGGAACTAAAATTAGGGTGGAACTAGAGGGAAAGCATTTAGTCATCAAGAAACATTTCATGTGTAGCATACAGTATAAGCAAATATCTAAAGATATATGGCAAACATACGGAGATATAGTAAACATATATATACAGATAGGTACAGATATGTGTATTTCTAAATCTTAGCCTTCCTCCCACTGAAAAACACATTGTTTCCCTATTTCTCCAACCCTGAAAGCGGCAGGAGAAACAGCACAGGCGTGTGTATGTTTCAGGGAGCACCTTCCTCTGTCTATTCTTTTTATTCCCTAGGCTGGAAATTACAACATCAGCTGGATTCCCTGCTTCTGCCTTTGTCCACCCAGAGTTTATACAGTAGCAGAGCAATTTTATTAAAACATAAATCAGACTGTGTCACTTGCTGCATGACCCCCTCCACTAGCTCGCTGTGCACTCAGAAGAGCCAGTCCTTCTCCGAGCTCCTAAGGTCCTGTGTGTTTACTACCTCTGACTTCAACTTCCTCCCTGTCCTTACCTCCCAGCCTAGCTGTTCCTGGACTATATCAAGCACACTTCCTACTTAAGGGCATTTGTAGTTACTAGACCTTGTGCCAAAGTGCTCTCCCTTAGATATCTACACGGTTCACTCCTTCCTTTCCTTCTAGATTCTGCTCAGGAAGACCATTCCTGACCACTTTTCACACTTGAATGACTACCTATCAAAGTTACTAGGCTTTATTTTTTCTCTGTGGTATCTAAGACCCTCTGATATACTCCATATTTCCTGTGTCCTTGTTAGTAATCTGGTTCCCTAATGGAAAAGAATAAGTTCCATGAAGGCAGCTCCTGTGTTTATTTTGTTCTCCGTGGAATTTCGTCACCCACATGTGTACCTGGCGTGTGGCCATTATTCAATAATGATTATTTTCTCAGTGCTGAACCTCGGTGCCCCGCGGTGTGGCTTCTACTCCACCTTTGCAGTCTCTGAATTTGCCATTCGGTGAGCTGTCTGGGGTCAGGCACAGGATCAGAGCCCGAAGGCACTGTAGCCCCAGGAAGAAATTCACAGGGCTTGGCGTTGAGGTTCCCAAGTGCAGTCCATGACAAAGTTTGCAGTTGCCGATGAAGCAAAGAGACAAATAAGGGCAGATTTTGAGAGTTTTTACACAAGGCTGATTTTTTTTAAGTTTTTTTTTTTAATGTGTATTTATTTTAAGACAGAGAGGGAGAGCATGCAAGCGGAGGAGGGTCAGAGAGAAGCAGAAAGAGAGTGCAAGTGGAGAAGGGACACGGAGAGACAGAATCCCAAGCAGGCTCCGCACTGTCAGCACAGAGTCCGATTTGGGACTCGGTCTCACAAACCATGAGTTCATGACCTGAACCAAAATCAAGAGTCAGACGCTTAACTGACCGAGGCACGCAGGTGCCCCTAATTTTTTAAACGTAAGATTGTGTCCTTGCACTTTGGCACTAATGTGTCCTTTCGTGTATGACATGATGATGGAACGCCATGACAGATGTTCGTTTTGCAGTTTGTTTGCGTTTTCCTTTTCATTGCCTTTACTTGGTAAGGTTGAAGAGTTTAGAGTCCCTGGTGATTTTCAGTTTTCAAATATTCCAGAATTATCTATCCTAAAAGATGAGAAACTGAAGCCAACAGAGATGCCATGACTCCTCCAGGTTCAAAGATCTGGGTTTAGCAGAACCAGCTCTAAGACTCACGCTCCCTCATTTCCAGGTGGTTCAGCTTTCTCTACACAAGACTCCTGCCCCCTGAGAAGCCCTCTGAGAATGACTACTTCTCCAGCGTAGAGTGCCCTTTATCCCCTGACACTTGCTTGTTGTTGTTGTTTTATTTATTTTTTAAATGTTTATTTGAGAGAGAGAGAGAGAGAGAGAGAGAGAGAGCGTGCGCGCGTGCGCATGAGTGGGGGAAGGGCAGAGAGAGGGAGACACAGAATCTGACCCAGGCTCCAGGCTCCGAGCTGTCAGCACAGAGCCAGATTCAGGGCTCGAACTCACAAACTATGAGATCGTGACCTGAGCCGAAGTTGGACCCTTAACTGACTGAGCCACCGAGGCACCCTGCAACTTGCTCTTTTAATCATTAAGTACTTTGGGGCTCTAGTAAAAACTCAAGACTCTTCTTTCTCATTTTTCTGTCTTTATTCCCCTCTAGGGAAAAAAAAAGTACCTTTTTTTTTTTCATTTCTTGCCCTGCCCCCAAAGATGAAGACCACTGTCATGAGTCAGATTAAGAGAATAGGTACTTTTCGTTGGCAACTGGACAACTGGCAACTAGAGATTGTATTTTCTCCCTTAGAAATTTCAGTAATTTATTCAAATACTTCTTTGTTCCTTAAAAGAACAATGTAGAAGAGCGTAGAATAAAAGTCCCAACACTATTCCTCCCCCAGAGAAAACCACAGTTAATAATTTTGCATATATATATATATATATAAAGATATAGAATATGTCTAGGTATATATTACACTCTTCCTTAAAGACTGAGCTATATACATACATATATATATATATATATGTAGTGTTCTAGCATGTGAAAACCTCATAAATTTGTGAAAGAACACACACACACACACACACACACACACACAATGAGAGAACATATACCACTATGCTAACTGGTTCTGAGGGGTAGAAGAATGATGTGTCACTTTTATACTAATAAAAATGGTGCTAAAAATATGACTTCAACAGAGAGCAAGCTAAGGTTGCATGAAATATTTAGTGAACTCAAAGAGTTTAAGAAAGTCAGTTCTAGGGGTGCCTGGGTGGCTCAGCTGGTTATGAGTCTGACTTGATTTTGGCTTAGGTCATGATCTCACAGTTCGTATGATCGAGCTCCCCATTGGGTTCTATGCTCACAGCAAGGAGCCTGCTTGGGATTCTCTCTCTCCCTCTCCCTCTTTCTCTGCCCCTCCACTGCCTGTGTGCATGCTCTCTCTCTCTCTCCTTCAAAATAAATACATATTTTTTTAAAAAGTAGTCCTAATAAGATAAAGTGTCTGTGTTAGAAGCAAACTGAACGGTTAGCACAGGATAGGAGGTGAGTAGAAGGCTGTTCTGTGTGTAGAACATTCCTGGGTGTTATATTGTCTGATCACCCCTTTGCTGCCCTGGATGTTGTTTTGTACATTTCTCAAGTATTGCGTGTGTGTGTGTGTGTGTGTACGCACGCGCGCACAATGTGTGCATCTTGCAAATATCCAACTAAACTCTAAACTTCATTGTAGGCCAGAACCTTGTCTCCGTGTGCTCATTATTGCCCTAAACAGAGGGACTGCGCAATACCCAGCACCAGGTAAACACTGGACGTCTGCCACGTTGACTTCTGCGTTTGTTTATGCTCTTCCTTAAAGACTGTTAGAGCTAAAGATGGCTCGAGCTGTTAAGAAATTCCTTCCCCGTCTCTGGTACTATAGTGGCTCACGAGCTTCTTTCGATTATGTTTCTTGTTGTCTTGGAATCTGGCCTATAAACAGAGAATGCTAAGTGCACACCACATCACAATCAGCAAGGACTGGTCATCACAGCTGACATGGAGAATGGAATGTGCTCCCTTTGTAGAGATCGTGGCCCTGGAGAGAAGGTTCAAATTTTCATGAGCCAAACAACTGATCATAGCACCTTCCTGTCACCCAGGATGTCCTGACTTCTATATGGGAACCATCTGGGCCACCATCATGTGGTGTACATCATGATCACCATCAGTAAACTCGGAACATGATTGAATTCCAAGATCAAAAGAAACCTAAAAGGTATCCTCATCCAACATCCATCTTCTTTATGGTTAAGTGATTGATGACTGTTAGTAATTTACATAATACATTTATTGTTGGGAAGTTTTCTTTTCACCCATACGAGGATTTGAAATCTCCCTTCCTAAAACTTCTACCCATTGTTTTGCTCATTCAGTCATATTTAAAAATTGACCTCTTTGTATGTCAGATTCTGTGTCATGTGGTGAGGCTAATAAGACGGTAAGGCCACATGTGCTTTCAACAGCCTCGTGGTTGGGTTGGAAGCTAACTACATAAGTATATAATAAATAGGCTGTATTTGTGTGAAATAATTCCTAGTTTTGTTTAAAAGCAGGGTGGAGGAGCACTTAACCCAATCTGGCTGGCAGGGTAAAGGAATGGAAGCTTCCCGATGTATGTGATATGTCACTTCTCTCTCTAGCTTGTTAGCCAGGGAACTATTTAACCAGCTATGGGTCAGCCCAATTATATCATCTAGACAAAACTTCCACATCTTTTCTGCAAACATGATACTCTTTGCTGGGGCACAGTGACTGAATCCCCTTTGTTCTTTTCCCCACTCCACTCCCACCCCTATGTAGAAACAATGGCATTTGAGAAATTGACCCCAACTCCAACCATCATATCATATCCCTTGCCAGGATCCCTAATCTAAGCCTATCAGTGCATGGCATTCCACTGATGACAAGTACTAGGTTTTTTTTTTAATGTTTTTTAAATTTTTTAGAGAAAGAGAGTGTGTAAGCAGGGGAGAGGGACAAAGAGAGAAAGAGAATCCCAGCAGGATCCACCCACACTCAGCACGGAGTCCCATGTGTGGCTCGATCCCACAACCCTGGGATCATGACCTAAGCTGAAATCAAGAGTTGGCTGCTCAACTGTCTGAGCCACCCAGGCGCCCCAGGACAATTACTGTTTAAGGAGTGGGAACATTATGAAGGGAAAAAATATGTTCTGGGCTTGGGAGTGGCATGCTTTCTCTCATGTTTTCTTTCCAGAAATGAATGAGGCAACATGTAGCCTATTTTCTACCAGTGAGCAACTTACATCCGTGATGAAGCCAACACTGTTATCAGAAGAGAGACAAAAGGAACTTGGATCCTTGATCACATCGCTGAACTGGATGAACCAGTCCTGACACACACTTCCAAGCATGTAAGCCAATAAACGTACTTACTCGTGAAGCTAGTTTCATCTAGGTTTTCTGTTACTCACTTCTAGAAGCATCTTAAGTGTTTAACTCGCCTAAAGCTTTATTAAAGCAAAACGATAGAATGTCTGTGTTTTTTCCCCTCAAACAACCAGTCTCATAATATTAAGAAGGGAAAGAAAGTTCCTTCGGTATTCTTATTTTTGTGAATCAATTATGGTTCCTTGGGCCCAAAGGCATATTTTCCAGCAGAAATGTTCTTGATTCACTTACAGAATGGATAACAGTTGGAAGCAATTCAGCTCCACAAGTATTGATTACATGTCTACTCTTTGCCCTGCATTATGCTGGGCACTAAGGTATATGCAAAGTGCTTCTGAATAAGATATGGCTCCTTTCTTCAAGGAGTTTAAAACCCTTTGGAAATCAAATGTAATATAAAGAGCTTGAGCTTTGGTGTCATATACCGAGTTTCAAATCTTGCCCTGCCTATTATATGTCTGGCACTCTACGTAGGCTGTCTCCTTCAATCTTCACATCAACTGTTAAGGTCATTATTTATGAATGAGGAAATTAAGTTCAAAGAGGTAACTAACTTTCCCAAAGTGACTTGTCAGACATGATGGCGCTGGGAAATGAATATAGGACTGAGTCCAAAACCAAAGGTATGACCAGTGTTTAGGTGGGAGTTGAATGTGCCATTAATAGGCAAACACCCCCAGCCAGCCAATTTATGTCTATTGTAGTTCTTCTGTCTTAAAGATATGCTACACTCCCAAGTAGTTCTTCTGTCTTGAAGTCAAAGGTGGTGCTCGGTTGGTCTTTTAGGGGAAAAAACTCTCAAGTGAGACAAAAGCTCCATCTGATGGCAATTAGTGCAAGAGCATTGAACACTTTTTTTTTTATTTATTTATCCATTTAATGAAGATTTATTATACCTAATATATGACAGGCATTGTGCTAAACACAATGAAGAATACAAAGATTCATGAGGTTCAGTTTCTGCTCAGAAGGAGCTACGGCCTTTTAAGTAACAATAACTGCCATGCATCAAACGTCTACTAACTGCTGGGCATTTTTTCATAATCATCTGTAATCTTTAAATGGCAGGGCAGTATTTTTGTGCCCATTTTATGGATGCAGGAACCGAGGCTTGGAAAAGGCTATACCCAAGTCACACAAGCAAAGTCAAGACTTGAAAGCAAGTCTGACCCCAATGCTTGTGTTCTTTTTGTGGCGAGCCACCTAAACTTGATTGACAGAAGCAGTGCCCAATAGGTGCTCCTTTTTTATTCTCTGCTCCTACCACAGTGCTGTCCGCTTAGGCACTCAGTGACTCCACCCTGTTCGTTTTTAGTTCTGTAGCCGAACTCTATCCTCTTGTCCTGATGGTTACCAAGTGATTGGTTTTGAGAAATCTGAGATCCGTTCCCAGTTCTGTTGGCCACAATAGGCTTTCTTGTCCCTCGTGTAAACTGGCTATATGATTTAGATGCAACAAATACATTTCGAACACCTACTAGGTATGCTGGTCCTTCCACATATGTTGTTTCATGACTTCCGTTTTTGCAAATAATGAATTTGGGGCTGTCATACATTGCTCAAGGTCACTCACATTGTTAAACGTGGGTCTAAGATTCAAATGCCAGGTCTCTCGACGATCCAGCATAGCTTGAAACATATATCCAAGTTTTCAATATACTTTCCAGGATATGTCCAAGTCTAATACAATTTCTGCTACACCAGATGTGAACGCTGTTGGGTTTTGTATGGTGAGAACTACTTTCATTTAAAGCATTTACTCTCTTTCTTCCTCTCGGAATATTTTACGTCTATGCAACCTCTGCTTTTTTCCTTGGTGTCTCATAATTACTGCTCCTGGCTCCACGCTCTCTCCCATAACTATTCCCAGAGGCCAGCTCTCACCATGTTACAGCCTGTCTCCTACTTAAGTTTTCATGAGAAATGCCTCCTTTGTGGCATTTACCAAAGAGGGGGAAAGTCTCCCAAGCTCCTCTAAATAGCATAAAGTACTGCTTTTCTCATAGTCTTGAAAAAGTTTCTTTTTCTTTTCTTTTTTTAACTCTATGGCCTGTCCCACGAGTAGGACCTAGACAGCTTGCCACATGAAATCTCTTTGAGTAGACTTTCTTCAAAACTTTGGTCTGCCTAAAACAGTGATTTACTCTCCTTAGCCCCAGGTAATCTCTTGGGAATGCTTTGTTATTTTCAGAAAGAAGAAAATAGCAAATTAAACATGTGAGATTTATTTTTAAAGTTAATGTTTATGGTAAAACTCAGCAGAGGTAAGGACCTCATTGGGGTAAGGCCACAGTAGTTCTTGTGTCTGTTACCTTGTGAAATTCTCAGTAACACATTAGATTTTTCTGTATTTCCTTCATAAACCCATCTTGTTTGACACTTCAGTGTGGTGACCCTTGGACTGAATGGAAAGAGTCTAAATGAGAAAAGAGCTAGGGTCATTCACTGCTACATTCAGAAGCTGTTAAGTGTTGTTGGAGTTCTCTCAAGAGAAAGTTGGCAAGAAGTGAGATTCAGAGTACCCTTTACTTGTAAAAAGGACAAGTGGGAAAAAATGTCCTTGTCTTTTGAGAAAATAAGCAAAATCATGTCTCAGCAAAATCGTGAAAGCAGACGCAGCATCAGCAAAGTAGTGAAAAGCAATAACTGAGAAGTCTGATAGACCAGAGTGCAAATCCCATCCCAACTACTTATTAACTGCAAGTGGTTTAACATCCCTGGGGTTGACAATAGTTACGACTTCATAGGATCGTTGTGAGGTTTCAATGAGCTAATGAAAGTAAAGCACTTAGTAAAGCATAACTTCCCTGATGATCCTACATCTGGTAAATATCCCAGCTGTTATGATAATGATTATGATTATTTTTTCTAGACGTACCTCTTCAGTGAAGTCCAAGGGCTGTGCAACAGGATGCTTCCACTTGGGCATCTGGTCATCACCTCAAGCGTATAATCCTGTACAGCAGAGATGGATTTTTCTGAGATCAAGGAGAGAAGACAGATGGGACCAATGACATTGACCTTGGAGATAGTTTTAAATTGCTCATTGACATTCTCAATGCGTGCTTGTTGAGGCAATTAGCCTTCAGTCTGTATAAGTATAGGTGATTAGATTTCCTAATAAGGACTGGTTAAGAAAGATTAAATCACTCAAAGTCTCAGCCTATGTCTTCCGAAATCACGGAATATAAATCCCATGATTTGAGGGGGAGAAAGTTGGGCAAGAAGGAATCTGAAAGCTATTAGGTGACATTGAGAATGGCTTGGAGAAGAAAGGGACAAATTGAACATTCAGCTGATTATCCAGATTGCGCAACATAGGCCTGACAACCCAGGAATCTTTAACATTTAGTTCTTTAGCAGAATTTAAATTCCTGTCTCACTCTCCTTAAGGGACATCCTAACTCTGGAGCTGCTCCTGAAATTGCCAGTGACCTCTGTTGCAAAAAAGACTGTTTCATTGAGAAACTTACCTTAGGCAATCTTTACCAGAAATGATCCCAAAAGCACATGCTAAAAATGGGATTTTGGATTGTATGACCCCCTGCCTGGCTGACAATAAGGACCACATCACTGGAGAACTGCCCTTATAGCAAAAGAGTTTATATATTAATTAATTAATTAATTAATTCTTGTATTTACCTGGCACTAAACCAGGCCAAAAAAAAAAAAAAAAAAAAATTGGGATTATCCTTTATAATCCAGGAGCTTACATAGTATTTTAGAATATAAGAAGCATAGACAATCCTAAATTAATCTGTTGGCCCCAGACTGCATTTAGCTTGGTTATTGTCAGATTTTGAAGATTTATGAACCACAAGTAATACCCTCCCACCCCTCAAACTGTGTGATCTTGCTCTAAATTTTGAAAAGCAGAGTTTCTGGTCAAATAAGCAGGAAATGAATTTCACCAAGTCAAGGAATTCAGCTGACCACCAGGCAAGCCGGCCGTTTTCCCAGATAGCTGCCTCTCCAGAGATTATGGAGGCCCAGGGGAAGAGCCAGAAGGAAGCCTGTGTCTAGCTCCACGTGCTTCCTCCCTCCAGACACCAACATTTCTTCCGCAGTATATGAATTAGTTTTGACACAATATTTCTGAATAACAAATGACCCCCAAATTCAGGGGTTTAATGAAACAATCAGTTATTTTTAAAATCTGTGGGTTGGCTGAGCTGAGGCGAGGCAGGGCTCAGCTGGGTAGATCCCTGGGTGACTGTGTTTCTCTGGGCCAGTTGGGGTGGCTCAGCTCCACATGTCTCTCATTGTCCTGGGATTGAAAGCTGGCCAAGGCATGTTTCTCTCATAGAAGGAGCAGAGGCAACAGGGAGTGAGAGGAAGCATGTGAGGCTTCTTAAGACCTGGGCATGGAACTGGCCCGGTCAATCCCACCTACATTGTCAAGGCAAGTCACACGGCTGAGCCCAAAGTCTGAGACGCATGGAAATGCACCCCCACAATGAGACTGTGGTAAGGGTATGGATGCAGGGGAAGGTGGAGAATAGGGGTCATTTAGTCCACCAATCTGGGTCATCCCCAACCCTTAAAAAAAGGGGTTTCCCCTGAAGAATTTGAAGTTTCCTTATTAAAAGGATTTTTCTTCCTTCACTTTTCATCATCATTTAGGGTATTAAATCTCCTTCACCCCTCCCTTAGCCAGAGTCCAGAATTCTTGTTTTCTTGAACACATGGAATTAACATTCATGATACTGCCTTTCACTCCCTATAAATAAAAATAAAGGATATAAGATACACAATCTCACCCTCTCTTCCTCCTGCCCCTCCCTGCTCACATGCACACACACACACACACACACACACACACACTATAGAGAGTATCCAAAATAAGGAAAAGCTAATTATTGGGTAGGGTTAATCTGAATGTCTTCATGGATAAGTGGAATATTGAGTACAACCTTGAAGGAAATTACTAAGCTCCTTAAAGCCTTAATTACTCCAAAAAATTTTTTAAAAGTCTAAAAATCCAATCGCAACATTCTATCTATTATCCATATGGTGAAAAGAGAGCTGCATGGACTGGTTAGTTTTTTGCTCTTTTACTTGTTATTCACCACAACCCTTCCTTCAGCCATGTCAAGAATGCACACCATTTGGGGCGCCTGGGTGGCTCAGTCGGTTGGGCGTCCGACCTCGGCTCAGGTCATGAACTCGCAGTTGGTGAGTTCGAGCCCGGTGTCAGGCTCTGTGCTGACAGCTCAGAGCCTGGAGCCTGCTTCAGATTCTGTGTCTCCCTCTCTCTCTGCCCTCCACTGCTCATGCTCTGTCTCTCTCTGTCTCAAAAATAAATAAAACATTAAAAAAAAATTTAAGAATGCACACCATTAGTGAAAGTTGGGTGAGTGACAGCAGGGATAGCTTAGACCTAACCCATCCCCACAGGTAGACAGAGCTTAACACCCATCTTTGGTGGATAAGGAGTAGTATGGCACGTGCATGTGCTCTCTGTCTCTGTCTCTCCCCGCGTGTGTACCCGAGTGTGTACATATAATCAAAAGTAAATGTATGCTGTGTTTATTGATTCATTAATGCCCATCAGTGATCAGTAAATTGTACGATATCTGCCCAATTGCTGCTATCATCATTAGGAGCCATTGGTCCACTAAAAAGTATATGTGGGGGTGTCTGGGTGGCTCAGTTGGTTGAACATGTGACTTCAGCTCAGGTCATGATCTCACAGTTTGTGGGTTCAAGCCCCACGTCGGGCTCTGGTGCTGACAGCTCAGGGCCTGGAGCCTGCTTCAGATTCTGTGTCTCTTTCTCTCTCTCTGCCCCTCCCCTGCTCATGCCCTGTCTCTGAAAAATAAATAAACGTTAAAAAAATTTTTTTTAAGTATATGTGCCTGAGCCGCTAAGGTGATATATAGATTCCACACCCCCCCGCCACCCCGCTGTCTGAAAGTGGAGTGTTCCTATGAAATCTTTTATAAGCCAAAATGGAGTAAAATGAAGAAACAATTACCATTAATTTACATGGAAAACCTTTTGGGCATGCCCAGACCCCAAAAATAACCTCTCTTAGGCTTTTCTGATAGCTTAGGGCACATCTTGCTAATGGATACAAAAATAAACTCGATAAAGCACACATGCTCAAAAGACACAGTTCAAAGCTGGATGCTGAGATGCCCAGGGAAGTTCCGGGGAAGGAACCTGGTGGCCTCACCGTGGCTCTCAGGGTGTGCGCTGCCCTTCCTAACAGTTCTGCAAAACAAACCTGAAACGCTATTTTCACTTTTCACCTTTTGTGTGTGTGTGTGTGTGCGTGTGTGTGTGTGTGTGTGTGTGTGTGAAAGCAAACATCTTCTTCCGATTTCTTTTGGTTCATGAAAACAGGCACAAATGTAAGGCCTTCTGTCAAAGCAAAGTGGCACACTGCCATCTTTTGCAAAGGGGGAGGGGATACCTGTATTGGACAGTTGCATTAACCTGTTTCGAAAACCAAGTTTAAGGTAAAAGAGGAGAAGCCACCTTTGGGGTGAGGTACCCTACTCAGAGTTTCTGTGCCACCCTGACTACCCTCCACCGTAGCTTTTTTTCCATCCTGCATTCTGATCTTTCACTTGTCTATACCCACCATCTGACCATAAGCTCCAGGAGGGCAAGGAAGGAGCTTCATTGTTTATCGCTTGGCCCCGGGGCCTGCCGTATGTTAGACGCTCAGTAAATGAGTATTTGTTCAGAGAAATAAACAGCATTCCAATACGTTACACAGCACAATACGAGGGAGGCATTTTGTAACTTGTCAGTGTTGTGCAACTATCTTATAATTATTATAATCTCCATTAAAATGACCTAATGAGAAAAATTACAATAAGCAAACTTCAGATTACGAATGTACCAGCCCAGGCAATCTGCCCACTTTGCCCGTCACCTAATATGGAGGTTTTATGTATACATCTCAGCATGAACATGTACAGCATATACTTAACAATGTGGGCTACAGGGCATATAAACATACTTCATGGTGGGGGGCAGGCCTATCCCCACCGCCTACATACACACAGAGACAGCCACATTCATAACACATTCGTGGACTTCACCTTGAAATGGTTTCACTATGAAAGCCCCTCAAGGTTGTGAAATATGACTGAGATTCAAGTGCAAAATAAAATGCAAGTCTTACCAGAGGAAAAATACAGTTTTTCTCTGTGTTAAAAAAAAAAAAAAAGAGAGAGAGAAAGAAGATTTTTTTCCCCCTTGAACGATAGGACCATAATGATTCAATTTCTCTTGCACCAATCAGCATCAGCTTGTGAGATCCAGACCTGGCACATGGAAATTTCAGCCTTAAGTCAAATATTATTTCAAAGTTAATGACAAAATCTATTTTTGCAGTGGTCTTGTTTAAAATATTTCCCCTTAATACTCTTGAAATGCTGTAATTGAAAGCAGTTATTTGAGATGCCAGTGCATACTTCTTTAATTATGTCCTGTGCCATCTGTTTCCAATGAAAGGGCAGTATCTGTTTGCAGTTACCAATCTTATGAAAAACAGGCTTGTCCCGAAATAGATTGGAACTAAAACCAGAAAGCATTTCTTTCAGAGGCATCCTTTCAAGCCAATTAACTTTAATCATTATAGAAATGTTTATTTCCCATCTTAGTCTCTCCTCACATGTAAATTCCTTCAGGGGAAAAGATCTCTTCTTGTGACTGTTTGAATAGTTCCAATTTGGATTAATCAGAACCTGCTGGCCTGTATATGTTCCAATTGTGAATGCTGGCAGCTTTCTTGATGAAGGAGGCACTCGGTCCCCGAGGAGAACAGATCTAGAAATGCAGCAGGCACACACCTACTCGTCAGGGCAAGTTCTCTTAACCCCCGCCCCCCCCCCCCACCCGGGGCCCCAGGCTTGGCCCCGTGCTGCCTTCTAGGGTGGGGAACGATGAAGTGGTCCTATGGGCTGGAGACCAGACTCCTAAGCTAGAAGTGTGAAACTCTTCTCCCCAAATGAGCCCAATGTTCTCTTAGACCCCACATTTACACGTCACCCTCAGAGAAGCTGTAAGGAGGCTTGGTGACCTTGCAAAACGTCGTGTCTGTGGTGGTGGCTTATAAATGGCATCATGCTACCTGGGGCCCAGGTATTTCTGAATTACCTCTGTTCTTCAGGGAAAGTTTCTATACACAAGTTAGAAAAAAAGGTTTGTGGCAAATTTATTATTGTTATTATTATTATTAAGTAGCTTCATTCCTCCAAAATGTGAGTTCCTCAAGGAACTTACAGATTTGGGACTGATTTGTACATTTACATCTGCCCATACCTAGAACACTGCCTGGTAGAAATAAAACTTCAGTGAATATTTGTTCAATTTATTTACTCTTCTGGACCATGGGGAAGCATTAACAGAAAACATACAAAGTCTCTGCTCTCATGGAGTCTTGGAGATAAAAACAAAATGGTCATAAGACATGACACATAGACCCATGCATCTTGAGGACTGAACAACAAGATCATCTCTGTGCTTAGTATCTGATGCAAGGTGTCTGGGGCAGAGTTGGTGTTTAATAAATATTCGATTACTTTAGCCCAACAGACATATGTGACTTGGTTACCACCTAAGAAAACTGCCATTTATTGAGCCTTTAATAAGGTCCATTCACTGTGATGAATGTTTTAGACACATGAGCTCCTCTAATCCTCAAAAGAAACAAGCACTCTGTGAAATAGGTATTAAATATCCCCAGTGTTCAGATGTGGAAACTGAAGCCTATACATGGCAGATAACTTACCGGGGTTGGTCAGTTAGTAATAAATGCCAACATGAGATTAGGAATCTGTCTTAATTGAAAGTCAATATTCATACATGTTCTCTATTGTCTCTTACACACTGCTCAAAGTGTCCTTCAGGAAGGCCTGCCTCTAATACATCAAAGCTCAGGGACTTCACGGCCATGTATTTAAAATCTGAAACCACATTATCATAATTTGGGGGGACAATGGTACCCATTCCCACTTCTCCCTTGAAGTTCCTGGAGTGGTACACTGACTGGGTCTTCTCATAATGACAGCCTGCTACTTTGGTTTCCAGAAGCTTGAGTATGTGTAGCTTTTGGATCTCATGAACCTTGGCCAAGAAGCAGAGACTCTCCTTGTTTCCCAAGAATCATGAGGTTGAGTAATATAATTTCCACCTTTGGAGTTAAAATGTTATCCCGACTATCCCACGCTCTCTTTCTCTGATGACTTACACGGATCTGTAACAAAATCCTTGAAACTTTCATAACTTAGTCCCATCCCCCATTTTCCAGGAATCAGTCAGGAATTCCCATGAGAATGTCAAGTGAGAGGCAGTACAGGGTGACACAACCCAGGGCGATATGGGGGCAAATGCTGGAAATCCAGGAAGGAGAACCAAGACACTAATTATGCAGTAGCTGAGCATCTTAACACATTCACACTGAGGGCCTTCTGACATTATGCGGTCAAGGAGAAGCTGGTCTCCATGTCCCCGAGGCTGGCATTCAGGGGCTATGACTCATATGCTGGGTTGGGAGCAGACTAATGAGTTATGAACAAACTCCAAGCACGAATTCTGCATCAAATGGCTATGTTCTATTTGTCAACTCTCCATTTATCACATAATAATATCAATCACCACTTCTTAGTCTTCGTGTACAATGTATGAAGTTCTACCCTCTCAGAAAATGAGATGTATCTCTACCCGGAGAACTTTCCATAAATTCATTAAACACCCACAAAGGCAAATATGGGATGAAGATAAGAGCTCCCTTAAAGAAAAGAGGAATGTCAGGGTGGGGCCAAAGTCAATGCGTTCAAATGAAAAACACTAATAAAAAAAACACCAATAAAAACACCAATCACTTATTTAGTTTCTTACTGTGGGCCAAGTACAGAGCTAGGAGCTTCATAGTGACCTTAGAAGGACGCTTTGAAACAAGTGTCCTTATCCCTATTTTAAAGATGAAAAAATTGAGGCTCCAAGAGATTAACACTTGTAGTTTCCAGAGCTAGCAAATGGTAGAAGCAGAATTCAAACCCAGCTCTTCCTGACTCCAAAATCTCTGCCCCCTCCATACACATGCAGTTGTCTTAAGGATTATATTGGTAGAGAATGTGGTGCAGGAAACTCCCTTGGTGAAGGAAGCAGGTTGAGAAAATAGAGAAGTGAAAAGCTCAATAAAGGATCCTGGAATTATTCCTGAGCCAGACATTAGATCTAAGTTCAATTTTCTGCTACTTCAGTAACGAAATTTATAACTTGGGTATAAAGTTTCACCTCTCTGTGCTTCAGTTGTACCATCTATTCTATCCAATAAAGAAGATGAATTTAATTCTGCTAAAGATTCCAGCGGGAGGTTTTAGTGTCTATATCCCACCCTGCCCCTACCTCAGGGCTCTCTGTTGAAGGAGATATTGGAGCAAGGCCAGATAGCCAAATATGGAATGACATACCAGCATTTCAGGTGGAGGGTTTGTCGGCCATCTTGGGCTTTGAGGCAGGACTGGGCTCTTCTCTCCCTACTCCCATCTAGCATAATTAGCATAGCATACTCTAAATTTACTGAAATAACTAGCCTTGTGGATAAGAACAGTTAGCCTGCCTCAGCCACCCAACTTCACAGGAACATAGGGTCAAAAATGTGGGTGAACTTCCCCTTCCAAATAAATGAAGGCAGAAGCAGGGGATGGAGAAGAAGCAGAAGAGCATTGCAATTTCTCTCCTCCACAAATGACTTCTAAGACCATTGCTGGTATTCATTATGCATCCATGGATTGATGAGACTGCTGTCCATAAACGACAAGGGCTAACATTTCATGACAACCCTTCAAACTGATACATGAAGTGAAATTGCAGATTGCCTGTAAAGTAATGACATTGAGATTAAAATCAGGTATTTAATTCAAGCAGTAGAAATCAGAACAATGGTGAAGGGAAAATAATCATAAATCTAGATTTTTTTTACTTAGCTAAACTATTATTTAAGAGGGAAAGGGAAAACACAGCTTACTATGCAATTTTGCACTGAAAATATTATCAAAGGATGTGCTTCATGACATTTTCACTTAAAGAATCAGGTAACTCTCCTAAGCCCTAAGCTATAGCTCTTTCCTTTTCTTCTGCATTTTTCTGTACCTCTACTACCAGGCAGAATCTATAGAGCTAAGGGGATGTGCCCACCTTCTAGACCCTGGTCTCAATACCCAGAACCTCTGAATTTCCTGCCCAAACAGCCCTGAGCCTACTTACAGATCCTGTATAGGTCTCTTTCCCTAGTTTGTCGTTACAAGAGTGGGAGCTGCCACCAGTGGTCACATCCCTGTGACCCAAGAGATGACCAAAAGGGAACTGTTTGCAAGGGTGTGGATGGGGCGTGGATGGATGGTGGGGAGATCTTTAAACACGTACGTAAGGTCTTTAATTGTGTTGGATGGAGCCACGTTGAGAGCAGAATGGGTGCAAGCTGCAGGACACTGCTCTCCTGAGCCATGATTTTCTGTCTTGGAAGTCCAAGAAATCTGAATTTGAACCTAGACTTTGAGGTTGTTATAAAGGCATATTTGTCAAGAAGGATTTTAGAATACCATTTACTTATAATTGATGGGCTTTATTTACAACTATTACATATTTAAACACAGGATCTGTGGACTTTTATTCATATTTTTGTTCAAAGCCCTGTAAATATTAGGGGAAGCCTAGAAGAAAGAGGAGCTTATGAGGCAGGAGTAGAATATAAAAAACAGCAGGACGTATGAAATTAATAAACCAAGTCCATAAATTAATTAATCAGCAACTATAAAAAAAAACAAAACACTAATGACTAATTTTTTCATAAGTTTATTTATTTATTTTGAGAGAGTGAGAGGTGGGGAGGGGCAGAGGGAAAGAGAGAATCCCAAGCAGGATGCATGCTGTCAGCACAGAGCCCAACTCAGGGCTCAATACCATGAACCAAGAGATCATGACCTGAGCCGAAACCAAGAGTCAGCCTCTTGACTGACTGAGCCACCCAGGCACCCCCTAATGATTAACTTTGGTAGGTTCAATGAATGCTACATCCTATTATTCAAGAGAAGAACACAAGTAATGAATAACTTTATATGCCATTAAAATATTTAAAGCTGACTATGCACAGTAAAACAATAGAAAGTTTAGGGTAGGCACTAAAGGATTAGAAATATTTAGTTTCTGAACCGAGAGAAGAAAATAAAAGGGAAATATATTGAACTTTAATGATCCTACAAAAAAAGTGGGGGGGGAATGAAGAAAAGAAACAGTAGTAAATAGAAAAACACAAAATGAGACCGAAGGAATAAATCCACATTTTAATAATTAAAATAAGTGTAAATGCAATGAGAGTAACTATTAAAAGAGAGGGATGAGAAGTTTTGGATAAAATAAAGAATAAAATCCAGCTATCTGCTACTTATAAGACCTAAAACTAAAATAAAATGATTCAGGCTGAAATGCAGTTATGAAAAGAAGATACACCATACAACTCTAAGGGGAAAAAGCTTATTTTATAATGTTCATACCAGACAACATAGAATTTAGAGAAAGTTAATATAAATAAAGTGTAATACAACACAACAATATAAAGAGAAATCACCAAGGAGAAATTATATGCACCTGAAAGCCATAGTTTCTAATATATAAAGAAAAATCTGAAATAAATATGTCCTCCATCAGACCAAACCAAGAATTAACCATAATATACAAGATTTGAATCAACCATTACCAAGCTTGATCTAATATCCATATTTCTATTTTTATATCCATAGAAATTTTCTCCCTTTAATTAGAAAATATACACTGTTTTTAAGAACATAAAATGTATAGGGGCACTTGGGTGGCTGACTCTTGATTTCAGCTCTGGTCATGATCTCACAGTCATGAGATAGATCGCCCCCCATTGAACTCCATGCTGGGCATAGAGCCTGCTTGGGTTTCTCTCTCTCTCTCTCTCTCTCTCTCTCTCTCTCTCTCTCTCTCTCTCCACTCTGTCCCTCGCCCCCCACATGCACTCTCTCTCTCTCCCCCCCCAAAAAAATAATATGTATAAAAAATTAACCACACAATAGCATAGAATTAAACGAAAAATTAATAACAAAAAGATAAAATATCCCCTCTATATGAAATTTTTAAAAAACTTAAAAATACTCATGGTATAAAACAAAATAGAAATATATTTACAACTAAATAATGTTGAAAATACTAAATTTTGTAATTTTTTAGGATAATTTAAAAAAATTGTTAGGATAATTGTAATTTGTTTGCTAATGTGCTGCTTATATAGAAGTAAAAGAAAAATTAACTTTAGAGAAGAAAAGAAATTAATAAAACTTGAATACAACAAAGCAATCGAGGGTATCAGCAGGGTAGATAGACAGAATTAATTTTATAAGAACGGGATCATACTCTTTATGCTATTTTAAATAATACCAAACACTTAATTTTACTGTAAGAAGAAAAAGAAGCAAATAAATTACTAAACATGAGGTCAAAATTTCTTCTGTGTCACTTATTGATTTTAAAAATCTAATTTTAATAGGAATATATGAAGAAAATTAAATTGGTGCCACTTTTTCTAGAAGCTACATTCCCAATATCAGACCCATTTTCCTCTCTCCCACCAACAATGAAGCAATTAGTATTGCTACACTTCCTTTAATACCCCACCTTCCTGATTTTGTTACTTATGTTATTTTTATTTAAGGGTTACAACATTTATATTGTGTTTTGCAACCATAAATGCCTACAATTTTTTTTTCTTCCTATTTTTAAATGGATTCAACAGCCACCAGCATTTGGTTTAACTTGACCAGTTTTCCAATCTGGTGTTTCTTAATTTCTTTAAAAATCACTTAATTGGCTGGGTTTTCTTTTTATTATTATTGAATGTTTTAGTCAAGAAATCTTCACTGAGCTCTACAGTCCTTTATCTTTTTCATATATGAGGTGTTGGTCGTTTCTCTTATTTCTTGAATTGGCTGGGTTAAATATTCTAGGGTCTGACATTTGTTCCTATAGAGGCTTGTAGACCTGCCTCATGATATTCTGGAATTTTTTTCCTCCTTTGGTGTCTCACTTTTCCTGCCTATTTATCTAAAGCAATTCTTTTTTAAAAAGCTTTTTTTTTTTAAGTTCAGTAATTTAACCAGGATTCTAGATAGCACTAATTTTCTATCATTTTTTAATATGCAAAGTGCCCTCTCAAGCTGTAAATTCAATTCATTCTTTTATTTCAGGGAAATTTTTGTTATTATCTCAGGGATACTTCCTTCAATGCTAGATTATATTTGTCTCTCACAACTATCGTCTTCCCCTAATGGCTCAAATCTTTTGTCAACATCTGCCACATGCCATTATCTCCGCTTTCAATCATGCCTATTCACTTCCTTGTCCTAATTCATTTATGAATTTTGCAACGCTGTTATTAGTTCATAATCTGTTTAATTCAGTCTACAATTTCTTTTTTATCTCATTCTTTTTGCCTCATCCCATACTTGGGCTCATATTTTTACAAAGTTATTTTCCGTCGTGAAGCATCGATAGCATTATACCATGTTAAGATGTACAAAGAACAGGGGCACAGATAATATATGTAAATACCATTATACGTAATGGTATATAATAGATAGTATTTTATATACCCAGACACAACTATTAAATTCAGATAACACAATGCTTTGTCTAAATTATTCATAAGCTTAGGCTTAGGAACAGATATTAAAATTTGTATATTGTATATTATATTATATAAATATAAATATATGTGATATAAACTGTTTCTAAAGGGAAATTGTGAAATCCAATACAATTTCTATTCATTTCTTTCCATTCTTTCAGTTTATATCAATTCAGCCCAGGTAGAATCAGATGGATTTAACTGAATACAACTGCTTGCTCTAATCTTGGTCCACCTTCATACTAGTGTGAGAAAGTAAAACTCCCCCCCCCCCCCCCCCCCCCCACATAATGGCTCTCTGTTGCCAGTGTTTGCTGTAAGCACCCTCCAACTTCTTCACTTGCTCACTTGACCAGGTTTTTCTATCTCTCATCTCATGGGCCTTTGATCTTTTGGCTTTGTAGCCCAGCTCCTATTACTTGCTTTAGATCCCTCTTTGTTTTGACAACCGATTGGAGCCAGTTTCTGTGTCCTGACCATTTCAGTCTATCCCACTAATCTCTTCTTGCGATCCACTCCATTCTTATGATTACTTTGCAACTCAAAATAAGAGACACTTCAGCTAAAGACTAGTTCTAAAAACATCCTCCAGACTACGGAACTGTGCCTGGACCTCCCTATCAGTGTATAATGCACTATGTTGCAGAGAGATATAAAATGGTAGGGAAAGACCCCTTCTACTGTGGACTGAAAAGACAATGATGCCTCAACCCATTCGTCATTGTACTCCCTTGCCTTCACTGTTTACACCCATAGCTTCCCCTGACTGGATAAAGCCAGAAAGACTAACCCAACCTGGAATTCCTTTCATGTGTGCTGATGCAATTCCTAAAACACGCATTGGGAGAGGCAGGCACAGAACTGAGGGCCAGCATCAGCCCAAAGTGGCTCAAAATAAATTACTTTCCAAATAGTTCAAAGAGATAAAGAAGGCAGACAGACTATTTGGCTGGTAAAAATTTGGTGTCAAAGGCAGATGATGGATTTAGACCGCAGTTCACTGTATTTTTATGCTTTGAGTGATGGCATAAGTGTCTTCCTGTTATTCTTGGCAAGGCAAAACAACTCAAATTTTGCCTGTGGTATTTTTTTCTTTCTTTTATTATTTTTTTAACTGTGGTAATGTGGTATTTTCCAAAACTGAGAAAAAGTAAGTTATCTTCTCTATTGCTCTGGCCAAAGAGTTATTCTTATGCTGTGTATTCTAAGACTTCTATGAATTAAATTAACCTTAAATTATGGTAATGCTCTCACTACTCTCTCTGGCATATGACTTCCCAATCTAGTGATTCTTATTAATAACTATTTCTTTCTGATTTTGGTTTTCCTTTCTTCATTTCCAAAATTTCTACTCATACTTCTCTGAATTACATTCTTCTATATTGTGCTGTAATCCTAACATGGGTTATGACCTTCTTGTTAAGAAAGGCACTTAAGCATTTCATATAGTTAATGTACTGAGAGTAGGGATAGGTATGTGTAAGGGAGAAGATGTTAAAGAATCTGAGTGAGGACTTCCCAACCCCCAAGAAGTGATATCTGTTTAAGGTAATCATTAGATGGTACCTTGAAAGGAAAATGAAGTATCAAAGACAGCTTGATGTATGAGTGAATTAGGATAGTTCCAACTTTATTATGATGGAGAGAGCAGGCCACTAAGTAGGCTTAGCATTTATTAGATCTTTATTGGATTTTTAGGCTATTATATAAGGTCTTTCTACTCGTTCTGTTGAACCTTGAACATTTTCTACCCCTGCATGAGCTGTAGTAGTTGCTTAGCTCAAAGTGCCTCAGTAGTCATTCTTCTCTGGTAGTCTTACTTTGTCCAGCCTCATAGACTCTTGCCCTGAGCATGTGTAGCTTATGATTTGGCCAAAGTTTCAATATAGATTTCTGGAAGTGACAAAGAAAGAAATCCATGTTACCACTTCTATTCACCATTCTACTGGAGATCCCAACCAATTGACTAAGACAAGAAAAATAAATAAATGACATGCATATTGGAAAGGAAGATATAAGACCATCTTCATTCACAGGTGACATGGAAAATTCTAAACAAATCCTCAATCTAATATAACAAATACATAAATTTAGCAAGGTCACAGGATGTAAGGCCAGTATACAAAACTTTAATTTTAATTCTAGATACTAACATTGAGATTTGGAAAATAAAATTAAAGAAAACAATACCATTTACAATAGCTTCCAATAATATTATATACTTAGAGGCAAATTTAGTGATGTTTAAGTAAGACCTATACATGCAAAACTATAAACACTGCTGAAATTAAAGAGCTAAATAAATGTCGAGATATACCATGTTCATAGATTAAAAGACTCAATATTGTTTTGATATCAATCCTTTTGAAATTAACTTATGGATTCAAAACAGCAGTAATCAAAATCACCAGGCCTTTTTTTTTTTTTTTTTAATGAAACTGACAACCTCTTTATAAAATCTTTAGGAAAATGCCAAGGACCAAGAAGAGTTAAAACAAACTTGAAAAAGAATAAACTTGAAGGACACAGGCTGCTGATTTCAAGACTTAATATAAAGCTACAATAATCAAGAGAGTGTGATATTAGCATAAAGACAGGCAAATAGGTTAATGAGACAAAACAAAGAGTTCAGAAATCAACCCATAGTTTTCACTCAATTGATTTTTTTTTTTTTTGAGAGAGAGAGAGAGAGAGAGAGAGCAAGCGAGCATGGGAGAGGGGCAGAGGGGGAGAGAGAAAGAGAGAGAGAGAATCTCAAGAAACCTCCATGCTCTGTGTGGTGCCCGTCACCAGGTTCAATCCCACAACTCTGGAATCATGACCTGAGCCGAAATCAAGTGTCAGATGCTCAGCTGACTGAACCCAGGCTCCCTGACTTTTTTTTAAACTAAGAATCCAGAGGAATTCAGTGGAAGAAAGTCTTTTCAATAAATGGTGTTGGACCAACTACTACTTATATGAAAATAAATGAGCCTCAACCTATACCTCACATGTTACATAAACAATTATTTTGAGATGGATCATAGACCTAAATATAAAAGTCAAGCATATATAGTTTCTAGGAAAAAAAAAAAAAAAAAAAACAAAAGGAAAATATCTTCCTGATGTTGGTGCAGGCAAAAATTTCCTAAACATGACCTAATAAACACTAATCATAAAACAAAAAATGTTAAATCAACTTCAGCAAAATTAAACATTTTGAAAGATACTGTTAAGACAACCTGAAAACAAGCCACAGACTGGGAGAAAATATATTATGTGTATATATATTCTATTTTTTATATATTATTATTAATTTATATATACATACATTTTTAAAAGGACACGATACTTGAACAAGCATTGTACAAGGAAATATACAAGTGGCCAATTTGCATATGAAAAAGTTTAAAATACTCTATCATCAGTCATCAGGGAAAAAAATACAAATTAAAATCACAATGAAATACTGGAGCACCTGGGTGGCTCAGTCAGTTAAGCCTGGGACTTCGGCCCAGGTCATGATCTCACTGCTTGTGGGCTCAAGCCCCACCTCGGGCTCTCTGGTGACAGCTTGGAGCCTGGAGCCTGCTTCAGATTCTCTTTCTTTCCCCCCCCCCCCCCCCCCGCTTGTCCTCTGTCTGTCTCTCTCTCAAATATAACATAAAAAAACATTTAAAAAAATAACAACGAGATACCAGTTGTTACTCATTAGAATGTTTAAAATAGAAAGACTGATAACACCAATTGTGGTGTTCATTCCAATGAATATGTGGAATGATCAAATTTCTAATACACTGGTGGCGGGAATATTATAGGGTAAAACCACACTGAAAACATTCTGTCAGTCTTTCATAAAGTCAAACGTATACTTATCTATATTCCAGCAATTCCACTTTTTGGTACTTAACCGACAGAAATGGAAACCTATATTTTAAAAAGCGAATGTTCAAAGCAAGTTTATTCATAATAGCTTAAAAATTGAAAATGCCCCAAATGTCCATTAACAAATGAATGAACAAAATGTCACGCATCCATAGAGTGTAATACCACACATAACATGGCTAAACCTCAGAAACATGCAGAGTTAAAAAAGCCAGACACAAAGGAATTGATAGTATTTAATTTTATGTAATGGTATTTGATTTATATTAAACTGTTCTAAAACAGTTAAAACAAATCTATGGTTCTCAGGGGTGGGGTAATGGGTGATTAACTGGTATTAACTGTAAGGAGGCAGGAAAGATATCTCTGGCCTGATTAAAATGTTCCATATCTTGGAAGAAATATGGGCTACAACTCTTCAGCCCTTAAATTCTGTATATTTTACTTGATATAGATTATACTTTCATTTTAAGATTTATAATGAAAAAAAAACTCATACTATAATTTTGTTCTTTGATCCCATCTCTTCCTAAATGCCTACCCCCCCTTTTTTTTCCACTCTTGATGAGTACTTGAGTATAAAATTAAACTTCATTTACTTACAAAACTAGTGACTATCTTTATTTAACTACAAGGACATATTGAGTACCAGTGCCGGGCATTGTTATGTGTTCTGGAAATACAACAATGAATTTTTTCCCAACGACCAGCCTAGAGTCATCTCCGAAGAAGGCAATCTCACAGGGGCTTGAAAACCAGGGCCAGAGGAGAGAGAGGTGTTTGCCAGCCAGAGGGACTCTTAAGGGAACTCATTAAGGGAACTCTTAGTAGTTAATCTTAGTAGTGAAGATTAGAGTTTTGATTATGAGGTAAAATTAGACAAAATAATTACTGAACTAAATTTCATGAATAAAAAAATCACATTTGAGAGTGACCACAAAACTCATGGGAACCGCTCTAGATTTCCGCCCAGAGGTGGGAAGCAGCAAACCCCAGAAAGACAATTTTATCTAGTCGTGTGGGTAAAAAAATAAGGACTCTTCTTGTGCTGCTGTCAGCATGGATGGCGGCAGTTGACTTGCTTGTCTGAACTCTATCAAGATCCACTCTTTGAACATAATAATTATTTTCTGTTCATTCCTTATAGCCGCAATATTCAGTAAAACTCTCGGTAATAATGAGAGTATTCTAGAGCTGAGCTGTCCAGTTTGGTAGCCACTAGCCACATGTGGCTATTGAGCACTTGAAAAATGGGGGTGGAGCAACTAAGGGACTGGATTTTTATTTTATATATAGTCACATGTGGCTAATGGCTACCACATTAGGCAAGTTATCCTCAAAAATACACATGCACTGATTGATGTAACTACAGCCCCCAATAGACCCTAAAGGCATTGAAGTTCTCTGTAAAATGTTGCCTTGACTCTACAAAGTGGATTAGCACTTTTTTTTTCCTTTTTCCATGCAAATATACTTGACTTTATTGGATAGTACCCATTTTTAACCTCTGGATCTCAGTTTCAAGGGAAGTTCATAGCTTTTCTTTCCCCATTCCCTGTGAAGCCACTGGGCCTCATTGCTGAGGAGTCAAACATTTTTATAACACTCATTTGTTTCTTCAGCAATTTTTGTGTGTGCCTAAAATACTGGGTAAGCCATTGGTGATCAAAATGGGTATAGGCCCCACATTCATGGCATTTACCTCCTGCCTCTGAGGACTTTTGCCCTGAGATCCCCAGGCAAAACCAGATCAAGCAATTCTATTCTGAACCTCAAGGAGACACTTGTATTCTTCTCCTTCTACTTCTTTATTGCTGCCCCTTTCTTTTTCTTGGTATCCATATACTAGAGCTAGTCTTCATGGGTTTTATTTTTCTTCACAGTGGTATAATCTTTTTTAATGTTTATTTATTTATTTACTTAGAGAGAGAGAGAGAGAGAGAGAGAGAGAGAATCCCAAGCAGGCTCCATGCTGTCAGCACGGAGTCCAATGTGGGGCTCGATCCCACAAACCCTGAGATATGACCTGAGCCGAAATCAAGAGTCAGATGCTTACCCAACTGGGCCACCCAGGTGCCCCCGCAGTGGTATAACCTAAAGCAACATTTCTGCAGGCTTTTTGTTGAGCAATCAATTCATAAGACCATTAATTTTTATACCAATTTAAAATTCAGTCATCAGAATTTTCAATAATCAGAAATCCTAGTATTAAAAATTTTTTTTATGATGATTACTTTATTTTAGGGGTATTATTTGCAAATTTTGTCAGCCCATGTATTTACCTCTTGATCGGTAAAGACAACCTGACGTGTAGGTCAGTCGATTCTTTCTGAACAAAGTGTAACACAGTAGATGTAACGTGGGGTCCCAGGATTAGAATATTTGGTTTCAAAACCCAATTCTACCTCTTACTGACTGTGTGACCATAAATAAGTTAGCATACACTCCATCAGCACGAAGTATCGTTTTATCACATGCTTCTTCTCTTCCTTTTTTAGTTTACTAAATTAGAAAAAAATCAACTCACAGCTTGTTAGGAATCAGAGCATTTGTTGACTCTCTCAGATAGTTCCAGATATTCCTAATCAACCCTGAACCCCAGATGCTGACATCTCTCACTGAAATCAGTGCTGTGTCAATGGCCAACTCTGCCAGCTTCATTTGAAATAGGCAAGAAAAAAGGTTTCAACCTTAATTTCCAAATAATTTCCTCATTTTTTGTTTCCATTTGGCAGTGGAAGCATTTCTTAGTTCTCTTATGTGTGTTATTTTGTTTTGTTTTGTTTAGTCTTGCTTTTCTCAGTTCTTAACAAATCATTGATTTCTTTCTCCAGAGAGAAAAGGAAATCCCCAAATGTGGAACAACTGAGACCTCTGTGAGCGACTACAGGGTCAGCTTAGCCTTCTTTTGAAAATCATAATATTGAGGCACCTGGGTGACTCAGTCAGTTAAGTGACCAACTCTTGATTTCAGTTCAGGTCATGATCCCAGGATCAGGGGATCAAGCCCCACACTGGGCTCCACACTGAGCATGGAGACTACTTAAGATTCTTTTTCTCCCTCTCTCTCTGCCCCTCCTCTGCTTATGCTTTCTCTTAAAATAAGATAAAATAAAATAAAATAAAATAATTTTAAAAATCCTAATATCTTAGGGCACCTGGGTGGCTCAGTAGGTTAAGCATCCAACTTTGGGTCAGGTCCTGATCTCCTGGTTCGTGAGTTCAAGCTCCACGTCTGGCTCTGTGCTGACTGCTCAGAGTCTGGAGCCTGTTTCAGATTCTGTGTCTCCCTCTCTCTGACCCTCCCCCATTCATGCTCTGTCTCTCTCTGTCTCAAAAATAAATAAACGTTAAAAAAAAAAAAGAATGACTCTTGGGCGCCTGGGTGGCTCAGTCGGTTGAGCGTCCGACTTCAGCTCAGGTCACAGTTTGTGAGTTTGAGCCCCGCATCAGGCTCTGTGCAGACAGCTCAGAGCCTGGCACCTGCTTCAGATTCTGTCTCTCTTTCTCTCTCTTTCTCTCTCTGCCCCTCCCCCACTCATGCTCTGTCTTTCTCTCTCAAAAATAAAATAAATATTAAAAAAATTGTTTTAATCCTAATATCTCATCCTCAATAATGCAAATGGTGATACTACTGTCCCCACACTAACAGGTTCTGGCCATATAAATGCTGTATGTTGCTAAAATATATCACCAAAGCAAGTGTTTGGCAATTATAAAATTGACATTTTGGAATTTACAGTGTCAATAAGAAAACTTTAATATCATTCCTCATTTCAGAACTTTGAAGTTGAGAACTTTAACTTGGAAGCCAAGGAACATCCGTGTGTAATTCTTCTCATCTCCCTGCACAGAGCGCTGAGAAGACACATGCTGGTCACTGTGGTTGAACCACACCCCCTTCCACACCCCACCACACTACCTCCGTCATGGCTTCCATCAAGATCATGGAACATTCTGCTGATTATTAGCCACTCGGGGGTGGGGGTGGGGGTGGAATATAATCATTAAGCTATGGAGAAACAGCATTCTCTAGCAAGTTTCAGTGAGGTTATTGTAGTGAATCTAATTGGTCATTTTGTGATTTTCATGAACAATTAAAGCATTGGTGTTCTGCCTACATGGTTCAGGATTTAGAAATGGAGATTCTAAAGAAAAAAAGACTTATAACAGACTCCTTGATGAGCCACTCCACCTCTGAGATTTTTCTGCATTCATACAGCAAGTCACATTTGTGTAATTACTTAATTTTTCTCTTTCCCACTAGACTGGGAGCCCAGAAAGAACAGAGACCATTTTGTTTGATGTTGTGTAGCCAGTGACTGGCACAGCACATTGCAATAGGTCTCAATTCACATTCCTTTAACGTATAAATGAACAAGTGAGTAAACCAGTCCAGACTGGAATCAAAAGTTAAGATAAAAATTTAATATGAACACATCTTTCATGTGTTATAATTTTTGATGAGTTGTCGAAAGACTGGTGTGCAATGATATTTTATTATTATCTTTCTATTTTATTGTTTGCCTTTTCCAAAATTCCAACATATGAATCTTACTGTAACTAGTTTAAGTTGTGCATTGCTTTAGAAGCCAAAGGTGAGACACATATGTCAACCACATAAAGATAGGCAGAAAAATATGGGACCTCTACCTTAAGCTAATAGTTCATAAAGAGAGATTCTTTCTTGTATCAGAATTCCAGCTAACAAATATAGAAGGAAAGATAGAATTGGAAATCACCATTTTGCAGATATAAGAGTGCTGATTCATAGGGGCACGTGTACCCTAATGTTTATAGCAGCACTATGAACAATAGCCAAATTAGGAAAGAGCCCAAATGTCCATCCACTGATGAATGGATAAAGAAGATATGGTTTTTATACACAATGGAACACTACTTGGCAATGAAAAAGAATGAAATCTTAACATTTGCAGCAACATGGATGGGACTGGAGATTATTATGCTGAGTGAAATATGTCAGTCAGAGAAAGACAGACATCATGTTTTCACTCATATGTGAAAGTTGAGAAAGTTAACAGAAGACCATGGTGGGGGAGGGAAGGGGAAAAATAGTTTCAAACAAGGAGGGAGGCAAACCACAAGAGACTCTTAAATATAGAGAACAAACTGAGGGTTGATGGGGGTGGGGAGCAGGGAGGTGGGTGACGGGCATCGAGGAGGGCACTGGTTGGGATGAGCACTGGGTGTTGCAAGTGATGAATCATGGGAATCTACTCCGGAAGCCAAGAGCACACTGTATACACTGTATGTTAGCTAACTTGACAATAAACTATATATAATTTTATATAATTCGTATCAATAAATTATATCGATAATAAATTGTTTCTATAAATAAATTTATATTAATAAATTTTTATATACATATATTAAAAATAAAATTAAAAACACTTTATATGAATGGAAAAAAAAGAAATCGCCATTTTGCAAGCCTTAATGAAATAGCAGATGTACCCAATAATCATCAGTGGATACTAAAATCATTAGTTGAAAGGCTGAAAGGGCTCAGGCTGACAATACCAGAATCCATCAATCTTAATATCACGAAAAGAAAAATAGCCAGGCATGTCGTAGCTACTGGTACGATACATAAAACATTCACAATACATCTGCCGGGTATTCTTGCCAACAATCAAATCTGAATCTTATCAAGCCTTAGATCAAATTTCCAGCTTACAGGAACTGCAGGGGACAGAGGAACACGTTAGTGACACCACAGAATGCAATAAACAAATCCAGACCTTAGGAAATCCTACGCAATAAACAGACCAATTTCCTCCACAAATATATGACAAGAGGGAGAGAAGCCTATGGTTTGAAAGGGATTTAAAACATGTATCAATCGAATGCAAGTGTAAACACTTGTGGGTTCTGATTTGAACAAACTGTAAAACAATAAATTTTAAACAATTATCAGGCAATCAAGAAAGTCTGAGTGTTGACTAAATACTTTATCATATTGAGGAATTATTTGTTAGTTTATTTAATGGTATTGGTGGGAATCTTTTACAGATACCTATTGAAGTATTCGCAGAGAAAGGATATGATAGATGGGATTTTTTTCAAATTAATCTAGCTGGAGAAGATAAGAAATGTATAGTTAAAACATGTTTGGTCATGTTTGATACTTATTGAGGTTGGGTGATAGGTATTATAATGTTCTTGCTGCTTTCACATATGTTTTAATATTTCCATAATAAACAGTGTAAAATAAGGGAAAAACAAGTAGAAATGAATTTTTAAAACAATGCAGGATTGTGGTTCAGACTACAGCTCTCTACTACTTATCAGCTGAGTAACCACAGTAATAAGTACTACAAAAAAAAAAATCTTATTCCTCAGTTTCTTCATTCATTCAGTGGGCATAGTAATGGTCCTTGCTTAACAAAAGTTGCCAAGATTCAATGAATGAATATATGTAAAGCACTTAGAACTGTGACAGATACACAGTTTATATTGATACATGTTAACTATTTAAAGAAGTCATTTGGGGCGCCTGGGTGGCGCCCAGTCAGTTAAGTGTCAGACTCTTGGTTTCGGCTCAGGTCATGATCTCACGGTTCATGGATTGGAACCCTGCATCAGGCTCTGCACTCATGGTGCAGAGCCTGCTTGAGATTCTCTCCCTCTCTCTCTGCCCCTCCCACCTTCTCCCTCTCTCTCTTTTTCAAAATAAATAAATAAACTTTAAAATAAATAAAAAATAAAGAGAGGTCATTCTAACCAGGAATTAATTTTGAAGCTCAACTGGAAAACTTTCCAACTCTAATCATTTGGTCATAGCTTCCTAAAGTCTTGAAATGAGTATGATTTTGAGACCAAATGTGAGCACAAAAAAAGAAAATTCGGCTTAGGTCTGCAAAGGTGGGAAAGTTAGGTGTGTGTGGAGATACTTACCAACTCTTTTCTGTGGTGTCCAAGAACCAAAGATCGGACAAGTTTCATAAAACTACAGCACTGTGAAACTAGCATGTGTTTTCCCTTTCTTTCATCGAGGAGAAAACTAGGGCCCAGAGAAGTCAAGTAACGTGTTAAAAATCACACAGCTGGCATTTCTACAGCCCATAGAATTCAGATCTCAAGATCCCAGTAAGACAAGTTATGTGTTTCTGACATCCCAACATCACATCTGTAAGGAAAGTGCATTCACCTACGAATCTAATTATGACTAGAGTCACAAGCTATCTTATTCTGGGATTTCCCAAAATCTTGAGAAAGAGAACGGAATCAGTGTGGTGGGGCTGAGGAGGGGTGGAGCAGACACCAGAACACCACTCCCTGGTTAGTAGGAAACTGAATCATTCCCCACCACTCATCTCTTTGTTTTGCAGAGTCAAGTTTCCAAAGGATTGTATAGGTCAAACCCTACACATTAGTGCCTATCACCATTTAGATCTCTGGTTTCCTGGGGCAGGGATCATTTTTGAGGTCTGTTTGGAGGCATCTGAAAATATCATTCATTTGCCTTGAAATAAAGGAAACATTTGTTCTATTTGAGAGTGTCCTAACTGTTCACGAGGAACATCCAAAGTAAGCATATTCTTTCCCAAAAACAGTTTTCAAGAAGGGTGTATGTTTCTCGCATTGCCAAGAACAAAGCTTTAATCTGTGAGGCACTTGAGAGTGAAAGTGTATTTCAAAGACATTTTAAACTTATCTGTTAACAGGTCATTTCTTCTTGGGACATTTCAGTGGCTTAAATTGAAGAAATGTTCCCAAGGAAATTAAAAATTGAAGTCAATTCAAAATATTGTCTTTAAAACGTACTGTTAAGCAAAACGGCCCTTCACAAAGGTCAATCAACCCTTTTCATGTATCCTCACCATGTAAATTTTTGATGGGAAAGAAAACTATGAACCAGTTACTGCTCTTAGAGGCCATTTGCACACAGGGAAGCACTTCATAAACTAAGCAGTAATTTTCACAAAGGAGTTTGATGTCTTAAAAACAGTTCTCTGTAGCAAATACGCTTGCAAAAGGACCACTGTTCTAGTAACGACTGAACTTACCTGTAGCCTCCTGGACATCATGTCTTTCCATGTGCCTTTTCACATGCCTTTTTGGCTATTCTTTGCTAAAACTTAATAAGCAGTAATTTCTTAAATTACTTGCAATGTGGAATCTGAAACCATATCAACAAACTTTTCATACTCTATTACATTAAAATCCATTTATCTTCTTGTACCCTGAGAACATCTTTCACTCATGTCTGATTTTGTGACATCATACATTGGTAATTTGAAACATATTGGCTTACCAAATCACATTTATTAATATCACCACCAATTTCATCAGAAAAACCTTTATGTATTGGGAAGCTGTCAAACTCAAGGTGGTGGACAAAATTTTCCAAGATTCTCATTTTCTTTCTAAACCTCTAATTTTATCATTGGCAACAGATACTTGTTTTCCCTGAAGTGACAAACTCACTTCACTTCTTTTTGAGAAAATGTCCACCAAATACCTGAGTATGAATAATCACAGTGTTAAAAAAAGAAACGACACACCCAAAATGGACTCACTTGTGCTAAGCTGATGTCACCAAACCAAAACTTAATGCCTAACTTAATTGCTGTTTTAGTCCCCGCCCAGGAATACAATTTTAACTAGACAGTCTGGGATTCTCTGCAGCAACAGTTGAATAATCCATTTAATAGACCCTTTTGTCTCCCCCAAAAACATGTCCTGGCCCAAAATAATCCTTTTTTTAATTCATGACCTCCTTGTCCCACCCCTCCTCTGCCTTTAATTTTTTTTCCTTTTCTGTAGCTCTTTGGGGCTCCTTTCTGTTTACTAGATGGGATGTTGCCTGATTCATAAATCTTTTCATAAAGCCAATTTGATCGTTAAATTTCCACAGTTGAATTTTGTTGTTTAACAGTAGTGTGTCCTTCCTTCCTTCAAGTAAAAAAAAAAAAAGGTTTCATGAATAAAGGCAGAGAGCTCAGCTCACGACTCAAATAATCACATGTGTGCTTATCCTTAAACATAGTAAGCCGCCATATTTCATTATCTAGAGAGAAGTGCTTTGTGCATCTTCCCATTTTGTTACACAGACTATTAAAAGGACACACACTAGCTTTGTTTTATTTTTCTTTTACTGTGAGTGTATGGTGGTGAAAAATACAGTGCTTGTTGGAACAGCGTGGGGTCCCTGTATTGATTATGTTAAAGGACAAGCAGTCTTATCTACCAATGCTTTTGACCATAAATACATTATTATGAAGATCATTTTGACCTCATGGACCCCCTGATAGGCTCTCAGAGGCCAACAAATCACCCGCTGATGACACTGAAAACTGCTGCCATATAGCATATAGATTCTGACAGACTATAATCTGAAGTAAAAAAAAAAAGGAATAAAGACTAGAGGAGAGGCGAGGAAGAAAAGGCTCTTAAAAAGAGCTTGATTCCTACTTGGGTTCTATCAAAAGTAACCTTTAATGGAAGACAGAAGAGAGTATCTTCAGGGCAGGCTACAAACTGATCCTATAGTTAAGCGGTAAATGAAGAAAGGAAATGTAAATAGATAAAAATCAAATACAAAATGAGAAATTACATTAAATACAATAAAAGCATTTTGCATCTGAAATGTGAAAAATACATTTGGAATTTCTACCATGGGAAGAAATTGGATGTGACAATTCTTAGTCAATCTAGGAATGACTTTAAGTTTTTGTAGAGTATTCAAGAACGATCATTCCTTTTTTGTAGAATTTCACATTAGCATTTCAAAGAACTGTAAAATCTTTGCCTTCAATTTACCAGCATTGGATAGCAACTCTATTGTTAACCTCATAATTGGGGGGAAATTTCCACCAAAGTAATGTAACAGATAAAGCCAAGTTAGGTGCAAATATAGCTAGTTTGATACAATAGGTGTGTGGGCCAACCGGATAGCACAGTTTTGCACATCGATGTATCAAATATTCATCAAGAAAACTTGGTTTTGAAAAGAATTCTCAGATGAACCTTTGTCAGGCAGGTAATCACTTCCTATTTCTTTAAACGTTTACTGGTTGTCTTTTCTAAGCATAAAACTAAAGCCTTTTCCTTATAGAACACGTAGAAAGTGTTTTACATTTTTTCTGGGGGCAAAGGGGGAAAAGGGGGTGAGGAAAGACAATAGAAAAATCATCCTTAATGCCACGTTACCATTTTGTAACTTATGGGATTTTTTTAAGAGGAAAATACATATTCACTATAAAAAAATTTGTGAAAATTTAAAATTTACTAATAAAAGTTGGCATAAAGAAATAGGAATCATTAAAAAAAATGGAAACCACTGTTAACACTTCCCTCTCTCTTTGCCTCCCTCTCATTAAACCAGTTAAGCAGTTAAGCAGTCTGAACTCAGTAGAAATAAAAGCACAAAAGTGTTTTATATTTTTTCCTCATTATTGCCTTTAATGAGGCTAGGTTGCAGCTTTATTTCCTATCTCATGCTGATATACAGGAGACGACACAAAGCTTTACCATTTTAATCTCACAGCCGGTACGGACTTCAGAGCCTCCTGCCCCCCCCCCCCCCCCCCCCCCCCCCCCCCCCGAGCTCCAGCCCTTGGGCCTGGACTCTACTGGAGAGAGTCATGCCTCCTTCACCATTTTCCACTCCTTCCCAACTACAGTTATTGCTAACATTCATTCACTGTGTTTTTGTCCTTTTTGCTTGTTCTTTGTCCATGTGAAAAGGTTAACGTTATCTAAGTATTTTTTTATGTTTTAAAAAATTTTGTCATGGGGGTGCCTGGGTGGCTCAGTCAATCGACTTTGGCTCAGGTCATGATCTCACAGTTCATGAATTCAAGTCCCGTGTGGGGCTCTGTGCTAACAGCTTGGAGCCTAGAGCTGCTTCAGATTCTGTATCTCTCTCTCTCTGCTCCTCACCCACTTGCTCTCTGTCTCTTTAAAAAATAAACAAACATTAAAAAAACCCTTTTTTTAATTCTTTGAGCATAATTTTAATGCCTGCATATTAAACTGTCATATGGTTATTTGATACCTTTCCATTATTGTTGTATTCAATTTGTTTTTATAAATATGATTTCCATACATCAGATTCTTTTTAAACACGCATGCTTCATGTGTGTTGAAACCCCATAGCGTCCTTCTGTAAACCACCCCTACCCTACAGAATTCCAATGTGGCTGCAAAGGTTTTAGTTGAGTGTTGTGTAAAAAAGAATTTGGCTGGTGTTTATCCCTGTCTGTCCTGGGAGGCAGCCTCCAAACACTTAGAATTTCCTTAGTGAGAGGAGTGTCTTGTTATTCATAATGGACCCCTGAGTTTACGCTACCAAGGTGACTCACGGTGGGCCTCTAGATGGTTTCTGGCCATGCCAGAACTGTCACCAGACAGTTACAGGAAGGGAAGAGGGGCTGGAGATCTAGTTCAATCACATGATCAATGATTCAATTAATCATGCCTATGTAATGAAACCCCAATAAAATTCTGGACACAGAAACTCAACTGAGCTTCCTTGTTGGTGATACACATCAATGTAGGGAGACACTCCTATAAGATTCAATGCAGCAGAGACATCGAGAGTGATATGCAGTGCAACTGTCACCAGTGAGACCCCAAGACCTGGCCTCTACTGCCCACCTGCTTGTACTCACTAACCTTTGTCTCACATTTTCCCCCTAAGCTCTCCTTTCGAGCTTTCCCCTTAACTCAAACAAATAAAACCTGAGGGGCACCTGGGCGGCTCAGTCGGTTAAGCATCCAACTTTGGCTCAGGTCATGATCTCGGGGTTCGTGAGTTCAAGCCCCGCATCGGGCTCTGTGCTGACAGCTCGGAGCTTGGAGCCTGCTTCGGATTCTGTGTCTCCTTCTCTCTCTGGCCGTTCCCCTCTTGAGCTCTGTCTGTCTGTCTGTCTGTCTCTCTCTCTCTCTCTCAAAAATAAAGAAACGTTAAAAAAATTTTAAAAACATACACAAATCAAATCTGAAAACCAACCCCCAGTCGATGGCGACTGCCCTGACAAGACCTCTTGCAGGCACAGACCACCCAGACTGGTTGAGCTAACCTGACTCACACTTGCCTAGATGGACCATGGAATGACCTCTGGCATGACCTACAATTACCTTTACCTCATTATAATACTAAAATCTCTGCCCAAGGAGGAGCCTCAGCCTCATTTACATAACATACAATGTATATCTAAGCATGTTTGGTTAAGGCACATATGCCCACTTCTACATAGGATGACAAGGCTTCCTTATCTAAATATTCATCCTAACCCTAAACAAAAGAAACCCATTCACCCTCTCTTGGAGAGTCACAACTTTGGAAGCCATTCCCTGTGATCTCCTTACTGACTGCAAATACAAGTTTACTTTGTGCGACAACTCAACCTGGTACAGTTTCCGACACCAAGGAGTGAACTCATGTTGGCTCTGTTACACAACATGTCTGTTCTGTTAGATATACTAATTATGAAGATCTTGGCCAAGCTTAGCCAGAACAATTTTAAGTAGGTAGAGTTTAAAAAAAAAAAACAACAGGTTGAGAAGCATTTGAGAATCAAAGTATGGATAGTAGGAGTATGAGTCAATTTTCCTAGAATGTTAGCTGAAGGGGAGAAGGTAGAATGGTAGAGACAGAGGTTTAAGGAAGGGAATTTGAATGGAGGGCCATGCATGCTTATATGCTGACTGGAAGGAAACAATTGAGAAAGAATACAAAAGGGAGAGGATGCTTGATGAATCAAATTTCATTAGGATAGAGTCCCCGTAGTTAAATTGGTTAAGCAAAGGAAGTAGGACAACACTTCTCTGAGATAGCAAATGCTTCTCTAGAAGTGTTCATCAGATTGCGTTTATTCACTGCCATTAAGAAGGTTGCTTAATCCAGTCCAGGAGAATATAACTCAATGCCTGGCTATAAGAGCTGCTCCAGTGAGTTATTGTAAAAGACAACTTCAGCTGCCTCTATTTTGACCTCATCTTTTCTAATTTCTTCTTTCCAGCTTGTCCCTTGACTCAGGCAGAAGACCCCGAGGGCAAAGCATTCCAATGGGAAACAAAACTACTCCCTGCCCTGAGCCAGCAAGATGCCACCAATGACTGACTTCAAGGCAGTGACTGATTTGACTTTCGTTGCCTACCTGCAGGCACTCACCCACCTTTGCCCCGCATTTTCTTATATAAACCTGGAAGAATTTTCAGCACGTTGGAGAGTCTTTGAGCCTGTAGCCGGCTATCTTCCTGGTGTTGGCCTCATTGAAATAAATTCTTTTTTCACCAGCCCTTGTTTCTCAGCCTTTGGATTTTTTCAGGGGTGAGCGGGCAAGCCTGGTCTGTTGGTAACCCCAGGAGTCAGGAGCTCTTGCACCCCAGAGCCCCCACTACAATTTTAGTTGTTACCGACAGCCCACTCAGTCAGATGAGGTGATGTGTGCATCGTCCTAAGCCTGGAATCTGTCAACATGTCCAGGACAGTTCTGGTTGTCTCTCCCCACCAAACTAATTCCAAGCTGCTTCAGGCCACCAGGACCTTCTGGTTTCCTTTGTTGAGTTCTACTGAGCATGGGGAGCAGTAAAGCAAATTATCCAGCCGAGACCTATTCGCCCTGTGAAGCTGAATTCTAATAATTTTCCTAGGGAATGTCACTTCGTTGTGTGCTATCTGGGATAGGAAGGATTAGGAACTCATTCTCTTGGTACATGGAATCATGTTTTAAAGACCCACTGGAAATAGTTTTGGAAAACACTGTGATGAGTTAAGTGTAAATGAATCAGAAGCATAAGGATTGGCTTTCCCTGGAAGCATAAATGGGCTGAAAAATGAAGGGAGGGAAAAACGTCCACCAGAGGTCCTTAAGAAACCATTGGAATGTGTTGCCAAAAAATGACAACCTGTTTTTCCAATACCCAAATGCCATTTGAATTCTCTGTCTGCCTTTCCTTCTCAGGTACCTGACAAAAAGTGTTTGATAGTCAGCTGCTTTCCTCTACCCTGAAGTATGACTTTATTCATTCAATTAACTAGGTCCAGTCTTTCTTCCCATTATGCAAACCACAGGGGCACCTAGAATAAGGCAGAGGGAGGCAGGCAATACTCTGGAAGTACTGAACCTCTGATGAGCCTTTGCTCACCGGCTTCTCAAAGGGCCAGGGCAAGATGATGTTACCGCCCAAAGTTAACAGGAGGAAGCTTCCATCCGTGATAAAGCCTGCTTTTCTTGAGGTAAGGGGGTGCACGGTGTGCCTTTTGCCTGCCGGTTCACTGGTACCATTCATCCTGTTGAGAATAAGATCCTTCCTTTCCTAGATGCCATAATCATGGGAAAAAGAACAGTTGCTTTCTGAGCTTGAGGAACTAAGTGTATCCGTTGGCTTTGGTGACATAACAAACTGCACAAAACATGGTAGCTTAAAAGACCAAAGATTTATTATTTTTCAATATTGATGGTTTCTCAATCCTTTGGGTTGCCTGTGAGATTCTCCAGGTCTGGGATGGCTCAGCTGAGGCTTGATGGTCTAGGATGGTTTCACTTACATCTCCGGGTTGTGGGTAATGTCTATCGTCTAGTCTATTACGTACATGGGGCATCCCGTGATTTTTTTTTATATGGGGAACAGTTTTTGACCCACATATTTTTTCTTTAATCTTTATGTCATTAGATTCATGCTGTGCACAGTTTCGTATTCTGATTTTATTTACTAAAAAATTACATTGTTAGAGTTTCCTTTATCTTGAAAAATTCTCCAAAACAAAATTTTAATAGCTGCACAGTATTCTTTGGTTTTAGGTATGCCTCATAATTGAGTTAACCATATTTCTTTTGTTGAGACTTACATTATTCCTATGTTTCACTGTATAAATAACACTGCAACGAAAGCCTCTGTAAACAAGATTTTGAATGTGTCTCTATCTCTCTTAGATCTTCTGAAGTGGGATTTTTGTGATATCACAAAGTAGGAACTCTTCCAAGGGTCTGGATTTATGTCTCCTAGTTTTGTGATAGGAGGTCCAACCATGTCCCCACAGCATTGAATGACAGCATCCCATGCTGCTGGGGACACACGTTTTGATAAGCAAAAAAAGATGGGGAGAGCTATGTAGTCATTTTCATCATTTTGATTATTGGTTGGTTTGAACACTTAGAATATATTTACTGGCCTTTTCTTTTTCAGTAAATTGTATCTTCATGACCTTTGAATTTTTTTTAAAGTTTATTTATTTTTGAGACAGAGAGAGAGAGAGAGAGAGAGACAGAGAGACAGAGAGACAGAGCATGCAGGGGAGGGGCAGAGAAAGAGGGAGAGAGAGAATCCCAAGCAGGTTCTGCGCCGTCAGCAAAGAGCTTGATGTGGGGCTCAATCCCACGAACTGTGAGATCGTGACCTGAACTGAAATCAAGAGTCAGACTTGTAAACGACTGAGCCACCCAGGTGCCCCTCCATTATTTTTAGACTCAGATCTTTTTCTATTCAGGTCAGAAATTTGCTCATATTTTCTGCTGTGATTTTTTTAAAGCATTCATCTCTTTTTTTTTTTTTAACGTTTTATTTTATTTTTGGGACAGAGAGAGACAGAGCATGAACGGGGGAGGGGCAGAGAGAGAGGGAGACACAGAATCCGAAACAGGCTCCAAGCTGTCAGCTCAGAGCCCGACGCGGGGCTCGAACTCACGGACCGCGAGATCGTGACCTGAGCCGAAGTCGGCCATTCAACCGACTGAGCCACCCAGGCGCCCCAGCATTCATCTCTTTAATCCAACTTAAATTTCTGTTGCTGTCCCCTGAATAACCAGTTTTTCCTATACTCTCTGTTGTCTAATCCATACCTTCTCCAGAGCCTTGTAATGCATCCTATGTCATTAAAAAAAATTATCATATCCAATTGTCCACTCAGCATCTCTACTTGAACATCTGCATAATGAACGTATAAAACAGGCCTCCTTTTCTTCTATACCATCCTTGCTCCCGTCCCTCCCAGGCTTCCCTGTTTTACATAATGGCGCATACATTCTTCTATTTGCTCATGACTTCTCTCTTCCTCTCACACCAGCACATCTACTCCATTCAGCTAATGCAGAAGCCCTACATTGAAAACAGTCAGAATCCAACCACTCTTCCTACCAACACTGCTTCCACTCTGCTCCAGCCCCATCACCTCTTGCCTAAGTTATTACAGCCATCTCTTACCTGCTCTGTGTAATTTTGCATTAGGCTAACTTCAAGAGTGTTCTCCAAACAGCATCAGAAAGGTATGTTACATCTGTCCTTCCTCTGCCCAAAGCTCCCAATGGCTTGCCCTTCCCAATGGCATACAATGGTGAGGTCCTTACCCTAGCCTGTGGCATCCCCCTCTTACCTCTCCTAATGCTTGACCTGTCTCTCACCTCTGTCCAACTATAGTGGTCTCCTCGCTGGTCTTTGAGCAGTGCAAGCATGTTCTGGCCTTAGAGCATTTATACTTGTGCTCTCCTCTACCAGAAGTGCCCCTTGGCCAGGTAGATGCATGGCTCTCACTGTCACTCCCTGTAGGCCTTTGCGTAAATATCATTTTCTCACTGAAGCATTTGCTATCCACACTCTTTAAAATTGCAAACTACACTCACTCCTCTTATGCCCCAAATTTCTGCCTCTGATTTTACCTTGTTTTACTTTGTAACACTTAGAACTAGATGGCATACTACCATTTGTATTCATTTACTTGTTTATTGTCCATTTCCCCACACTAGAAGGAGACCATGAGAGCAATAAAGTTTCTTTGTTTCGCTGGTAAATCTTCAGTCTCTATGTTTTTGTATTCATAATCCCATCAAAGTGTTCTTTGAGGGTTTCATTCCTTAATGCTCAGGGGGGAAAAAAACAACTCCAGGTGTTTAAGTAGATCATAGTTTTTAGAGTCATTTTTTGTTTGTTTGTTTTTACTGAATGTAGATGAGTTTCTATGTTTTCTATCTACTTTCGAAATTTGGTAGTATAAAAGGTGAGAAAAATTATTATGTAATGTTCTGTGCCCTACATTTTACCAAAAGTCTTTTAAAAATAAACACTTGGTGTTAGAATATTACAGATTTTTCATATTTAAAGACTTCCACGGGAGAATCTTGTCCTTTTGCAACACTTCTCAAATTTTGCTGTATAATAGGATATAACAAATTGTGTGTTATAATTGTTTATGGACTTTCCTCTTTTTTTCCCATTTCCCGTCACAAGAATTTCATTCTAAATTCAATAATCTGTTCTAAGAATTACCATGTCTAAATGAAAATGTTGTATAACTAGTTGCCCCACCCTCCTCCCAAATTTCCACATCTCTAGAAGGAGAACTTACAAAATTAGGGCCTATGATTTGGGTAATTTTCTTCAGTGCAAAGGTGGGAAGGGGAGTTCTTGTTTTGTTTTGTTTTACCAAAACTTGGCATAATTATTTGCTGTAGTCTTGAAGAAGTTTTTTATTAATTAAAAGCCAAGTTTAAAATGATTAAATAAGGGGCACCTGGGCGGCTCAGTCGGTTAAGTGTCTGACTTCGGCTCAGGTCATGATCTCAGCTTGTGAGTTCAAGCCCCATGTCGGGCTCTGTGTTGACAGCTCAGAGCCTGGAGCCTGCTTCGGATTCTGTGTCTGTCTCTCTCTGCCTCTCCCCTGCTTTCTCTCTCTCTCTCTCTCTCTCAAAATAAACAAGCATTTAATTTTTTTTTGATTTTAAAAAAGTAAATAAAATTGCTAAATGAAATAAGACACACAGTAGAACTGAGCTCTAATGCACATGCCATGGCTGGTGCCAACCTGCTGCTTTCCAGTTGGGTTTTCCATTAGGTATGGTTTTCCACTAGCCATATTTTTAGCCTCACATATTAACTATTCCTATAATTAAATGCTAGGTAATAAAAGAATCAGAACAGTCTCTGCTCATCTTAACCATGCCCTTTCTATTTTGAAACACAACCAAAAAAAAAAAAAAAAAAAAAAGAAAGAAAGAAAGAAAGGAAAATAAAGAGCAAAGGTGGGGGGTGGAACATGGGAGGAGAAAACAAGAAAGTTTCTTTGGGACACTTTAGTTTATAAACATAGGAAAGGTGAACTTTTGAAAGTTTTCATTAATAAGAAACCAATTTCCCCCTCCCATACACAACTGCCTTCCTGCTCCTTCAAAAAAAATTTTTTTTAACCTTTATTCATTTTCGAGAGACAGACTAAGTGCGAGTGGGGGAGGGGCAGAAAGAGAGAGGGAGACACAGAATCCGAAGCAGGATCCGGTCTCTGAGCTGTCAGCACAGGGCCCGATGTGGGGCTCGAACCCACAAACCATGAGGTCATGACCTGAGCCAAAGTCAGATGCTTAACCGACTGAGCCACCCGGGTGCCCCAAGCCTTCCTGCTCCTTCAAATGTCCACCAGTCAACCCAAAAAGTAGTGTTTCTCCAGCTCCTCAGTTGTAGTTTGAGACTTACCATGAAGTAGTATCAAAATGTATTTGATCAAAAATCTGTGAATAATTTTCTAACAAATCTGTGTTACCATAGATGTGTAATATAAAATCACAACTGTGAAAACTGTTACTTTGGAAAAAGAAGCCATGAATCTAAGACTGAGTGGTTGCTTAAAACTTCTCCCAGTAATAATGCTTGGTACTTACTCATTTATCTATTCAAACAGATCATCAGTAATGACACCAAATATGCAAGTGAGATTTATGAAAGAATAATTTTAAACTAAGGAACTTTTCTCCACCTTTTATCCACAAATTGGGAAAACACTTTTGTTGTTCAGTTGGTGACTTTATCAGCAAAAGCGTTCCTAAAATTAAATCTCACTTAGTTGTGTGTTTCTATCGGTTAGAACTTTGTTTGTGTGTGACAAAAACTTAAAACAGAAGGTTGGAAGTTTGTTTGTTTATGAATATGGCCCAGAGGTGGACAGTGCAAGGCTATCAAGTCAGTCCCGTGATCACCGAGGCTCTCGGCACAGGGCTTTCATCTCATTGTCCAGTCTGCAATTACCATGCAGACAATAGGAAAGAGGAAAAAGAAAACAAAGAAAATCTCTCCATTTACTGATGCCTCCAAGAATTTGCATGTGGACCATGATAAGGGCGGTGGGGAAATGTAGTCCTTATTCCAAGCAGCCATGTATTCAGCTTAAATTTGGGGATTCTGTTATTATAGAAGAAGAAAATGCCACACCATTTGATACGTTAAAGGAAAGAAAAGTATATAAATGAAACTGTTAAAGAAAATAAGGTATACAAAAAAAACTGAGGAAGAATGGCCAGCCAGAAATTCTTCTACCTTGGGAAGTGTGCAATTACATGTTTTTAGTAGGAACCTCTGAATATCTCCAAAGCACTGTTCAAAGAAAGAAATTTTACTGCCCTCCTCATTTCTCCTTGTTTCCCACCCTGTCCAACCCATGTTAGGGGTTGGAGGAGGAATTCAACGAGAAAGAGAAGAACCTTACCTTACCCCTTCATGGAGGTGGCCAGACCAACACCAGCCCTAGCCTGGGGAGGAGAAAGCTGTGATTTTGATTGAAATAAGTTCTTAAACAAAATTGGACATTTTTTAAAGTTTATTTATTTATTTTGAAAGAGGAGAGGGGCAGAGAGAGAGAGAGAGGGAGAGAGAGAATCCCAACCAGGCTTTGTGCTATCAGCACAGAGCCTGATGTGGGCCTTAAACCCCCAAACTGTGAGATCATGACCTGAGCCAAAATCAAGAGTCAGACATTTAACTGACTGAGCCACTGAGAAGCCCCCAAATTGGACAGTCTTAATTACTAAGTTGTGACAGTAAAAGTGATTATACGAGAGATCAGAAATGTCACAGATGCACCTGGGGATTTTATCCAGGATCAGGGAAAGAGCTTTTCTTCTGAATAAAGTTTAAAAGAACAATGAGAAATAAAAGCAAAGATCATTCGTGATTATATCCTGTGAGCATTGCTTGTACAAAGCAGTGGTTGCAAGAACTCCCTCGCAGGATTTTTCATGAAGAATGTAAGAAAGTTGCAGAGAACAAGGCTTAGAGAGGCACTAAATAAATGTTGGTTTCCTTCCCTTGATTCTTATTATTCCTTCCACAACTATGCATTGAATTCATACTACTTGCCAATTATGGTTTTCAGAATAAAAACATAGGAGGGGGAAAACATCAGAGCGAACAGTAGAAGTGGATTTGAAAAAGAAGAATCTTTATCTCACATCTCTGGTCTAAAAAGAATTCAATCACTTCTTGTCTAAAGAGAATTCGATGTATCTGCCTCATTACCACCTGGGAGAAGCTGTTGGAATTTTAGACGCAATTCCCAGGAGGGACTCCAGCATTTGAAGCTTGGAATTTTAACTTCATTTTATTAACAGTCATCCTATAACATATCTGTTGAGTTGTGAGCTCATATAGTTATTTTTCGGTTAAAAGGTAATGCCAACCCAAATGGGTCCACACACAGATATGAAAGAAAGAGTCTGAAACCATTTCCTAGGGGTATTGGGCTAGAGAGAGGCCTCTTTCCATTTTCTCACCTGAAGGTATAAATTTCAGTTTTCTCCATTAACATGGTGAATTTCACTTGCCTGTTCTGCTTTCCCAGTTACAATGGCCAGTGCCTACAAGTTTTATCTTTAGTGACATCTAGTGGTTACATATTATAATGCGAACATCTCAGCTTTGATCCTTTACGGGGCTGAAATCACGGGCCAAGAGGAGTTAGGCTTGGGATTTGTTTTTCACCTTTAACCTCCTTGTCAAGTAGTCGGGTGGGAAAAATGTCTTTGTATCATGGAAATTCAGATTCTCCCACTTCCGACTGGCAAAATAGAATGTTTGTGCCCCCACATCATTGATAGAATGTCAAATATCTCTGGAAGAGAGGTACTATGTTCTTTCAAGTGGCAATTATAAAGCAACTTCCTTTCCTACTTTAGGAAACTATGAAGGTGTTACAAATTAACACTATGGAGAAAAGTAGAAAAGCAATGCCAAAATTTTCCATTCCCTTTCCCTGGTTGGAGCAGAGACATGCTATGGAGATTTTTAGAGAGGAAGAAATCCAATGATTCACATTTTTCTGTCTGGTTTGAACTTGTAATTATTTAAAAGCAAAACGAAAACCAGAATTTGGCATTCCAGATTTGAAAGCTATTTCAAAATCATTTTATAACAGATCCAATTGTGGTTCGACTGAAATTTATTTTACTCTTGTCTTTTGTTTTCTCTCAACCCATAGATTACAAAAAATTGGGCAGAGTTAAATGAATTCCCAGAGAACAGAGGAATCTAATCCATTATGACTTTCTTCTTTCTTCCTAACTTGTACGTAGAAAAAAAGCACAAAAAAAAATATAGCATACACTCATGTGTCCCCATTTTCTTTAATAAAATAAAGAAAATATTATGGGAAAAGTTGGTCTTATTTTTTTCCTTCATTCCAATCCCATTCCCCATCACTATCATGCATATGGTATTTATTCTCCTAGCCAATGTTTTGTAGAAACAATTTTCTCTCTATATATGCACCCATCAAAAATATTATTCAGTGTGTGTTTTAATTATATAAATATTATTGTACTGTAGGTATCATTCTATACTTTGTTTTTTATAGCTATTCATGTATGGATATATAATCTTAGTCCTTTATTTGAACTGCTGAATTCCATTGTATAAAGAGATCACAATTTATCTGTCCATTCTCTTTACTGTAAGAAATTTTTTTCCCCAACAGTATTTTTTTTTCCTATTGGAAACAATACTGTGCAGGTACTTTTGTAATGGTGGAGTAAGGACTTCTAAAACTCTGTTCATCCATAAAAGAGATGAGGACACTGGCAAAATTGTCAAAATCAACTTCTTTTCAGAATTTGGGGAACCAGTCAAAGGTTTGCAATCATCTAAGGACTATTTACTAAAAAAAAAAAAAAAAAAAAAAAAAAAAAAAGGATGAAAATCCACAACATTAAAACCACAGTAGCTGTGAAAATTAGGAGCCCAGACGCTGCTAGAAAGGGCAGTATAGCTTCCCTTTAATTCCTCCAAATAACCACCCCTGTTTGATTTGTTTGTTGTCCCCTTGAAAAATACCATTTACCATTTACAGGGCTTATCTTTACCTGACTCAGGCTCCTTCAGTACATCTCTATATTTATAGCAGTAAGTGCATATATTAAGGAAGAAAAAAGGGGACACCTTGGTGGCTCGGTTGAATGTTCGACTCTTGATTTCAACTCAGGTCGTGATCCCAGGATCTTGAGATCGAGCCCTGCATCAGGCTCCACACTGAGCATGGAACCTGCTTAAGATTCTGTCTGTCTGTCTGTCTCTCTCTCTCTCTCTAAAATTAAAAAAAAAATAGGGGTGCCCGGGTAGCTCAGTCAAGCATCTAACTCTTGACTTCGGCTCAGGTCATGATCTCATGACTCAGGAGTTTGAGCCCTCTGTTGGGCTTTGTGCTGTGTGGAGCCTGTTTGGGATTCTGTCTCCCTCTCTCTCAAAAATAAATAAATAAACATTTTTTTAAAAAAATAAAATAAAAAATAAATAAATTTAAAAATAAAGAATGCAAAAGGATCTCAAATCAACAACAAACTTTCTACTTTAAAAACTAGAGAAAAAAAAAAAAGCAAACTTAATCCAAAGCTAACAGAAGTAAAGAAACAAAGATTAGGGTGAACATAAATGAAATAGAGATGGTGGGGAGGGAAGGAAATTAATTGAAACCCAAACTTGGCTATTTGAAAAGATAGCAAAATCATAAACCATTGGCTATATTGCCCAAGAAAAAAGGGAAAACCTGAAATGGCTAAAATCAATGGTAAGAAGCCATTACTATCAACCTTCTAGAAATCAAAAGGATTATAAGGGAACACTCTGAACAAATGCATGACAACAAACTAAATAACATAGATGTAATGGACAGATCTCCAGAGAGACACAAACTATCAAAACTTCTCAAGAAGTAGAAAAAAATTAGATTGGATATAATTATAACAAGAGATTAAATTATTAATCAAAAACTTTCCTGCAAAGAAAAATCTCAAGAACAGACGGCTTTCCTGGTGAACTCTACCAAGTGTTTAAAGACAGATCAACATCAATTCTTTATAAACTCTTCTTAAAAAACAAAAACAAAAAACAAGAAGATTGAACATTGTCCAATTCATTCTGTGAGCCCAGCATTACTCTGAAAGCAACGCCAGACAAAGGTATCTCAAGAAAATAAAACTACAGATCACTAACTCTTATAAACATAGATGTAAAAATCCTCAACAAAAGAGTAGCAAACTGAACCTGGTGACGTATAAAAAGGATTATATCCCATGATCAAGTGGAATTTATTTTATAAATGCAATGGTGATTTGTCATCCAAAAATTAATTAATGCAAAACACCATGTTAATATGATAAAGGACAAAAACCTTATGAGCACCTCAATAGATGCAGAAAAACATTTGACAAAACTTAATATCCTTTCATGATAAAAAATACTTAACAAACTAAGGTTAGAAGGGGGGCTTCCTCAACCTAATAAAAAGAATCTATGAAAACCCACAGCTGACACCATACTTAGTGGTGAAAAATTGAATTCCCTCACTACTTCTATCTATACCTACAAGTCAACACTGTACTGGAGGTTTTAGCCGGGGTAATTAGACAAAAAAAAGAAGAGGCATCCAGATTGGAAGGAAAAAAGTAAAACTCTTTTCACTTGCAGATAAAAAAAAATCTTGTATATAAAAATCACTTGTATTTTTACACATTAGCAGTGAACAATCCAAAAATGACATTAAGAAAAATCAATTTCCTTCAGAATCACATTAAAAAGTATAAACGGTTAGGCGCAAATTTAACTAGAGAAATGCAAGAAAACCACAAAACAATGTGAGATAAATAAATGGAAAGACACATGTTCATGTATCAGAACTTAATATCATTAAGATGGCAACATTCCTCAAATTGATCTACAGATTTGATGCAATCTTTACCAAAATGCCCACTGTATTCATTGTAGGAACTGACAAGTTGATCCTAAAATGCATATAGAAATGGAAGCGACCCAGAATGGCCAGTACAATCTTGAAAAAGGAGATCAAGTTTGGATGACACACACTTAGTGATTTTAAAGCTTACTGAAAAGCTACTGAAAAGTAAGTGATTTTAAAAGTAAAAGTGATTTTGAAGTAAAGTAAAAAAAAAAAATTAAAGTGATTTTAAAGCTTACTGAAAAGCTACTGAAAAGTCGCTTACTGAAAAGCTTACTGAAAAGTAATCAAGACAGTACTGACATAGGATAGGCATATAGACAGATCAATGGGATAGAACCAAGTCCAGAAATAAATAAACCCTTACCATTTAGTCAGTTTGTTTCCAATAAGAATGCCAAGACAATTCAATACAGAAAAAAATAGTCTTTTTAAGAAATGGTAGAGATTGGGGCACCTGGGTAGCTCAGTCAGTTAAGTGTCCTACTTCGGCTCAGTGGGTTTGAGCCCCGCATCAGGCTCTGTGCTGACAGCTCAGAGCCTGGAACCTGCTTTGGATTCTGTCTCCTTCTGCTCCTCCCCCACTCATGCTCTGTCTCTCTCTGTCTCTCAATAAATAAATAAATGTTTTAAAAAAATTAAAAAAAAGAAATGGTAGAGATAAGTAGGTATTGCACATGCAAAGAATAAACTCCTATTTTTACATCATATACTAAAACTAACTCAAAATGCATCAAACACCTAAATGTAAGACCTAAAACTGTAAAACTCTTGGAAGAAAATATAGGTTTAAATCTTAGAGTGTAGTTGGTTTAAGCAATTTTTTCTTAGATCTGACATCAAAAACACAATCAAGAAAAGAAAAAATACAGATAAATTGGAATTTATTAAAATTAGAAACTGTGCTACAATGGACCCTTCAAGAATTCACAGAATGGGGGAAAATATTTGCAAATCATATATCTGGTAAGTGTCTCGTACCCAGAGTATCTGGAAAATCACTTACAACTCAACAATAAGAAGACAAATATAACTCAATTTAAAAATAGGCAAAGGTCTTACATAGACTCATCTCCAAGGAAGATACACAAATAGCTAATTAGTAGATAAAAACATGCACAAAGGAGATACAAATCAAAATTACAGTGAGATATACCACTTCACACCCACAGGGATGGCTATAATAATAATTTAAAAAGAAGATATTAAGTGTTGGCAAGCATATGGGGAAATTGGAACCCTCAGACATTGCGGATGAGTTTCTGAAATGGTGAAGCCACTTTGGAAAGCAGCTTGGTAGTTCTTCAGAAATTAAAAATAAAGCTACCATATGAACCAGCAACTTTCCTTCTCCAGTATATACCCAAGAGAAATAAAAACATAGGCTCACACAAAACTCTGTACATGAATGTTCATAACAGCATTATTCATAATAGCCAAAAAGTAAAAAAACAATCCAAATCTACATTAACTGGCAAATGGATAAACAAATGTGGCCTATCTATACCCTGGAATATTGGTCAGCCATACAAAGGAATGTAGTACCCATGCAGGCCACAACATGGATGCATTTTGAAAACATTATGCTAAGTGAATGAAGCCAGTCACAAAAAGCTATACGTTGTAGGATTCCATTTATATGAAACGTCCAGAATAGGCAAATCCATGGAGACAAAAAATAGATTAGTGACAGCCAGGTGTTAGGGGAAGGAGACAGTGAGTAACTTCAAATTGGCACAGGGTTTCTCTTGGGATTAATGAAAATATTCTAAAATTGGATAGGGACACATAGTTGCCCAACTCTGTAAATATATTTAAAACTACTGAATTGCAAACTTTTAGAAAATGAATTTTACGGAGTGGGAATTGTATCTTTATTTTTACTTATTTGTTGTGAAATGCTATCTTATTATGTACATTCCAGTGACTTCAAGGCAGCTTAAGCATCCCTTAATATTTATTCATTAGTTTTCCTCTTCTGTGAATTTTTATCCATATTCTTTGCCTGGCTTCTGTTGGGCTGGTGGTGTGCAAAACTACCTTTCAGTGCTGGTGATGTATGAACCAGAAGCTTCCCTCTACAGCAGTGACAAGTAAGCATTAGTGGCCACTTGGACATGTCAGTACTTTCGAGAGGGAACCACATCCATTCCACAATGGAATCTCTGAAACACATGGTTACCATGACAAATGACAACATCTCAAAGGATTCCTTTAGTTGACAGAGTGTTTTACTTTTGGCTAAGAGGTAAAGTACTTGAGTTTCTTTTCACTACTGTGCCTCATCACCAATAACAGAGAGGTTACACACAAGTAAGTAATTTTTCTCCTATTAACCCTTCAGTCAGTCAAAAGCCTGTCTTCTTTCTCAGGTGACCACTTTCCTTAGTTTGTATTGTTAAAAGAAACAAGTACGGATACATGAGGATGTACCTCACCATCTACCCTCTTCTAAAGTTCTTACCAAATTTGACGATTGGAAGAGTTCATCTTTGTTCATTGATCTCCTGACTTCATGTCTATCATCTTTTCCACCATCTGCCCACATCTCTTCTGCCTTGCAGGCATTTGAGCTCCTGTGTTAGCTGATGGCCATCTAAACCACCTATTGGCTGGCACCCACAAAATGTGGACTCAACCCAAGCACCCAAAGTCTAAAATTGAATTCCCATCCAGAAAACCTTTCATTTTCCTCAATGAAGCTGGACTTCAAGGAATCAGGAAACAAATCCATCAGGTGGTGAAAAGCCCGTGAGACTAATCAGTGTACACATCAGTTTAAGAAACGCTAATCACAATTTATTAAAATAAACCAGACACAGGGCGCCTGGGTGGCGCAGTCGGTTAAGCGTCCGACTTCAGCCAGGTCACGATCTCGCGGTCCGTGAGTTCGAGCCCCGCGTCGGGCTCTGGGCTGATGGCTCAGAGCCTGGAGCCTGTTTCCGATTCTGTGTCTCCCTCTCTCTCTGCCCCTCCCCCGTTCATGCTCTGTCTCTCTCTGTCCCAAAAATAAATAAACGTTGAAAAAAAAAATTAAAAAAAAAATAAATAAATAAAATAAACCAGACACACATAGAAGCATAGAATAACAAAAATCGGATCAGGGAGAAAATCCTAGATCTGTCCTAAAATTTATTCATAAATTTAAAATTTATGTATTTAATCCCATGAGAATTTTAAAGAGTGAATTTTTCCCAAAGCGAAATCTTTGGTGGGATAGACTAGGCACATTCATTTAGTAAGATGCAAAGTGTTTGGAAATGACAATGCAAACACTCAACAAATGAAAAAAGAGCTAAACCGTGAGCACATACAACATTTCGGGGATGAGGCTTTTGTTCCCATGTTTGGATCCAGACATGCCTCCCTGGGAATGGATAACCTTTGGTTCTGGTTTTGAACCAAGGATAAGTGGTGAAGCTGAACTAAGCAAGGAGTCAGAAAGATAAGCCCTAGTGCAGAGAGGGCTCAGGATGGATACGAGATATTCCGTAGTAGCTTTAAAGCTGACAGGATCAAATAGCTGGGGAAGAATAAGGCTGAAAGAGCAAATTTACACACACACAATTTTGGGTCAGGAAGAGAATTCCTCCACATGAAGGTTCAACAAACATTTGATCAGAGGATAGTTCATCTCATTCGATACTGAGTAATGATTACAAAGGAATCAAAGAAAGATTTTACAAGAAAAAAAGCAGGAAAGTAATATAAAAATAAATGACAAATAATTTTAGAAAAATATTTTCAAAGAGCAGATGACAAAGACTTTACAATTCAATGAAACAATTTTATATATAAAATGTGAGGATAAAATAGAGATATAAGAATTCAAGGAAGAATAGTGCAGCTCAGAAAAGAAATGGAGGAGAGAAATATTCTACAAAAACAAAGGGCATGTCGGAAACAGTACAAAGAAAATAAACATTGCTGCGAACATGATAAGGAGCAGGAAGGACAAATTGAAGTCACCTAGAAAGACTTTTTAAAAGACATTTTTGGGGTGCCTGGGTGGCTCAGTCGGTTAAGCGCCTGACTTCAGCTCAGGTCATGATCTCACGGTTCGTGGGTTTGAGGCCCACATCGGGCTCTGTGTTGGCAGTTCAGAGCCTGGAGCCTGCTTTGGATTCTGTCTCTCCTTCTGTCTCTGCCCCTCTCCCACTCACACTCTGTCTCTCAAAAATAAAGAAACAGTAAAAAAAAAAAAATTTTTTTTAAGACATCATGTGTAAGCACAATTGGTATCACCAAAGAAGAGAACTAAAATAACAGAAGAAAGTATTTAAATACAAATTTTAGTAAAACTTTCCATGAACGTATAGATTGAAAACCAGGCTACGTCCCCAGAAAAATTAACTCAAGACAATCAATGGTGAGTTATAGCCATTGAAAATGGCTGATTGAAATCACATCGAAAATGGTGATTTTCAAAGGTAAATAAAAGATGCTTTGGAAATCCAAGAAAAGGAAAAACGCTCAATTAATCTATTCAATGCTAGAGGACTCTGGAGCTGAGCCTCTAAAATCCTTGAGGAAGATGCTGTGGCCCAACAATGTTGTGACTCAGCCAGACTTTAATTCAGAGTGAATGTAACAAACATTTTTTAACATGGAAGAACTCACGTGATTCCCCTCCTCAATAGACTAACAGAAAATGAACTTTAACCCAACTAGAGATGAATGGGCAAAGTATGGCCGATGACAGTGGATCTAGCTCAATGTAGGGCTAAGACAATGAAGGAAAATGAAGATTATTATTTCAGAACTGAATATAAATATTATAAACTTTGAAAATATAGAAATGATATAACTAATAACATAAAAATTAGAAAACAAAAGGGAAGGTAATGTCAGGACATTGATTTCTTCATTATTAAAGCTTAGGGATTAATAAGTTATCAAGGACAGTCAACCCTTGAACAAGACAGGGGTCAGGGGCATCAAACTCTGTGCCAGTCAAAAACCTGCATATAATGTTTGATTCCCCAAAAACCTAACTACTGATAGCCTACTGTTGACTGGAAGCCTTACTGATAACATACATTTATAGTACTCTATGGTATACACTGAAAAAAATCCACATATAAATGGGCCCATACAGTTCAAACTCCTGTTGTTCAAGGGTCCACTGTAATATAAACAGAAAAGCATAAAGGTTTCACTAAGTAATCAGCTAAAATTATATGGAGAATGAGGGAGGGGAGGAAATAAAAATTCATTGTTGATTTCAAAAATTTCATCTTGGCTTACAGTTGGGACTCGACAGATTCGCTCTAAAGTTTTGAAGAATAAATACATTACAAAAAGTCATATTAATCATAATCACAAGAGGAATATAAGCCTTTCGTATTAAAGAAACACACAAACACATCACATTATACACACACACACACACACAAAGTAAGGGAGAAAATACCAAATCATAAAGGATTTAAAGGTAGCTACAACAAAAGCAGAACTTAAAAATAGGACAAAAGTAAAAACCCAAATCCATTATGTAAATACATCAAAACTCACCTATAAGAAGAAAAGAATCTGGGGCACCTGGGTGGCTCAGTCGGTTGGGCGTCCGACCTCGGCTCAGGTCATGATCTCACGGCTTGTGAGTTTGAGCCCCACATCAGGCTCTGTGCTGACAGCTCGCAGCCTGGAGCCTGCTTCAGATTCTGTGTCTCCCTCTCTCTTCTGCCCCTCCCCTGCTCATGCTCTGTCTGTCTCTCTCTCAAAAATATATAAACATTCAAAAAAAATTAAAAAAAAAAGAAGGAAAGAATCTGGCTGAATTACAAATAAAACCCAGAAATATGCTACATACTAGAGACATTTATAAAACAAAAGATCTCAAAATGGTTGTAAATAAAAAGATGGAAAAAAAGCATTCCAGGAAAATGTACACAAATAATTGTGACAGCAAATTAGGAGTTGAGATCTTAATCCAGATAACTTGAATTCCACACTTGGAAATAAATGCCTGGCTTGCTCAGTCCATTAAGCCTCCAACCCTTGATTTTGGCTCAGGTCTTGATTTCACTGTCTTGAGATCAAGCCCCACGTTGGGCTCCACACTGGGCCTGGAGCCTACTTGGGATTCTCGCTCTCTCTCCCTCTCTCTCTCTCTGCTACTTCCCCACTCAAGCTCTCTCTTTCTCTCTCTCTCAAAAAAAAAAAAAAAAAGACTTTAAAACATTAAATGTATTTTTAAGCAGCACTTAATGAGAAAATGTATAATCCATAATGAAGACAAAATAATTATAAAAATCTATATAAGAAGAATTTTAAGATGCCCCCCAATATTCCTGTCTCTCAGTATCCATGCTTTGAATAAATCCCTCCCCCATGAAGCTGGAAAGGTAAGGCAGGATGTGGGCTGCTCTCTGCCTGTGATGAGATATGACAATGTTCCATAATATGGCAAAAGGGATTTTACAGATGCAATAAAGGTTATTAGGCAGCTGACTTTGAGTTGATCAAAATGGGTGTTGCCCTAGTGGGCCTGGTGCAAGTTTGGGTCTAAACGTGGGAGACGGAAGTCAGAGATTGGAGTGAGAGAAGGTCTTGCCCACGTGGCAAGGGATGGCCTCTAGGAGCTGAAAGGTGCACTCAGACACAGCCAGCAAGAGAGTGGCCCTCCAATCTTAACGGTCTCAAGGAACTGATTTCTGCCAAACACCCAAATGACCTAGGGGAGGATCCTGTGCCTCAAATGAGATTGCAGTCCCTGCCGACACCTCAACTCCAGCTATGTGAGACCCTAAGCAGAGCTTAAACCTTCTGACCTGTAGAAATCGTCAAACAGTAAATGGATGGTTTTTTAAGCCATTAAGCTTGTAGTAATTTGTTACACAGCAAAAGAAAATAAATACAATGTGCATTCCGTATAACATAGTAGCATGAAAACGATAAAGCAATGGAAAATAATACACGTATTCCTGAAATCTACTGAAATTCCTGAAATTTAACTACAACTACAAATCACCAAGCACAAAAAAAAGTCTTACAGGAAATCAAATAGTGTGCAAAAGATACAATCTCACCTACATGAAGTTCAAGAAAAGGCAAAACTAATCCTCTGATGTTAGCTGTCAGAATAGTGGTTATCTCGGGCTGGAGGGGGGGACAGGGAGGGTGCGAGGGAGAAGGGTTCCCACTGAAAAGGGCACAAGGGTACCCTTTCAGACACTGGAAATGTTTTACACCTTCATGGTTACATGGTTGTATAAATATGTAAGAAGTCATTGAGCTGTACTCTTAAGATTTTATGCACTTTGTGTATATTACCCCTTAATAAAAGTACCTTTGGGCAAAAAAAAATGATAGAGCAAAACAAAACTATAAGAACGTTACTAGTTCATATACTAACACAAAACACTCTTTTGCAGTACTATTAGAAGAATTTAATTCACCTTTGTCAGCATGACATCAAAGATTCAGAAAGCAAGTAAGAATTTAGGATACAGCAAAGACAAAGGTAAATATGTATATGTATGTGTATGTTGTGTGAGAGAGATCTGTATATCAGTCTCTATCCATTAAAAACAGAGAATGTATTTTTTTTCCCAGTGAGCACAAAAGGTCTATTCACAAAAGATCACCCTGTTAGGTTAGAAATCTCTGCATAAGTTCCAAAATGTAGAAATAGCGAAAATACTTTCTGATCACAAGGCAAAACATTAGAAAGTAATAACAAACTTATGAGACTAAGCAAAGACGAAAACAAAAAACAACCTACCATTTTGCCATCTGTCCTACTCTATTTTGAACAATTCTTGGGTCAACGAGGAAATTAATACGGAAATTGCAGAATGTTGGTAACACATCGCAGGACCTACAGCACACAGCCAAAACTGCAAACAGAAAAAGATCCATAACCTTAAATATTTAGACTACCAGAAAGAATGAAAGTAATTGAATCATATATCCAAAGCAAGAAGTTAGAAAATAAATAAGTAAGTAAGTAAATAAATCCAAAAAAGGCAGTCAAAAAAGAAGGCATACATTCAAGGGATACAAGAGAGCTGATGCATAGGGGCACTTGTACCCCAATGTTTATAGCAGCACTCTCAACAATAGCCAAATTATGGAAAGAGCCGAAATGTCCATCAACTGACGAATGGATAAAGAAATTGTGGTTTATATACACAACGGAGTACTACACAGCAATGAGAAAGAATAAAATATGGCCTTTTGTAGCAACATGGATGGAACTGGAGAGTGTTACGTTAAGTGAAATAAGTCCTACAGAGAAAGACAGATACCATATGTTTTCACTCTTATGTGGATCCTGAGAAACTTAACAGAAGTCCATGGGGGAGGGGAAGGAAAAAAAAAGAGGTTAGAGAGGGAGGGAGCCAAAGCATAAGAGACTCTTAAAAACTGAGAACAAACTGAGGGTTGATGGGGGGTGGGAGGGAGGGGAAAGTGGGTGATGGGTATTGAAGAGGGCACCTTTTGGAATGAGCACTGGGCGTTGTATGGAAACCAATTTGACAGTAAATTTCGTATTTAAAAACAAAACAAAAACAAACAAAAAAAAGAAGGCATACATAAAGACAAGGCTGAATTCCTGAATTTGATGAGAGGAATAAGAAGACTACTAAGCTCAAATTTTGATACCTTCTCATGATGAAGAGGACACTTCACTTGAGTGACATTCTTTCCTAAAAACCCAGTCTTATTATGAGGAAAACACCCGACAAATGCAAGTCAAGGGACAGTCTGCAAAATACCTGACTAGTCCTTTTCAAAACTGTCAAGGTCGTGAACAAGGGAAAGTTGCAAAAACAGTTACAGGTCAGAGGAAACTAAGGCAGCAGGATGACTGAATGCAGTGGGATCCTGGAATGGGAAAAATGGGTGAAATCCACATGAACTCTATAGTTTAGTTAATAGAACCGTACTAATATTAATTTCTTAGCTTTGACAAATGTGCCATGGTAACGTACAATGCTAACATTAGGGGAAGCTGCGTGAGGGGTATATGAGATCTCTTACTAGCTTTGCAAATTTTCTGAAAATCTAAAATTATTCCAAAAAAAAAAATCTAAAGAACTTCAGAAGACCTGGAAAATCTAGGCAGAGCAATTAAAATGGAAGAAGTAAGAATAATTACCAAAGGGCTATCTCCTCAAACAAACAAAAGTATCCCAGGTCCTAAAGTTTCTATAAAAGAATTTTCCAAATATTTCAGTAACTGATAAACTCCAATCTAACTCGTCATTCTGATAACATAGAGAAATTTAAAGAGCATTCACATTATTGTCCATGGAGTGAGTAAATAAAAAATAATATATTTTTCCTTTGTAATGTATTATTTCTATTTTTAAAAATACTGGATGATGAGGTACCTGGGTGGCTCAGTGGGTTCAGCATCTGACTCTTGATTTTGGCTCAGGTCATGACCTCATGGTTAGTGAGATTGAGCCTCGAGTCGGGCTCTGTGCTGACAGTGCGGAGCCTGCTTGGGATTCTGTCTGTCTCTCTCTCTCTGACCTTCCTCCGCTAATACTCTTGCTCTCTCTTTCAAAATAAATAAACTAAAAAAAATTTTTTTTAAATAAAAATACTGGATGGTTATGTGCAGAAATGGCAAATAGTGGTAGAAATTTTTGTCTCATTCTTTATTTCAATGAGAATGCTTCTAATCATTTCCTTATTATATCTGGTCCTAGCTTTTGTGCTTATATATCACATTGAGAAATTAACCACATATCTACTTTATTAAGAACTGTTATCAAGAAGAGGCTTACAAAACAGGGCGCTTGCGTGGCTCAGTCAGTTAAGCATCTGACTCTTGATTTCGTCTCAGGTCATGATCTCTGGGTACATGAGTTCGAGCCCCGCATCGGGCTCTGTGCTGACAGTGCAGAGCCTGCTTGGGATTCTCCCTCTCTCCCCATCCCCCTTTCCCCTCCCTCACTCGTGCTGTCTCTGACTCTCTCAAAATAAATTAATAAACTTAAAAAAAGAATATGCTTACAATTTTATCAGATTTTTTTGCCTCCACAAAAATTATTATGTAAATTTTCTTCTTTTTAAAGCAATTAATGTTAATAATTGTGTTATGAGCTCTCTTTTATTGAACCATCCCTGCACGTTTGGAATAAATACCACTTGGTTATAGCTTATTATTCTTTTAATGTGTCTCTGTATTCTGTCTGCTAACCTTTTTACTAAGTGTTGTTCAGTATCTGAAGTTTTAGTGTGCGCGTGTGTGGGTGTGTGTGCATACTATCCTTGATGGGCTTTGCCATCAAGATCATACTAGCCTCAAATTTGGGGATACATCCCGCTAAGATGATAAGAGATTAAGTTGATTCCCTTTTAACTAGTCTCCTTCTTCTCCCTGACTAGTAACCGGTCTCCAGTGTCTACGGTCCATCGTGAAATGGCATCGCCTGGTAAGTGAGATTCTCGAAGACATTAATGTAACTGAAATCTCCCGGGTAAATAAAAATAAAGTAAAACAAAATAACTTGTTCACTGTCTCTATTACAAGGGTATCATAATTCGTGTTTAAAATACATGTATCTGGGGGGCGCCTGGGTGGCGCAGTCGGTTAAGCGTCCGACTTCAGCCAGGTCACGATCTCGCGGTCCGGGAGTTCGAGCCCCGCGTCGGGCTCTGGGCTGACGGCTCGGAGCCTGGAGCCCGTTTCCGATTCTGTGTCTCCCTCTCTCTCTGCCCCTCCCCCGTTCATGCTCTGTCTCTCTCTGTCCCAAAAATAAATAAACGTTGAAAAAAAAAATTAAAAAAAAAAAATAAAATACATGTATCTGGGGCAAGGAAAGAGGCAGTTTGATTGAAAACTGGCTTTAGTTTTTTCTTCCCTGAAGAATCACATTCTTGCTTACCCTCATGTGCCCCCTGGAAATGACTTTCAACACTAATTCAAAAGGATGAAAGTTTTGACTCACCATCCCACTGTTTTCCCCACTTGCCCACCCCCCATCTCCTAAATGATCTCCTACAACAGCCTCATATCCTTCCTTCCGTCATCACTGTGAAACCCCTTCCCACCAAACTCGATCAGAAGTGATGCCATGAGCAGACAGAAAAAGAAAACTGTTTTTCCCAATTCACAGCCATGACCTGGAGAAATGAAGACAAGAAGGTGAGGGGAGCCATGAGAGAGGGAACCCCTCCCCTGCTCCAATCATAGGGAGAACAGCTAACACGTCCACAGCATTTATAACACGGTAGTCATGCTCCAATGGCTTTAAATAACTAAGTCATTTAATCCTTGTGACAGCCCTCCACGGTGAGTACTATTGCTATCCCCTCCTGGCAACTGAAGAGACAGGGCAGCAAGTGACCCGCCCATTTAGCTGCCAAGCGGCAGAGCCAGGATACAAACTCATGGAGTGAGCTCCAGGGTCTCTGGAGTCACAGTAGGAATTAGTGAGACAGCTTCAAGAACATGGTCCTACAAAGGTGAAAACTGCACTACAATTCAGGCCTTACTTTGTTTTCAGGAGCAGGGTCTCTGTTTCTCTTAGCTGTGGAACGATCAAGTCCAGAAATCAAATTGTGACATAGACTTAGGTTGGAAATAGTCGAATACAGGAAACAAAAGAAAAAGAAAAACATGGTCAGATGGCCCATAGGATATAAAACAGAAACTTGTTTGACATGGGCGTCGGGGTTTGAGCCTAAATTGAGTTCCTGCTAGGCTTCAAGCACGTCTGGACCACTCCCATTGAGACAGAACTAACAAATGAAAGAGCCTGCAGGAAAAGAGCACATCTCATGTGAAGAGATTATCAAGGTGTGGTTCAAGGGTAAGCAGATGGTGGAGAGGAGAGGAGAGGCTCTCACCGAGGTAGCTGCTGAGTCCTAGGACGATGGGGCTGCTATGAGAGAGAAAAGCAACAAGCAGCCGGAAATGATGATAGTAAATGAGGTTGCCTGTGGCTCTTGCTCTAAAGCAAGAGCCCCTTTTGTGCGACCCCGATTCTCTTGATAACGGCTACCAGCAGCCTTGGGAGCCTATCAGCAAGGATTAGCAGCAGCATCAATGCCTTTGACCAGAGGGCGGCAACAGCCTCAGCAGCATGTTTTGGCTTCCACAGGGATAGGCGATGTCATCATAGCAAGTCAGCAATAAAGGAGTTATCACACTTTAAAACTACTAAAGATAGCTGAACTATATAAACCAAAATCTTTCTGTCTCTAATTAGACAAATCTATCCCCTTATTTCTCTTTTTCAAAAATATATCAGCTAATTTTACTCATTTGTACTTCCAGATGGACTTTGGAATATACTTGTCAAATTTCTCCCAGAATTTCTTTGGCATTTTGATTAGAATTGCACTAAAATTACAGATTAATCTACAGAGAATTTACTTCTTTAAATTACTCTCTTGTCATCTGGCACATGTATGTTTCTTTCCCCTTACTTGAATCTTCAGTAAAGTTTTTTTCTTCGTGTAGACCTTGGACATTTCTTAACCATTTATTTTGGGGTATTTTATAGACTGTACGGTTATTGAGTGTAGATTATATGATTGGCAAATATTTTCTGTCAGTACATTGATTGTCTTATCTTTTCCTTAATGGTATCTTTTGAAGAGCAAAAGGCTTTAGCATTAATCAAGTCTAATTTATCGTTTTTCTCCTTTTATTGACTGTGTTTTGCAGCCATATCAAAGAAAACTGTCCCTGAACCAAAAATGACAAAAATGTTATCCTATTTTTCTTCTAAAGGTTTTACAGTTCTGGCTTTTACATTTAGATCTATCATCCATTTTGAGTTCTTTTTGTGTAGGCATGAGGTAAAAATATCAATATGTATTTTTACATATGAATCTCTGTTGTCCCACTCTTCTGTTTCACGTCCCGCATTGTTGCAAAACAACGTGACCTGCATAATTTCTATCTCTGGGAACTTAAAGAGATTTTCTTTGTGAAGTGGATATACGATAAATTTTCGATGTTCTTCTAGTTTTATGGAAGTAGGACACTCTTATTTTTAAAAATGAGAATAATCAGAGACCCGCACCCTCTTGAGCTGTCGGAGTTGATGCGAACGTGATGGTTTTCATGATCTGTTTTACTCAGTTTCTTTTTTTATATTACATACCACGTAATATCTATTACAAGTTCTAAGGGTTTAAAAGATGGCATTAAAGAGGTGGGAGGGGAAGAAAGCAGGAAGTTATATCAGCAGACTTCTATCAGGTACTGATACAGATATCTGTGAACATAGGGCTGCACAGTGGGCCGCCACCGGCAAGTTTGAGAATTGCATGAATGAAGTCACGTTGAGATTTGGACCCAAAACAACACTTTGACTAACAAGTACCAAGTAGATACGGGACACACTAACTTGGTTATGATATCCATGTATACTTAAGCTTAAAAATAAAGTTCCTCTTTTTGCAGGCCCCAGTCAAGAAAGTGGAAATCCTTCCCATTTAGGAAGTCAGGGATAGTTGGGTCTCTGGGTCTGTAGACACCCTTTGATTTTACAGGCATGCTGTAACTTTTGAGTTACCTCAAGAGAGTGCACTCTGGTGGCCTTTACTAATGCAGTTCAGCAGAAACGCTCACTGCTCTGTTTGGGGAAGAGGAATCAGAGAAAGCACAGAAGTCTACCTGAAAAAAATGATAAAAAGAAAGGTCTGAGGTCTCCAGGCACGCAATGTCAAGGTTTCTTCAGTGAGTATTAATCTTTTTATAAATTTTTTTTCTTAATTTTTGACAGAGAGACAGAGACAGAATGCAAGTGGGGAGGGGCAGAGAGAGACAGGGAGACACAGAATCCGCAACAGGTTCCAGGCTCTGAGCTGTCAGCACAGAGCCCAACACAGGGCTCAAACTCACGATCTGTGAGATCATGACCTGAGCCGAAGTCAGAGCTTAACCGACTGAGCCACCCAGGTGCCCCAATGAGTCTTAATCGTTTACACCAGAATCAGTCAAAAGGCAGGTACACATGGTTTTGATTTTGCCTCAATAATATAGACTTGCTTTTTTGAGCCTCATGTGTTGACTTTGGTCTTATAGAAAGGAAAAGTAACCTTTGGCCAGTAGTGCCTTTTTCTTTGTTCGTTTGTGTCTGAGGATAGCTGAGGATCTCAGATCCAAATGTGAGACCCGCACTGAATGCTCAGCATAGAGAACCCGCCAATGTGAGGATCGACACAACTTTGCACCGAACTCTTCCACCCAAGTCTCCAGTGGCCTTTGTGGCTCCAAATCCTAAAGATGTTTTTCCGTCTTTTTCTTTTGGGACCTTTAAGCACTGTCACCAGTGACTATGTATCTCTTAAATCTCTCTTATTTCCTCTGCCGACACCGGAACCAACCCTCTTCTATTATAGTCTCTCTCCTGAGTAACATGAGCCTTAACTGTTCTCCTTGTAATCAGTTTACCTTGTTCAATCAAGCGGCCTTGTGACCTTGTCCCCCTTTTGATTAAATGACTACGTCTCCCCCCCCCCCCCACACACACACACCCACTTGTTCTTAAAGATGAGTAGCAAATCTTTAGGCCTCACAAGAGGACTTGCTGTGATCTGGCCTCTCTGGGCCCATGACTTAGCACGCTTTGCTCTGGCCAGAAGGCCTTCTTTCGTGTCCTGTAACACAGTGGTTCTCAATTCCGGCTTCATATTACAATTATATATGGGGCTTCAGAAACAAAAACAAAAAACTATTGCTAGGGCCATACCTCCAGAGATCTGGATTCACTGGTGTGGGGTGAGTTCTAGGCATGTGGATCTTTTGAAGGTATCCGAAGATGATTTTAAGGCTCAGCCAGGGTTGAGAGCTACTTCTCGAAAGCATTAAACCCTTTCTCAATGCATGGATATTCATGCCCACAATTCAGATTCCTCATCTCTCTGCACTTTAGTATTTTGCTTTTGTCAAAGAAAGAGACATTCTAGGGAGCTAGAGATGAAGGAAAAGGTGCAGACTCACATTATATTCTAGAGGACCAAGTCCTCTTGGATCCCTTTGGCCATTGCAATGTTAATGGTTGGAATGGAACCAAATGGTTCCCTTTGAGCATTCCCAGGATTGCTTGAGAATTACTAGAAGGGAGTTCAAATTCCCTCAGAATAATGATTATTATGATAATACCATTTGCCCTCGGGCTAAGGTGGCATCAGAAACACATAATGTCTGTGATTTGAAACATCTGAGGCTTAAGGAACTAGTCAAACTGGCACGACTCCAATTTTTCTGGCCAAGAATGACAACAGATATTGAACAAAAATGTCAGTGATATAAGATATATATAAAAAGCAGATGGTCAGCTTAAAGAAGAAAGCCAAAATAATAAATATGGAAGCTTAAGTCCTACCAGGCTGGTCCTAGAAGCTAGTATTATGAAATATATTACAAAGTATAGATTTCCAGGATTGGGACCATCTTATCATTTACTGTGGGTTTCCAGTGAAGAGCCATAGTGATGAAGGAGTAATTGAAAATGAGATGAAAGAGAACTTATCCATATAACAGAAGTTAAAGCCAGAATGATAGTCCTAACTCCCCAGAGGTGGCCCTGAGAAATTTCGGGGAACTCCGGTGAGCATGTTATGTAGTCTGAATAATAACAAAGAGCCTAACTGGGGAAAGCAGGTAAAATTCCTGGCCAATTCCTATAACTTCCTAGGTTCACACCAGTTCAGAACCCACGTATAGATGTTAGACAAACCTATTGCTTACTGAGATGCGCACTGGCTTTGGGTATTACATTAATATCAGTGGTACCTATAGCACAGGCAAAAGCATGTTCACGAGAAGGACGGGGTGTGCTGTAACTCAGTTAATCAACAACAGTGTGATGTGAAGGTAATGTGAGCAGAACAATAACCTGGTGATGGAGTTGTAGTAACAAATTTGGCTCCACGAAAATAAAGAGAAGCTGGCTGACAGATGGGGAACAGAAGTCTGTGTTATTACAGATCAACTAATTGACAATGTATTACTGTGAAGCAAGCTCCAGGGTTGAGTGGAAATAGTTCACTTAAAAAGTGCTGCTCAGGGGCGCCTGGGTGGCGCAGTCGGTTAAGCGTCCGACTTCAGCCAGGTCACGATCTCGCGGTCCGTGAGTTCGAGCCCCGCGTCAGGCTCTGGGCTGATGGCTCGGAGCCTGGAGCCTGTTTCCGATTCTGTGTCTCCCTCTCTCTCTGCCCCTCCCCCATTCATGCTCTGTCTCTCTCTGTCCCAAAAATAAATAAACGTTGAAAAAAAAAAAAAAGTGCTGCTCAATCCTGGATGTACTTCAGAATCACCTGGAAGCCTTGCTGTGTGTGTGTGTGTGTGTGTGTGTGTGTGTGTGTGTGTGTGCGCGTGCGTGTGTGATCTTGAATACAGACCTCTTAAATCTCTGGAGGTGTGGCCCAGGAATCAAAATTGGTTATTTTTCAGGCCCTGAGTGTACAGCCAGGGTTGAGAACCACGGATTTCAATTTGAAGTGTTACAAATTGATTTCCAAGGACTAACACCCAATTAGAACTTTGTCTATGAGGAAAGTTCCCAGTGAGGCAATAGTCCCAGAAGAACATTGCTTATATAGTGACAGAACATGCTATTAGTCACTGCCCAGAGAAATACTAGTGTATTTCTGGCCAAATTGAAAGAAAACAGTGCCAAGGACAAAAATGTCTAATTTCAAACTAGACAAACCACCATTTATAGTTCCCATGTCACAGTGAGAGTTGTCTGCCATGTAGGTTTTATGTTCTCTACGTAATGATAATGTGATATGCTAATAAACAACATAGCAAAGACTTATTCTCTTAAGATTGAATAAAATCACATTTGGTGTTGTTAGGAATCAACGATAGGTATGGATATAAATATTTTAGAGAAAGAAGAATAAGTCTTTTACACCACTCGGTCTCAGCACAGCCCAGGGAGGGGGGTGTTAGAAAGTGTTCAGGGTGCTGTTACCCAGGAAGGTCATGGCAGGATACTTGTGCCTAGTGGGGAAATGCCAGTTTTTAGTTCCAATCCCAAACAGGAAGTTTCTTAAATGTCTTAGTTCTGGCTGATTTAACAAGATTCCATGGACTGAGTGGCTTAAACAGCGGAGGTGTCTCACAGTTCTAGAGTCTGGGAAAGCCAAGATCAGAATATGGTAGATTTGGGGCACCTGGGGGGTTTCGTCGGTTGAGCGTCTGACTTAGGCTCAGGTCTTGATCTTGCAGTTGACGAGTTGGAGCCCTGCAGCCGGCTCTGCGCTGACAGCTCAGAGCCTGGAGCCTATTTCAGATTCTGTGTCTCCCTCTCTCTCTGCCCCTCCCCTGCTCATGTTCTCTCTCTCTGTCTCAAAATTAAATAAACATTAAAAACAATTTTTTAAAAAACAATACAACAGATTTAATGTCTGAGTGAGGTTGGTCCCCCCTGGTTTTCAGAGGGCCACCTCCCCGCATCCTCACGTGGCAGAAAGAGAGAGAAAGTGAGCTCTTTTGGATCTCTCTTATAAGGGCACGGATCCCATCTTGGAGTCCTACTCTCATGACTTCATCTGAGCCTCATTATCTCCCAAAGGCCCATTTCCAAATACCATCGCATTGGGGATTCGAGTTTCAACATATGGTCTTGGAGGGGACACAAACTTGCAGTCCATAACATGGACTTCACAGGCATATAGCCCTATCTACTGGATTAATTCTGACATCCCACAAAGGTAAGACACAGACCCCACAGGGTACTCAATACTGGAGTCAGAGGAGCGGCACTGAGCAGACAGGACAGGGCTTTTTTCAGGGTGATAAGTAGTCAGTGGCAGGTGTTTGCCTATGCATTAGAGAGAATAAATACCCTCAGAAATAGCATTATTTTACAGCAGCACCTAAAAAAGAACGTTGAGTTGTTTCAGAAGTACAGGCTGGGAATTTCCGGAAACAGCACTATTGGTTCCGATGCAAGAAGTGACATTGCCACAGAGGCTCGTATAAACAAGATAAGGATGCACGCAAGAAAAGAGATACTCCTCCACCAGACTTGCCTCAGGTCTCCAGTTTCTTCAATAAAGATCGGGAAAGTCTGCATAGGATCTCACTGATTATAATTGATAAGTTTAAATCACTGTACATTAACCTATAACATGGTTCTCACTCTATAGCAGAAGACATTCTTCACTAAGTCCTGATTTAAATCATCCTGCTGGTATTTTTATCAAGAGACCCCACACCGAGTAGACTGTACTTAACAGTTACGGTGTCGTAGAGGGCATCCTCGACAACATTTTGTCCAGAAATGCACTTATAGAAGCACAGTGGTTGAATGTAAAAGGCCACCATTTAGGCCAAGACGCTATCATGAGTTTAAATTAATTTGGTCTCAACACTATGAACTCTTGGACTTCTAGTCCCGTCCAGTTTGGTCCGTTGCTCTCAGTGAAGGAGAGAACTACGTGTGATGCCTCAAGGGCTGCCATCATTTATTCTTTTCTTTTTTCCAGGAGCACATTGCTACCAGCCTATGGGATGTATACTCAGGCCTTTTCGGTGATCAAGCCATGATCCTCGCCGTGAACTCCAGGTACAAGAAGCTATAATGCTCTCGCATTTCACTGACTGAATATCTTTAAAACACGATAGAGAAAACTCACACTTGTGAAAAACAGAAAATTACTCCAAATCCTACCATCCTAATTCAGCAGCTGTTATTTCTTTCTTTCTCATGTTCTTCCTCAACTCTTCTGTATTGCATAAACAGATAGTCTAATTATTGTAGAAAAATAAGCAGATTGTAGAGGGGAGGAGCCAAGATGGCGGAACAGCATGGAAGTTTTTGTGTGTCTCACATCCATGAAATACAGCCAGACCAACACTAAACCGTCCTGCACACCTAGAAAACGGATCTGAGGATTCACACAACAATCTGCACAACCTGAACCACAGAACTCAGCAGGTACACGGTGTGGAGAGGTGAACTGGGGGAGAGAGAAGCCACATAGGACAAGGAGCCACTTTTGTGTGCGGAGAGAAGATGGAGACAGGGGGGAGAATACGGGAAAGGCACCCCCCCCCCAAAAGCAGTTGGAGAGAAAGTGGAAAAGTGGAAACACCCACAGGGACTGAACTAAAAAGGGAGAAAGGAGAAAGGAGAGGGTTTAAATTCCCTTAAGACTATAAATAGGGGGAGCACAGAGGCTGAAATGCCACAGCTCCATACCTGGCGGCGCTCGGGTGGGAAGGGCGAATCCCCAGGAGCAGAGTGGAGTCCGGGGGTCTTCGGGCCACACGGGAGAGATGGTTCCCCCGCTGGGAGGACACCTGGTAGAGGCAGCCTGGCCCCCGCACAGGCAAAGACCCCGGCAGACCCGGGAGAATGGCCACATTCCTGGTGCTGGAACAAGGACGCTGGGGGCGGAGCCCAGTGCCAGATGCGTGTTGTGATTTTCCATAATCCCTGAAACGCCGCTGCTACACGATCGCGCCAACTTTCTCTGGGGCGGGCTGGCCCCCGGCTGCAGTCTCAGGGCGTGGGCACCAGCAGGGTCCCGCGAACGTTCCCGGGTGCGGCCGGCACCCGGCCATTGCTCGGTGAGACCCTCCGCAGAGGGGCAGAAAGGGTCAGAGCCGCGGTCCCTCAGAAGTAAGGGGTCGGGAGACACAGCCGCATCTGACATAAAACTCAGGAGGGAGGTGCTGCCTGGGGCTTGGTCACGGACAGTGTAAGAGCGGGGAGTGGGCGGAAGCTGAAGACAGAAGACGGGTGTGCGATTGCTGATCAGGGAGAACAGAGTTCCGATATTAGAGAGCGGGTAACCAGGTGACACCATTTTCACCGTCCCGCGCGCGCGCGCGCGCGCGCGCGCGCACACACACCTGCAGCGCCACAACAACCCACCCCAGTAAGCTAGCTGCGCCATCTAGTGGACAACGGAGTCGTTACACTAAGCCCCACCCAAAGGGCCAACCTCCCTCTTCAGGACACAAGTCTCTCTGCCTGCTTAGTTTATGGACTATAAAGCCCTTCATAGTTTCACTTCTAGGGGAAAACAAAGTAATTTCAATCGTATTTCAGTCTGTTTGCCGGTCCATCTATTCAATTTTCTTTTTTTTCTTTTTTCTCTTTTTCATTTCTTTTTCTTGAATACAGAGAGAGAAAAAATTCATTTTTACTTTCAGTTTGCATTAAAAATATTTTTCTTTAATTTTTTTCTACTGTATTTTTTACTTTTGTGTAAGTTTTTTTAAATTCTATTTTAGTTCCATCATTTCATTTTAGTCTACTTCAGTGTATTCATTTTTTCAAATTTTCAAAAGATTTCCTTTTTTTTTCTTTCTCCTTTTTTTCTCTAATCTATCAAGCCCCTTTCAACACACACACCAAAACACACCCAGGATCTAGCATCATTTATTTGATTTTTGTGTGTGTGTTTGTTTTCAATTTTTTAATTTTAATATATTTTTAAAAATTTTAATATATATTTTAATGTTAATTTTTTTACCTCATTAATTCCTTTTCTCCCTTCAAAATGATGAAATTTGAAGGGAGAAAAGGGAGAAAATGAGTCACTGATTTCTCTTAATTCTTAAATTATTCTCCTTTGCCTTAATCTCCCTCTTTTTTTCTGCTTCATTATTCTCCATAAGTTTGTCTATATCGCTGATTCTCTGTCCTGCCTCATCCATCCTTGCCACCGCGGCATCCATTTGACATTTCAGCTCAGTTATAGCATTTTTTAATTTCATCCTGACTAGCTTTTACTTCTTTTCTCCCATCAAATTCCTTTTTCTCCCTTCAAAATGATGAAATGAAGGAATTCACCACAAAAGAAAGAGCAGGAAGAAATGACAGCCAGGGACTTAACTAACACTTGCTTGTATAAGCAAGATGTCTGAATCAGAATTTAGAATCATGATAATAAGAATACTAGCTGAACTTGAAAATAGATTAGAATCCCCTTCTGCGGAGATAAAAGAAGTAAAAGCTAGTCAGGATGAAATTAAAAAATGCTATAATTGAGCTGAAATCTCACATGGATGCCACGGTGGCAAGGATGGATGAGGCAGGACAGAGAATCAGCGATATAGACAAACTTATGGAGAATAATGAAGCAGAAAAAAAGAGGGAGATTAAGGCAAAGGAGCACAATTTAAGAATTAAGAGAAATCAGTGACTCATTAAAAAGGAAGAACATCAGAATAGAGGTCCCAAAAGAGAAAGAGAGAGAAATAGGGGTAGAAGGGTTATGTGAGCAAATCATAGCAGAAAACTTTTCTAACCTGGGGAAAGACACAGACATCAAATCCAGGAAGCACAGAGAACTCCCATTAGATTCAACAAAAACCGACCATCAACAAGGCATATCATAGTCAAATTCACAAAATACTCAGGCAAGGAGAGAATCATGAAAGCAGCAAGGGAAAAAAAATCCTTAACCTACCAGGGAAGACAGATCAGGTTTGCAGCAGACCTATCCACAGAAACTTGGCAGGCCAGAAAGGAGTGGCAGGATATATTCAGTGTGCTGAATCAGAAAAATATGCAGCCAAGAATTCTTTACCCAGCAGGCTGTCATTCAAAATAGAAGGAGAGATAAAGAGTTTCCCAGACAAACAAAAATTAAAGTAGTTTTTGACCACTAAACCAGGCTTGCAAGAAATTTTAAGGGGGACTCTCTGAGGGGAGAAAAGATGAAAAATAAATAAATAAATAAATAAATAAATAAAGACCAAAAGCAACAAAGACTAGAAAGGACCAGAGAACACCATCAGAAACCACCTCTATAAGCAACATAATGGCAATAAATTCATATCTTTCCGTACTCACTCTAAACATCAATGGACTAAATGTTCCAATCAAAATACATAGGGTAACAGAGTGGATAAGAAAACAAGATCCATCTATATGCTCTTTACAAGACACCCACTTTAGACCTAAAGACACCTTCAGATTGAAAGGAAGCGGGTGGAGAACCAACTATCATGCTAATGGTCAACAAAAGAAAGCCGGAGTAGCCATACTTACATCAGACAATTTAGACTTTAAAATAAATACTGTATCAAGAGATGCAGAAGGGCATTATATCATAATCAAGGGGTCTATCCACCAAGAAGACCTAACAATTGTAAATATTTATGCTCCAAATGTGAGAGCGCCCAAATATATAAATCAATTAATCACACACATAAAGAAACTCATTGATAGTAATACCATAATAGTAGGAGACTTCAACACCCCACTCACAGCAATGGACAGGTCATCTCATAAAAAAATTAACAAGGAAACAATGGCTTTGAATGACACACTGGACCAGATGGACTTAACAGATATATTCAGAGCATTTCATCCTAAAGCAGCAGAATATACATTCTTCTCCAGTGCACATGGAACATTCTCCAGAATAGACCACATACTTGGACACAAATCAGCCCTCAACAAGTACAAAAAGATCGAGATCATACCATGCATATTTTCAGACAACAACGCTATGAAACTTAAAATCAACGACAAGAAACAATTTGGAAAGGTAACAAATACTTGGAGAGTAAATACCATCCTACTAAAGAACAAATGGGATAACCAAGAAGTTAAAGAGGAAATTAAAAAGTTCATAAAGCCAATGAAAATGATAACACCACAATCCAAAATCTCTGGGATGCAGGAAAGGCTGTCATAAGAGGAAAGTATATAGCAATCCAGGCCTTCCTAAAGAAGGAAGAAAGACCTCAGATACACAACCTAACCTTATGTCTTAAGGAGCTGGAAAAAGAACAGCAAATAAAACCCAAAACCAGCAGAAGACATGAAATAATAAAGATTAGAGCAGAAATTAATGCTATCGAAACCAAAAAAAAAGAAGAAAAAAAAAAACAACAGTAGAACAGATCAATGAAACCAGAAGCTGGTTCCTTGAAAGAATTAACAAAATTGATAAACCACTAGCCAGTTTGATCAAAAAGAAAAAGGAAAGGACCCATATAAATAAAATCAAGAATGAAAGAGGAGAGATCACAACCAACACAGAAGAAATAAAAACAATAAGAGAACATTATGAGCAATTATATGACAATAAAATGGGCAATCTGGAAGAAATGGAAAAATTCCTAGACACATATACACTATCAAAACTAAAACAGGAAGAAATGGAAAATTTGAACAGACCCATAACCAGTAAAGAAATCGAATTAGTAATCAAAAATCTCCCAAAAAACAACAGTCCAGGGCCAGATGGCTTTTCAGGGTAATCCTATCAAACACATAGGGAAGAGTTAACACCTACTCTCTTGAAGATGTTCCAAAAAATAGAAATGGAAAGAAAACTTCTAAACTCTTTCTATGAAGCTAGTATTACCTTGATCCCAAAACCAGCCAGAGACCCCACTAAAAGGAGAACTATAGACCAATTTCTCTGATGAACATGGATGCAAAAATCCTCAAGATATTAGCTAACCAGATCCAACAATACATTAAAAAAATTATTCACCATAACCAAGTGGGATTTATACCTGGGATGCAGGGCTGATTCAATATCCGCAAAACAATCAATGTGATTCATCACGTCAATAAAAGAAAGGACAAGAACCCTCTCAACAGATGCAGAGAAAGCATTTGGGAAAATACAGCATCCTTTATTGATAAAAATCCTCCAGAAAGTAGGGATAGAAGGATCATACCTCGAGATCATAAAAGCCATATATTAAAGACCCAATGCTAATATCATCCTCAATGGGGAAAAATTGAAAGCTTTCCCCCTAAGGTCAGGAACAAGACAGGAGTGTCCACTCTCGCCACTGTTATTCAACATAGTATTGGAAGTCTTAGTCTCTGAAATCAGACAACACAAAGAAATAAAAGGCATCCAAATCAACCAGAAGGAGGTCAAACTTTCACTTTTGGCAAATGACATGATACTCTATATGGAAAACCCAAAAGATTCCACCAAAAAACTTCTAGAACTGATTCATGAGTTCAGCAAAGTTGCAGGATATAAAATCAATGCACAGAAATCGATTGCATTCTTATACACCAACAATGAAGTGACAAAAAGAGAAATGAAGGAATCGATACCATTTATAATTGCACCAAAAACTGTAAAATACCTAGTAATAAATCTAACCAAAGAGGTGAAAAATCTATACACTGAAAACTATAGAAAGCTTATGAAAGAAATTGAAGAAGATGTACACACACACACAAACAAAAACAAAGAAAAATGGAAAAAGATTCCATGCTCCTGGATAGGAAGAACAAATATTGTTAAAATGTCGATACTACCCAAAGCAATCTACATATTCAATGCAATCCCTATCAAAATAGCACCAGCATTCTTCACAGCGCTAGAACAAATAATCCTAAAATTTGTAGGGAACCATAAAAGACCCCGAGTGGCCAAAGCAATCTTGAAAAAGAAAACCAAGGCAGGAGGCATCACAATCCCAGACTTCAAGCTAAACTACAAAGTTGTAATCATCAGTATGACAGTATGGTACTGTCACAAACGCAGACACTCAGATCAATGGAACACAATAGAGAACCCAGAAATGGACCCACTAATGTGTGGCCAACTAATCTCTGACAAAGCAGGAAAGAATATCCAAAGGAATAAAGACAGTCTCTTCAGCAAGTGGTGCTGGGAAAACTGGACAGTGACCTGCAGAGAAATGAAACTGGACCACTTTCTTACACCATACACAAAAATAAACTCAAAATGGATGAAAGACCTAAATGTAAGACAGGAAGCCATCAAAATCCTCGAGGAGAAAGCAGGCAAAATCCTCTTTGATCTTGGCCACAGCAACTTCTTATCAACACGTCTCTGGAGACAAGGGAAACAAAAGCAAAAATTAACTATTAGGACCTCATCAAAATAAAAAGCTTCTACACAGTGAAGGAAACAATCAGAAAAACTAAAAGATAACTGACAGAATGGGAGAAGATATTTGGAAACAATATATCAGATAAAGGGTTAGTATCCAAAATCGATAAAGAACTTATCAAACTCAACACCCCCCACAAAACAAATAACTCAGTGAAGAAATGGGCAAAAGGCATGAATAGACATTTCTCCAAAGAAGACATCCAGATGGCTAACCGACACATGAAAAGATGCTCAACTTCACTCATCATCAGGGAAATACAAATCAAAATCATAATGAGGTACCACCTCACGAACCTGTCAGAATGGCTAACATTAACAACTCAGGCAACAACAGCTGTTGGAGAGGATGCAGAGAAAGAGGATCTCTTTGGCACTGCTGGTGGGAATGCAAGCTGGTGCAGCCACTCTAGAAAACAGTATGGAGGTTCCTCAAAAAATTAGGGGCACCTGGGTGGCTCAGTCGGTTGGGCAACCGACTTCAGCTCAGGTCATGATCTCACGGTTTGTGAGTTCGAGCCCCGTGTTGGGCTCTGTGCTGACAGTTCAGAACCTGGAGCCTGCTTTGGATTCTGTGTCTCCGTCTCTCTCTGCCCCTCCCCTGCTCATGCTCTGTCTCTCTCTCTCTGTCAAAAGTAAATAAACATTAAAAAAAAAAGTTAAAAAAAATTAAAAATAGAACTACCCTACAACCCAGTAATTGCACTAAGTATTTATCCAAGGGATACAGGTATGCTGCTTCGAAGGGACACATGCACCCCCATGTTTATAGCAGCACTATCAACAATAGCCAAAGTATGGCAAGAGCCCAAATGTCAATCAATAGATGAATGGATAAAGAAGATGTGGCATACACACACACACACACACACACACACACACACACACAATGGAGTATTACTCAGCAATCAAAAAGAATGAAATCTTGCCATTTGCAACTATGTGAATGGAACTGGAGGGTATTATACTAAATGAAATTAGTCAGAGAAAGACAAAAATCATATGACTTCACTCATATGAGGACTTTAAGATACAAAACAGATGAACATAAGGAAAGGGAAGCAAAAATAATATAAAAACAGTGAGGGGAGCAAAACATAAGATACTTAAATATGGAGAACAAACAGAGGGTTGCTGGAGGGCTTATGGGAGGGGGATGGGCTAAATGGGTAAGGGGCATTAAGGAATTTACTCCTGAAATTATTGTTGCACTATATGCTAACTAATTTGGATGTAAATTAGAAAAAATAAAATTAAAAAAAATTTTTTTAAATAAGCAGATTGTACAATTCAATTTTCTGTAATATTTTTCCTTTTGGCACTATGTCTTAAGTTTATTTTTTCTGCCTAATCATATTTTCATTTTATTTTATTTATTTATTTTTTCAACGTTTATTTATTTTTGGGACAGAGAGAGACAGAGCATGAACAGGGGAGGGGCAGAGAGAGAGGGAGACACAGAATCGGAAACAGGCTCCAGGCTCTGAGCCATCAGCCCAGAGCCTGACGCGGGGCTCGAACTCACGGACCGCGAGATCGTGACCTGGCTGAAGTCGGACGCTTAACCGACTGCGCCACCCAGGCGCCCCCTCATATTTTCATTTTAATGGCACTAGAATATTCCCAAATTTTGAAATTTTCTAAATTACATTTTATTTTACCAATATTATGATAATCATCTTTGTATATAAAAGATCGTATCTTCTCTGTTTTTTTGAAATAGCCTTCTGAGGGTGAGGCTACTGATTTAGATGATAGGTAACTACAAAAATGCCCTTTGGCTGGGGACCCTAATTAGTTGACAATCCCAGCTGTTGCCTATGTGGATTCATCAGCACATTTGTCCAGGCAACATGGTGGGCCAGTCAATTCTGATGGGTGTCTTTGAATTGAGGAAACCCATCCACCTCGCTGAAGCCTTTTTGGAACTTGCTGTAGTCTCAGCTACTTTCTACCCAAACCTACCTTCCTTCCTCCCTCCCTCCCTCCCTTCCTTCCTTCCTTCCTTCCTTCCTTCCTTCCTTCCTTCCTTCCTTCCTTCCTCCTTCCCTCTCTCCCTTCCTTCCTTCCTTCCTTCCTTCCTCCTTCCCTCTCTCCCTTCCTTCCTTCCTTCCTTCCTTCCTTCCTTCTTCCTTCCCTCTCTTCCTTCCTTCCTTCCTTCCTTCCTTCCTTCCTTCCTTCCTTCCTCCCTTCCTTCCTTCCTTCCTTCCTTCCTTCCTTCCTTCCTTCCTTCTCTCTCTTAGAAATCTCAGGCATCTCTCATCCTGTTTTGGTGTCTGCTTCCCCTGGACCCAAACTAACACAGATGGGATGAAAAGTTTCTTAGAGCTTTTCATAAGGAGTCAGTCTGCTGTCCAGAAAAACCTCACTAATAATGGCTCTTCAAAGCCTAGCCACAAGAAGATACAGATATATAAATACATTTTTATACTTTACTGATTTAATAGGTTCAAAATTATACCTCATTATTATTTTAATTTGTATTCCTTTCAAAAAAGCAAAACTCAATATTTTCTGTATGTTTATATATTTATAAATTTTCTCATGTGAGAATTTTCTCATTATCTCTGTCACTTCATTAGGGTTTTAGTGGTGGTATATATTTAGTAAGCTTCTCATGATATTTTTATGGTTTTAAAATTTTTTATTCTTTTTTATCTTGTTAGAATTGATTTTATAGTCATAGCTGTATTTTTGTTCATGTTTTATGTGATATCTGGTATAAAATTAATTTTCCATTGCACTTTAATATTATGTTCACTTTCTCCTAGTTTTCTATTATTCAATTTTTGTTACCCTCCAGTCTATAATAGATATTTTTATGTATGAACTACTTTAAAATATCTTTCCAATTCCATAATACAGACCTGAAGTCAACAAACTATGGTCTATGAACTAAATCCTGCTGTTTTTTGCAGCCTCCTGGTTTTGTACATTCTGAGAGAAAAGAATGTCTCTTACGTTTTTAAATAGTTGGAGGGGGTTTAAAAGAGGAAGACTATCTCATAACATGTAAATGCTATATGAAATTCAAATTTCAGGCTCCATAAAGAAAGTTTTGTTGAACACAGCTACGTTTATATATTCACGTATTGTCTATGACTGCTTTTACATCACAATGACAGAAATAAGTAGACATAGACAATTTGGCCAGCAAAGCCTAACATACTTCTTATCTGGGCAGTTACAGACAATGTTGGCTGACCCCAATACAGATAACACTTATTTAAAATGCCTCATTTCCAAACACTCTGTGTTTTTTTTTTTTAATTCATCTGTGTAATGGAATAGCTATGGGTTTAAGGGTTCCAAGCTGTTCTTGAGCATCTTGATGGCAGTGGTGATATATGAGGCTCCATGTGTGATAAAATTGTATAGAACTAAATACACACACACATATGCACACGAGCACAAATAAAACTGGGGAAATCTGAACAAGATTGGTGGATTGAATCAATATCAGTATTCTGATGGCGATATACTATAGTCTTTGGAGAATGTTACCGTTTGGGAAAACTGAGGTGAGCGTGTTAGATGTTTCTCTGTATTATTTCCTTCATTTATTTATTTTTTTATTTTTCATATTTGAGAGAGAGACAGACAGACTGAGGCAGAGAACGAGCAAGGGAGGGGCAGAGAGATGGACACAGAATCCGAAGCAGGCTCCAGGCTCTGAGCTGCCAGCACAGAGCCCGATGCAGGGCTCAAACTCACAAACTGTGAGATCATGACCTGAGCTAAGTCAGATGCCCAACCGACTGAGCCACCCAGGCGCCCCTCTCTATATTATTTCTTACAACAGTATGTGAACCTACAAATATCTCAATAAAATTTTTAATTAAAAAAAGTGTTCTAAAAGCGCGTTCTGACCCAACATGAAATACTATCACAATAAATTAGTCCCACATTTGGCCTGGTAAGGGCAATGGAGTATTTATCTAGATATTTTCTATTCCCATGTTAGGGTGTTCTCTAGAATATACATTCTCTTCCATTGTTTAGAATTTTGTTGTAGTCCCACCACTAAAGTGTTTTGATTTAGAGCTGTTTTGTAATAGATTTTATTATCTGATCAAGCTGGATTTTCCTTATTTTATTGATCATTTCCAGCATGGTAACCTAAGATAAATTTTTATCTTTCTAAGTGAAAGGTAAACATATTTTGTCAACTTCTGGTGAAAATGTCCTGAAATTTTAATTGCATTTTCAGAGTTTGTAAAACGATTTGAGATTAAGTGACATTTATAAATGATCTTCCTCTTTATAAATCTATATTTCTAATTATTCACGTTCTGTTTTATGTTCTTTCTTAAAAGTTGATTGTATCTTTGGGGTGCCTGGGTGGCTCAGTCAGTTAAGCATCCGACCGGCTCAGGTCAGATTTCATGGTTTGTGGGTCAAGCCCCACGTTGAGCTCTGTGCTGACAGCTCAGAGCCTGCAGCCTCCTTCAGATTCTGTGTCTCCCCCTCTCTCTTCCCCCTTCCCCCCCACCCCCGCTCACGCTCTGTCTCTGTCTCTGTCTCTCTCAAAAATAAATTAACATTAAAAATTTTTTTTAAATTTGAGGTATATTTGACATAGATTCTGCACATTACTAGACTAGCTTCTTAGTTATACTATATTTCAGGGTTTACCCCCCATTTTGTTTGAACAGCAATTTCTGATATACTGGGATGCATATGGGATTTTTAGGGGGGCATATTTATCCTGTGTTTGATTGAGCTCACTGAACTATTTTTATTAGACCATGTCTTATTCGAAATACAGCAAACTCTGACATAATATTTTAAATTGGAAATTGAACCCTTATGTTGTTCCTGTTTTTAATAAAAACTCTTCTCAATAAAAATAAAGTAGTTTTAATAAAAACTACTTCTCAATTAGCAAAATGGTGGATCTTGGTTTAAATAAAACCTTTCGAGAAATTATTTTATAGATCTTTTTCCTTAGAATATGATGTTGATATTTATTCCTTTTCCAAGATTGACTAAAGCATGATTTTTTTATTTAATCTATTAATAGGCATGTGCTAATCAATAGTTTTCAAGACATTGGACCATCCTTACCTTCCAATGATAAACCATAATTGGTGGCATTTCAAAATTATTTTATCGTTTCAAAAAAACTCTTATTCTAAAAACTTTAATTTTATACTCGTAAATGAAATTGGTTAATTTTTTATTATTTTAATTCCAGTGTAGTTAACATTCAGTGTTTATTAGTTTCAGGCATACAATATAGTAAGTGATTCACCAGTTCCATATATTATTAGTCAGTGCTCAGCAAGATAAGTATAATGTTAATCTCCTTCACCTATTTCATCCATTCCCCTGACCTCCCTCCCTTCTGGTAACCATCTGCTACCAGACTCCAGTTAAGAGTCTGTTTATTCATTTGCCTCTTTTTTTTTTTCCCCTTTGTACATTTGGGTTTTTTTTTCCTAAATCCACATATGAGTGAAATCATATGACATTTGTCTTTCTCTGACCAGCTTATTTTGCTCAGCATTATATTCTCTAGATCAATTTATGTTGTTGCAAATGATAACATTTCATTCTTTTCATGACTGAGTAATATTCTAGTTGTGTGTGTGTGTGTGTGTGTGTGTGTGTGTATGCACACTTCTCTATCCATTCATCTATGGATGGACATTTAGGCTGCTCCCATAATTTGGCTATTGTAAACAATGCTGCTATAAACATAGGGGTGCATATATCCTTTTAAATTAGTGTTTTCATATTCTTTGGGTAAATACCCAGTAGCACGATTACCGGATTGTAGGGTAGTTCTATTGTTCATGTTCTGAAAGACCTCCATATTTTCTTCTACAATGGCTGTACCATTTTACATTCCCACCAACAATGCAAGAGGGTTCCTTTTTCTCCACATCCTTGCCCAAACCTGTTGTTTCTTGTATTGTTGACTCTAGCCATTCTGACAGGTGGGAAGTGATATCTCATTGTGGTTTTGATTTGAATTTCCCTGATGATGAGTGATGAGGAGCATCTTTTCATGTGTCTGTTGGCTGGATGGCCTCTGGGGAGAAATGTCTATTCATGTCTTCTGCCCATTTTTAAATTGGATTATTTATTTTTTGGGTGTTGAATTTCATGAATTCTTTATATATCTTGGATACTAAACCTATATTGAACATGTCATTTGCAAATATCTTCTCTCAATCTGTAGGTTGTCTTTTAGTTTTGTTTGTTGTTTCCTTTTCTGTGCAGAAGCTTTTTATTTTGATGTAGTCCCAATAGTCTATTTTTGCTTTTGTTTCCTTGCCTCAAGAGACCTATCTACAAATATGTTATGGCCAAAGTCAGAAATTAGTGCCTGTGTTCTCTTGCAGGATTTTTATGGTTTCAGGTCTCACACTTATATACTTAATCCACCTTGACTTTATTATTGTGTATTGTGTATGAAAGCGAGCAGTTTCATTCTTTTGCATGTAGCCAGTTTTTCCAATACCATTTTAGGAGAGACTGCCTTTTTCCCACTCGACATTCTTTCCTGCTTTCTTGAAGATTAATTGACCATGTAATTGTGTGTCTATTTCTGGGGTTTCTATTCTGTCCTATTGATCTATATGTCTATTTTTGTGCCAGTACCATAATATTTTGATTACTACTGCCTTGTAATATAAGTTGAAGCCCAACATTGTGATCCCTCCAGCTTTGTTTTTCTCTTTCAAGATTGCTTTGGCCATTTGGGGTCTTTTGTGCTTCCATACAAATTTTAAGATTCTTTGTTCTAGTTCTGTGAAAAATGCTGGTGGTATTTTGGTAGGGATTGCATTAAATCTGTAGATTCCTTTGGGTAGTGTAGACATTTTACCAACACTTGTTCTTCCAATCCATGAACATGGAATGTCTTTCCATTTCTTTGTGTCGTCTTCAATTTCTTTCATCAGTGTTCTATAGTTTTCAGAGTACAGGACTTTCACCTCTTTGGTTAGGTTTATTCCTAGGTATCTTATTATTTTTGGTGCAATTGTAAGTGGGATTGTTAATTTCTCTTTCTGCTGCTTCATTATAGGGGTGTAGAAATGCAAAGATTTCTGGGTATTGATTTTGTATCCTCTGACTTCACTGAATTCGTGGATCAGTTGTAGCAGTTTTTTGGTAGAGTTTTTAGGTTTTCTCTATATAGTAGCATGTCATCTGCAAGTAGTGAAAAGTTCACTTCTTCCTCATCATTTTGGATGCCTTTTATTTCTTTCTGTTGTCTGGTTGCTGTGGGTAGGACTTACTTCCAGTACTGTGTTGAATAAAAGTGGTGAGAATGGACTTCTTCCTGAACTTAAAGGAAAAGCTCTCGGTTTTTCTGCCATTAAAAATGTTAGCTATGGGTTTTTAATACATGGCCTTTATTATGTTGAGATATGTTCCTTCTAGATGTACTTTGTCGAGGGTTTTTATCATGAATTGATGTTATACTTTGTCAGATGCTTTTTCTGCATCTATTAAAAGAATCAATATAGTTTTTATCCTGTCTCTGATTGACGTGATGTATCATGTTAATTGCTTTGCCGATATTGAACAGCACTTTGCATTTAGGGAATAAATCCTACTTGATTGTGATAAATGATATTTTTAATGTATTGTTGGATTCCATTTGCTAGTATTTTGTCGAGGATTTTGGATCTATGTTCACCAGAGATATTGGCCTGTAGTTCTCTTTTTTTGTGTGTCCACGTGGTGTCTTTATCTGGTTTTGTATCAGGATAATGCTGGCCTCATAGAATGAATTTGGAAGTTTGCCTTCCTCTTCTATTTTTTTTTTTTTTGTTAAGTTTGAGAAGAATCGTTATTAACTCTTCTTTATTTATTTATTTTTTTTAATTTTTTTTAACGTTTATTTATTTTTGAGACAGAGAGAGACAGAGCATGAACAGGGGAGGGGCAGAGAGAGAGGGAGACACAGAATCTGAAACAGGCTCCAGGCTCTGAGCTGTCAGCACAGAGCCCGATGCGGGCCTCGAACCCACAGACCGCGAGATCATGACCTGAGCTGAAGTCGGACGCTTAACCGACTGAGCCACCCAGGCGCCCCAACTCTTCTTTAAATGTTTGGTAGAATATACCTGTGAAGCCATCTGGTCCTGAGCTTTTGTTTGTTGGGAGTCTGTTCAGAGTCTGATCATCCATACACCATAAAGAAGTCAAATTAATCTTCCCAAGATTTGAAAATGATCTAATATATTCTAAGAGCTTCCATTTCAAACAGTGGGTATTAGATATTTCAATTTTCCTGTCCAGTAGAGAAAAGATATTCCGAATCCAGCACAAAATTTCCTGCCTTACCGTCAATATCACCATCTTTTCAAAAAATAAGAAAACATTTTCACCTCCCCAAAAATCAGGAAGGACTGTTATCCACATCACATATATCAAAGGAATAACAATTATGTCATAATTGATCTAACTGCTGATGGGCAGGTTTCTTTTGCCAATAACTGGAGGGATGCAACCCCATAGTATCAGAAATATTAAATGTGAGAAACGTTGTATGGTGGTTTAGAGAAAATGTGGCAGTAATACATTTCAACTAAAGCTCAGCATGGCTTTGTGGGCTTGCCTGGAAATATAACCACTCTTTGCATTATTGTGTCTATGGAGAAATATATTCTGGTTTCTAAATAACTGATTACAGATGATTTTTTACAAAGAAATTCATTCCTTTATATTTACAGTGCCATTGTCATCTTTATGGGAATATTTAAAAGTCCACATGGGGGCGCCTGGGTGGCGCAGTCGGTTAAACGTCCGACTTCAGCCAGGTCACGATCTCGCGGTCCGGGAGTTCGAGCCCCGCGTCGGGCTCTGGGCTGATGGCTCGGAGCCTGGAGCCTGTTTCCGATTCTGTGTCTCCCTCTCTCTCTGCCCCTCCCCCGTTCATGCTCTGTCTCTCTCTGTCCCAAAAATAAATAAACGTTGAAAGAAAAAAAATTAAAAAAAAATAAAATAAAAAAAAAAATAAAAGTCCACATGTTATATAAAGCCAGGAGCTGGGTCTCATTTTCTAGCACATTCTCTCTGACCCAAGGACGAGCCACCAAAGTTAGGTTGCATTTGTTATCTTCTCTGTTGAATAATTGTACCTTTTTTTTCTCATTAGCTTTGTAGATCCCTCACTGCAATTTGAATCCCAACTGAAGATAATAGAGTCATCCTTTAAAAAGGTATTTTCTATTCCAAGTCTTGAGAAAGTGAGGCAAATGGGGAACAGTGAAGATGACAAAGAGGACATAGAGGTACGTCTCCGCTTCAGTTAGGAAGAGGCACTGTTATGCGCCACAGCAGTCCTGACAAATGCCCTTGCACCAAATGCCCTTTGCTACCTCCTTCACTCTTTTGAGATATAATAAACAGTCTACTCCAGTGCCTCTGGACTCCTTGTGAATTCCACAACCCTTGGGATTTAATGGACCGTATAGGAGTTATGAGAACAAATGAGTGAAGAGAGTTTAGGTTAATTGTTTTAGCAAGGACAGAGTTTATGGGCCAAGGCTGCAAAGAAGAAAAGAGGAGCAAAGAAAGGTGGAGAGAGGAAGAGCCCTACAGTAAGGTCAACAACACCTCTGGTCTCCATTTCCTCAGCACAGCTACACAGTGCACCTGCCTTGTAAGATGGGGGAGCGGTTCACGGCACATTGTACTGCGTGAGGTCCCATCTCTATAGCTACCTCGTTCCTTTCTTGCCTTCAGTGTATGGGGAGAACTCAGGGCCCCGGGACACAAAACTATAGACGTGGAGTACAATTACATCTAATTTTATCTGGCCGACTGTTTGTGCAATATTTTTGTTTTTCAGAATTTATATCAAAATATTTTAAACATGTATGAAGACACTCTTCTCATCTTGGTGTCTAAAGACCTCTACAAACTGCAAATCTTAAAGGTAAAGGGAAAGCAAGCACTTTTGTTCTCTGGTCTGAAATCTAAAAGAGCTCACTGTATTTCACTAATCATTTCCCTTTTGTCATATTTGCATCTTCTTCAAGTATTTGGTGGCTGATCTTTTGTTTCCTCCGAAGGTGTAAAATATCCCCCAAATGAAATCACTTCCCTTTATTTGGATTACAGAGACACACTTTTAAGAATGCAATTTGGGGGATGGGGCGCCTGGGTGGCTCAGTCGGTTGAGCGTCCGACTTCGGCTCAGGTCATGATCTCGCGGTCCGTGAGTTCGAGCCCCGCATCGGGCTCTGTGCTGACAGCTCAGAGCCTGGAGCCTGCTTCGGATTCTGTGTCTCCCTCTCTCTCTGCCCCTCCCTCGTTCATGCTCTGTCTCTCTCTGTCTCAAAAATAAATAAACATTAAAAAAAAAAAAAAGAATGCAATTTGGGGAGGATGGCATCACCAGACACTTAAGACAAATGTTATGTGGCAATGTAAAAGTGAATCCAATATGGGTTAACAGAGAGGAGAGGGTGACTGGCCTAAATCGCCTTCAGGTCCGTGCGACATTAAATCATACTTCGATAGTGTCTATATGATTGCTTGTTCCCCCACAGCCCTGGGACTGGAGAATCCCATGAGCATCCCATCCTCATGGACACCATGATAACTAACAGAGGAAGGTGTAACAGCTGCGCCAAACCCCACTTACATCAAGACTTCACTGTTTTTAACATCTCAGTCAGAGACAGGAGACTGCTCAGGATATCTGACGACCTTTAGCTGTGCATTTCTAGCAAGATGGCATCAGGGGAACCTGTCTGAAAATACTGGGGAACCAGAGTGACTGATTCTACCAGGAGCATTATGAGTCTGTGCAAACTATAAAATACGTTCAAGTCAAGAAGCAGAATTGGTATCTATGAAGACAAGAAGGAATGTGAGGAAAAATAAAATCTGCTGAGTTCCTTTGTGCCTAATTTAAGCCAAATATTTTCTGTGTACTTTAAAAATTTCACCTCACAGCCCTTTAAAGTAGTTGTGATTATTCCATTCTTAGAACTATTTCCCCATGCATGCTCTTTCAACCAATAAACCATTGTTTATTGAGCATTTGTTCTACATCAGGCACTAAGCTGAGTACTTCATATATGGGTTATTTCATTTAATCCTTACAATAAACCTATGAGGAAGTTACCATCATCCCTCCCACCCCCATTATGCAGATAAGGAAATGGAAGCAGAGAGAGGAGGAATAGTATGTACAATGCTCATGAATGGGGGAGCTACTCGAACTTGGTAACCTGGTACTTAACCATGTTGCTCTTATACCTTCCATGTCTAGAAACTCTCTTGATCCTCAAAAAGCTGAAAGCCCACACGTAGAAAAGGCAGAGACTGACCTCCAGGGATTTAGACTCTTCTGCCCTGGGAAATGGACTTCAGACCAGTTTTATACAATAGGAGCAAGTGAAAGGAGGACATTTAGCATAAATTCCATGGACTCCAGCAGAGTGCCTTAAGAAATCTGTTGATGGTAGCTGGCATGTGAGGCATAGGCAGTCTTCTTCCCTTCCCAAGCTTGTAAATATGTCCCTGCATCTGGAGATTTAGAACAAATAGAAGTTACAGCAAGATGGAGTTGAATCAAAATTAGCAAGAACCTTCTAACCGAGCTGCCTCCAGGAATATTTTCTGCACCCATGAGCCAGAAAATAACTGAGTGTTGAATCTGCAGAGGAAATTCTGGAGTAAAATGACATTTCAGGATCAGATGACATTTCAATTCTCTTTTAAAATAGAAAGTCAGATCCTGTGATTAAAGAGAGAGGATAGTACTTTGAAAGAAAAAGACGAGGAGCAGCAGATAATCCCATCACAGCCTCATGTTAAGCTCTTTATGATGACTGACAAAGTGACCGTTAGGTTGCACATTAGTAAAGACTCGTTGGATAGAATTAAGTAACATACAACCCATGCTGGAGGGGAGGTGGATGGGGGGGATGGGCTAAATGGGTGATGGGCATTAAGGAAGACACTTACTGGCATGAGCACGGGGTGGTACATGTAAGTGGTGAATTACTAAATTCTACTCCTGAAACCAATGCTACACTATATGTTAACTAACTGGAATTTAAGTAAAAAATATCATAGTAAATAGAAAACAAACAAATAACATTAGTAACATGCTACCCAGGTGTAGTTGCTACAATAGATGAAGTGTGCTAGATAGCTTGCAGCATACAACTAGCCGATTGTCCGTCTTTTTGAGAGCAATGTAGGTTAGATGTGACATAATCAGGAGCCCCCCGGGGACCCTTGACATGGTGGAGACGGAGACTAAAAGGAGGGGACTTGTAGAAACGGAAACACCACGCTCTAGGATGATTCTTGTGTTTCCCACAGGACATGGCCATGTGGATGAATGAAGACAGTTCATACCTGCAGGAAAGAGCCATAGTGGTCATCAGCAGGGTGCTGAGCTTTGCCTCCAGGAAAGTCAGGGGATACGTAAGTGACAGTGCAATTACGCCACCCGCTCCTGAAGGCCGAGTCTCTGTACTGCTGCCTTCCAAGTCTTGAGGCTGGAGAGTTCTAAATGCCTGCTTGGTATGAGCATGCAGGCAGGTTGGGATACTGAGAAGAGTCAATATCCTACGTGATTTTAGATGGCTCTGCAACTCGATTTTTTCACTGAACAATCTGTCCCTCAGATATTTTCATGGCAATGTATGTAAGTGTATCTCATTCTTTCAGCCAAAGCATATATCCCCGTAGTTTTGATGTATTGTAATTTAACTATAGATGGAAATTCGGGTATATTTGGGTTTTTTTTTTCCTACTTCAAACAATATACAAATGGTTATCTTTTTTCAAGTGCTTGTTCACTTAGAAATGCTTAGAAAGATAATAGATCAAAGAGTATGGATAGGTTACAGTTTTAGCATTACATAATTATCCTCCGGTTTGTATTCCTGTGGATATTAGAGTAATCATTTGCCCACACCTTCACCAACACTGGGATGTGATTGGACTTTCTAACGGTTGCCTTTCAGCTAGAAAGCAAACAGGCATCTCATAATTGCCAGTATTTACTGGGGTTTTCTGTATTTTTAATAACATCATTCCTTGCCTCCTAAAAATCCTTGCCATCTATGAACATTTCTCTCCCTTTTGGATAGCGTGTATCCAGTCTCTGTTTTGAAACTCATTCTTAACTGTGATTTTTAAACATAAGTCTTCTAATTGCTCACCTGATTGTTTGAATCATTCAGGAGTTCAGAATAAAGGGGGCCAGAAACATACATTCGTGATGACACCTTCACGTACCCATTTTCTACCTCTTATACAGAGAGCTTTTGACATATTGAGACAAAAAGCCTAGATACACTTTACAATATACCTGAATTTTTACTGTTTTGTTTAAAATCAGCTTTGGAAGGTAACATAATTTACTTACAGGAGGAAATTCAGTCCAGGATGTTCTTTGCATCAGCTAATTCTCTATTTCAAAAGAGAGATGGAGTGATTTGCTTCAATCTTCTGGTTGCCTGGCCAGGGAAGGCAGCCTTCTATTTCTAAAATGGCTTGGTTGTCCGTTCATATGTCTGAAAGGCTAGTCATTCAAAATTTTGCAGCAAGGCTTGAGATTAAGTGCAGTTCGCAACTCCAGCCTGTTTTCTGAACAGTTTCTAAATGTTTCATGCACTCAGCAAGTCTTTGATGGCGACTGTCTGACCAAGATCTATTCACGAGCGGCTGTCTGCTTTTGCATTTGTATTCAGTATACATATACTTGTTCATTTATATTCTAGTGAGTTCCACTCAGGTAGCAGGTATGACATTTTGGAGTTTTGTCATCTTCTGTCACCTCTTCTCAATTTTGATTATGTTCGTGAAGTTCATTCTCCCCTACACACATCTCATCCCTCAACTGTTAAAAAAATAAATCTGTAAATTCACATGTGTGCAGAAGCCTGTCATAAATTGGGTGTCCCTACTTACAACTGAGATTTGAGAAGTCAAACAGGGTAACGGATTACTTTGTTCTGCAATGTTCACTAAGGACCAGCAGGTGGAAGCACACCAGCATTTTCCAGAACATAGAAGCTAAGCTAGCATCAACCAGTTCGTCATAGTCAAGCAGGCATAAAACTTTATTAAGTTAACTTTCTCTTTAGGATAATGTCCTCTAAACATGGCTAAGTCAGTGAAATTAATGGGGGAGAGAGGACAAATATATGAAATAAAACAGATGAATGCATTATTAAATTAAAAACTAGGCTTCCCCCAGGCCTTGTCTCTGTATCTGTGTGTCTGACACATTGTAGATAATCAGTGAAGATCTGCTTTGCCCTTCTCTAATTATATGTAACTACCTATTCTGTGCTCACGTGCTGTCCGTTCACTGGAAAGACTTTTTTTTCTTTCATAAATTACTGTATGCTGGGGTGCCTGGATGGCTCAGTTGGTTAAGCGTCTGACTTCGGCTCAGGATCTCATGCTTCATGAGTCTGAGTCCCGCTTCGGGCTCTGCACTTGATAGTGCTGAGCCTGGAGCCTGCTCCACATTCTGTGTCTCTCTCCCTGCCCCTCCCCGACTTGTGGGCGCTCGCTCTCTCTCAAAAATAAATAAATAAACATAAAAAAATAAATTACCCTATTCTATACCTTCCAGAATCCCAGTGGCCCTTGTATTATTAAATAATCCAAACTACCATTTATATTCTATCAAAAATACTCTTTCCTGTAGTAATTCCCCTTATATGACCTATGTGCCTATCAGGGTGAAGAAAGAACTTCCACACTCAAAGAATATTTGTCCCTTCAATTGAACTATTCAATTTTCAAACAGGCAAAGAAACGTGAGCTAATCGTGTCATCTTATATCATTAACAGAAAGACTTTTCCTGGGTTTGTTCTTTTGGCACAGTCTTTCAGCATTTGAGAGATGGGTGGGGCAGCGCACCAGTGGTCCTGCCAATCTTTCTCTTGCTTCAGGGGCGCCCCTTTTATCAGCTTCCAACCACTCTCCAAACTTTTTTCCAGTTGCAACCTTTGGAGCCATCTTCTTGGCCACCCTCTGCTTCTAGGACCAGCCGATACCCTATTTTGAGCTTAACTCCTTATTACCGATCAACCAGGAGCACCCAGATTCGTCAGAATTATTCCACAGAGGTGGAGGCCGCTGTCAACTGCCTGGTCAACAGACATCTGTGGGCCTCTTACACCTACCTCTCTCTGGGCTTCTATTTTGCCATGAGGATGTGGCTCTAAAGGCATAAGCCACTTCTTTCAAGAATTGGCTGAGGAGAAGTGGGAGGGCACTGAGCGTCTCTTGAAGATGCAAAACCAGTGTGGCAGCCATGCCCTCTTCTAGAACATGCAGAAGCCATATCAAGATGAGTGGGGGTAAAACCCTGGATTCCATGGAAGCCGCCCTGGTTCTGGAGAAGAGCCTGAACCAGCCCCTTTTGGGTCTGCATGCCCTGCGTTCTGCCCATGCAGACCCCCATTTCTGTGACTTGCTAGAGAATCATTTCCTTGATGAAGCGGTAAAAGTCATCAAGAAGATGGGCGACCACCTGACAAACCTCCATAGGCTGGCTGACCCCCAGGCTGGGCTGAATGAGTATCTCTTAAAAAGCCTCACCCCGAAACATAACTAAGAGCTTCTGGAGCCCAGCACCCTTTTTGAGGGTCCCCTCTGGCATCCCCCTGGTGCGAGGGCTTGTGCCTGAGCCTCTTCCTGCAGCCACTAGGCAGCTTTTTAACCACCCTGCAGCCCTCTCCCAAGCTATGGGCCAAATGTAAACGATAAAGCTTTTAGCAGCAATAATAATAATAATAATAATAATAACTAGATGAGTGGGAATCCCCCCACCAAAAGAAGATGGGTGGGATTTACGGAGGAAGATGGGGGTGGAGTAGGAGGACCCTAGGCTTGCCTTGTCCAACACATACAAGTAGGTGACTACCAAATCATCTTAAGTACCCTAGAAATCAACCTGAAGACTGGCAGAATAAACTCCACAACTAAAAGTAGAGAAGAGTCCAGAAGAGCCCAAATCAAAGATGGTAGGAAGTGTGGACACACCATTTGGGAAAAAAACAAATCATGAATTCTGTGGTAGGGAGGGAGATGTGGTCGAAGAGAAGGGCAAGAGACAGACTAGCACAGTGGGTAGCACGCGGGGAAGACGAATCCCCATGGCAATTGGCTTGGAAAGTGAGAGGAGCCAAATTTCATGAGTTCTTGCAATCACTGGGGCTTAAAGCCTGGAGCTTTAAAGGTCAGCAGACTTGGCTCTAGAAGAGCTTAGAGGACATTGTGCTGCTCTTAGAGGGAAAGCAAACAGGCAGCCTATGGACATACAGCATGGAAACAGTGATATGAAAAGCACTTGGGGCACACAGTGAGGAGGTTATTTGCTCTTCTCTGAGTGTGCCCCAGAAAGGCAACGTTCATGCAGAAACCCCCCTCCATGAACAAGGGAACTGGCAGATGTCGTTTCCTTCTCCTTCCCCTCAGCATTAACACAGACCCATGTGCAGCAACCAGGACAGCGCAATCACTACCTAATTTGCTTACATGAAGCCCGGACCCCCCCCCCCCCACCGCCACCATGCTCCAGCAGAATCACCCTTCCCAATCATGCTTGCTTGGTCCCAGCCCAGCAGGTGCCCTTTCCAAGAAAACTGGCTGGCCCAAACCCCTGCCCATGTTGAGTCTCCTGTCCCAAGAGTTTTGCAGGGCTTCAGTTCTGGTAGAGGTGGCAATGGGTATCATCTCACAAGCGGACCAGAGCACACCTAGTTAAAACTTGTCACATTCGAACCAAGGACCAAACACTTCCCACAATAGGCAGAGAGACAGACAATTGAACTTCAGGATAAAGTGGCCAGGACACAACAGCAGAGCACACACAGCACACATTGAAGATACTCCCTGAAGTGACAAGCCCTGGGGAATAAGGGAGCTTACATTATAGGGCACTACAGGACCTCTTCTTCATAAGGCCATTACCTTCAAGAACAGGAGACATAGCTGACTGTTCTGACACAGAGAAGCAGGCACAGAGACTTAGACAAAATGAGAAGACAGAGGAATTTGTCCCAAGTGAAAGAACAGGACAAGGTTACAGGCAGATCTAAGTAAAAAATATCTAAATAACATGCTTGATAGAAAATTTAAAGTAGTGATCATAAAGATACTTGCTGGACTTGAAGAGAGAGTGGAAGGCATCAGTGAGACCATTAACACATGATAAAGAATTACATAGCATAGATAGAGGGCTGAATAAATAAAATCAGAGACATGCTTGAGGGAATGAATAGCAGACTGGAAGAAGCAGAGGAATGAATCAAGGTCTTCCAATGACCTGGAAGACAGAGTAATGGAAACCAATCACACCGAAAAAAGAAAAAAAGAATTATGCAAAACAAGAATAGACTTAGAGAACTCAGTGACTCCATCAAACATAATAACACTCATATTGTAAGGGTCCCAGTAGAAGAAAAGAGAGAAAAAAGTGGGGAGAAAATTTATTTGAAGAAATAATAGCTGAAAACTTCCCTAATTTGGGGAGAAGGAAACAGACATCCAGATCCAGGGAGCACAGAGATTCCCCAACAAAATCAACAAAAGCAGATCCACACCAAGATATATCAAAATTAAAATGGCAAAATATAATGATAAAGAAAAAAAATGGTTTAAATAGCAAGAGAAAAAGCATCAGTCAGTTACAAGGGAAAACCCATGAGGTCAGAAGGAGATTTTTCAACAGAAACTTGGCAGGCCGGAGTTCATGATATATTCAAAGTGCTGCATGAGAAAAATCTGAAGCCAAGAAAGCTCTGTCCAGCAAGGCTATCATTCAAAATAGAAGGAGTGATAAACAGTTTCCCCGACAAACAAAAACTAAAAGAGTTCATGACCACTAAACCAGCCCTGCAAGAAATACTAAAGGGGACTCTGTGAGTGGAAAGCAAAGACCAAAACTGACAATATGAAGGTAGGAAACACAAAAGCAGTAAAAAGGACTATTGCTGTAAAAAAAAAAAAAAATCAGTCAAGTCACAAAATAAAAAGATGCAAAATATGACAACATATGACTAAAACGTGGGGAGGAGAGGAGAAAAGAATGGGTTCAAACTTAAGTGACCATCAACTTAATATAGACTGTGACATGCAGAAGAGGTTATATACAAACCAATGGTAACCATATATCAAAAACCACTGATAAACATGCAAAGAATAAAGAGAAAGAATTCCAAATATATCACTAAAGAAAATGAGCCAACTACAAAAGAAAGACAAGAAAGGATCAGAGAAAATCTTCAAAACCCACCACAAAACAGATGACAAAATGGCAATAAATACATATCTATCAATAATTACTTTGAATGGAAATAGACTAAGTGCTCTAATCAAAAGACCTAGGATGACAAACTGGACAAAAGACAAGAGACTCATTTCAGTCCTAAAGACACGTGCAGATTGAAAGCAAAGGGATGGAAAAACTGTTATCATGCAAATGGATGTCAAAAGAAAGAGTATCAAAACTTAGATCACACAAACTAGACTTTAAAATAGACTGTAATAAGAGACAAAGAAAGGCACTATAAAATAATAAAAGGAACAATTCAACAAGATGGTACAACAATTATAAATATTTATGCACTCAACATGAGACCACTCAAATACATAAAACAATAACAAACATAAAGGAATTAGTTGATAGTGATACACTAACAATAAAAGATTTTAACACCCCCACTTAAATTAATGGAGAGATCATCCAAATAGAAAATCAATAAGAACACAGTAGTTTTGAATGACACACTTGACCATATGGATTTAACATATATTCAGAGCACTCCATCCTAGAAGTGCAGAATACACTTTCTTTTCAAGTGCACATGGAACATTCTCCAGAATAGATCACCTATGAGGCCAGGAAAAAAGTCTCAACAAATGCAAAAAAGATGATCTTTTCTGACCATCACACGTGAAACTAGAAATCAACTACAAGAAAATTCTAGAAAGACCACAAACATACGGAAGTTCAATAACATGCAGCTAAACAATGAATGGGTCAACCAGGAAATACAAGAGGAAATAAAAAATTACACGGAAACAAATAAAAATGAAAACACAGTGGTTCAAAACCTTTGAGATACAGCAAAAGCAGTTTTAAGAAGGAAATTTAGGGGCGCCTGGGTGGCTCAGTCGGTTGAGCGGCCGACTTCGGCTCAGGTCATGATTTCGCGTTCCATGAGTTCGAGCCCCGCGTCGGGCTCTGTGCTGACAGCTCAGAGCCTGGAGCCTGTTTCAGATTCTGTGTCTCCCTCTCTCTGACCCTCCCCCATTCATGCTCTGTCCCTCTCTGTCTCAAAAATAAATAAAAACGTTAAAAAAATTTAAAAAAAAAGAAGGAAATTTATAGAAATACATACCTACCTCAAATATACAACCTAACCTTACACCTAAATAAGCTAGAAAAAGGAGCAAGAAACAAAACCTAAGACCAGCAGAAGGAGGGAATAATAAAGATTAGAGCAAGAATAAATGAATATAGAATAAGTAATAAAATGTAGAAACTAAAACACACACACTGTAGAATAAATCAATGAAACCAGGAGCAGGTTCTTTGAAAGGGTCAATAGAATTGATAGGCCTCTAGCCACGCTTATCATGAAAAAAAGTAAAAAGACTGAAATAAATAAAATCACAAATGAGAGAGAACTAACAACCAACACCACAGAAAAACAAACAATTATAGTAGAATATTATTAAAAAATATATGCCAACAAATTGGACAACCTAGAAGAAATGAATAAATTCCTAGAAATCTATAAACTGCCAAAACTGAAACAGGAAGAAATAGATACTTTGAACAGATCAATAGCCAGCAAAGAAATGAAATCAGTAATCAAAAAACTCCCAAAAAATGAAGGACCAGGGCCAGATGGCTTCATAAACAAATTCTATAAAACATTTAAATACAAGTTAATACCTGTTCTTCACAAACTCTTCCAAAATACAAAAGAGAAAGGAAAACTTCCAAATTCATTCTATGAGACCAGCATTAACCTGATACCCAAACGAGGTAAATATAACCACAAAATAAGAGAACCACAGGCCAATATCTCTGGTGAACATAGATCCAAAAATACTCAACAAAATATTAGCAAACTGAATTCACCAATACATTAAAAAAAATTATTCACTACAATCCAGTGGGACTTATTCTCAGGATGCAAATGGTTCAATATTTGCAAATTAATCAGTGTAATACATCACATCAATAAGAGAAAGGATAAGAACCATATGATCATTTCAATAGATGCAGAAAAAGCATTCAACAAGGTAAAATGTCCATTCATGATAAAAACCCTCAACAAGGTACATCTAGAGGGAACATATCTCAACATAATAAAGGCCATGTATTAAAAACCCGCAGCTAACATTATCTTTAATAGGGGGAAAATGAGAGCTTTTCCCTTAAGGTCAGGAAGAAGTCCATTCTCACCACTTTTATTCAACACAGTACTGGAAGTAAGTCCTACCCACAGCAACCAGACAACAGAAAGAAATAAAAGGCATCCAAAATGATGAGGAAGAAGTGAACTTTTCACTACTTGCAGATGACATGCTACTATATAGAGAAAACCTAAAAACTCTACCAAAAAACTGCTACAACTGATCCACGAATTCAGTGAAGTCAGAGGATACAAAATCAATACCCAGATGTTGTATGGAAACCAATTTGACAATAAACTTCATATATTGAAAAAAATAAAAAAAAATCAATACCCAGAAATCTATTTGCATTTCTACACACCTATAATGAAGCAGCAGAAAGAGGAATTAACAATCCCACTTACAATTGCACCAAAAATAATAAAATACCTAGGAATAAACCTAACCAAAGAGGTGAAAGACCTGTACTCTGAAAACTATAGAACACTGATGAAAGAAATTGAAGACGACACAAAGAAACGGAAAGACATTCCATGTTCGTGGGTTGGAAGAACAAGTGTTGGTAAAATGTCTACACTACCCAAAGGAATCTACAGATTTAATGCAATCCCTATAAAAATACCACCAGCATTTTTCACAGAACTAGAACAAAGAATCTTAAAATTTGTATGGAAGCACAAAAGACCCCAAATGGCCAAAGCAATCTTGAAAGAGAAAAACAAAGCTGGAGGGATCACAATGTTGGGCTTCAACTTATATTACAAAGCGGTAGTAATCAAAACATGATGGTACTGGCACAAAAACAGATACATGTATCAATAGAACAGAATACAAAACCCAGAAATAAACCCACATTTACATGGTCAATTAATCTTCAAGAAAGCAGGAAAAAATATTGAGTGGGGGAAAAAACAGTATCTTTAATAAATGGTATTGGAAAAACTGGACAGCTATACGCAAAAAATGAAACTGACCCCTTCTTACACCATGCACAATAACAACTTATTGAATGGGAGAAGATATTTGCAAATGACATATCTGATAAAGAGTTAGTATCCAAAATACAAAGAGCTTATAAAACTCAACACCCAAAAAACAAATAATCCAATTAAAGATGAGCAGAAGATATAAATAGACATTTCTCCAAAGGAGACCTCCAGATGGCCAACAGACATATGAAAATATGCTCATCATCACTTACCATCAGTGAAATGTAAATTCATACAATGAGATATCGCCTCCAACATCTCAGAATGGCTAAATCAAAAACATAAGAAACAACACATGTTGGCAAGGATGTGGAGGAGAAGGAACCCTCTGGCACTGTTGGTGGGAATGTGAACTGGTGCGACCACTGTGGAAAACAGAATGGAGATTCCTCAAAAAGTTAAAAACAGAACTGCTCTGTGATCCAGAAATTGCACTACTAGGTATTTACCCAAAGAATACAAAAACACTAATTCAAAGAGATACATGCACCCCTATGTTTATAGCAGCATTATTTGGAAACAGCCTAAATGTGCATCAACTGATGAATGGATAAAGAAGTGGTGTCTATACACACACACACACACACACACACACACAATGAAACATTCCTCAGCCATAAAAAAGAATGAAATCATGCTGTTTGCCATGACATAGATGGAGCTAGAGAGTATAAGACTAAATAGAAGAAGTCAGAGAAGGACAAATACCATATGACTTTAATCATATGTGGAATTTAAGAAACAAAACAAATGGGCAAAGGGAAAAAGAGAGAGAGAGACAAACTAAGAAACAGACTCTTAACTGTAGAGAATGAACTGATGGTTACCGAAGGGGAAGTGGGGAGAGGCATGGATTAAATAGGTGATGGAGATTAAGGAGTGCACTTGTGATGATGAACACTGGGTAATGTATGGAAGTGTTGAATCACATTGTACACCTGAAAGTAATATAACCAACCCTGTATATTAGCTACCTGGAATTAAATTTTAAAATAAATAAATAAATAAAAGATGAGTGGAGGATTTCCAGTCAAAGCTAACAGATTATCTGCATGCCTTTCTCTCCTCTCCCTCTAAAGTCCTCACAAAATGGAAGTGATGAAATTTGTCAAATTAGTAAAGTTTTAGGTGGGCTAGATGTCAACAGGATGATAGAAAAGATAGAAAATGGTAACTGACAAAGCCTCACAAAGGAAGCTGAAAGACAGGTGCATGTGAACATTAGGATGGGGTACAGCTTTTTAGGAAGCAGTTTTCCCTATGCAACTCTGGAGAAGCTGGAGCTTGGAGGTCCAAGTAATGATGAAGGGTGAGAGGCAAAGCAGGGTTGAAAATACATGCATTAACTGAAAGGATTCACTGAAAATTTATAAAGAAGACTCTATTGCCTTCCTTCCCCCTTTACACATGTACTATATTCCACAGGGACCTGGGTCCACTGGTAGATAAAATTTGAGGACTTCTTCCTCAAAATGGCTAGAAAATCCCCTGAGAAAATTATCCTGATTGTTCAGAAATATTTCAGTGTAATCCCAGCGTCCCCACCTAACCACTCTAAAGCAAAGCCCACCTGTTGATGAGCCTTGCTCACATACATAAATTCTGCCAAGAAGCATTGCATTTGTAAGTATGACTAGATAACCAAGATTTGTCAGACATTTGGATTAACCCCTCCCAATACCAGAGTCAGCCCAAGATAAATAAAGAGAGAAACATGATTATCAAAATAAAGAGTCAATTCAGGTCACAGGTGAGAATTTAGCCTTGAAAAGAGTAGAGAAAACATAATTATATGCCAAAAGAAAATATAATTAAAGTAAAAAATGGCCTATGCATTAAACAATTTTACTTAATCATAATAATAAGACCACATTATTGATTTTCAACTTTTAGGATCAATCACAGAAAACTCAAATAAGTTATCGAATCCCATCAAATGCTATAAACTTAACAATGCAAAAGCAAAAATGCAGGGAAGAGTTTAGTGGTTCTTCAACAAGTTAAATACACAATTACCATATGACCCAGCAATCCTAGGTATATACCCAAAAGAATTTGAAAGAGCTGGTCAAACAAAAACTTTTACACAAATGTTCATTGCAGCATAATTCGCAATAGCCAAGACATGGAAACAACCTAAATGTCCATCAACAAAGTGAATGGACAGATAAAATGTGGTATATTCATACAATGGAATATTACTCCGCCAAAAAGAGAAATGAGGTCGGATATATACTGCAACATTAATAAAACTGGAAAACATTACACTGAGTGAAAGAAATTAGACCTAAAGGCCTACATGGTCTATGAAATTTACATGAAATGGCAGAATAGGCAAATCCACAGAGACAGAAATCAGCTTTGTGGTTGACAGAGACTGTGGTTACCAAAGCATAAAGACTGACTGGTTAGCGGTTTTCACTTGAGGTGATGAAAAAGATTTAGAGCCAGAGAGAAGTGGTGGTTGTTCCACATTGTGAATGTGATTTATGCTACTGAATTGGGTACTTTAAAAGGGTTAAAATGGTAAATTGTGGGTTATGTATATTTTTTGCCACAATAAATAAATGCAAGATAAAGTACAGGCAAAAGTAGTAAGAAAGTAGAAGACATGGTAGAAAAAAGTTGAAGGGAAATACAAGGGCTCCAAAACACTTACTCTATAAAGCAGAAGATCAACAAGGTATTTGTATACTATGAAACAAGAAATAAAAGTACTGCCATATTATGAAAACAGAAAAGGGAAGGACTACAAATAGTAATGTGCCATAATGAGTAACAAGCTGTATAGAGAGGATGGTGGTAAAACAGAAAGATGTGATAACCCCTAATTTATCACAGCAGGAATAGATAGGCAATGTCCCAAACTGATATTAGAACAGAAATGGGAGTCCATTATTTAGAGATAAAAAGGTGACCTCCAGAAGAAGCAGCTAAAAACACTTAGGAGTGGTTGCCTCTGGAATTTAGTACCTAAACTACCATTATTGTTAAGACAAGGAACCAGAGAGGCCACATCTACAAAGAAGGAATCCAGTAAGAAAGGGTCAGAAAAGTGAGCAGAAATACTCCAGCTTAGGGATGGATTCTGAGAAGTTTTTTTTTTTTTTCTCCAGATCTTAATGCTTATTTTCCTTTCAGCACTTGGATAGATTTTCTATAAAAGCAGGGCCATATTGTATTGGAAGTTCCCAAAGTCTTGTGTTGGAGAGAGTGTAGCTGTTGTTGGTACACTTCTGAAGGGCATAATCAGTGTGCTCCACAGTGCAGAGCCTTTCTCCTATCATGTTCCCCATCCTCCTCAAACGTGCCATGCAATCTAGAAACAGCCACACCTACAATAGAGACAGAAATTAGACAGACCCAACCTGGCAAACAGAATAGATAGACCACTGATAGCTTCATTTACAAAAACACCTGGTAATTGCACATCCACAAGTTCTTGAGGAGGCATAATCAGAAAAGCCATTGGAGGCAAATAAGACTTTAGGGGCAATCCCTTGTAAAGGGTTCCCAACTTCTGTGAACTAAGCTGAGAGGACTACTCCCCCATCAGGCCCAAAAGAGAAGTACCACTCAGTCCCACAGTGTGATGGTGGTTCTTAAAATCTTGCCATTAGATGGAAAAAGAAACCTGGCTGCAATTCCAAAGAAAAGAGCACCCAGGGAAGGAAAACATGTCTCCCTAGAGCCCAGAGTAATGTCTGTACTGTCTGCTTCTAGATTCTCCTAACTCATAGGACTCCTAGAGTAGAGGGACCCCAAGGCCAGCCTTACAAAGAATCCACAGAAGTAAAGGATTATCTCTCCTTCTTCCTCTGAGACCATCACTCCCAGTATCCTTGTTCAGTTATGCCCTTGACCCATGACCCAGTTCACTTCACATTCCTCTTTAGAAATGACTGTGTGTGTGTGTGTGTTTAAGGTTGAGAGAAAGGGGTGGATCAAGCAATATGAGAGGCAGAGCTAAGCAGACATATGAGAGAAGTAGAAAGAAAGAGAAACAGGCCGTGGGATCCTCCCACAGGGTTGACTTGGTTCTAACTTTTACCACCAACATTTGCTCTAATCCTCGAAACATCTATTTAAGAAAAATAATCACCTGTCTTAGAAACAAGAAGGCCTACTAGTTTACCAAACCTACCTGTGAACAGAGCCCCCTTTGTTTAAAAAATATTTGGTAACGGTACTCAAACCTTCACAAAACCAGAATGTCTCTTCCACCTCTCCTTTCTTCTTGACTAGTCAATCAAGATGAAAATCTAACTATTTGAACAGCCTGTGTCACAGGACATTGTAGGAAGAAATACATAAAGGTTGTGATAGTAGCTTTGACATCAAAAGTAAATGCTCTGAATTTTTAGAAAATGAATTTCTTTGGGAAGAATCAGAACAACTCCAGGAGGAAAAGTTACATTTCTCCAGTGGCTTACAGAGGCATCTGAAGTGTGTCATACATAGACAAGAGCACATGACAGTTTTTGGATATCCTCCCTCTGCCCCAATACCCTGGAATGTGCTGCCTGAAAATTGCTACCTGATTTACAGAATAGAAACTAACATTAGTTGAGTTCCCATTATTTCCAAACACTTTGCTAAGAACTTGCTTTTTCGTCGTAAATAGTCCCCACGATAACTATTATAAGGCAGCATTTGTTATCTACATTTCACAGAGGAGGAAACTGAGGTAGTAACAGATTTGAACATAGGTTTGGTAAATTTGGAAGCTCATCCTCTAACCCTAGTCCGATATAGATATTAGAGGATCGGATACCGACATTCAATGTTGACTAGGCACAGAAAATGCATTTTTCTCCCTTGTTTCTTCCCATTAGACAAGTGTTGACGCTCCATGTCTGGGTGTCCTGGCAGCAGAACTGTCTCTTCTGTGTTGCCATAATGACGTGTCAATCACACAACAAGCATCCTTGGGCATGCATCACCTCCTCTGCATTGCAAAGTGTCAGAACGGTAAGAATGATTTACCATCTCTTCTAAGGGGTACTACAAATTGTCCCTAACTGTTCTCCTTGTGGGTCCCAAGAAGGCTCTATGTCTGTAGATTTCTAAAGCCTGCCCCAACATCTATAGCTCCACTTTCTAATACGCCTTTCATAATCTTTTTAGAATGATCAAGATATGCCAATCATGGTTCTTCAAGATCTATAAAGTACTATACTTGGATTAGTGTTGGGTGTTAATGCTGGGGACAGGAATGCTATGGGGAAGAAGAGGAGAAAGAGATGAAATGGTACCAATGGGACTTTTTAAAAAAGGAGGTATATTTTCCCCCTCTAATGGGGCATCAAATGGAATATTGAGATTCTTGCTTCAGGGGTGGGGGAAAATTAGCCACCAGCAGTAAATGCTGCTGTGGCCTGCCTAACAAAGCTTAAAAGCAAGTCCTGAAAGTATCTTACTATTTCCAAATAACTTAGAGAAAAGATTTACCCTCCTGTAATACATGACTAAATGTATAAATATAAACATATATATATGTGTATATATATATACACACAATTTTATATATATATATATAATTGTGTGTAAGGCATTGAACATCAGATAACAAAGGACAATGATTTATGAGAGAGGGAAATAAATAAACAAAATGAGGTGGGGTCTACAGTTGCTTGAGCTTACCACCTAAAGTAAGTTTGTAGACTGCAACCCAATGGTGTCACCAAGAAGAGACAGAATTAGGGATCCAGAGAGGTCATGATAGCTAGAGCTCACAGGTCTGAGGGCCAGAGAGGAGTGCACAAAGAAAGAGCTCCAGAGATTTGCACAGGGTTCTCCTTATTCAGGTATGTAGTGGTCAGAACACACATGTGAGAGGATGCATGGGTGGTTCAGTTAACTGATTCTGCTCAGGTCATGATCTCATAGTTCGTGGCTTTGAGCCCTGTGTCGGGCTCCACACTGACAACACAGAGCCTGCTTGGTATTCTCATTCTCTCTCTCTCTCTCTTACCCCCCCTCTCTCCCCCTCTCTTTCTGCCCCTCCCCCACTCATGCTCACTCTCTCAAAGAAGTAAATAAACTTAACAACAACAACAACAAAAAGAATGCGAATGTGAAGGAAACTACCTGAGGCCAGGGGAGAATGTTTAGGGAGAAAAATCCAATGAACTCGCAAAGGCTAGGAATAGTGCCTATGACGATAAGCCAACATTTAAAACTTCATAATGCACAAGTAATGAGGAAGAGTACTCAAAGGGTTTTGTTTCATTAGAAGGAAAGACAATCTCTAGACTACATTGTTTTAGTGCCACTTAACAGACCTTAAAAATAAGATCTAAAAAGATCAGGTTATCTCCAAATACTTTAAATGTTAATCAGAATGAAGCTCAAACCTACTCCTAGGAATACCAATATTCCAGCAGTCAAGAAGTTAAAATTCACAGTGTCCAATAACAATTATTACACTTGCACAGAATCAGACCACAGCACATAATGAGGAGAGAAATGAATCAAAACTGACCCAGAAATAGCTCAGATGATATAATTTGTAGAAAGGGATGTTAAAACAATTGTTATAATATATTCCAATTATTTAAAGAGTCCAAGAAAAAGATGAACATGTTAAGTAGAGACATAGAAAAATTTCTAAAAGACCTCAATTGAACGTCTGGAGATTAAAAGCATAATATCTGAGGTGAAGAACACTCTGGCAAAAATTAACAGTGTAATTTTCAAGAGGGCCAGAGAAAATAAGACACATTTCATTCACAGGAACAAAAGTAAATATGACAGTAAATTTCTTATCAATAAAAGCCATAAACAATGGAGCAGCCTCTCAATGTACAGGGGGGAAAAAAGGCAATCTAGAATTCTTTAGCCAGCAAAAAATCTTTTAAAAACAAAAGTGAAATAAAGACATGTTTAGATATACAAGAGCTGCTAGAATTCATTGCCAGCAGATCTGCACTAAAAGAAATATTAAAGGAAATCCTTCAAGGAAAAACATCCAGGTGAAAATCTAGATCCGCATAAAGGAATGAAGAGTAATGGGTTGCAACTACGTAGGTAAATATTCTGTCCTCGTTATTTAAAAAAAAAAAATTGTAATGTTTATTTAGTTGAGAGAGAGAGAGAGAGAGAGAGCATGAGTGGGAAGAGGGGCATTGAGTGAGGGAGACACAGAATCCGAAGTGGGCTCCAGGCTCTGAGCTGTCAGTACAGAGCCCGACATGGGGTTCGAACTCATGAACTGTGAGTTCATGATCTGAGCTAAAGTCGGATGTTTAACTGACTGAGCCACCCAGGCGCCCCTTCTCATTATTTAATCTTTTAAAATGATAATCAACTGTTCAAGGCAAAAAATAATAATGTAAAAGCTATATGACAACAATAGAGGCTTGAAAGAGGAAGTAGGATTACTTTTTAAGGTTCCTGCAAACAGAGTGTGACATGTCACTTAACGAGTAAACTGTGATAAGTTAAAGATGTGTAATATAAACCTTAAAGCAGCCTCCTAAATAATATAGCCAAGAGGTACATATAGTAAGCCAAATTGAGATGTAATGTTTTAAAAACTACTTTAAAAGAAGACAAAAAAGAGGAAAAATAGAAAGAACAGATGGGAAAAATAGAAAACAAATAGTGAAGACTTAAAGCCATCTAGAGTAAATGTAAATATTCTGAACACCTCCAGTGAAAAGGTGGAGATTATCAGATTGGATAAAAAGCAAGGCTCAACTATATGCTGCCCTATGAGAAACCCAGTTTAAATGCAAAGCCATAAATAGAATAAAAGTTAAAAGTTGGAAGATAACACAGTAACACTAGTCAAAAAGAAATTAGAGCGGCTGAATCAATATCAAAAAATATATATTTCAGAGCAAAGAATGCTTCCAGGGAAAAAGAGGATCATTTCATAATGATAAAGGGGTCAATTAATTAATAAGACAACAATGCTAAACATGTATGTCCCTAAAATAAAAAATTTATAAAAATTAAAATACATTAACCAAAAATGGATAGAGCTAGGGGGCGCCTGGGTGGCTCAATCGGTTAAGCATCTGACTCTTGATTTCAGCTCAGGTCACCACCTCAGGGTCATGAGATTGAGTCCCGCAACACTCTCCATGCAGAGCAGCGAGCCTGCTTGAGACACTTTCCCTTCTTCTCCCTCTGCCCCCACTCGCTTGTGCACATGCTCTCTCTAAAAATAATTTTTTAAAAAAGGATAGAACTACAAGGAGCAGATGTACAATTATAGTCATAGAATTCAGTATCTCTTTCTCAATAATTCATAATCACACAGAAAATTTTTAAGGATATAGACTTGAACCAACTTGACCTAATTAATATATAGAGAACATTCCACCAATAATGGAAAAACGAACATTCTCCTCAAGGGAAAAACAGAAAACTTACCAAAATAGACCACATTCAAGCCATGAATCAAATCTTAAGAAAGTGTAAAGTCTTTAATTTGTCCAAAATGTATTCTCTGACCAAAATGGAATTAACCTAGAAATAAAACTAGAAAGATACCTGGAAAATTCAAAATATTCGGAAACCAGGTAATCCACTTCTAAGTAACCCATGAGTCAAAAAAAAGAAATAAAAGTAGAAATTGAAAGCATTTTGAACTAAATGAAAAAATACCTACAAAGAAAACGCCAGACTGTAATGTTCTAGCAAACACTTAAAGGTAGAAAGTATTCCAATCCTACCCAAATTCTTCCAGAAATGTGAGAATGAGGAAACACGCCAAATCATTCAAGGAGGCCAGCAACATTCTGATACCAAAACCACATAAAGACATGACAACAAAAACAAAAACAAAAAACTACAGACCAATGTTCCTCAAATACATAAGTGCAAACGTTTTTAAATAGATCCGCACATATATGGTCAAATGATTTTTGATAAAGAGTCAAAGGCAATTCAATGGAGAAAGAGTAAACATCGATAAATGGTGTTGAAAAATTGGTTATGTATCTATGCCAAAGAACTTTGATCTATATCTTATATGTAATGCAAAAGTTAATTCAAAATGGACCCGTATGGGTCCATAACTATGGACCCATCGTTAAAACTATGAAACAAGAAGTCCTTGTACCTTGAGTTAGGCAAAGATGTCTTAAACACAACACCAAAAGCATGACCTATACATTTTAAAAGTGAAAAATTAAGTATTTCTGCTCTTTGAAAGACACTGCTAAGAGAACAGATAAGCCACAGACTGGGAGAAAATATTTGCAAGTTACATATCTGACAAAAGGCTCACACCCAGAATTTAAAAATGAACACTCCAAACTCTGTAAGAAAACAGACAACCAAATTAAAAAATGGTAAATTTGAATTTGAATTACTGAGTCATTTCCCCAAAGAGACACAGATGGCAAAGACACACATCAAAAGATGTTCAATATTTGGTCATAAAAGACGTGTAGCTTAAAAACTGCCCGAGATCCCACTACATATTCATTAGGATGTCTCAAATGGAAACTCTGACCATACCATATGTTATTAAAGATGTGAAGCAGCTGGGACTCTCACGTTGCCAGAGGGAGCGTGACATGGTACGACAACTTTGGCAAACAATTTGGCCGTTTATCCTAAAAAGATAAACACACATCGACCAAATGACCCAGTCATTCCATAACTTGGGATTTAGCTAAGAGAAATGAAAGCAGATACCCAGAGCAAAACATGTACACAAATGTTGACAGCACCTTTATTTGGAAAAGACAAAACCCTGGAAACAACCCAAATGTCCATCAATAGGCAAATGGGTAAGCAGACGATGGAATAGTATTCATCAGTAAAACGGGAATGATAACCTATACCTATACCTATACCTATACCTATACCTATAACCACTTGGGTAAATCATAAAACAATTTCGCTGAGGGCAACATGCGACACAACAGAAGAGTACATCCTATATGAATCCACTTATCTAAGATCAGAAAGTACACACTTGACAGAAAGCCAATGACAGAAAACAGAACTGTGGATGTCTTTGGATCAGGGGTGGGTACAGGGGAGCAGGTGTGGTGGCGGCAATGAATATGATTGGGTTTTTTTAAATTTTTTGTTTATTTTTTTTATTGCAGTAATGTTTTTGTGAGTATATAATATACATATATAAAATCTTACCAAATTGTACATTTTAGACAAACTGGATGTCAATTATATCCCTATGGAGCTGTTAACAAACAAACAAAAATCGTTGCAAGTTACCTTCTCTGGAACTAAAGACATCAGCACCTGAAGCTTTCACTGAGAGCTCGTGGCTTTCCTGCTATATGACTTCCCCAGCTCTTTGCAAAATGCCTCCAAGTCTGGTCTCCTATCAAGAAACCCTCCACCTTAGCGACAGCTTTTCCAGGGCGCTGAATGATGCATTTGATGGCCTAAATATATTCAATATCTGCTGAACCTATTAAAATGATCTATGTCTTTCATTCGTATTTCACAGAGGCCTCACTTAAACACTTTATAGACTCTGAGTCTGTGCTGTCATAATATCTGATGTGATCAAACTGTCAGCAGAGAGTTAAATGTTCAGAACACTTTATATCTCCAGAATCGGATAGGAAGGAGAAATTGGAAACAGCAATGTCATAGAAGGAACTGATGATCAACAAAAACCTTAAACTCTTTTTCTCAATACAGAGGACATTGAAAAAACTAAATCTACAAAGTATGAGAAGCATGGAAATCACTGCCTCCTGTCTCCGTCCTGTGATACAGAATTTGTACCCAAAGTCTTGCAACGAGACAGAGCTAAAATTGCCCAGGTAACTTACCCCCCGCTTTATCCAATGGCTTTTCTTTCATGTGTATTATTACTTTTAGTGACAACTTCTTTCTTTCTTTCTTTCTTTCTTTCTTTCTTTCTTTCTTTCTTTCTTTCTTTCTTTCTTTCTTTCTTTTTTCTTTCTTTTTTTTTTTTATTTTTAAGAGAGAGACAGAGGAGGGGCAGAGAGACTGGGAGACAGCTCAGAGCCTGACGCAGGGCTTGAACCCACCAGGAGTGAGATCATGACCTGAGCAGAAGTGGGATGCTTAACCGACTAAGCCACCCAGGAGTCTGTAGTGGCAACTGATTTCAACAGTTTCTATTTTTAATAAATTTTTCCATGTTTTTAAAGTTCAGTGAAGCACAGAGTAAATAATATGTAGAGTGTTTGCCTTCATGATTTGCATCTCTATGAGTAAGAATGATGACAAATATTCCTGAATATAGCAATTTATATTATTTTTATGTAATCCTTATAGCATGCACATGAGGTATTTTCTAGTTTTATACTTCTTTTGTTTGATTAATAAATATGTCACTAAAGATGGGGAACTCTGGTTATTCAGCAAAGTTAGTGGAGTCATCAATCAACAGGCTTTTCAATAGTATTACAATTTACTCAGCAAACATCAAAATAACTTGCTTTAGATTTTGTTTTAAAACACCTATTAGGGGTCCCTGGGTGGTTCCATTGGTTAAGCATCCAATTCTTAATTTGGGCTCAGGTCATGATCTCACAGTCATGAGATCGAGCCCCACATTGGGCTCTGCACTGAGCATGGACCCTGCTTAATATTCTCTCTCTCTCTCTCTCTCTCTCTCTCTCTCTCTCTCTCTCCCCCTCAGCTCCTCTCCCCTGCTTGTACTCTCTCTCTAAAAAATAAAAACCTTATTAAAACAAATTTTAAGTTGAAGTGATAAACCTCAGTACCGCGTAAATAATTTTTACACTGACCCCAACCCTCGGGGAAACCTATGGGGCTCTGTATACTCCCTCGCTTTCTTCAAGGTACATGGGCTTATCCACACACTTGCGAGGTCACCCAGCTCTGCAGCCTAGGTTGGGCTGTCTGATACCTGGCCCTCTAGCCACACACATGGAGCCAACAGCTCAGCACAGTTGCTGGGGACGCCCTTCAAGGCTAGCTCATCTCTGGAAGTGGGAGAGTCTTTTGGTTCCTGCTAAAAAGTACATACGTGAAGCAGTGTCTTCTCCTCCCATGGCCGAGGGGATAGAATCATGTGAAGCTGAGATGTGGAAGTGATACACCTTACATAACATAGTCAAAAATACTGCATAGATGTCTTAAATATGCACCGTAAATTTGAATTTGAATTACTGAGTCATTTCACCAAAGAGACACAGATGATAGTGCATTTTTCCAGAATCAAGCATTTATTCTCACCCACCCCACACCTCAAAAATCACGAGCCTGGTTGACTATGAAGTTATCCATTTACATGAAGAAACCAAGCATCTAGAATTTATTAGAGGGGCGCCTGGGTGGCTCAGCTGGTTGAGTGACCGACTTCGGCTCAGGTCATGATCTCACGGCTCATGGGTTCAAGCCCCGCATCGGGCTGTGTGCTGACAGCTCGGAGCCTGGATCCTGCTTCGGATTCTGTGTCTCCCCCTCTCTCTGCTCCTCCCCTGCTCATGCTCTGTCTGTCTGTCTCTCTCTTTCTCAATAATAAATAAACATTAAAAAAAATTAGAATTTACTAGAAAGTTCTTCTACTTCCTTCCATCCTCCATCCAGTGCCCTGGACTCGGGACCCTGAGTGCCATGATTAGGCTAATGAGTGGATGGGCAGCCTCCTCTGAGCCTCTTGCAAGCGGTTCATAGTTTTTCATTTCTTCCTGGCCTGGCCCCACAGCTGACTTATCCAGATGAAAATATTTGAGCCGCTTTAAAAATCAGAAGAAAAAAAAAAATGCAATTCCACTTGAATTCTAGTCATCTCAATATCACCACACTTGTGAAATATGAATTTTAACATTTTTGAGTGAAGGAAGAGGGCTAGAACTGCAAAAATGCCTAAGGCCCCCCCAAAACCACGTAGCGGTACCTGGCCCCTGGGCCTGGAGCTTCTCCAGGATGATAGAATTCAGCGGTCTTTCTTATGTTGTTGTTGGTCAGCCCTGAGGTCATGGCTCTCCTTTTGGTTTCAGAGTGTAGGACAAACTTTAATGCCGTCCTTGCTGACCGACTTTGTGTGGAGTCTCCTGATGACACTGTCTTCACCTAATTGTGTAACTGCATTCAAGGCATCAACCATACTGAAACTGACTCTGGAGTATCATGCCCATAAGGTCACCATGGTAAGACACTTGACAATGAGTAGGGGGCATGGAGTTTATTCTCTAACTTTATTCTCTCGTTGCCTTTTTTATATGCTACTTCTTTTCCTATGTACTTCTTGTTATTGTTCAACATGTCGCTTTGATCAAATGAGGGTTTTTTGTGTGTGAAATATTTCAAGCATACGGAAAGTGTGGAAAACAATGGCATGAATGTTTACCTGCCAATCATACCAAATAATAACATTTTGCCACATTTGCGTCAGTTTTTTTAAAGAAATACATTACTAACTGTAGAATAATGCAGATATAATTGAAATCTCCTGCGTAGCCACTAAGGAAAGTTTTCAGGGACCCTCAGCTTGCCGCAGGCCTGGCTATATGATTTGTGGGGCCAAGTGCAAATAAACGTGGGGCTTCCTGTTCAAAACATGTGCTATTATTTAAAGTGCCATTAAAGGGGCGCCTGGGTGGCGCAGTCGGTTAAGCGTCCGACTTCAGCCAGGTCACGATCTCACGGTCCGTGAGTTCGAGCCCCGCGTCAGGCTCTGGGCGGATGGCTCGGAGCCTGGAGCCTGTTTCCGATTCTGTGTCTCCCTCTCTCTCTGCCCCTCCCCCGTTCATGCTCTGTCTCTCTCTGTCCCAAAAATAAATAAAAAACGTTGAAAAAAAAAAATTTTAAGTGCCATTAAATATACAATCATGTCACTAAATTCTATTCCTGTAACCAATATTACACTATATGTTAACTAACTAGAATTTAAATGAAAACCTAAAATATATATACAGTCCTATGAAGTTTTTCCCCCCTTTCCTCCATGGTCTCTCTCTTTCTCTCAATTTGTCATAGCATTTTTATTTTCTACTTAATGTCTTTAAGTTAAAAAAAAAAAACTAAAATTTTAAAGTAGCACAAATTTTACCAGCCATTTTTACATTGTGCCATGCCATTTACAGGTAAAAACACAGAAGTGTTTAACTCAAGAAAATAATGCAAGTGACCCCTCATACATGAATATGTTTTCATTCGCACCAAAAGAGTGGAAGCAATACACAAAACTAACTCGATTGTTTGTATTTCATTTCTGACATTCACACTTTCTATTAACGCCTTCTACCTTCAGCTGATTGATGAGTCACATTTTCCATTTAAGTGGTTGAGGCTTCAATGAACGCTTATCTTATACGCGCTGTGATTTCCCACTGACTGCTACACATCTCGGGTCCGCTGGAAGTCTGTGCACTTAGACTGTGCACGTTGCATGTGAACGGGACTGCACACGGGAGCCACAGCCACCAACTTCCCGGCTCACGTGCATGCTCTATGGTCCCATGGGACCTCACTTCGAAAACACAAGCTCAAAAATAAAATTATTTCAATATTCGAGATGGCGACAGCAAAGCTCTGAACCTTCTAAGTGCGGAACCCTGTCAAATGCATAGGTCACATGCTCATGAAACCAGCCCTGATCTGATGGTGACATGAGGGCTGAACTCTCAGTTTCTGGTGCTGACACGTGGTGTTATTCGACTGAAAACAAACTGAGAGGGGCGCCTGGGTGGCTCAGTCGGTTGAGCATCCCGCTTCGGCTCAGGTCATGACCTCACGGCTCATGGGTTCAAACCCCATGTCGGGCTCTGTGCTGACAGAGCTTTGGCTTCTGTCTCCCTCTCACTCTGCCCTTCCCCCACGGGCGCTCGGTCTCTCCAAAATGAATCAATGTTTGAAAATGTTTGAAAAAAACGAAAAAAGAAAATAAACTGAGAGCTCATACTCAAATTCAGCGAGCAGGAAAGGGGAGGTAAAGCTTTCTCCAGAACTGCCAACATGGCTACATCCAGGAGCATTCCAGAAGGCAAGTTGGACCAAGGGGACAGCTGGAGGGCGACAGTCCTTTCCTTGATAAATTAAGCTCTTCTCTCACGCGGTGAGAAAGAGAGGGTAGATAAAGCCATACCAAGGCCCTGGAGGGGAAGAGGAGCCCAACAGAAAACTAGGCGTGTGAAACTAGCCTCTGCCGCAGTAAAATCATTAAACGCAGAGAAAGCAACTGAACAGAAACGGGGCTCAGCAATTCATCGCTCCACCCAAGCTCCCACAAACAATTAAAGTACTGAGTACGGTGGATTGTCATCTTAAACAGGGCTGGGTTCTAAAATCAGTTATAATGGGAAATGGTGCATAGTTAAAATTATCCCTGGAAACCACTGCAACTGCACATGGAGGCTGTGGGTTTCCAGTCTCTAAATAACCGTTAACACAGCAAGTCTTCTCTTGAGAATGAAAGCAGATCGTTACAGCACACTTGAGCATACAGTGACATAGCTGGCTTGTTGTAGGGGGCGCGCTGCCTGGAAAGGAACGGGATGAGGAGAAAAGGGGATGAGAGCGCCTGCGCTCTCTCACCGTCTCTCAAAAATAAGTAAATGTTTTAAAAAATGTCTATGGAGAAGAGTAATGTTTAATTGTCTCCCACTTCGTGCTCCCCTTGGAGCATATATGGCGGAAGGAATGTCCCGCACTCAACACTTCGCTTATTTTTTTTTTTCTTTTGTTTGGAGTAGAGGGCTGTGCACAGATAACTAACTGAATTGTACGTGAGGCAATCGCAATGGGATGTAAATTTACGTCAACCAACATCTCAGCTTATGATCTCTGAGGAGTATTTCCAAATAAAAAATGCAGGCATCCAGGAAGATGAAAATTGATGTTGAATCTACAACCATTAGCTTGAGACAAATTTCAGGTCTAACTAGAAATCTCCTTGTTTAGGAATGCATAAAAAGGGGAAAACATTGAACACACATAGGACTTATGAATAAAATTTGCAAGCTTATGACTCAGTGTTTACCATTCTGGGCCATTCTTCCAAACACAGTTTCCCCATTCCATATGCACATTCAAGTCTTCTTTAATTGCCAGAAAGTTTTTAAAGGATACAGTTCCATTGTTTTTCTGTTCCATTATTTTGACTTCCTTCTTTTTTTTTTCCATTTTTTTTAATGTTTATTCATTTTTTGAGAGAGAGAGAGAGAGACAGAGCATGAGTGGGGAAGGAGCAGAGAGAGAGAGAGAGAGAGAGACAGACAGACAGAGAGAGGGAGACACAGAATCTGAAGTAGGCTCCAGGCTCTGAGCTGTCAGCCCACAGTCCAAGGCGGGGCTTGAACTCATGAGCCATGAGATCATGACCTGGCTGAAGTCGGACGCCCAACCAACTGAGTCACCCAGGCGCCCCTATTTTGACTTCCTTCTTAAAGGACTTGAATTATACACGTTTTCTACACTGAGCCTATGTGTTTTATATCATGAAGCCTACCTTCCCCAAATAAACTTTTTAATGGGTATTTTGGGGTACCTGGGTGGTTCAGTCGGTTGAGCGTCCGACTCTGGCTCAGGTCATGATCTCGTGGCTTGTGAGTTCGAGCCCAGCTTCGGGCTCTGTGCTGACAGCTCAGAGCCTGGAGCCTGCCTTGGATTCTGTGTCTCCCCCTCTCTCTGCCCTTCCCCCGCTCATGCTCTGTCTCTCAAAAATAAACATTAAAAAATTTTAGTAAATAAATTAAAATTTAAAAAAAACAGGTATTTTTCCACTATAGTAAATAGACAGGCTTCTTCTCATCCAAATAAGTATTTTACATTGTGTAGTCGCACACGTGAATATGCTTTCCTCTAGTGCGTATTTGTGTATAAATTGCTGCCGTGGCCATTCTGAAAAGGACCGAATTCTTACATCCAAGAAATGCCTTGGTTGACAGGTTGCCATGGAACAAGAGGCACTTGTTTGACCCTTGAAATTACTTTTCCAGGTGTCTAAGATTGTGGATGCTATTTATAAGAAACTCCGTGAAAACTCTTCTCATGTGATGAGGCAAGCTATGCTGCGGGTCACTACCTTGCTGACACGTACTTCACCAAAGAAGGTCATCTTTCAGCTTATGGATTATCCAGTTCCAGCGGACGAGTAAGGCCCCCTCACCCCTTCCTACAGTGCTTTGTTCCCAGTCTCCAGAATCAGATGGAGCTAGACTCGGGCTTCTTTTTTTTCTCAAAGAGGGTATCTATGTTTGTAACACACGGGACGATCATAAAGCTTAAATAAGATCATACATGTTATTCATATTCTTGTACGATAGCTACACAATACTATAGACCACTGACAAATGATCATCGTCACTATTTTTTATCTGAGGCTTTAAATTGTGTTCTGCTGCATATACCACGGGAACAAATCACTCCTCAGAGTGATGATGGACGTTTTCCCCATAAGTAATAAAACTTACAGTGCTTTTTTTCTCACTTATGAAGAGCAGATGGAAGGCATTTCCACCTGCCAATAAAATAATGAAACATTAAAAATTCCCAGATATAATGGAGAGTGCCCTGTTACTTACATGTTTATCTGAAATTCATGATCCAGGATCACAGAAAATATTAAGGGGAAAAGAATACCAGTGTGAGCCTATGGGACAGTATGAGCCTAACACACATTAGAGGAGCAGAGTAAAGGACATCACTCCATTTCTACCTTGAGAAGGTACCTTGAGAAGGAAGGTAATACTTCTCTACTATTAGCAGTGTAAAAGGCAGGAAGTCACATTACGAAAAGGATGCAGGCTTTGGAAACGAACCTGAATTCCTTCCCAGCCACACAAGTTTCTAAATTCCTCGATCAGATTTCCCTGTCTGTGAAATGAGGAAAATTCTTTTTGATCTGTAAAGCAATTATTGTGGGTTAAATGAGTTAACATCTGTAAAAGGACATCAAAACTCACAAAATGCCAAACCAATTATATGACTGACTTTCTTTTTCCAACTGAAAGCTTGTATTTATTTAGGAGGTGTAAACTCACAAAGTATTTTACTACCTAGAAAATTCCTGGAAATTAAAAATCTTCATAAGACTCAGCGTTTTCTCATTCAGGAATTAAGCACCCCATTGTATGTAAAATATTACCAGCCTTCGAGCATTTTGTTGAAAATGGGTACAAGTTGCCAGTGAATCCAGTACAAACGATATGAAATGAGGGAGTACAGAAAGCAAGCATAGAGTTAAGTGAACTTCATTAAAATAGTCACCAGCAGGGGCGCCTGGGTAGCTCAGTCTGTTAAGCGTCTGACTTTGGCTCCAGTCACAGTCTCACGGTTTGTGAGTTCGAGCCCCGCGTCGGGCTCTGTGCTGACAGCTCAGAGGCTGGAGCCTGCTTTGGATTCTGTGTCTCCCTCTCTCTCTGCTCCTCCCTGACTTGTGCGCTCTCTCTCTCAAAAATAAACATTAAGAAATTTTTTTTTTAAATAGTCATGAGCAGATCTTGTGTATCTAGGTGAGGGCTGAGGCAGAAAAGAGTGGGATTTAGAGTTGAGCTACACCAGACAAACAGGAGAAATGTCTGATCGGTTAGAAGGTATGATCTGAGAGGTAAGGGAATGAGACAGACCATGTGAAACTGATGTCCGTGTGGGTCTAAGCTTGGTTGTAAGCTGAGCCCCAAAGGCAGGAACAGTTGAGTAACGGATTCTAAAGAGCTGGTATGTCTCTTCCAGGGGACCAGGCCCCCTATTAGGAACCTAAACTCAGAGAGACTGAGCACTAGGATCCAGAACCCCACACGGATTGACAAGGTATCAGGAATGTACCCACACAGAGATGTGTAGCAGTTTTTAAGATGAGCACTAGTAAAAATAATCTTGAAAAGTGGCTAGGTGTGCAGAGGGAGGGAGGGGACTGGAGGTAGAGAAGCCGGGGTGCTAGTGACACCTGTGCCACTAGAATGTGTGTGACCTTTCACTAAAGGGCCCACCCCCCTGAGCTCAATTTTTTAAATCTAATTTTCTAATATTTAAATTTATATAGTTAATCTTTTACTTAGTATTTCTACCTCTTTGGGTTTTTTTTAATTGATATATTTATTTATACGTTAATTTGTATTTCCATACCAGTTTTTTAAATATTCTGTTATTCCTGGAGAAACGAGGTCACAAGATGGGAGGACCAGAGCACGGAGTGGGGAAAGCTGATCAGTTCTTGATACTGAGCTGGATGGATATTTAAATATGGTAGAAAATCACGGCGCCTGGGTGGCTCAGTCAGTTAAGCGGCCGAATTCGGCTCAGGTCATGATCTCGCGGTCCGTGAGTTCGAGCCGCGCGTCGGGCTCTGTGCTGACAGCTCAGAGCCTGGAGCCTGTTTCGGATTCTGTGTCTCCCTCTCTCTGACCCTCCCCGGCTCATGCTCCGTCTCTGTCTCTCAAAAATGAATAAACATTTTTAAAAAATTAAATGTGGTAGGAAATCAACTTGCAGACTTGCAGACTGTATTTTCCATAAGATCTCACGGACACTCTTCCTCTGTTTTCAAGGACAAGAGACTTAATGAGATCATTTGGAAATGAGCATGCCAGTTTGGTTTAGACTTGTCTGTGATCTCTTTGGTATATAAACAAGTAAAAGAAAAAAAAAGACTTCGATTCATGACACTGTATTAAGCAGGAAATGAACAACCTGATTCTCATTGTGATGGTTGGGCGGGGGGTGGGGGCTGTATTTGCAGCACTTTGATACTGATGTGGCACGCGGCAGGTTCTGAGTCAAGCGTGGCCCCTCATGTGCTGAAAACAATCTTATTGATACTGAAAGGAAAGCCTGGGGAAGTGCATGCTAGCCTCCCGGAAAGAAGACGTTTCTCTCTCGATACTACTAATATGATGCCTGTAGCGGTAAGTAATACTTAAGTATTAAGTACTAAGTGCTTCCTTGTCCTGGTGTTGTTTTTCTGATCATGAAAATCCCCATCTTCCCACGGACTCGGTCATACTTCTGGACACTGTCCTCTCATTCATTCATTCATTCATTCATCCAACACATATTTATTGAGCGCCTACTGTATGCCACACCTCGACCAGGAAGCATACATTCGGTAAAAGACACAGACAATGAACAAAAAACTGTGTTATATATCAGATGATATACAGCTGAGAAAAGACATAAAGTGATGTGAGTAAAAGAAAGTGACAGGGAGTTTAGGAAGGTTGGTCAGGGGAGGGGCCTCTGCTGAGGTGACATCCAGTCAGAGAGTGAAGGAGTGATCCTTGCAAATACCTGGGCAAGAGAGAAGAATATCTAGACAGAAAGACAAAAGCCCTGTAGATGGGAGCTTGCCTAGTAAGTGAGTGACTCCAAGGAAACTGAAAGGAGAGAATGGAGCAAGGGCGGAAGTTTGGAGATGGTCTCAGAGACTAGCCACCGGCTAGACTGGATAGACTTTGATATGCATGTGAAGCCCTGATGTCATTTGCGCCCACCATTTTGTATCTCCCAAGGACTAAACTCACCACTCCTGGGAGTAAATTCTAGTCTTACAGAGACATAATGGGAAACAAAATGGGTAGCGCTCCACAAATGTGAGGTGGTGGGATGTGTTTCTCTGATGTGGCAGGTGGGTGTTGCAGTGGTTCGTGGGCCCAACAACTGTTAGTGATCTGGCCTGTCTCCTCTTAACCATCTCACTGGCCTGGATTGTTGAAGCACGGGAAGGACCTGGGTTATTGGTAGGACCATCCTTCATGGCCACATATGAAGGGGACACTGGGAAGTATACTGTCCTTGGGAACCAGCTTGCTTCCTCCAGTTTGGCACGTAGGGGGTTGTTGATAGTACTTTGAGAGTTCATTGCCATAGAATACTGGGCATAGTTCCATTTAAAATGGACTCCACAGCTGTTAGGGAATTAATGAATATGCATGCACTCTCCAGGCTGCCTTCAGGGGGTTGCAGGAGGGATTGCGGTGTTCCTCCCTTCCCCCTCACTAAGGTTGACTGGGTTTAGAGGCAGATGGCTACATTCTTGACTTCTCTTTCCTTCCCTTGTAGGCATCCCAGGCCCTGTGCACATTGCTGCCTGTTGGTTCGTACAAGAAAGCAGTGGCCCAGTTTTTCCCCCAGCTCCTGATGGCCCTCATGCTCCAAGTCTTCTACATCAGTGAACTGAGACTGGTGACAGAGGACAGGCCGTTGTGAGATTGCAGTGGTTATTTCAGAGTCAATAAGAAATAAGCTCCCAGCTGTCAACTATTTCTAGTCCCTCGGGTTCATGTGGAACTCCTTATAATCCTACGCAATGCATTCATTTATTACAGTTTTCTTTGTGAAACTACCCCGAGTACCTAGAAGTGAGCTAGCGCCCTCCCTGAGTGTATGTGGCGTGTATAAAGAAGCACCCCCACTTTCTGCCACAGTCGGAGCGGGTTGGGGGACACCAAGGGGAGAGAGAGCAGGTAGGAGCTTTAGAACCAAAGCCAGGCCCATGCTAGCTCTGCCATTTACTCCCTGAAAGGGATTTCTCAGGGTAATTGTACGTGTGAGATTAAAATAACGCGTGCAAATGTGCTTTATGAACTGTGAAGTTTTATGATTGGTGATGTGACGTGTGGGCTTAAGAGGGTACACATTCTGTCCATGTAAGATTCAGCTGTTCCCTTTCACCCAAGGCGGTACAGTTAGCTTTGCCCCAGGGAAATCTGGACCCACTGCCTGCTATTTGCCCGCATCAGGGGTGGACTTCTAAGCCAGGCAAAACTCCAAAGCACAATGCATCCCATTAAGATATTTAACCCATTCCCTGTCTTTCAAGCAGACATGCACCAAATCATCCCACACAGATGAGAATGTATCTATTTATTTAAAGCCATCTGAAGAAGAGACCCTGCGGACACTTTCAGCAAATTATCACGTCATTTAATATTTTGTGCTAATAACCTGTTAAGCTAACAAATGACTAAGCTGCTCCATGATTAATCCCAGATTTTACATGCCACCATTTCAATTGAACCCTCAATCCCATGTACTGTTAATCAGGAAAGACGGAGAGCACTGAAAGTTGGTTTCCTTTGAAACATCCCCTTTCCCCAAACCAGCATCCTGCCCCAGACGGAATGAAAAGGCAGGTCACATGAACTTCACTATGTGAAGGCCACTGTCAAGTGGTGACTCGGCTCTTCTTTGGGGCCTTAGCTATGCCCGGGATGCCCTGAGAGTTCTGCTGAATTGTTCTGGACTGCAGCAGGTGAATCTTGCTCTAAAGAAAAAGAATTGCTGGAACCAGTTTTCCGAAGAGCTGTTTCACCATCAGGGGGTCTACCTTATTGCCAAGTAAGGACGGGGGCTCTGCACAGGGTTCTCTGTCTCTATCTCATCTTTCTGTCTCTGTCTCCATCTTTCTTCAGTGAAGCCACGTGTGAACGCCATCAATATCCACTCCGACCTCCCAGTCTCTCCTAAATTGCCCTGAATTGCCATTTGATTTCTAATTCTTCCCTTATTTTGAGGAGTTTATTACTTATTGGGATAGTTTTCCCTTTCCTTGTCCTCCTACTTGATGATAAAGATACCTAGTCATCCTCCCTCCAAAGAGCAGGTTTCTCTTTCAGATATGGAGAACCAGGTAAATTTACTTTTTCTTTCCTCTACTGTTAGCTGATTCCCACTCTGCAGGCATCAGACAGTTATGGATGTGCTCCCACTTTAAAGAGGTTCAATAGAGGGGTGCCTGGGTGGCTCGGTCGGTTAAGCATCCGACTTCGGCTCAGGTCACGATCTCGCGGTCCGTGAGTTCGAGCCCCGCGTCGGGCTCTGTGCTGACCGCTCAGAGCCTGGAGCCTGTTTCAGATTCTGTGTCTCCCTCTCTCTCTGCCCCTCCCCTGTTCATGCTCTGTCTCTCTCTGTCTCAAAAATAAATAAACGTTAAAAAAAAATTTTTTTTTAAATACTTAAAGAGGTTCAATAGAAATCTGTTCTCAATGAGACAAATTTGGAAAAGCAGGAAAGAGAAGTTTGATTTTTCTTGTACCAGAGGTTTTTTTTTTCTTTCTAGTTAGCTTCTTAGTGAATAGCAAATTTCTGATTATAGGGATCAGATTTTCTGATCAAAAATCAAGATACATGGACTTGACCACATAATAGACCATTTGAAGTTGTAACAACTCAGAAAGTACAGGCTCTATGGTCTCCGGGCTTTTGCTGCATTTCACATGGCATATTATTTGCACATAGATTTCAGGAACACATTTTATAAAAGTATGATACATCTGCACCCCACAAGTGGCCACTAGTTAAGAACCACAATATCCTTAGTACTTTTGGATCTTCTTACTCGAAGTGTGGTCCACAGACCAGCAGCTACAGCAGCACCTGCAAGTTACAAATAGAAAGCAGAATGGGATCTCACAGGGCCCACTCCAGACCCACTGAACCAGAATCTGCTTTTTAGCAAGATCCCTGGGTAATTTGCATGCACGTTAAAGTTTGAGAAGCCCTGGTTTAGAATGCCAACCCAGAGTCTTCAAATGAAACCTGTCACGGCAACTTTCCCAGGCCTGCCACCACCCATCTGATCCAGACCAGTGTGTCAGGACAACCGTAAGCCTGGTCACTGTCCAGAATGGCTTAGTGAATCGGGACTCACCACCTCTCCTCCTGAGTAACACACGATAGTCCCAAACTCTCTTCTTCATTGTATCGTTCCAAGGAAGGACTTGGTCTAAAACCATGATGGTGACCTATGCAGCCATCTTGGATTGCTAGGGTATTTATTTTGCGCTATTTGTTTTCTCTTCTTTTGGTCAGGCAGGAAGGAGCTTGCGGTATTATAGGGCATTCTGTTACGTGGCACAGGAGGGGAAAGATAGGAAAAGGAGTGATGTTAAGGAAAGAGACATTGTCAGTGATCCAGGTATATATAATTCCCTGGAGTCTGCATAGAATTCAGAATGGGGATGCAGTTTGCCTTGGACTAGGGATTAGAAAAGATCTGTATTTTTTTTTAATTTTTTTTTAACATTTATTTATTTTTGAGACAGAGAGAGACAGAGCATGAACGGGTGAGGGGCAGAGAGAGAGGGAGACACAGAATCAGAAGCAGGCTCCAGGCTCTGAGCCATCAGCCCAGAGCCCGACGCAGGGCTCGAACTCACGGACCGCGAGATCGTGACCTGAGCTGAAGTTGGATGCTTAACCGACTGAGCCACCCAGGCGCCCCTAGAAAAGATCTTTATTTTTACCTGGGAGTACAAAATATGAGGATAATGCTTCTCTCTAGCATACCAGTAGCATTTGCTGATGCAGGAAGAGTTTTCATCGTCTTTGCTAATTCAGTGCCTTATTCTCTTTTACAGAACCCTCAGTGAATACAACTTTCCACAGTTTCCAGAGACTTTGCAGTATCTCTACAAGCTCTCAGTGGAAGGTCCTAGACGGTCAGAAGACAGTGTCATCACAGTAATATTCTTCACTGAAGTGAGTTTTATTAGGAGACTGAACAACCAGGTCCTCTTTCCTTACGCAAACTTAAGGCAACACTCCAACCTTTTATCTCCCTCTCTGAATATTGATTCTTATCAAGGGTTAAGACAATGACGGATAACTTTAGTCGTTTCCTAGAAGATGTGGATTTGCAAAGACTCAATTATTTTTGTAGTCGTATATCTCTGCATGCTTGTGAAAGTATATCAAGGGATAATTGAGTTTACTTAAAGATAGCAGGTAGCATCTGGGAAATGAATGATACTTCAGACTGGGGGGAAAAAAAGGAACGGTCCAAATGACTGAGTAAAATGAAGATATAGAGCTACATTAATTTATGTATAAATATCTACCATAGATTGTAATACTATACTAGAGTCAAGCAAATTGAGGAAGTCCTTTGATTTCTAAAAGGCAGGTAGAAAGTTGTTTAAGTTGAAATTATCTGAGTCAAATATAATTTTTCCATAGAGGTAATATATAATTAAGTACTGGTCTAAGGCACCATATTAAGTATTCTCAAAATTTTGATGTAATTTCGAACATCATAGTCAGCGAAACAGTTAATAAACTATAAAAGATTATATACTACCTACTTCTAAAGCTTTTAGAAATATACATAAATCAGTTTAACTGAACATTGCGGTACCAAATCACCAATGGTTTCAAACTTGCTTGATCCATTTGAATCTCTCATTACTTTTATTATACGATTCATTATTTTCATTGTATTGTCCTTTAAGTATATACAAACATTAAATAGGCCTAAATATGACATACATAATTGCTCCTATAAAATGATACATTCAAAAGAAGTTTACAAATGACCTAAGATTTATTTATATTTATAGATAGAAGCGTTATTACTGTGACAGACGATAGCGAAACCTGATTGCCTGTCTAATCATGAATATGGTGCTTACTGCTATTGGAGATTGGCAGGCCTGTCCTTCCAGGAGCTGAGTAATGACCACATTCTTCTACTGCTTTCTCTAATTGAAGCTTCTGGGCAATCCTCAACTGTCCAGTTGACTATGAGGTGACGTGGCCTTTAGCTGTTCTGAGCGCACAATCTATGTATTTTACCTTAGTTTAGTCTTGTCAGCCAGCAATATTTAACACGGTACTATTGATGCTTATGACATTTATTTATATATGTTATTTCTAATTTTCTACTGATGTAAGTAACCATAGGGTTTACATGTTTGTGCCTAAATCTTCTTTCTTTTAGTATTTTAGCTTACTTCCTTCTAATAGATTCCAAGTATCTGAAATGATAACAGAAGAGTATAAGCATTCTTAAGGCCAAGGATTGTTATTGCTAGACTGATTTCTGGAAGGCTCCCGTGCAGTTTGTGGGTCCTCCCACTGCACTCTTGCCATTATTGATGAGTTTTCCAATTTCAGAGGAGGATGTGATTTGACTTGTCCTTAATTTTTAAATGTTTCGAGAGGTTGAACATTTTAAAACTATCATCATTCAGAAATTAAATTTCCATAATCTGAGCAATCCGATCTCTCCTTTGCCCGTTTGCCTACAAAAGTCTTAGTGTTTTTCTCAATGAATTGTGTGATCCTCTGTCGCTATGTCTCTCCCTCTCTCTCACACAACACACACACACAGAAATTTGTGAAGGATGTTAAGTATGTTACACATTTAATTATAATGCCTGTTGATAATCGGGGCCCAGTTTGTTGTTTGCCTTTTAATTTTGTTTATTAAACATGATTTTTTTTTTAAAAAATTAAGCATTAAAAATCTACTGTGGCTGAAGAATTGACAAATATTCGTTTATAATCTATTCACATTTGTATAATTTTTTACATGTAATGTCGTTTCCCATGAAGTTTATATGGTATACCATGAAGTAGGATATAACTTTAGTTTTCAGTGAATAATTAACTTCTGATCCCAGCATCATTTAATTAATAAGCCTTAAATTCACTACTCACTGGTGATACTAACTTCATGAATTCTATTATTAATTTCATGTACATACACACATACACACAACACACACCCATAGTAGGGTCTACCCCGGATTACACTGTTAGGCTCCATTTATATTTTCACTCCTGTGGAAATATCACAATGGAATTATGGCAGTTTGCAATAAAATAAAAAAAAATTTTTGTTTATTTATTTTTGAGAGAGAGGGAGAGACAGAGCATGAGTGGGGAAGGGGCAGAGAGAGGGGGAGACACAGAATCTGAAGCAGGATCCAGGCTCCGAGCTGTCAGCACAGAGCCTGACGCGGGGCTTGAACCCACGAACCATGAGATCATGACCTGAACCAAAGTCAGACACTTAACCAGTCCTGAGCCACGCAGGGGACCCTGCAGTAAACTTTAATATCTTGCAAAACGACTTTCCCTACACGCTCTTCAAAATGTCTTTAGTCCTTCCTATGTATTTGCCCTTCTGGTTACATTTTAAAGTAATTTTGTCAGGTTTAAAGGAAAAACACTTTCACTGAAACTATGCAGTTGAATTAAAGCTATGTGCTTCTTAGGAATCTTTACAATATTTCCACTTCTCTTTTTTTATTCAATATTTTGCCATTTTCATATAAGTCTTACATATTAGTTTTGGAATTCTTAAGTACTTTGTATTATTCTAAGCTGTTAGTGTAAATGTGGCTTCTTTGTTTTGGTTCTCAAATTTATCTTTATTATCACTTTGGGTACAGGTTTTCGGGTTTGTTTTGTGTTTTGAGATAGCTACCACCCAATATTACAGTAGGTTCAGGTGTACAACATAGTGATTCTACGATGTGTAGCTTTCACTGCGCAACGCTATTACAATACCACTGACTGTATTCCCAGTGCTGTATCTTTTATTCCCGTGATTTATGCATTCCATAACTGGAAGCCTGTATCTCCCACTCTCTTCCACCATTTTGCCTGTCCCTCTCCCCCTCCCTCTTCTTTTTGGCAAACATCAGTTTGTTCTCTGTATTTATGAACCTGATTCTGCTTCTTATTTGTTTATTTGTTTGTTCTGTTTTTTAGGTTCCACATATGAGTGAAACCGTGTGGTATTTGTCTTTCTCTGTCTGAATTATTTCAGTCAGCGTGATACTCTCTAGGTCCATCCGTGTTGTTGCAAATGCAACATCTCACCTTTTTAATGGCTGGATAATATTCCGCTGTGTGTGTGCCACATCTTTACCCATTCATCTATGGATGGACACTTGGGTTGCTTCCATATCTTGGCTAATGTAAATAATGCTGCAATAAACATAGGGGTGCATGTATCTTTTTGAATTCGTATTTTTGTTTTCTTTGGGAAAATACCCAATAGTGGAATTATTGGAGCATATGGTATTTCTAGTTTTAATTTTTTGAGGAACCTCCATACTGTTTTCCCAAATGTGGCCTTTTTCATTCAATTTTCAAGCTCATTATTGCTGGGGATGTTCAGGAAAATTAGACTGTATTGTCTTAAATTCAGCTACTCTCCTGTGCCCTAACAGTAATTCTAATAATATTTTTGGTAATTCCCTTGGATTTTCTAGGTATATGATCCTGACGTATGAAGAATAAGGATACCACATTGTTACTTGTGTTCAAATTACTTTCCTGAATCATGTGTTTTTGCCTTGGCCTTTAAAGTTCCATTTTGTGAATTATCTGACCTCTCCCTTGCCCATTTACCCACTCCGATCTTGGTGTTTTTCTCAGTGAATGGTATAATTCTCTCTCTGTCTCTGTGTCTCTCCCTCAAATACACACATTTGTGAAGGATATAAAGTGATCTATGAACATGTACTTTGACAATAAATATATCCTTAGTGAAATATATTCTAAGGACAAAAAAAATTCTATAAAGAAATATTCACTTCTATCCAGGAGGTTTATAGATACTGTATGTTGATACTATAATTTTAAGACTATGGTATAAATTTTACAGCAGAAAGCAAGTAAGCAAATATATTAATACTGTTGGCACCAAGTTTTTCCAGGTGAGAGAAAGATGAGGCAAACATAAAGCCATAAAAAGCTAATATAAACTCTGTTTTATTAGATTTGAACTGAATATATCAACATTGTCCAAATGATCTCCTGACTAAAAAAAAAGAATACATCATGGTTCAGCATTGAGCTCTCTAATCTCAGGGCAGAGCCTGCTTCTAACCCTTTTCCTCCTTTTCCTCCTGTCCGCCCCCCCCCCCCCCCGCAACTCGTGCTCTCCCTCTCTCTCAAAAATAAATAAACATTAAGAAAGAAAGAAAGAAAGAAAGAAAAGAAAAGAAAAGAAAAGAAAAGAAAAGAAAAGAAAAGAAAAGAAAAGAAAAGAAAAGCTGTCCCAGAAGTGTGCATCTTGGTTGGAAACCATTGACACAGAGAATATCCAATATTCTCTTTAAATTTCAATCTATGTCACACCCCTTTTCTCACTGCTCATTTTGTTTGTTCTTTTTAATATGATATTGGTCAAAATTTGTCAATTATAATGCTTTTTTTCCCATAGCACAGCCATTAGATTGATTAATCCACTGTGTTTCTGATTCCCAAGTCCATAACCCCTGCTTCTCTCCTTGTTATTTTCTTACACCAATTTTCTTTAGCATGTTCTTATTGCTTGTGATATTTTATTTCTCATAATTTCAGGAAATAAACAATGTATTCATTTTTAACACTTCTTTTCAAGCAAAGTCAAGTTGTGCATTTACTTCCAACCACCGTGTACACATCCATTTTATTTTTATTTTCATTGTTCTGCAGTAATCTTTGTTGTATGTTTGAGTTCCTCTGTGGTTTACCATTTTGATCCACAAAAGGGAGAATTCTCTTAAATTTCCAAGTGCTTATGGGCTTTTTTTCTTCCATTTAAACTTTCTTCTTGGTTTCTTCTTTTCTTACATACATCATGATTTTTTTAAAGGTGCTTTTTAAATGATTTGTTTTAGGGAAGTTATTGATTTTTTTGATCTGATAATCAATTTCTGTGAAAGTTGTTTGGAATGTTGAAAAGAATATATGGTCTCTCCTTCCCTCTCACTTTTGCTCTCTTGCTCTCTATTTTTCTATGTACTTGACCTTAGTCATATTTTAGATTCTTGAAATGTTTTTTGTTAAACTGTCACTTGTGTTTCTAAGACATTTTTAAAATATGTTTATTTTGGCTGCTAGTTACTAGATGTATAAAGGCTCGTGGTAATCACATCTTCATTTTGGGTATTAGCTATTAAATACTAAAACTCCATAAACTGGCCTCCCCATCCTTGCCCACCCTCCAGCCTCACTACCTTTCAGTCTTCTCTTCCCTTCTCATCTATCACTCTGGCCTTCTTTCAGATGTTCAAACACACCCTGCTCATCTACCACAGGGCCTTTGCACATGGGTTACCTTCCTTGGGGTTATCTTCTCCAAACACTTTATCTAGCTAATGCCAACTCTGCTTTCAAGTCCAAATCTAAATAACAATCCTCATTCTAATTTCAGTCTACAAATGCACAATCTAAATTCACTTCTCCTTTAAATGTTTTTGTGGCACCTTGTAGCTTTTCTTGCTAGTACTGATCACAATTAGCAACTCTGTTTTCACTGGCATAGTATCCTATCTCTTATAGTGTAGTATAGCATTGTTGTACAGTATCAGCCTTTCTTGCCAGTCATGACCACAAGGTCATAGATTGAGACTGTTTTGCTCACTACTGTTTCCCCATTTACTAGCATAGTGCCTGGCCCATGGTAGGCACGGCCTCTGAGTATATATAACCATTCTCTGTTAAGGAATTCACCTACCGAACTACAATCTGAGAGAGGGAGGTAATTTAAATTGAGTCACTAAGTTCCCGAGAATGGAGAGAAAAACAATATATATATATATACATATATATATATGTATATATATATATTTAATTTCTAACAACATGGGAGTTGGAACACTGACCTCCATGCCATCAAAAATCCACATGTAACTTTGAGTCCCCCCAAAACCTAACCATTGATAGTCTACTGTTGATTGGAAGCCTTTACAATGACATAAACCATCAATTAACACATATTCTGTATGTTATATGTATTATATACTGTATTCTAACAATAAAGTAAGCTAGAGAAAAGAAAATGCTATTTTAAAAAATCATAAGGAAAAGGAAATACATTTATAGTACTGTGGTGTAAAAAAATCTGCATATAAGTGGACCCACAGAGTTCAAACCTGTGTTGATCAAAGGTCAACTATAGACATATACAGATATAGATACAGATGATATATAGATATATATGCACGTATTTCCTATTATGACTGCTACTTCTCCTTCCAGAGAACTCAGAAATTATGAACACAGAAATGTGTGTAGCGATACATATACGCATTTGGAATTTTAGTGACATTCATGCTACGTTTTACCGAGAATGTCTTGATTTTTATGGCTGAAGCAGAAATCGTGCATTGGCCTTTATTCTGCTTATGATCTTGTTGACTATTTTCTTGCAGCTTCTGAATAACTTCTTCAAGGACCCATTCCCAGAAGAATTTTTGGTTCTCTTCAGAAACTGGGTCAATGACTCCAATCCTGCAGTTAGCAAACTGAGCCTCCAGAAAATTGCCACCATGGCACCAGTTATCAATGAGGTACGCGCGAATGTGTGTGTGTGTGGGGGGGGGGAGGGGGGTGGGTGTGGTTTGTGAATGCCATCACCATCAAAGTTAACCTGAGATTTGATATTGCTCAATATCTTTACTGATAAAACATTGATATTTCTCAGTTTCTAACAGCTAACCCAGTATCAAAGCCTGATGTTTTGTCGGCAAGAAAATTGGGTTGAGTAGAACTGGTGGTGTAAGTAAATTCAGGAGCGTAATGACCTTGTTTACATTTTCCCCACAAAATCATTCATTGCCCTCGGAATTGAGCAGCATCGTCCTACACAAACTCTTTTCTTTCAGTCGAAACCACGCACACGTTAAGTTAATTTCCCCTTCAATACACACAGGTGCTGACACATTAATTCCGATCTTGGGGCCCTCGCTCAAGGTTTTTCTTCCACACCTCACAACACGTTCCTCCTTCACCCATACATATTCACATCTGTCTCCTTTTTCAGCTCAAGTCAAATTCCGCGGAATATTCTGACCTGGCAGCCTCGTTCTTCTCAGAGCCACACCAACTGTCAGCACTCGCTTATACAATACTTTATATCAAAAATTCTCTATGGGGCACCTGGGTGGCTCAGTCAGTTAAGCATCTGACTCTCATAATCTCACACGGTTTGTGGGTTCGAGCCCCGAGTCAGGCTCTGTGCGGACAGTGGAGAGCCTGCCCGGGATTCTCTCTCTCCCTTGCTCTCTGCCCCTCCCCGACTCTCTTGCTCTGTCTCAAAATAAATAAATAAACTTAAAAAAAAAATCCTCTATGTATGATGCTTGGGCCAGCCGTGTCAGCATCTCCCAGAAAACTTGTTAGAAATGCAAATTGTCAGGCCCCACCCCAGGCCTGTGGAATCAGGAATCCTGGGGTGGGGGTGGGGGGGACACCAACCTGTGTTTTTGTAAGTCTTCCAAGTGATTCTAACACAGTTTAAACTTGAGAATCACTGTCTTACACTGTTTCCTACTGAATCATGTGAACACTTCTTGCTTTCCAGGAAGATTGAATCTAAGCATACCCTTACTTTTTGTAATTCTCTTATAAATTCCTTTTTCCTTAGTTGTTTTTTGAATTCCAGTCAGTTAACATACGGTGTAATATTAGTTTCTTATGTACAATTTAGTAGCACTTACATGCAATACCCAATGCTCATCACAAGTGCACTCCTTAATCCCCATCACCTACTTCACCCATCCCAAAGTATCTCGCATAATGGCATTATGCTGATTCCATAACCCATTGTTGATTTAATAATAAATTTAATAACAAATCCTTGTTTATCTATGAAGCATAGTCTCTGAATGCTCAAAGCCGGTCAGTGGGCACCCATTTTTGCACTTAGAGAGACATGAGCCATGGTCTGTTTGCTTTAAATAAATCACACATGTCAGTGTATATTCTATTAGTAATCAGAGTTATTTATTGCCTTGTCTGGCACTCTTCCCAATGTTATTAACAACTGAAAGGAAGATTCTATGTCAAGGTTAGCTAGGAGAGAAAGAGAGAAACAGTGGAGAGGGAGCTGGGTTGAGATCACATACTACCTATTGGTAAAGACAACTTTCTAGCCAGATGCAAGGCCTCTGGCTATTTTTTTGGTAAATGGTCTCTGTTTCTTTCGCTTCTTTTCTTTCCAGCCTTTGTTTCTCTTCTTTGAGAAGAGAAGGTGTCTCCTTTTTGCCTTTTTCCTTGCTTTATAATCTGCTGTCTCTGACTCCCAGGCCTTGGCTCAGCAGCTCAGTGGCTCTCACGTCCACACAAGTCACTGGCACCCGGTTTAGAGGTCACACTGTTCGTGATGTGCTGGTGAATGCTTAACGGTCACCTCTCTGGAAATAACACCAATTTCTCTGGTGTAGGTACTCTCCATGCGGCTAATTTCAAGCTGTCAAAGGGGCGTCATTAAACAAAGAATTGGGGAGAGATACACAGTAGCACATCACAATTTAATATTCCTACCATACAGATAGGATACGTGTATCATATACCCTCAATGGCATATAAGAGTAAACTGGAGGCAAAGAAATAGGAAGTGATAAGTTTTGAGTATTTATTACCGTTGTTTTATTTCTTTACAGATTTACCAAACTTGGTTTTTAATAGTGACTTTTTAAATTTTGATTCCAGTGTAGTTAACATGCCGTGTTATATTAGTTTCAGGTGTGTAATAGAGTGATTCAACAACTCTATACGTCACCCATGGGGTGTTCATTGTGATAAGTGTACTCTTGATCCCCTTCACCTATTTCACCCTCTGCCCACCCCCCTCCCCTCTGGCAGCCATCAGTTTGTTGTCTAGAGTTGAGAGTCTGTTTTAACAATCAGCTTACAAAATTTTTGACAATGTGACAGTTGACCGTCTGGGGGCAACCCCCCCCCCACACCCCTGCATGCTGCCCAAACTTTGGTGTGTTTGGTACCAAATGCTACCTCAAGTCTCCTTCTAGCTCCAAAATCCAACCATTTTCCTCTTGTATCTATAGATAGAAAATGTCTGCAGCTTATTAATATCCATCTTGGATGCCTTCCTCTCAAAAGAAAAGACTGTTATAATTCGGGCTTTACTCACCCTTCGAAGACTTTTAGGCAAACTGGACAAGGTGACCTACTCTTCTTTGTGTATTAGGATTGCTTCCAGCTACTGCCCTCTGATGGATCACGTGAGTTACAGTTACATACGTGACATCATTCGGTTTTATAGATAAGCTGAAGGCCCAGAAGATAGTCATTTTGTGCAGAAGCAACCATCTTTTCCAGAGATAACAATATGAGTCAAAGAAGTACAATCTTTCTCTATATAGTTATATACATATAAAACTAACCCGTGAGGACCTGGAAAAGTCGGCCCATAAGAAAAGAGAAGCAAAAAATAGCCTCTGTCTTTGCATGAAAGAGGAATTGTAGCTCAGTAGCTGTATCTCGGCTAACCCTGGGTCTGGATTCCCTGGGTTCAAATCCCTGTTCTGCCTCTTATGAGCTGTGAAATGTTGAGCAGGTGATTTAGTCTCTTAATGTTCCAGCCTCTCCACCTATAAAATAGAGAGAGTGGCACGTGTATTATGGGCATTAGAGATGACGGGTACAATGCCCCAAATGTGTTAGTTATTATCATATAAAACTCTAAGTAAAGGGTCTTTCATCAAAAAGTTGTGCATTTTGAAAATTCTCATTTTGTATAGTAAATGTGTTCCAGAAAAGTTGGGTGAAAGCAAGATATTTTAATAAGCAACAACACTTTGGTATGCCATGGAGAATCTATTTATTTTTAAACACTTCTATGAGTTGTTTGTGAACCAGAGAATTATTTCGTAGAAAATTATTTTGCCAAAATTTATAGGCTCTTAATTATTCAGGTTTCATTGAAGAAGGGCACAGATTATTATAAAAAAAGAATAAATTTAGTGGCAAAAATTATTTTCATAAGGACATAGTAATAATAATGGTAAATGGATTTATTGAGCATTTACTAAGTACCAATCACTATTCTAAGGGATTTACATGGACTACCTCATATAATTCTCTAAACAACTCTATTACTATTATCCAGTTTACATGTAAGGAAAATAAAGCAAAGAGAAATGAATATTTGGCCAAGTTCACACAGCTAATAAGTAGTGGGAATGTCCATGTAATAAATTATTTTCAAAATGAAATCACTTGGGAAAAAAAAAAACTAAACTAAACTAAACTAAACTAAACTAAATAAATAAATAATCAAACCAAACCAAATGAAAAGAGGCAAAATCAGAGAGGAAAGTACCAAATATCGATTTACCCTAAGTCATCCCTCGGACATAGAGTATTTGAAAACTACTGGATATCAATGAAACTATGACACTATGTGTCTCCATTTTTTTTTTATTTTTTTTTTATGTTTATTTATTTTTGAGACAGAGAGAGACAGAGCATGAACGGGGGAGGGTCAGAGAGAGGGAGACACAGAATCTGAAACAGGCTCCAGGCTCTGAGCCCGACGCGGGGCTCGAACTCACGGACCGCGAGATCATGACCTGAGCCGAAGTTGGCCGCTTAACCAACTGAGCCACCCAGGCACCCCACTATGTGTCTCCATTTTAAAAGAAAAGAATAATTTGCTCAAGCTTAATCTATGGGGAATAAAAACAGGATTTCATCAGGTGTGGGGCACTAAAAGCTCTTTCCACTGGTCCAGATAGGCTTTCAATGGTTAGCATATCTTCCTGTAGACTAAGGATACAACAGGTAACCCACAGATGAATGCACTTTGTGGGTGTGTTACATTTGGCTGTCATTTTATATCATTTGTGTTACATTTAGACTGTTGTCTGAGTCCATTATTTTTAAACTGGGAGATTTCTCCAGAAATCTGAATTGTAAATGAAATACCAGAAGATTTGAGAATACTGGAGCCCACAAACCCATTTGGCAACAGTCTGCAGGAGCTTGGTGCCCTCTCTGAGACAGGCCCGAGCCCTCTGCTTCAAGCCCCCCTCCTCTCCCTGCTACCTGCTTTGCTTGTTTACATCAGCTTCCTAGCCCTAAGGACATGACTTGATGACCATTGCTTTAGGTTTGAGCTTTGATCCACATTTGTTACCTCCGGGAAGGAACATACAAAGCCACATTAGCCATTTGTATTTTGCTGGGAATATATCTAATATATTTCTGAAAACAGAAAGGAAAAGCAGTTAATGAAATCATGAACAAAAACTGGGAAGTGATACGATATTTTTAAAGATTAACCTCTTCTCTGACTTGCAGTTTTTCTCTCCTAGCTTTTTATAATCCCAAAACCCTCCTATTTGGCATAAGCAAGCTCTTAGAAACCTGGTTCTTATGCCAATATGCAAAGAGTTCCCATTGGTATTCACCAGTAATCTGCAAAGGCCTACAGCCTTTGAATGCACCATGGTTACTTTAAGCACCTTTATAGAAATTACTTCCAGGTTATACAGATTATTCCAATTTGTATTTTTAGAACGTTCTTAAATACCGTCTTCCTGAATTTAAGAAACACTTTTCACAGGGAATTTTCATAATGCATCTGAATTTGAGTAAGCGAATCTTTATTTTCCAATCAGAAAAAAGCTGACTACTTAGACTGAGATGAATCTTTTCTAGAAATAAATGATAATTATAATTATATATATGTATGTATGTACATATATCTACATGGTATATATACACATATAGTATATATACATGTAAATATATTTAAACATATATACACAAGTGTGAGATATGTATCTCCCACTGCTTAAAGAAAAAAGCCTTAGTAATATCCTCATATGTGACCTTTCTCTGTGTGCATATTGTAGAGTAATGAAGGCATTCGGAGTATGGCCATTCGACACTTTGGTGAATTACTCAGGGACATGAGTCATTACATGTGGATGCTAAATGATGTGGTTCTTGGAGGCTTGGTGCCCCTGATCCTGTTTTTGGAGGACACAGATATCAGTGTAGTTAAAGTAAGTCCTGTGATCTCATTTTTCCTAGTTTTGCAGAGAATCATAGTGTTTTTGGTAACATCAGACGAGCAGATCCTCAGTGACCTTTTTCTGCTTCACAGGCATGTAGACATACATTAACAATCTGTACCTCAGAATTAAACTGGTCAACATCTTATTTGCTCAAAGACAAGTATTACAATTTTGAGCTGGTGGTGCTCAACATCTGTAACAATCTTGTAAGTAACCCCACAATGTGTACTACCTTAGGAGTTCTAGAAATAACTTGAAAGGAGACCCAAAGTGATGAAAGGTGTGGCAGGGACAAGAGTGGACCCTGGAGAAGGAATGTGAAGAAAAGATAAGACATGAATAGTTACAAGCCAGGGCTTAAGACCAGAAAAAAATTAAATTTTCTGCTTCTTCCCCAACATGGATCGCCTCTGATTATCTTTCTCCAACCCACTTACTTTGAGCTACGGATGGTGATAAACGTAGGAACAGCATTTCAGATCACCAGAAGCAAAACTGGAGTTACTTTGTCATCATCTTAATGAGCTGGTGTTCTGGAAACCAGCATGAATTGCAGCAATAGACAAGTGGGGCTGGAAGAATGCTACGCAAAAGTTGGAAACACAAAGTTGGGCTTAGGAATCATATAATAAACTGAATAACATCTCCAAACAAAAGGGTAAAGTGTATACATAGAAATCTCCAAGGTCCTAATTTGGTATAAGCAACCAAGCTCTTTTTTCTGGAAGCCTCTCTAGAAGAAACATGCTTTTGCCAATGACTGAGATTCCCCCCCCCCCCATTTTATTTTCAGCTTGTTTCTCATGAGAACTACATTACAGATTTGATATCTGACACCTTGGGGTTCCTGAGAAGCTCCCGAATATATCTGAGGAAAGCATCAGTTATTTTAATTGGTAAATAAAATTCAATTCTCATTTTTTAATTTGCCTTACAAGGTACAGAATGGGGTAGCAGCTGGAAGTCTTTCTTAAAAAAATACAAATTTTCTTGGTTTATGAGGGGCAGCACCTGCCATGGTGGTATCTATTAATCAAAGTTAGATATGTGATGAGAATAGAGTTCTATTTGCTAACACAGTAAGTATTATTATACAAAGTGCATTCAACAGGATGAATTTCAGATTTTAAGATGGTGGCAAACCATTGCTAATTCTTCCCCTTCACTGCCTAAAAATCTACCCAAAGAGCAAGAAGAATATAAAAAATACAAATACCATCTTCAATAAAACAGGACAACTGTAACTACAAATTACAGATGAGGAAATGCTACTGAATCCAATAAAGTTCTTTCAGAAGTGTTGTGGGGGGAGGGGAGGTGCAGGAAGATTCTAACAGAGGACAACTAAAGTTTTCGATCTTGTACAAACCTGACCAAACAGGGGTTTTGTCCCCCCTCACTAGTTTGTTACCATAAAGATCAAAATTAATAAACCTTTATTTGGAATGACAGGAAGTGAGTTCCCTGTTTGGTAGTGGGATCTTCCCTTGACCCTATTTAGCATCATGGAGTAGCAGGGGCACCCAGGACTGAGGAAATAGTCATGTCAGTCGGACTTGTAGAGAGGAGTCTGTCAGTCAGCGAAGGTAGAAGACAAATCAAACCAGGCTCATCACTAGAGCTCACAATCTCTCTGGGGCTTAGAGGAGCAACGCAACACAAACGTGCAGAAAATCCTGTGTCATAAGAACTTTATTTCAAACCGGAAAGAGCTCCTATCCTGAATTCTACCCTGGAACTTTCTGCAAACAGTCCTCTATAACTAATATTGCAAGATCCCAAAATAAATAATTGAAAAAGGCATTATCTTTCTACAGAGGTATTTCCATGGGGAAAATGGAGGACAAAAAAAAATTAGAAAATGTTTCTACAGACCAGATAAAAACCATGATATATATTTCTGTGAACCCAAAACTTTGTTATGTAAAGATCTAAGGTATAATGTCAACACACGAGCAGTATATGATAGGAGAACGGGAGCACAGGAAAAATCAGCTTTCAAAGAATGGGGGGAAAGCGTAAGAAAAAAACTATATAACCATTAGTACACTATAACCAGCAGAAGAGAAAATATAGATTGTTGAGAACCTTAGGAAGGAAGGAACAACAGGTACAGGGTTGAGAAATGCTAGCAAGAGGAATGAAAACCGGCAAGAAACAGTTTGAAAAGCTAAGGGACAATGAGCAATCCAGAAGATAGATAAAAGAAATGCCAACTATGCATAAATATCCCTGAAGAAGAAAAATGATTAGGGGCGCCTGGGTGGCTCAGGCAGTTAAGCATCCAAATTCGGCTCAGGTTATGTTCTCATGGCTGGTGAGTTAGAGCCCCGTGTCAGGCTCTCTGCGGTCAGCTCAGAGTCTGGAGCCTGCTTTGGATTCTGTGTCTCCCTCTCTCTCTGCCCCTCCCCGATTCGCATTCTGTCTCTGTCTCTGTCTCTCTCTCTCAAAAATAAATAAATATTAAAAAAATTAAAAAAATTTTTAAAAGAAAATGATTAGAGCAAAAAGGCGTTCATTCCAAAGGTATGACTTAAGGGGCTCCTGGGTGGCTCAGTCGGTTAAGCATCCAACTCTCGGTTTCGGCTGAGGTCATGATCTCATGGTTTGGTTAAGTTTGAGCCCCACGTCAGGCTCTGCCTTGACAGTGCAGAGCCTGCTTGGGATTCTCTCTCTCTCCCTCTGTCTCTGCCCCTCCCCTGCTCATGCTCTCTGTCTCTCTCAAAATAAATAAACTTAAAAAAAAGGTATAATTTAAGAAATAAAAGAATTAAATAAACTGAGGTTTGATAAAATGTTTTTCAAGAAACATTTTATACAGAATGCAGCATTAAGACATTTCCTAATGAAGTTATGGAACTTCACAGTTAAAGAATTCTTTGAGCATTTAGTGGGGGGAAATGTCATCTATAAGTTACAAAATAAGTAAATCTGGCCTTAGATTTCTCCACTTCGGTATTCAACCCTAAAATAAAGTAGAATAGTGCCTACAAAATCCTAAATGGAATGAAAAGAAGAGAGAGGAAAGAAGAAGGAAGGGAAAAGGAGAGAGCAGCAAAAAGGGGGGAAGGAAGAAAAGAAAAAGAAATAAGAGTCCCGGGGGGCGGGTGGGAGATAAGTGAGGGAGGAAGGAATGAAAGAAGTGTGGACAGATGAAAGGAAGGAAGGGAGATGGAAAAAGAAACTACAATGTGTGCAATATTTCAATGGAAAAAAAAAAACCTTGCAAGTATTACTGAAAGACACAAAGAAGATCTGAAAAAATAGAAGGGTATAAACCAAATTTTGGGAAAGAAAGAATCAAATTTTAAAATGTGCCAATTCTGGGGTGCCTGGGTGGCTCAGTCCATTGAGCGTCCAACTCTTGATTTCAGCTCAGTTCATGACCTCAGAGTGGTGAATCCAAGCCCCACGTCGGGCTCGACAGAGCCTGCTTGGGATTCGCTCTCTCCCTTTCTCCCTGTCCCTTCCCCCCTCTCTAAAATAAATAAATAAACTTAAAAAAAAAAAAAAAACAAAGAAAATAAAATGTGCCAATTCTTTCCTACATGGATCTATGCATGGAATGCACTGCCAATTCGAATATCAGTATGGCTTTCTTTTTGCAAAACTGACATGTTGATTCTAAAAATAATGTGGAAAGTTAGCACGCAAGAATATCCAGGAAATTCTGACCAAGAGAAAAAAAAAAAGATGGGGCCAGGGGTGGGGGTGGGGGACTAGCTCTATCAGATATTAATACAGCTACAGTACTTAAAATCACATAGAATAAATAGACAAACAAGTAGAACAAAGTTCCATCCAGAAATAACTATCAAAACACGCAGTGTTTTAAAGTGAATCATTGGCTTTAACTAACAGGGATGAGAATATAGAATCTTCCTTAAATAGCTTCGGGACACCTGGTGAGCCATCTGGAATTTCAAAAATTATTTCATTCCTATCTTACTTACTTACTTCAAATAAATTCCAGATAGTCAAAGGCTCATATGCTAAAAATGAAACCATAATGATAAATAAAGTAGAATAGTATGGAAAAATTTATTGTATAGTCATGGGGTGGGCAAGACCTTTCTAAAGTAAAGGTCAAAATCTAGGAACCATGAGGAAAAGATTGATAAACTATGAAAAAAAAGTAAATACTTCTGCAGGGCAAAACCACTATAAACAGTCAGAACCCAAATTGAGATGATACCACAAATGAAGGGTGAGTTCTCACTGTCCGAAGATTCTTTATAAATCCATAAGAAAAGACAAGAAATTCCTAAAAATTCCCATTATTGGCATAGAATTCTGTACAAAATAGCTGACATTTAATAAAATAAAATTAAAAAAAAAACAGACATATAGAAAGAATTTTTTAATGCAAGAAAAAACCAAACAGTGGAAATAGAATCCAGGATATACAATTCTTGAATGAGCTTTAAAATAGAAATTATAAATGTGTTTAAAAGATTAATAAAATGGAATGCATAATTCAGTGGGTAAAATTAACAGCAGATTAGAAAGACCTGAAAAGAGACTTTGAGAATTAGATCTGTCAGAACAAAATATTCAGCTTCAAGATCAAAGTTTGAAGAGATAAGAGTGGAAAATAGGAAAAGAGCATAAGAGTATGAGACATGGTGAAAAGGTGAGAAATACACATCCATAAGGAGAGAGGAAGAAGAATGAGACAAAAATATTTGAAGGGTAAAGGCCAAGAATTTTCCAAAACTGAAATAAGGTAATAACAAGAAATAACACATCTAGGTTTGTAAAAGGAAAATAAAACTTTTAAAATATGTAGATAAATAATTGTATTTAAAAATATTTAGAACACTGGAAGGAATTCAGAAAAATTGTTTGAATTAATACATAAATTTAGCAAGCTTTCTAGACACAGCATCAAAATACAAAGATCAGTCAGATTTCTATATACTAAGAATAAACCATCGGGAAATCAAATTTTTGAAAATGCCTAATACAATAGCACCAAAAAATCCTGAAATAACTCAAAATAAAACTACAGAAAGATGCCCAAGATGGGTACGCAGAAAACCAGAAAACCCTGAGACAATTTTTAGAAACTTAGATATATAATGTTGGTGGACTAAAGGATCAGAGAGTATGGTACCTTCGACTCTTCCCCAAACTGATCTGTAAATTCAGTGCAATCCCAAACAAAATCTCACCAGGGGCTCTGAGTGTGAGTGTGTGTGTGTGTGTGTGTGTGTGTGTGTGTGTATGTGTGTGTCTGCGTGTGAAATGAGACAAGCTGATTCTAAATTTTACATGAAAATGTAATGGTTTGAGAATAGCCAAGATGATTTAAGGAAGAACCACAACGTTGAAAACTTATACTACTGGGTAGATATCAGGACACAGTAAACACTAAGGTAATGTGGCAGTGGCATTGTGATCGAATGAAGTCAAGACAATACCCCCCCCCCGCCCCCGCCACACACACAATTATGATACAAGTGACCCTGCACAGCAATAGGGAAAGGACAGTGTTTGCTTTAACGGTTCTGGGTTAATCACACAGGGATATAAAAAATATCTTGACTCCTATTTTATGCAATATAATTACAGTTGGATCTACAATCCAAAAGTGTAAGAGGTAACACAATAAAGCTTCTAGAAGTAAATACTGAGTAGTAGGATATCAGGATGACCTTGAGACAGCAAAGGTTTCTTATAAGGACCCCAAAATTCACTAACCATAAATAAAAAGATGGTGAACTGGACTACATTAAAATTAAAGACTTCTGTTTATTAAAAAAAAAAAAAAAAAATGGAAAAGTTTAGCCCCAAAGCAGGAGAAGAATTTGTAAGGCATGTAACATTTAAAAAGATTAGTACCCAGAATAAAAACGCCTACAAATATATAAGTAAAAGACAACTCAATATAAAAACAGGCAAGGGACTTGTCAGAACAGGCATTTTACAAAAGAAATATAAAAGTGGCCAATAAACACTATATAAAATTCTTATTAATCATGACCAAAACAGCAAAGAAAATCACAGTGTGATGCCACCAAATCCATGAGAATAACTGAAAGGAAAAAGACTAACAATGTCAAGTGGTAGGAGGCAAAGCAATGGAAATGTTCATAGTTACGGGTGGGAGTGAAAATTGATACAACCACTTTGGAAACTGTTTAACAGTAACGATTAAAGGGGAAGATAAGCATATCCCTTAGCCAATAAGTCTTCTGCTAGCTACATACCAAACATTAATGTGTACAAATGCATACCAAAATTCATGTACAAGAATGCCCATGATAATATCATTATTCGTATAGCCTCAAATTGTTCAGCAGCAGCAGAATGGATTTTTTTAAATGCTGCATTCATAAGATGGAGTATCACATAACAGCGTTCAGCAAACTTTTTCTGTAAAGGAACAGATAGTAATTGTTTTAAAATATGAGTACTGTCTGGTCTCTGTCAAAACTACTCAGCTCTGCCATAAAAGTAGAATGGATAAAAGTAGCAATGGATAATACGTAAGTATATGAGCCAATGAGCTTGGCTTTGTTCCAAGAAAACTTTATTTGCCAACTCCTGATATGTAGCAGTGGAAATGAGTGAACTATTGCTTCATTAAAGAAGTTGGATGAATCTCCCAATAATGCTCAACAACAAGTTGAGCTAAAGAATAATCTAAGGGGTGGGGGAGGAGATTGGGAAGGGCATGCCAGAGACTTCTGGAATGGTAGCAGTTTTTCTATTTAATGACCTAAGTGGAGCTAGAAATGTTCTCAGTAATCATGCACTGAGCTGTGCCAATATGATTTATGCACATTGATACACATAAATATATCTCCATAAAAAGTATCATTAAATAATAATTATTTGAAAGCACTAAAAGGTGTTCCAAGGATAATCTTAAGACACGGTTTGCTTTGAGGAAAGCTATGGAGGCAGCTAGATTAGAGGATGCATTTCCACAATGTATTTTGGGGTCACTCTAATACTACTTTGTGCGTAGGGTACTTGGCAAAATCAGGTGGCCATTTACTGCTCAGAGATGAAATTGAAGTCATGCTTGAAGGTAAGTGTTGAAGTTATAATGAAATCTGTATGTATGAGTTATGTATAAGTCTAAATGAATTCACTGTCTGTGATTCAATTCACATATGTGTTCTATAATGGTGCCAGGGACGGGAGGAGGGTGGTAGGGAGGAATCAATGGAAAAACTAGGTTAAAGGGTATCTTTTTTCTTTTCTTTTCTCTTCTCTTCTTTTATTTCTTTTCTTTTCTTTTTTCTTTTCTTTTCTCTTCTTTTCTTTTTTTTCTCTTTTCTTCTCTTTTTTTCTTTTCTTTCTTCTCTTCTCTTTCTTTTCTTTTCTTTTCTTTTCTTTTCTTTTCTTTTCTTTTCTTTTCTTTTCTTTTTCTTCCTTTCCCTTTTCTGCTTCCCTTTCCTCCCTTCCGTTCCCTCCCCTTTCTCCACTTGCACCGGAGAGAATTAAGGAACAGTGTTTGCTCTCAAGATGTCCGAACTTTGGCATCTCTCTCTTAGCCTCTATTTCCTCATCAGGATCAGATTTACAAACAGGTGGGATAGAAAATAGGGTGGCAGCTTCCCTCCCTTCCGTGTGTGTGTGTGTGTGTGTGTGTGTGTGTGTGTGTGTGCGTGTGTGTGTAATAGACTTTATTTTTTAAAGCAGTTTTAGATTTACAGCAAAATTGACAGGAAGGTACAGAGATTTCCTATATACCTCCTGCCCTCACAATGTTGCACAGCCTCCCCCACCATCAACGTCTCCCCCACTCCAGATGTTTGTTACAACTGATAAACCGACATCGACACATTATGATCTTCCTTTTTTATTCCCTCATTCCCCCCATTCACTCATTTCTTCAATACCTACCTGTGGACAACCTGCAAATGCTAAGCCCTGTAATTCTACCTCCGTGTCCTCAGAATCTTCTTTCTCTCCCCCTTCTCTTCCTGCTCCTTCTCCTCCCTTTTCCACATCTGTCCTCCCCTCCCCCCACCATTTCTTCTTGTTAAGAAGAAAATAACTCCCACAAGCCTGGTGTCTGGATATAATGACATTAGCCTTTTGGTATATGTATTATCTCAGATATTTTTAAAGAATATAAGCTATTATATATTTACTTTTTGAATTATCAAAAAGTGTAACTTTCTCATTTCCTCATATATTCATGCCAATATTCATATATTCATGCCAAGAAACAGGGGTTTGCATCATCGTAGTAATATGTGTGTGCCATTTCATTTTATGATATGACGGATTTTTACATGGTTCTCTGTTGATGAATGTTTAGACAGATTCCAACTTTTCTCATTATTATGAGTACTACTGAGCCTCTTGATGAATATATATTTATGCCATGTAGCAGAATGCTTAGCACATGACAGGCACTCAGTCAATGTTTAGTGAGAATTCCTATTTTTCTTTTAATGAGGTCTGGTGGGGATAGCAGGTATAACTTCCTGGCTGCTTCTAGCCAAAATAGTGAAATTTAAGGGTGGAGAGGAGAGAAGGAGAGACTCTGTGAGACATGGTGTTTGTTCAGGGTTCGAGCTTCTCGACCACGAAAGAGACGTCTTGAACTAAAGGTTCTTCTGCTCTTAACAGCTATTGACAGAGTGCTTTGGGATGAAGATCCCATCATCAGGCAGTTGGCAGAAATCACCCACAAAATTTTTAAGGAAATAGCCCATAGACTGACGTCCTCACATGTTAAACAAACCTTCCGAAGATTATTTCACTTCATCTGTATAAAAAAATTGAAGCCTCTTTACAATTATAACTGGCCCAACAACCTGGCCAGCAGTCCTATGAAGATTAAGGAAACCGATGGTGACAAGGAAGGACTTACCGATGAGAATTATGTATACATGTTTGTAAAGAATGAGACTTGAAGAACTTCCCAGAAGAGGAATGATTTTCCTTTCCCACCTGATAACTTGAGTCTATAGGTACGTGCTTTTCTGAAGGATGCTGGAAGCCTTTCCTGTCACTTCTTAACTCTCTATTCAAATAGAGAAATCTATTGCTTCTTTATGTTTGATGCTGAGCAGAGAGTTCACCTCATCAAATCCGCTAATAAAATTGAAAAATCATATAAGCAAAACATTTGATGAGAAGCTCTTGATTTTGATCAAATCAACCTGCGTCTACTGAACACCTTCCAAGTACCAGGCACGATGGTAGGCGGTGGGGACATCTGGATGATATAAACAGGGTTTCTGTTCTCAGGAGAGTCACAGCATGGCTGTTTCCATCCTGCTTGGGCAAATGCTGCCCAGGGCAGTTTCAAAAAGGAAGGAACGGAACTTGCACTGCAGGACGAAGGGGAGCCCCTGTATTCTTGCATTCTTGTTGGAGACACTGAGGCAAGAAGAGTGTTGGGGGAGAGCTAGAGACTTTGTTAAGGACACAGGCGGGCAAGGAAAGAGTGGGGAGAGTTGAGGCCTGAGGGGAAGATGATGCTGTGCCCATCACTTTAAACTTTTTGAAATGAAAATAGGATAACCCGTCCTAGTTAGTGGTGACCATTGCCCTCAGGATCTGGTGTCCCGCCATCCTGACCCATCAGAAAGTCCTCAATGGTCTTGCCTGACCTGTTGCTTGGGCTCATCTTTCATTCCCCTCACCGTACCTCCCTCCCACCCTGTGCTCCCTCTCTGGCATCAACCCCTCCAGCCGCAGGAAACTACCGGTAACCCCTATGGTTCAGGTGTTGTGTCTTTGTAATGTGTCAACTCGCAACGCTCGCACATTTCCACTGCTTCGTGGGCCCACCGCACTGGTGTGGGGTAGCAGTCACTGCATATGCCCTGGGGTCCTCCTTCCACCTCTCTGACTTCTAGCCAGTGGGTTTAGTTCCATTGACAAAGGACACCAGCTTCTCCTGTGGGACAGCCATGGACGGTAGAAGCCATAGGAGACTACCGCCGCTCCTAGACTGTGGGTTCTACCCCGTCCTTGCTGTCCTACTTTACACCCCCCCTTCCCTTCCCAACCGCATTGAGCTTGAGACTTCAAGCTTGGCATCAATGTGAAGACGACAGTCTTGCAGAGACTACGTCCCCCATGGTTGCTTGCAGTCACATCCTTGGTCGTGCCTCTCTAATTCAACCCTGACCCGTGTATGGGAGATGCCCTTTCCAGGCCCCTTTGGAGTGTTGCTCCTGTGTTTTGCCTTAATGCTCTGTGTGCTCTCGTTGCATTTACCAGCTTGTAGTGAAATTATTGCTTTTTTTCTCTTCCTGCCCCACAACATTGAAGTTTCTTAAAGGTAAATGCTGTATCTTACGCCTGGTGGAGTACTCTAGAGCCCCGCGGTGCCTGGCACGGGATGAATGCTCAGTGAACGCATGCCAATGAATGAAGTGCTAACAGGACATGTTGCCCTCACGCTTCAGTAAGAATTTTCAGATATTAATAAGCGTTGGTTAATATTAAACATAATGAAAGAATGGATACTTTTAATTTACTCCTTAGTCCATATTACTTCATTCTTACCCAGATGTTCCAGACCTCACTTCTCAAAATCAAAGCAACTTCCTTTCCCACCTTTAAGCGAGCAGGATACCTAGTGTGGTAGGCTACATAATAACCCTCCTAACGATATCCAATTCCTGATCCCCAGAATCTGCGAATATTTTACCTTCCGTGGCAAAAGGAGCTTTACAAACATGATCAATTAAAGGATCTTGAGGTGAGGAGATTAGCCTGGATTATCCAGGTAGGCCAAATATAATTATAGGTTCTTTATAAGAACAAAACGGGAGGCCAGAGAGGAAAGAGATTTTTGGAGATGCAACACCCTTGCTTTGAAGCTGGAGGTAGGGACCAGAAACCAAGGAAGGCAACTCTAGAAGCTTAAAAAGGCAAGGGAATGGATTCCCTCCCAGAGCCTCCAGAGGGAGCACAATGCTACCAACACCTTGATTTTGTTCCCAGTGAAACGCATTTTGGACACCTGAACCCCCAAACTGTAAGACAATAAGTTGATGCTGTTTTAAGCCACTACATTTGGCAGAGCAGAAATAGGAAACTAAGATACCTAGATTTCTATGAAACAAAGCAAACCAAAGTAAACTCTAACTCTCCCCACTCAAACACACACGCACACACACGTACGCACACAGACAGCAATGAGTATAATGGACCTTACGCAAATGTCGAGGTTTCTGTAAAATATCTGATATTCTGTGCTATTTATACATTAGACATGCTCTTCGAAGTCCATTAGGCCACCCCATCCTCACACCCAACTGACACTATAGCCTCTTCATCATCTCCCGGCTCTCTCTCCACTTTCTCCCTCCCATCTCTTCTCCCCACCCCGCCGCCCACCACCCTGAATTCCTTGACTTCCCAGGAACCATGAGCTCTTTTCACTTTGTTGTAAAACAGTTGGCTCTCCACAGGTTCCAACTCTAGCCTGAATTTCCATATGCTCTGAAGACATAAAGGCCTTCTTGCAAAACGTCCTATTTTCCTGAGGTCCAATTGTGATTCTAAATAAATAGCACATTCCCTGCTGGCACATGTCTGTGTTACTGCCATTTTCAAAAATTTTAATAATTCTTGCAGGCTTCCCCATGGCAATCATGAATGTGACCTTTGGTGCTGTGCAGAACATGGCCACCATCCTGGAATAATCACCCCTCACTCTCTGCTCTCCAGGGCCACTGGCTTTCTCATCTCTGTGTGACCCATGCATTAGGGCCTGCGCTCATGCTCTTCCTGTGCCTGAAACACATCATCACCTAGCCAGTTAGTACCCATCTTTCTTTCTTTCTTTTTTTTAATGTTTATTTATTTTTGAGGGAGAGAGAGAGAAGAGGAAAGGCAGAGAGAGAGGGAGACAGAGGATCTGAATCGGGCTCTGCAGTGACAGCAGAGAGCCCAAAGCAGGGCTCCAACTCACGAACCATGAGATCATGACCTGAGCCAAAGTTGGACGCTTAATCGTCTGAGCCACCCAGATGCCCCCCTACCCATCTTGCAAACGCCAACTCAAAATTCATGTTCACAGAACCCTCTATATGCCTCTGTAGCACTAACCACAATTACTAGAATAACTAGGGTAATAACTAGGATAATTACGGAACAAATTAATGGAAAAAAGTAATTTATTTTACAATGAGTTGCCTATGCCCTGATCCCATTGCTAAAACGTCAGCTCTGTAAGGTCATGCACCGTGTCTGCTTGGTCGCCCCTGTATCCGCCAGGGGCCTGGCACAGTGCCTTATGCATAATAATATTTAATATATATTTATCACATGGATGGATGAATGAATGAACGAATGAACACATAACCAGGTTTTCTGATACTAAGAGGCTAGATGTGTTGGTAATAATAATAATGGGAAGACTCAGCCAAAGCTTGATTAGGTACATTGTTGTCGCCCCTGGTATAAGGAATGGGCTACCATTTGTTGGATACCTACTATGTGGTCAGCATTTGTCTTATGATTATCTTAATTCATTTTCACAATAACCCTGGAAAAGGTATATTTTTGCCCCACTGTGCAGATGAGGCACTACTGTATACTCTATTAGCTTTGATGTCCATGGAGCTGGAGAGAATGTAAGTGGTCCCCGGTGAGGTCACTGTTCCAGAAAAGACCACCGGCCTCTCTTCTATGCAACAAAATGATGGTGGCACCCGGTCAGGGAAGGAAATAGCCTCCCACTGAGATACCCTCTCTAACTCTCAGTATGTTCCTGTTGCACATTCTGCCCACTTCCTTCGAACAAAATAGCGACAGAAATTGATAAAACTGAGTGGCGACTATATGCCAGACACTGTACAAGGTGCTCTATTGTACGATCCAAATTTATTCTTCCAAATATCTCAGCAGTTGACTCTTATTACTGTTTCTATTTTACCCTTTAGGAATCCAAGTCTCAGAAAGGTCGTGTAAATCGTCACCATCTTAGGGAGAGGAAGATAGAATATTTAGCCTCAGGGACTCCAGACCCAGGGATCTCAATCACTACCACATTGTATTTGCCTTTTAGGGATCGATTTTTCCCACTGGTTATAAAACCTCGTTATATATACTGGAATCACTTGGACAGTTGTTTGTTTTTAAAAATTTTTTTTAACATTTATTTATTTTTGAGAGACAGAGAGAGACAGAGTATGAGCAGGGGAGGGGCAGAGAGAGAGGGAGACACAGAATTCGAAGCAGGCTCCAGGCTCCGAGCTGTCGGCATAGAGTGGGGCTCGAACTCACAAATCGCGAGATCATGACCTGAGCTGAAGACCAACGCTTAACTGACTGAGCCACCCAGGCGCCCCATGTTCGTTTGTTTTTTAAATAACAGCAAGCTGACTTTAATCTAGACCATTTACATCAGAATCTTCCAGTCTGAGGCCTGGGCATCAATGTTTTTTAAGATTCCAGCTGGATGGGGTGCCTGGGTGGCCCAGTTGGTTAAGCGTCTGACTCTTGATTTGGGCTCAGGTCATGATCTCATGCCTCATGAGACCGAACCTCACACCAGGCTCTGTGCTTGGGATTCTCTCTCTCTCTATCTCTCTCTCTGCCCCTTCCCTGCTTTCTCTCTCTCTCTCTTTCAAAATAAACATTAAAAAAAAAAAAAGAATCCAGGTGATCTAGAGGGAAGACAATACTATAAATCAATGTTATGAGTTCATCCTGGAGACTGGATTTAGACATTTGTGTATCCCCAGCGTCCAGCACTGTGTCTGACATGCGAAGAAAAACCTTATAAAATGTATCTATGATTTATTGCGCCGTAGGAACCAATTAGACAGGAACCAGTCATTTATAAACAAACATTTGTTAAGTGTCTAGTGTAAGCAAGGCACTGTCTTGGGGAATAAGGATATAAATTAAGCATTTCCAGACACACGATTCTAATAAGATATTGCCAGTCAGTTCTTCTACAGCGCGGTGAGCAGCAGGAAAAGAGAGTCTAGTTCCCTGTAAAAAGAAAAAGTACCTAAATTCTAAGCAGAGCTCCTGTGTGGACTCGGATAGTCAGGATTCTAAACACTGACGAAGTAAAAATTAGATGTTTACTACACTTATATCAATTTGCTTACTTTCCAGCAGATTTTGCTTTCTTTGCAATATCTAAATAGACATTGATGTCGAGTTAATAGAAGGCAAATTACGCACATGGTGTTGAGGTGGAGGCAAAGATCACGTGGGCACGTCTGATGAAGAACAGAGTGTTTTGGGCAAGGAAGTATTGTGGTGGTCTTAAAACCTGGCGGCATTCAAAGCGAACCACTACTCCAAGGTCTCCCTCTCGGAATAATGATAGAAGAATCTAGACTCGCATTGAGGAGTCGTGGGGTTGAGTCTTGCGCTCTCCGCTTACTAGCTCGAAGCCTTAGGTAATGCATTTCATTTCAGGTTCTCTTGCTGTGAAATGGAGTTAATATTCCCCAGGAAACAGGATTATTATGAAGCTTTCACGGTGTAAATATAGGTGAACGCCTTAGAACGGATTGTGTTAACATAAGGCGTTGGGTCAGTAAAGGCCAAATCCCTAGAGCAGGTTTTCCCCCTTATTTGGATCCCTGAGAGTGGTGGTTATTCCTGGAAGCCTCTCAGCTGGGAGAGACGTTCTCTCCATGCACCTTCCCTCTGTTCACACCCCTCCCTCCATCCTCAGCTATTCAGGCTGCAGGGACTAAGAGAACGTATGGCTGGGTGATCTTTCGCAGCCGAGCCCCCTCCCTGGATTGTGCGCTGTCCGTTGGCCTCTCACTGATTTGGGGGTCACCACTAGAAGTCTTGCTCCTTTTGTCGGATCCCCCAGAGAAAACCCAGGCACGTCATTCTCCTGAGAAGTCTTCAGTGAGTCCTTGTTCTCAGCGTGAAATTCTAACTCCTGAGTTTGGCAAACCTTCCCTCTCCTGGCCCTGCTTATCTTCTCTAGCCTCGTTATGTCCCGACCTCCTCCTATTATCTATGCTGCTGTCTTAAGGGACCACATGCAGCTGTCCCCACACAGCGATTGGGAGCCAAAACTTTAGAATCTGTCGGCCTGGATCCCACCGCGTGCTAGCTCTGCGTGGGTGCGGGCAGGATCGCTGACACTTTTGTGTCTCAGCTTCCTCCTCCATAAAATGGGGATACGGATTGTACCCAACTCTTTTTTTTTTTTTAACATTTGTTTATTTTTGAGACAGAAAGAGACAGAGCATGAACGGGGGAGGGGCAGAGAGAGAGGGAGACACAGAATCCGAAACAGGCTCCAGGCTCTGAGCTGTCAGCACAGAGCCTGACGTGGGGCTCAGACTCATGGACCTTGAGATCATGACCTGAGCTGAAGTGGGACACCCAACCAACTGAGCCACCCAGGTGCCCCGGACTGTACCCAACTCTTAAAGTGTGATGACACTCATCTAACTTGTCCTAAGATAGTACGCAAAGACCACTTAAGTACACTGTCTAATATTTAATCATTCATAAACATTACTACCATTGTTATTACTAATTTTATTATTGTTCCTGCCCTTACAACCCTCTTCTTCCTCTTTCCCTTTAAAATAATAGAATCAAGGGCTCCCATTTATCACAAGGCTATGAATTTCAAGGTACTGCCCCCAGGAATTTTAAACGTAGTGTTTTTATGTTTCACTTATCACAAGAACTCTAATATGGCCCTCACTTTACAGACATAACAACTGAGGCTCAGAAAGGTCAAATGATTTCAGCCTGCTTCATCCGAATCATGTTTTTACTTCATTAATTCCCACTTGATTTGGGGATTTGGCTAATTCTTCACCTCCTCCTGGTGCCTTTCCTTAGCTTCCTAAGACTAGCGGCGGTGTCCCTCTGTGCTCCCTGCCAGAGTCACAATATCTATGATAGCAGATTTTAACTGCTGCATTCAGGGGTGCCTGGGTGGCTCAGTCGGTTAAGCATCCGACTTTGGCTCAGGTCATGATCTCGTGGTCCGTGGGTTCGAGCCCCGCGTTGGGCTCTGTGCTGACAGCTCAGAGCCTGGAGCCTGGAGCCTGTTTCAGATTCTGTGTCTCCCTCTCTCTCTGACCCTCCCCTGTTCATGCTCTGTCTCTCTCTGTCTCAAAAATAAATAAACGTTAAAAAAAAAAAAAAAATTCAACTGCTGCATTCAGATGTTTTGTCCACTAGATGGGAGTCTTTTGAGAAAAAGAGTCTTCTGTGTTCATGCCCGTGCACCTGGTAGAGTGCCAGATTCAATGAAAGAGCAAGCGCAGAATAAAGCAGTGAGACAACCCTTAGGGCCCGAGGAGAGGGTGCTACCAAAGGAATAGGAATTTGTGAGTAGCCGATGCTGCCCTGAAATCGAAAGGAAGCTTTAGCTGACTTGACACCAGCAAGGGCCACCAGCCAGATGCCCCTGGGCTGGGCCCGAGGGCCTGCCGTTGACATCTGGGATCAGGAACGTATATCACAGTGATCGCAACACATCTTCGGTCTTCACAGCCCATCTCCTCTAAAACATATCCGAAGCCCTTTACACATTTGCAGGGAACTGACAAGCACAAAGCGTGCCCATCCGCGTACAAGTTACCTCATATACATTTCACCTCCCACAATCCTCACAGTAACAATTTAAGGCGAACTTTATTATCCCAGGCTTGCCAATGAAGAAAATCTCTAAGATTTGACTGAGGCTAGAGACACCAGATTCGCACACAGCTCTGCAGGATTCCACAGAGCTGGCTTCTCCCAGGATGTGGCTGGAGGTCCTCTGGCCTCCTCCTCTGGCCGTGTGACAGGTTGTTCCCAAGAGCCAAAATGCCAAAGCACCTGGTGTGTTAGTTAACAAGTCAATGGTATCTGAACACTGGGATTCTCAGGGGAAAAAAATTACATAACAGTGTGTGTGTCAAAAGTAGAAGGAGAAAAGGTGGAAACAAACCAAATGCCCATCAACAGATAAATGGGCATACAAAATATGGTTTATTCGTACAATGGAATATTATCCAGCCATAAAAAGGAATGGAGTGCTGATACATATTACAACATGGATGAATCTTAAAAACATTATGCCAAGTGAAAGAAGCCGGCCACACAAGACCACATACTGTATGATTCTATTTATACAAAATTTCAGAACAGATAATTTGAGAACCAGAATGCAGATTAGTGGGGCCACAGCAGGGAACAGGAAGAAATGAGGAGTAACTGTTTAATATATAGGGTTTCCTTTTGGAGTGATGAAAATGTCCTAGAACTAGGCAGAGGTGGGACGCCTGGGTGGCTCAGTCGGTTAAATGTCCAACTCTTGGTCGTAATCTCATGGTCGTGGGTTCGAACCCCACATCAGGTCCCACACTGACAGCAGGGAACCTACTTGGTATTCTCTCTCTCCCTCTCTCTCTGCCCATCCCCTGCTCATTCTCTCTCTCTCAAAATAAATTAAAATAAAAGAAAACCTTAAAAAAAGAAAGAACTAAATAGAGGTGATGGTTGCACAAAATTATGAATGTACTAAATGTCATGAATTTGTACACTTTTAAATTACTTTAGATTGTGTGAATCTTACCCCATATTTTTTTAAGAAGACTGATAGAAAATGGCTCCACTCTCCCTGAGGACTGAGAACACGACCCAACATCCCGACCAAGACCACTACCCTCCCTGAACCACGGTCTGCACACATAGTGATGCTTTTTGCCTCTACTACAATGTACATGACTCCCCCCTGCCCATGATGGCATGGCCTGGGAGGAATCTCTCTCAAATCTCCCTCCTGCTATGCGACCTTAGGTGCATTTCGCCTAGAGGGCAAGCATCTGGAATCAGAGCCTCAGTGTGTCCTTACGAGGCCCGCAGATCAGCCAATGAATGTATTTGGCGAGTGAGGCCAGTCTGCAAGTGAAGGTTTCAGAGCCTAAACCCAAAGACAAGCTACTTTCTACGGTTGTGGACACGCTGCAGGGGATGGTTTGCCTATATTCGGTCTGTGCCTATCATGGCAACTAAGATATCTTCTTCCTTTTGAAAAGAAGGGAGACAATGTATAACTTCTGAATACGGAGTTCTCTGGTGAGGAAGGTCTTAGGAAGTGATTTCAAAGCAGAGGAAAGCCCTCCATGGCGGAGTCTGCTGAATGTCCCCACATAGATACTTAGCTTCTCAAGCAGAGACCAGTCCCTTTAAGACTAGAGGTGGCCAAATTTCACGCCAATGGAAGGCGAGTAGAAGCAAAGTGTACAACTTTGGCATCACTTGCTTAAGAGGAAATCCCACAGCCTGGTCATCTGCTTTGTGTCTTTCGGCTGGTTGCATGTGGAGGTGGAACTCAGCTTCAACCCTGCAGACAGTAACACACTCTTTGGACTAGGGCAGAGCCCCCACTAGCCTGGGCATCTGGATGGCTTCTCAGTAGACCCTGCCCATCCCGTACTTTTATATGACACAGAAATAAACAACTATCTTCACTCCGATGAATATAGCCCCACTCCGAATACCCAGCTCAAACAGCCCGAAGTTACACTTTAAAATCTTTCATCCTTCGCCATAAAAACTTCTCTGTTGAGATGTCAGTGCTCTACCTTAAGGATTATCCTAATGAAATAGTACTCATCAATTGTGTCTTCAAATAAGTGAGTTTAAAGGATTCTTTCTGGAGGAGAATGAAGAACATAACACAAGTCTCCCATTCCGTCAGAACGTACCCTTTCCCCCAAGAAAGACAGTAGTTTCATCCAGTTAATGCTCTCTGCTCGAATCTGGTGACTTCTGGGTGATGCGGCCACTCCTCAGTGGACGTGGCTTCCCGTAGCCTGATCTGATATACAACGCGCTACTCTTCATTGGACAGACAACAGTAGAGCTCTATTCCGATCCTTTTTTTTTTTTTTTTTTTTTTTGCATAGTGCAGAAAGTGGACAAGTCTATAAGAGCTTGGATTTTATTAGCATAATCAGTTTAATAATAGAGTTTGTAGCAGAGTGATGTGATCGATAGCAAGTCCTTGACCCTTTCTAGTACATAGGAAGAGGAAGATTTCCCAGAGTCCTTTGCAGTTAGGTTGGCAAGTGCCGGTCAAATACGAGTGAGCGACGAGTGTCACTTCTGTGTTGAGGTGTGAGCACTAGATATGCTTGCTCTTCCCTTTCTGCATCAAAGGTCATTTGTGAAAGATGATGGCAATATATCATGAAAGGTCCTTGGATCCTTGAGTCTCCATTTGGAGGATAACGTCCCAGAGAAAGTGTCCAACCCACATTATGTGAGTAAAAAATATGCTTTTAATGTTAAACCATTGGATTTCCAAGTCTGTGTATTCCCAAAGTTTATCCTAATTATCTTGACTAACATAGCATCTCGTGTGGAATTCAGATATATGGGCAAATGTTCACATATGATGGCTGTCTACAAATCAAACAATAGATGAGTTGAGACATACGGTCTTCAAAACATTTTTATGTAAAACTTTCATATTTCTCTATCATTACATTTTACCCTCAGTATACACATTCAGTGTTTCCTTAAAATCTTACGTTTCAAATTATCTGTTTACCATTTTGAGTATTCCCTTTAATATCTCAGCAACTGTCAGGGCACCTGAGTGGCTCAGTGGGTGAAGCGTCCGACTTCGGCTCAGGTCATGATCTCGTGGTTGGTGGGTACAAACCCCATGTTGGACTCTGTGCTGAAAGTTCGGAACCTAGAGTCTGCTTCAGATTCTGTATTTCCCTCTCTCTCTGCCCCTCCTCTCTCTCTCAAAAATAAATAAATAAATATTTAAAAAACTTTTTAAAATAATAAATCAGGAACTGTCTTTCAAAAGTATCTTTCAAAAGCATATTTTCAAAAAGTATGTACAGTGAGAATTCTCAAACCTTAAAAACATTACTTGTTATCTTAACAAAACTCTTGCTATGGGCAAGCAAAAAACCTTCAGTATTTTTCAGAGTAATAGTCCTATGAGGTTATCCCTTCAATAGTTTTAACCGATCACAATGATTTATGTCTTTAATTCATCGATCCATAATTGAAACACTTTATTCAAACATCATCGAGACTAGTTTTTATCTCCCAGCGTGCTACACATCTATGTCTACTTTCATTATTTTCTGAAAATGGTCATTTTTATTTTTATTTCATTTGATTGAACAGTCCCCAGCATTCATATGAAGGGAGGTTGATGGGGGCTGGGTCTGTTGTCCAGAATAGCTACCATGACTTTTCTATGTGGCTTGGGCTTTCTCACAGTCCTAGGAGTGAGCCTTCTAAGAGAATGGAAGGAAGCCATATCACTTTTATGACCAAAATGTCACTTGTACAGTAGCCACAAGCAACCGGGATGCTTAAGGAAGGAGCTTAGAACCCATCATTCAATAGGAGTGTCACAGTAAGATTGTAAGAAGAACACGGGGGATTGGGGATAATGCACCCATTCTGGGACAGTACAACCTACCACAGTTCCATAGTTTGTAGCTTGCAGAGTTAAGAAAGCCAACTGCTACCCTACTTCAAACAGAAGGCATTATAAGTACAGGCTTAGGAGAGAAAATCAGTGCTACTTTCATAAAAGAGCAGAAAGCTTCTGGTGTGATCGAATTTGCCATTTTCTCAAATTTCCTCACAGCAGGAGCCATCTGAAAAGGTAGCACAGAAGCCAGTGGGGAAAAGGTCAGAATTGTCACATGTAAAAAGTATGTCTTCACAAGATCTTTGGCCATTGTTTCTGATGTGTGGAAATGACTGGAAGCAAACAGACAGCAGGCTTGCAAAATCTAGATAGAATAAAGTGGTCAAAGGTGCCCTAAACCTGGCCTGTAAAAGCTTTTAGGTGCTAGAATAATCTCAGTGCACTCAAACTGCCACCAAAATAAGTGGGTTTCAAAAGCTGGGCAAACTCCTAGAAGTGCATCCATTATAATCCTCACCTCGGAGAGGAAAGATCGAGGTCCACAGAGGACAATGCACAAGGAAGATGCTCCCAGAAAGCAGACTCGGGAGTTGCCAGCTTGCGTAACCAATGAGCTTCCCCTGTGCTAAGGCCCAGAGTCCTCACCACGTCTGCCAGGCAGAATTTGATGATAGCTATGGACCGGTGACCACCACATGTTTCCCATCATCCCCTTTCCTGAATGGTAGTTTTTTTTTTTTTTTTTTCAACGTTTATTTATTTTTGGGACAGAGAGAGACAGAGCATAAACGGGGGAGGGGCAGAGAGAGAGGGAGACACAGAATCGGAAACAGGCTCCAGGCTCTGAGCCATCAGCCCAGAGCCCGACGCGGGGCTCGAACTCACGGACCGCGAGATCGTGACCTGGCTGAAGTCGGACGCTTAACCGACTGCGCCACCCAGGCGCCCCTGAATGGTAGTTTTTGTTTATTACGTTTACCTGTTCCTTCTCCACTGCTGCATATTGAGTGGTTAGAGGCAGATGACATCTTTCTTCCTGCCTGGAATGTGGTCACTCTATTGGGAAGAAAAGAGCCACCAAGTGTGACCGCCATGAGAAGCAGAAAGACAAAAGGAGTTTGAACCCTGGGGGGTTATTAAAGCCATGCATATACTCTGCATTCTCAACTCCTGAACTTCTTATTAGGTAAGGAAAAATTACATTCCTTTTTTAGCTATTGTTTTTAATCTCTGTTACTCGTAGTCTAATGTAATTAATGCAATCCTGACTGGCTCAGTATTGTGTTCTTGTAGTCAAGTCCTGTACTATTAAAATACCATATTTTATTGACTCAACCCTAAGACTCACCCTGATTTTATGTACCAAAAAGAAAAGAATAGAAGAAAAATATTCTGTCCCTCAGAAATATAAGATGATATTGATTGTAAGACACATACCTATTGCAATCGTGTTAAATATGACTCAGTTAAATACATTGTGTAGAGTTAGAGCTTGATCCATTTGCTTAAAAATAAAATAGTCCTGCATTTGGCATAAGCATAGAACATCTTGGAAACACAAAAAGTCATTAATGATGATTACCTTTGGGAAGTAGAAATGAAAGATATAGGGTAGGAAAGTTAATTTTTGCATTTTCCTTTCTATAGTTCTGAGATGTAGTATTTTTGGGAGTCATCTAAGCCAAAATGAGAGCACTAAGAGGGTGAATATTTAATTTCATCCACCACTGTTACCCCAAGTCCTAGTCCTATCGTTTCATAGACACTCAATGGAAACCAATTTGACAATAAATTTCATATCTAAAAAAAACAGACACTCAAATATATGTTGATCAGGTGAATGATTTTTTAAATAAGCCAGTGTCATTGAAAAAGTAAATGAAGAAATTGCTATAGCATGAATGTTAGTGTTCCCCCCAAATTCATATATTAAATCCTAGCCCCCAATGTGATGGTGTTAGGAGGTGGAGTCTTTGGAGGTGATGAGGTCATGAGTGTGGAGCCCTTCGAGAAGAGATCCCACAGCGCTCCCTAGTCCCTGCTGCCATGTGAAGATACAGTAAGAGTCTGCAAGCTGACCAGGTGCCAGCACCCTGAAACCGGACTTCCAACCTCCAGAACGGTGAGAAATAAATGTCTGTTGTTCATAAGCCACCAACCGTGCAGTACTTTGTTATGGCGGCCTGAACAGACCAAGACAGAAATTGTCTGCTTTCTCCTCATTAGTCTATAAGTTCCTCTGCGATTAGGGCTGTGCCATATTTCTCATTGAATCCCTAGCGCTTTGTGCAATGCCTGGTCCATATTAGGAACAGGGTAAATATTTGGGGAATTAAAAAAATGTTTTGCAGAGACATTTAAGCTCATTCTGTGGAGGGTGCCATTGCAATGTGGGGCAGAGCCGTGATTTAATCAGACTCTCAGGAAAAGCATTCTTTTGGTGGCAATCTGTTGGAGATGAAAGAAGCAAGGGTAGAGTCAGGAAAGTGAGTCACGCCGACAGATGAGGTCGCGTGAGGGCTTCTGTCCAGGCTGACACGGGGAACAAGAGATGGAACTTTACATTTTCCTTTCACTTTGAATATTTCAAAACTCAGCATCACACTTATCACAAAAGGCAGTATCCCTCTCTATTCCTCCCAACCCAGTGAGTTGGGTAGATGCAAAAAAGTAGACGCAAAAAGTACAGCCTCAAAACATTAAGCCAACTTCCTTCAGCCACCCCATGCTCAGTCACAGAGCTGGGCTAGAACTCATAAGTTTGCTTCTAATGCTCTGGTTTCACTAGACTCTGCTGATTCCTTTTCTAGGAAACCTTCTCTCTGGCCCTCTTCCCCCACCACCTCACCACAACATAGAGAAAAAGTCGAGAACTGCGAATCTATAGTTTGGAAGGAGAATGCTAAAAAATATTCTTTTTTGGAGATCCTTCATCAAGAAACACGGGAACCACAATTCTATAATCATATATTGATTGGAACTGGACCGCTCCTTAGAAGTATGTTTTCGAGGCCAGAAGCACTAAGCTAGCCCACAGTGTCGGAGACTTTAATCCCTGGTATTTTGATGTCCTATTTCTTTACAGCTTGATTTCAGTTAATGCCTTTCTCTCTTTTATTTTCCCTTTCACCACCTACAGATATGGAATATGTCCCAGCATAGTTTCCTTCACCAACTGTCAAGCTATAGAGGAAGGTATTCCATTAAGGGGTTATAACTATAGTCAAGAGTAGCAAAAAACAGGAAGAATAGGAAAGTGGAGGAACAGCCCCAAGTAATAGGGGTTATCTGGACCAACAGTGGCTAATGACCATGATGTTCATTGCAATAAATAAGCTAGGAAAGGCTGTTTCACAGTATTCTTTTTTTTGTTTGTTTTTAATGTCTATGTATTTATTTTGAGGGAGAGAGAGGGAGAGCAAGAGAGAGAGAGCAAACAAGGCAGTGAAGGGGCAGAGAGAGGGGGAGAGAGAGAGAATCCCAAGCAGCTCTGCACTGTCAGCACAGAGTCCCATGCAGGACTCAATCCCACGAACTGTGAGATCATGACCTGAGCCAAAATCAAGAATTGGATGTTTAACTGACTGAGCTACTCAGGTGCTCCCACTGTGTTTAAGATACAGAGGGGTGCCTGGGTGGCTCAGTTGGTTGAGCCTTTGACTCTTGATTTTGACTCAGGTCATGATCCCAGAGTCATGGGATTGAGCCTAGCATCGGGCTCCAAGCTCAGTGTGGAGCCTGCTTAAGTCTCTCTCTCCCTCTCCCTCTGCCCCTCTCCCCCTTTGCTCAAGCTCTCTCTCTCTCAAAAAAAAAAAAAAAAAAAAGATATAGAGACCATAAGTCAATAAGGCCTAATATACATGCAATATTAGTAATTACAAAAGCCATTGAATAATATATTGAAGTTTGAGAGTATTTTAGGTCATTCCTTACTCATAAAGTGTCTATCACTTTACAGATGTGTTTAGTGACAAAAAAATTCATAAACTAATCCCAGCAATGAAATATTCTCTACTTCAGAAAAGTTTAAAATAAGCATAATCATGCATTCAGAGGATATTACAGGTATTTCAAACTCTTAAGGCTTTACTAAATGAAACAGTTATAAAAAATACTATTCTCTTGAAGCATAAACATTGACTTCTAAACTTTCTTTGCGATTTTTTAATTTGTTAAGCCAGAATCACAAAATAACAGACACCTGCTTGGTTCTGTCATTTCCATGGGTTTCCCATACCTGTTCCCTGAAGTATGCTTTTGTGTCTTAACAGGTCATAGTAAACTTGTACAGGGCTCTTCCATTAAAAAAAGAAAGAAACAACAAATTCCAAATGGAGTCATTGGCTCCCCAGGACAGCAAACCAAGAACTACGGTTTCAACCTGTACAGTTTCAACCATTTCAGGAATGTGATCCTTTATTTTTTTTATTTATTTTTTTTTATTTATTTTTGGGACAGACAGAGACAGAGCATGAACGGGGGAGGGGCAGAGAGAGAGGGAGACACAGAATCGGAAACAGGCTCCAGGCTCCGAGCCATCAGCCCAGAGCCTGACGCGGGGCTCGAACTCACAGACCGTGAGATCGTGACCTGGCTGAAGTCGGACGCTTAACCGACTGCGCCACCCAGGCGCCCCGGGAATGTGATCCTTTAACAGTCAGTCTCGAAATTTCCTGATCAGTGCTAGAAGCAATCTGCATGGTAAACAAACAAACAAACAAACAAAAAACACAACCAACTCTGTCAAATGAAATATCACCTTGAAATCACCACAGTGAACTATTACCTTACACCTGTCAGAATGGCTAGTCTTAAAAAGACAAGAAATAACAAGTGTTGGGGAAGATGTGGGGAGAAGAAACCGTCACACCCTGCCGGTGGGAATGTAAACTGATGCAGTCACTGTCGAAGACAGTATGGAGGCTCCTCATAAAAGTTAAAAATAAAGCCACCATACGATCCAGTAATTCCACTTCTGGATATTTACCTGAAGAAAACAAAAACTCTAATTCGAAGAGATATATGCACCCCTATGTTTATTGCAGCATCATTTGCAATAGCCAAGATATGGAAGCAGCCCCAATGTCCATCAAGAGATGAACTGGTAAAGATGTATATAATGGAATATTACCAAATCACACACACAAAAATGAGAGCTTGCCATCTGTGGCAACATAGATGGACCTAGAGGGTACTGTGCTGGGTGAGATAAGTCAGAGAAAGACAAATACCACAGGACTCTGCTTATATGTGGAACCTAGAAGGCAAATGAATAAACAAACAAAAAGCAGAACCTGACCCACAAATACTGAGAACAAACTGATGGTTGCGGGAAGCGAGAGGGAGGGGATAAAGGGGAGAGGAAGGCACGTTCTTCCAGACATGGAATGAATACATCACGGGGATTAAAGGTACAGCAGAGGGAATACAGTCAATAGTATTCTAGTAGGTTGTTTGGTGGCAGGTGGTAACTACACCTGTGATGTGCATAGCAGATCGCATAGACTTATTGAAAAACTATGTCGTATACCTGAAACTAATGTAGCATTCTGTGCCAAATGTGTCCCACTTAAACAAACAAACAAACAAACAAACAAACCCTGCCTTTCCCTTCCCTGCCAAAAGAAGATGTAGCAAATCTTTCTTTTCTTTTGCTAATCAGCTTCCTTGCTCCAACCTCTTTCCTGTAAAAACCTTTCATCTTGTACAATTCCTCGCAGCACCTCTCTACTTGCTGGACGGCAAGCTTCCTAATTCACGAATTGCTCAAGGAAGCCAATTAGATCTTCAAAATTGCTGGTTGAATTTTGTTTTATTTTTAACAGCCCCTAAGAGCCAAGCACTTTATATGTGTTATTTCATCTTTATATCGGCCTTCTGAAGGCAAGGAATTTTTTATTCCTTTTTTTTTTTAACGTTTATTTATTTTTGAGACAGAGATAGACAGAGCATGAATGGGGGTGGGGGTGGGGGGGTCAGAGAGAGAGGGAGACACAGAATCCGAAACAGGCTCCAGGCTCTGAGCTGTCAGCACAGAGCCCGACACGGGGCTCGAACTCACAGACCGTGAGATCATGACCTGAGCCAAAGTCGGACACTTAACCGACTGAGCCACCCAGTAGCCCCTATTCCTTTTTTATAGATAAACAAACCAAGGCACAGAGACAGTAATTTGCCCAAGGATACATAACCAGTAGGCAAAGTTCAAATATTCAAACCCAAATTTTCTGACTCTCGCCTACCCAACTTTTGATTGTCAAGCTCTGCTATTTCCAATTGTTTTAGGCTCATGACATGAGGGCATCACACTTTGGTTACAGTATCTTACATTCATCTAAAGATCCTAATTATTATCAACCTTAATGTGGTGCCTAAATGCTGTCTCTCAATTCGATGGGGACCTCCAAATGTGGGGCAACCATCAGGTGGATGCCAGTGGCACGGGAGGTGAAAGAATTCACCCCAGGCAGAACAAAGGAGATAGAAGTTTATGGAATACACCACAGGGGGGCGTCGCAGGACAGCAGAGGAGAGGCAGTCTGCAAGGAGGCAGAGGGTGGAGGCCACTTTCAAGGAGGGAAAGTGAGGAGGTATGGTGACGTACAGAATTTCCCTTTTTGGGTAAGCGTGCCTAGCTGCAAGTCGCCCGCTGGTCAGTTAGAGCCTATGGATATTTCAGGGTGAGTTGCCCGAAGGGCCTGTCTGTATTCAGCCAGGTGGTCACCAAGCCCTTTCTGTATCCCATCGCTCGAGCCTGTTTGCCTAAAAGCGGCCTCCACACTTTACACATCTGTCACCTTCACAACAGTTATTTGTTGTAGCAAGGATCTACAGTAAAACCTTGGTTCGCGAGCATAATTCGCTCCGGAAACATGCTTGTAACGCAGAGCACTTGTCTATCAAAGCGAATTTCAAGAATTATTGGCTCATTTTCGGTCATGTGACTTTTGGCATGACGCACTACTCATATGGCAAGAATCGCTCATTTATCAAGTCAAAATTTATTAGAAACCTTTGCTCATCTTGGGGAACACTCGCTGACAAGTTACTTGCAATGCAAGGTTTTACTGTATCGCTATTTAAAATTTTAAAAATTACCTTTCTTATGACCTGGTCGCAGACTAAGCTACCTTTAGGTATACGGAGCAGAAGTGAGCCCAGGGCTTCAGAAGAACACCCAGCTTCTTTTCCAAAGCCAAGCCTGGGTACACACACTCCCTACAATTCTTTCATTTGCACTGAGTTAGTAGTAAGTTCATGAAGTTTACGATCTACTAGAGAGGCGATATTAGACATATAAATGTACAAATTAGCATACGATTATAAAATGTATGCTGTAAAATATAACAGGTGCTGAGATCATGTCCTAAAGGACCCAATATAAAATGGGGATTTGAGAGGTTTCTTTATGCACAGACAGATTCTATAGGAATGTAGTATCTGGAAGAGTTGGGGATCATCCAGGCAGAGGGGACATCATGTATGAAGGCACAGAGGCAGCATCAGTTGTCATTAAAATAGGGGAGTCACTTAGGAAACAATGGATTTCACTGGACATTGTTTTATATTAACACTGAAACCCTGGTTAACTATCCTACAAAGAAAGCTCCCTGGTGACTCAGAGGCTGGGAGTTGGCCTGGGAGTGGGGGGCAGAAGGGTGCAGCCAGGAAGCTTGGAGGGCCATGGGGGGGAGGTGAGATGTGCAGAGGCCTGGGGCCAACTTCATTCTGCTTGCCTATTTGTGTGTTCAGCTGGGCTCTGGGCTGGATCTCTGGAGGGAAATGGGCTTGTGGTCCGGGGAGGCATGAAGTTCTGCCTTAGACGAAAGGGTGCTAGCCGTGTGACTCTTTTCTACCCCTGTGATGTGCCGAAGTGACGGAGACTGGGCTGTGTTACAGATAGATCATTTTTGGGTTGTTGTTAGAACAGGCAAATGAAAACACAGAGAAAACAGAGTCCAAGTTAACGTAGTTTATTTCTGCATTGTGAATGTTGAGAAATGTGTCATGCAAACAAAAAGTACCCTATCAATTGCAGGTTAACGGCTCTTGAGGTAAAATAAGGCACTGGAGGAGCAAGTTTCCGTGACTCAGTAACAAAAGTTAACAGAGCCAACGAGGATTTCTTGTTTAATTCTCTTCCAACTCTACAGACGTAATTCTGCTTTCAACTTCATGACACCTTCATGTGGTTTTAGCAGGGGATAAACCTCCTCTTCTAAGAATCTCTGCACCTGTTGGGATGCACGACCTGTAAAAGAAGGATCCAGTAGATGGTCCGACTGGGAGTGAATGGGACTGATAGAGGCATCATCCTGGCTTCGCTCTATGAGGTCATTGTCACCCGCTTCCTTCCTGCTTGACCGCAGCAGCTGCCTGTTAGGAAAGCACTCTTATTGTCTCATGGCGATCCTGGAAGCTAGCCCCAGCTTTCACCATGGCCGTGATGACGTTCTCCGTGGCCATGAAAGGCAACTCTTGCTGAACGCACTGCTCAATTACTTTGGGGTATACTGCCAATCCTTCAGAAATGTTCTGCAGCGTATTCAGTGTAACATCTGCAGCGAGAAGTGCCTCAGCCAAACAGATACATAGATCGACACTATCATCCGCTGTGCCCTCAAACCAATGCACAGATGCTGCAGGACCGCTCTGAGCACACAGGGTTCCGCTTGCGTGGCATTGCACGTGTAAGGAGTGACTGATTATATACGAATTTTCTATCCTATGGAGGGGAGGATGACATCAGGGTCCCAAGAAGTTGAATCTACAGGTTTCTGGAAGTTTGCTATGGATAAAATTGCTTTTTACCTTAGGGGCGCCTAGGTGGCTCAGTCATTAAGCGTCTGACTTCAGCTCAAATCATGATCTCACTGTTTGTGAGTTCGAGCCCTGCGTCGGGCTCCGTGCTGACAGCTCGGAGCCTGGAGCCTGCTTCGGATTCTGTGTCTCCCTCTCTCTCTCGGCCCCTCCCCTGCTCGCTCGCTCTCTCTCTCTTAAAAATAAATGAACATTAAAAAAGTTTTTTTGATTGCTTTTTACCTTGTAATCATTAAGATAGTTATAAACTGATGGAGACTCTGTCCTGCATGGCTGGGATCTCTATCAGTGAACCATTAGTTTTTTCCCTTTCCTTGGTTCTTGGGCAGCCAGGAGTGCCCGAGGGATGTCACACTCATCCCACCTGACCTGGGAGGTTCCTCCCCTCTCCCAGGTGGTTGTTAGCTTGTGCTTTGACCTCAGCTTGCCTCGGTTTCCCCACATCATTCGCCACCCTGAACAATTTTAACCTCTAAATCTTCAAGGTTGCTGAGAGTGGAAGGTCTTGTCTTCTGTAACTTCTTCCTGCTGAATAGGGGCGTGGGGATGTCCCTAACTATGGGTCAACACTGTCAGTGGGGGGCTTTTGTAAGTAGGAGTTATGAAAGGAGAAGCAGCGAGTCCAAGGGGGGGGCCACACGTGTGGAGTGGAAAGGATCACCTGCAGCTTGAAGTTATGACAGGGAAGGAGTCTTGGCACCAAGTAGTGAGTTATTAAGAAAGCAACACACTACGATGAGTGTGGCTATAAGAATGAGAAGTCCAGGGGCGCCCGGGTGGCTCAGTTGGTTGAGCATCCGACCTCGGCTCAGGTCATGATCTCACAGTTTGTGGGTTCGAGCCCCGCATCGGGCTCTGTGCTGACCTCTTGCTCGGAGCATGGAGCCTGCTTCCGATTCTGTGTCTCCTTCTCTCTCTCCCCCTCCCCCGCTCACGCTTTGTCTCACTCTGTTTCTCAAAAATAAATAAATGTGAAAAAAAAAAAAGAATGAGAAGTCCAATGAAAAGATCCCTAATTGTTGACCATAACCCTCCCCAGGCCAGGAACGTAACCAATCATTGAAAGAGAGAGAAGGATTTTGGGGTGGCTTAGTCAGTTAAGCATCCGAGTCTCAATGTCAGCTCAGGTCATGATCTCACGGTTCATGAGTTCAAGCCCCACATGGGGCTCTGCCCTTGCACCACTGACAGTGTGAAGCCTGTGTGGGATTCTCTCTCTCCGTCTCTCTCTGCCCCTACCCCACTTAAAAAATAAATTTTTTTTAACGTTTATTTATTTTTGAGACAGAGAGACAGAGCATGAACAGGGGAGGGGCAGAGAGAGAGGGAGACACAGAATCTGAAACAGGCTCCAGGCTCTGAGCTGTCAGCACAGAGCCCGATGCGGGGCTCTAACTCATGGACCGTGAGATCATGACCTGTGCTGAAGTCAGACACTTAACCAACCGAGCCACCCAGGCGCCCCAAAAATAATTTTTTTAAAAAACGAGAGAGAAGGACTTTGTAGAGCCCCAATTTGGATATTCACATTTTTTAATAACCCTGTGACATTTCTGTGATAACCTGGGTTGTGCACACAGAATTCTGTTTTAATAATGGCCTATGTGCCACCTTGTGCTGTGGTTAGAGCATCTGAAGCCACTCTATTTTGTAGAACTGCTTTGCTCATCTGTGCAACTTCAGTATTAAGTAAGGAGATACTGTTCTGTGAATCACTGAGTGCCTTTATGGTGTATTTACTGAGGACTTCCATGTGCCAAATTATACTTTCTAACCCTACAGATGGAGAAAAATGGATGCCAAATGATCATACCATTGAAAACCAGATCGTGTCCATCTTTGTTGTTTTTTTATTTTTTTTTAATGTTTTTATTTTTGAGAGAGAGAAACAGAGACAGAGGGCAAGCGGGAGAAGGGCAGAGAGAGAGGGAGACACAGATCCTGAAGCAGGCTCCAGGCTCTGAGCTGTCAGCACAGAGCCCAATGCGGGCGGGGCTCAAACCCACAAACCACAAGATCGTGACCTGAGCTGAAGTCAGACACTTAACCAACTGAGCCACCCGGGTGCTCCCACCTTTGTTTTAAATTGGGAAGATTAGTCAGGGTAGAGATGGTTTTGTTAATGTGCCCATGAATCCAGGCAAAACTTAGGGTGCAACAACCTATCCACTCTGGAGGAAGCCAGGGCCATAGGTTAGTCCCACATAACCAGTGGGTTCTGTTTGGAGCTGGCTGTCTGATTCCAGGTCGCCTTATCCAATCAGTAGCGAACTTATCAGTAGCCTGGAGCACAATGGTTTGGGAACTTGTTTCTAATGATAGCCATCCTAAACGCCCAGATGTTGGCTATTTTCCCAGGTATCATATGTAAGATTTCTTTGTCCCCAGCATAAAAGTGCCTTTTGACTGAGCTGTCCAGTCGTGGGTGTGAGCCATAAATATACATCCCAAATTTGATATATGCCATTCTCAGCATAGTGATAAGTAGGGTTTCATAACTATGGCACTTGTTGGCAGGCAGCAATTTGTGGGTTTGTAAAATCAGTTAAGATTTTAATAGTTTGAGGGCATGAAAAAGTCTGGTTATGTCCCAGTAAATTCCATATCCTATCGATCATGGGCCAGGCAGAAACATCCTAATTAGTGATAGGTTTATCACAAGACATTGCATCATTATATATCCTCACTGAAATATAAGAATAGAGAGAGAGCCAATCTGTGCCTTGTAAAAGGGAAACCCACCAGGGTAACCCAGATGTACTTGACATGGGCAAAACTCCACATATGCAACTAGCTATTTGATTTTGTAGTTTAGCATCATGTTGTGCCCATTGTAGAAAGGAATTGTCAGCCAAGATAGGTGGACAGAAATCAAAGAGGAAATATACAACCTTCAACATCATTTGAAGAGGAGTTTGAGATCTTCTACAGGTTCACAGAGTTGGAGGTGCATTTGTTTGCTCATGGGTCTCCTGTGAAGGAGGTACAGGTTTTATTCTAGATATATGAGCCCGTGAAGTGTCCCTCTAATTTTACTGCAGGGGGAGTACATAATATGACCCGATATGGACCTTTCCATTTTAGATTTAAATCTCCGGCTGTATTTGACTTCCAATTCTTTCAATAAACTATATCTCCAGGACTTACATGGGGTGGACTTTCAGTTGTAGTTAAATCAGGTTTGGGGAGCATTGATCAGTATACTCATTAAGTAATTTGTGAATTAAACTAGCCTCAAGTGAATAATTTAACAAAGCATTACAATCTTCATCTAATAACAGATCCACTGGAAGAAATGGCTTTCCGTAAAATACTCAAAAGGTTGAGTCCTAGAGGTTGTTTTGAAGCAGTTCTTGCTCTGAGAAATCCTATTGGTAAAAGAGTAACCCAATTTTCCTGGGTCTCTAAGACTAAGTTTAGTAAGGTGTCATTTTAAATTCTTGTTTTTTACATTTATTTATTTATTTTTGAGAGACAGAGAGACACAGAGCCCAAGCAGGGAGATGGGCAGAGAGAGGAGACACAGAATCCAAAGCAGGCTCCAGGCTCCCAGCTGTCAGCACAGAGCCCGTGGCGGGGCTCGAACTCACAAACCGCGAGATCATGACTTGAGCTGAAGTCGGACGCTCAACCAACTGAGCCACCCAGGCGCCCCAGTAAGGTGTCATTTTAAAGTATGGTTAGCTTTTCCTACCTTCCCAGAGGATTGTGGACGCCAGACTGAACACAGAAAATACTTAGTTTTTAAAACTTGCACTATTTGTTGAGTTGTTTCTGCAGTAAAAGAGGGACCATTGTCACTTTGAAGGGGTCGTGGAAGGCCAAATGTGGGAATAATTTCTCGCAACAAAACTTTGGTTACTTCTATGGTTCTTTCGGTTTCACATGGAAAGGCCTCGATCCATCCAGTGACGGTATCAATAAACACTAGTAGAAACTTACAGCCTTTGCAAGGAGGCATTTGTGTGAAATCAGGCTTCCAGTCCTCTCCTGGGTATGATCCAAGTCTTTGGACTGGTTTAAAAGTGGGGGAGGGCGGACGGTGCCTTCTGGATTTACCTGCACACAAACAATACAGGATTGGCGGAACTGCTTTACTGAGGCTGTGAAGTTTACTCCATCAAATATATTTTTAATTAAATGTTTTAAAGCATTTTTGCCCAAATGAATAGCCTGGTGTTTATAAACCCTGTGTTACCTTCTGTCGATTATTCTTGGGTATGAAGATTTTTCACTCTTGTGAATTTTTTGAATATCCTTGTTCCTGGGCTATATGAATTTCTTGGCCTGAATAGACTGGAGCTATGGACTTTATTGGAGTTAAGACTGGTATAAGATCAAATATTTGTTTATCCCACGCTGCCTGCTTGGCATGATGGTCTGCTGAATTGTTTCTTTTAGATTTTAGATCATATCCTTTGGATATCCTTTGAGGTGAATTACAGGTACCTCCTTAGGTAGGTATACAGCCTCAAGAGGAGTAATAATTTCGGGCCCATATTTGATTGGGGAATTATGCCTTGAAACTAGTCCTCTTTCCTTCCAGACTTCTCCATGGATATGTAGCATCAGAAAAACATATTTGAAGCTCCAATCGAGGAGCATGGATAAGAGCTATCAATTCAGTCTTTTGAGCAGAAGTATTTATTGGAAGGGCTTTTGCCTCAATGGTCTTAATTAGACTAACTATAGCATATCCAGCTTTTCTCTCTCCCTCATCCATGAAGCTACTGCCATCAGTAAACTAATTATCATCTGCATTTTCAATAGAGGAATCTTTTAAATCTGATCTGCTAGAATGAACAAGATTGATAATCTGAGCAGTCATGTTCCAACATAGAAGTACGATGGTCAGGCCCAGGCATAAGGGTAGCTGGGTTTAAAATTTGACAGGTTTTGTTTTTTTTAATTTTTTTAATCGTTTATTTATTATTGAGAGACACAAAGCATGAGCAGGGGAGGGGCGGAGAGATGGAGAGACACAGAATCTGAAACAGGCTCCATGCTCTGAGCTGTCAGCACAGAGCCCGACGCGGGGCTCAAACTCACAAACTATGAGATCATGACCTGAGCCAAAGTCAGACGCTCACCCAACTGAGCCACCCAGGCGCCCCAAAATTTGACAGGTTTTAAGTGTTATTTCATGTATCTAAAAGCATAGCCTGGAATTTAGTAAGTCGGCCTCCCATTATCTATTGGTGGCCTTTGGTTTCTAAGACACTCTGGACCGGATGTGGAGTCATCACAGTCAGGGACTGTCCCATACTAAGTTCTGAGGCTCCTTCTACCAGGAGGGCTGTTGCAGCCACTGCTCAGAGACAAGTTGGCCACCCTTGAGCTACATTATCAAGTGACTTTGAAAAATAGCCCACTGGTCTTGTTTCATTTCCTAATTTCTGGGTAAGAACCCCCAAAGCTTGTCCCTGTTTTCCTGCTGCGTTTGGAGGAACGTATTTTGGCACGCATTTCGCGGTCTAGAATGCAATGGGGACGTGAGGGGATGTTAGCCTCCCTCCTCCAGGGCCTTTAATGGCAGGTGGTGATCATAGCAATTTCATTTGATTTCAGGTCACTTTGACACCAGAAACCTCTTACATATCCTTCGTGGGACACTACCTGGGAGGCAGGGGGGATTTTCTTGGTAATGGACCTTCTCTACTTTTCTAGGAGCATAGGAGCTTCTTCTTCAGCCCCCAAGGATTCTTTCTTGGGATGCCTTTTAAACCACTGGAATCAATTTGGATTGCAAGATCTAAGGAAAAAAGAAAAACTGATCTTCTTCTGTAACATTTCCTGGTCTCAGTACTCCTTAGGAGAAGAGGAAAAATGGCCCATTAACAGGACATTAAGCTTCAATACGATCTATCAGATGTCTTCTGCAAGAAGCAGGGCAAATGGACTGTGGTACCCTATGCTCAGGCCTTCATGTCCCTAAATCAGGATCCAGACCTGAGGTCCTCTTGAAGAATTTTTATAGCCACCAACCAGGTTAATAAAATCCCTCTGGACATACTGGATGATGATGTCTATGTAGGCCCATTCCTCCTAATAAAGCTGGGCTTAGTGGAGGAATCACCAGTCAGTCCAGATAAAGAAGATACTGGCTCTGTTGCTATGCCTTCTCCTTATAAACCCAAGACCTCTCTGCTCCCAGCCCAGCTGGGACTTAGTTGGAGTGGGACTCCCTGTCTTCCAGAAGATCCACCTAAATTTGGAATCCGCCCTTTTAGGGAAGTTGCCAATGGAGAAATGGGCACAATGAGAGTCCACGTCTCCATGGCAGACCTGGCTCAGATAAGACAACAATGAGGATGATATTCTGAAAATACTCTCAGTTTATTGAGGACCTTCAACAAATATCTGTCATGTAGGATATGACCTGGATATGTAGATATCATATTAACCCTTTGTTGAATCCTTGAGGAAAAGAACTGCATCTGGGCAGGAGATCAAGAGTTCGCTGATGAACTGGCAACAAGAGACAGGGAACATTATCTGCGGAGAGAGCTGCTGTCCCAAATACTGAACCACATTGAAACTATCAGGATAGTCAGGAAAGGGAAAGACGAGACGTATGGTTTGACAGAAGGAATGAAAAAAGGATTTACTAAACCTGTAAATTTTAACAAAAATCAGGAAGTCACCCAAAGAGTTGATTAAAATCCTGCTCTATTTCAGGGTTGCTTAATAGAACGCTAATCCTAAATATACAAATCTGGACCCAACTATACCTGAAGGAATGACTATTTTAAACATGCATTTTATAAATCAGTGGGCACTTCACATCCGCTGGAAGTTAACAAAAATGACTTTAGACTCTCAAATTCCCACTCAGCACCTCTTAGAGGTGGCTTTTGGAGTTTTCAATAATAGTGACATGGCATTAATACCAGAAAAGGACCAGAGGGCTGTTACAGGGTGTGATAATCGTCTCAAATATTGGCTGCCGCTATCTCGAACTTCCCACAATACCAGACTAGCCAGAAGCCCTTGCTAAGGGCTGACTCCAGATGACAGGTCAGATAAGATCCCATGTTTCAGGCATGGCCAGATGGGATATTGGAGCAGAGATTGTCCCAACAAGGGCTCTCCCCCTGGGTCATGCCCTGCTTGTAAAAACAAAGACATCGGATGAGAGACTGTCCTTCTGTCCAGAGAGAGAGAGAAGGTCAAGCACTTGCCACCCTGCCCAAGAGTTAAAACCAGAGAAACTGGCATGACAGGGCCCTGAGGCTGGTCCGGCTCCCTTTGACATCTAGATGACTGAGCCCCAGGTTGCCCTGGATGTGGGAGGTAAGTTTATCAATTTTCTTATTGATACAGGAGCCACTTATTCTGTTCTTTTTCAGCACACTGGCCCTGTCTTTCTAACCATAAAGTTGTTGGCATAGAGGGGAAAACTAAAATGTGCCATCAAACAATGTCTTTAACCTATAAATATAAAAGTCACTTGGCTGCTCGTGTTTTTTTAGTCCTTCCATCTTGTCCTACTCCATCACTGGGATGAGATTTAACATATAAACTGGGAAGCAGTTACTAAATAAGGAGACAGCTCGTTGTCTTTAACACCTGGAGAGTTAAAACCTTACCCTGATATCCCTTCTAATATCTGGAAGGAAGTAAATCTACAGGTTTGGGATTATGATGTTCCAGGATGGGCTCTGAGAGCCCAACCAATTAAAGTGACTTTAAAGGTCCCAACCACTGTACCGCATAGAAAACAATACCCTTTAATACTTGAGGCCAAGGCCAAGTCACAACCACTTATAGACAAATTTCTTAAACACGGTCAAAGCCTTGTCACTCTCCTTCTAACACTCCAATTTTGCCAGTAAAAAAGGCAAATGGAGACTATCAAACGGTATACGATTTAGCTATAAATGAAGCAATAGTGCCTGTTCATCCCATAGTGCCGAGTCCATACACTATTCTTTTTTTAAATGTTTATTGATTTATTTTCAGAGACAGGGTGGGAAGGGACAGAGAGAAAGGTAGAAAGAGAATCCCAAGCAGGCTCCGCACCGTCAGTGCAGAACCCCATGTGGGGCTTGATCTTATGAAGCGTGAGATCATGACCTGAGCCAAAATCAACAGTCAACCTGTTGTAATGTCCTGTTAATGGGCCATTTTTCCTCTTCTCCTAAGGAGTACTGAGACCAGAAGATGTTACAGAAGATCAGTTTTTCTTTTTTCCTTAGATCTTGCAATCCAAATTGATTCCAGTGGTTTAAAAGGCATCCCAAGAAAGAATCCTTGGGGGCTGAAGAAGAAGCTCCTATGCTCCTAGAAAAGTAGAGAAGGCCCATTACCAAGAAAATCCCCCCTGCCTCCCAGGTAGTGTCCCACGAAGGATATGTAAGAGGTTTCTGGTGTCAAAGTGACCTGAAATCAAATGAAATTGCTATGATCACCACCTGCCATTAAAGGCCCTGGAGGAGGGAGGCTAACATCCCCTCACGTCCCCATTGCATTCTAGACCACGAAATGGGTGCCAAAATATGGACCAAGATACCATGCCATGCCTTGAAGGCCATGCCATAAAAGACCATGCCTTAGTTTACCTTGAAGAACCCGCTGTTTTTAACCTTATGGAAAACACTAGAAAAGTTTTACAAGGGGAAATTACCCAATTTTGTAGTTTAAGTAGTTAGTAGAGGACACTGACAGAGAACGGTAAAGATTGAAATCCATCATGGTCTAGGGGCACCTGGGTGGCTCAGTCAGTTAAGAAATCCATCATGGTCTAAATGACATTCCAGCACATGTAGTCTTTACAGCCAACTTCCCTAGGAAAGGGTCCCCAGTTGGGCTTTAATTCAATCAAGTACTGGTTTCCACCAGCTCTGAGCGGAGGTCTCTAGGCCAGAAACAGTTAGACCAGAGATATAAAGGGGATCACATTAGACCAGTGAGGAGGAAACCTTACACAGGAGTCTTAAGATCAGTAGCCATGCTAGTCACTTAGTTGATGGTCCCGTGTCTAAATAGACAACTTTGGATAAGGACAGGAATAAAGAGAGGGCATCAAGTTTGTGGCTCTTACTACCATTCTGGCCAAGGTACTAGCTTCCAGCTAAAAAGCAGGCTACTTTTTAGAGTGGCCACAGGCTGGAGGATTGCAGCCTGAGCAATCAACATGAAAGTGTTCAAATAAGACCATATTCATTGAAAAGCCCGTGAAATGAAAGCAAAGGGAGAGAAGAGGAAGTACTCATCACATGTGCACCAAGGCTCAGAGTCCAGATGAAAAGACTCAAAGCCCCATGTTGGACACCAAAACTATGTAATCTATAGTGTTGGGGTTCGGAGCCCACGGTCAGGAAAGAATTCTTGAGACATCTTTGGTACAAAAAATGTGGCTTCATAAAAGCCTGAGGACAGGACCCATGGGCAGAAAGAGCTGCATTATAAGTGTAAGAAGTAACTGATTATATTAAGAATTTTCTATCCTATGGGGGGCAGGGTGACATCAAGGTCCCAGGAAATTGAATCTATAGGTTTCTGGAAGTTTGGCTGTTGATAAAATTGCTTTTTTCCTTGTAAACCATTAAGACATTTGCAAACTGATGGAGACTCGCGTCCTGCATGACTGTGACCTCTATCAGTTAACCATTGGTTTTTCCCTTTCCTTTGTTCCTGGGCAGCCAGGAGTGCCTGAGGGATGTCACACATATCCCACCTGGACAACTGTTAGCTTGTGCTTTGCCCTCGACTTGCCTTTGTTGCCCACATCAGGTCGGCCATATGGTGATGAAAACCCTTAAATCCTGCCTTTTCCGATACCATCTTGTCAAGCTGCTGTATCCTCTGGTCACCTCCCTCGAAGAGCTACAGGAAGCTAGCCTGAACACGGGTGGTGCCCTTCATTCCCCAGAAGCACAGGTCATCTCAGGCACACTTCAGGTTCTGGAGATCCAGGCAAAGATCCCGAATCCAGGGTTAATGGAACATAGCTGGGGGTTGGGGGTTGCACAGGATGATACTGGAATTATCGACAGGGGTGCAGGCTGCACCAAGAATTTTGGATTTTATTTTGAGTCCAGTGGGAAGCCAACGAAGCATTTTAGGCAGGAAAATGATGCCCAAGGTGAGCTTTTTAAAAAGGTCATTTTGGCTGCTTTGTCAAGAAAGAAATCGAGGTGGAAAAGTGTGGAAGCAGGGAAACTAGTTGGGTCATTGCACAAGGCCAAGAAAGAAGTGGTAACAAATTATACCGAGACAGACCATACTAAACCATGATGTATGGCACTAAACAAGGTCAAATAATTTTACCATCACTTCATTCAGACCCATCCATATGTACCAAGAGAAGACCACAAATAACTCTGAACAGACCCATGTGTTCTATTAAAAAAACAAAACAAAAAAAAAACAGAAACAAAATTAAAACAAAACAAACAAACAAAAAAACCCAGGAACAAAAACAAAAACAAAAAACAGGCCCCAAATGGAGTCACTTATGGTAAGCTCTACTAGATTTAATACCTAAGGTAACTGCAATGTCAGCCTCTCCCAGGAGTGGAATTTTAAAGCACTCAGTCTGGAATTTTCTGACCAGCACTAGTTAGGTAATCTGCACGGTAAAACACTCCCCCCACCCCCTCCTCCTACCACCTTCCTTTAAGGGAAGTTAATCTTGCCTGAAATAGTCCTTTCTTTTCATTGTTGCCTGAAATAGTCCTTTCTTTTCATTTGCTAATAACCTCCTTGTCCCAACTGCTCTGTTCCAGTCTACAAAATCCTTCCATTTTGTACAACTCCTCAGCGTGCCCCTCCATTTACCAGAAGCAATCATGACCAGCGCATGAGTTGTTGAATAGAGCCAATTAGATCTTCAAATTTACTCCGTTGAATTTTTGTTCTTTAACAGATTCCAAGAGAAGACCAGCATCTCCTGCCAAGTTCACACATTCTAACCAAGACCTTGCTTGCCTTCTTCTGTCTTAAAACCTCCCTTCGATAACCCCAGCCTCCAGAATGTGTAGGTACCTTTCCCTAGCCCCCCCCCCCCGCCCCCTTTTAAGACACTGTCAAAGGTTGTCAAGACAGTCCTCTTTCAGCTTTACACAGTCTGCCTGTTTTCTCCTGGTCTTTATACGTGGCAGCTTTGACCGTAACTTAGACTATGGTGGTACCAGCCAAAATAAAAAGTGGATGGAGTCCATGTGTATTTTGGATGTAGACGCCATAGGTCTTGGAAATTGAATATAAAGGATGAGAGAAACAAGATGATAAACATTAATTCCAAATTTCTGTTCTTTTATTTCACTCCAAGGAGATAAAGCCTGAGGACCCGATGCAAGATACTGGCACAGTTCTTGGCATGTAGCAAACGATAAATGTTACCTGCTCTACTGAAGATGATTCACAAGCACGAATTCTAATATGCAAGACATTTAGTTGTCTATATTAATTGTATTTTCCTATAATAATTTTTGTTACAAGCCCCTTTTCTGCCTGGTAACAGAAGCCTCCTCAGTCAGTTCCAGTGTTGCCCCAGCTCCATCCTGCAGGGGGAGGCTGAATGGCTCCCTAGCACCAAGCCATCAAGGTGCTCGGGGGACAGGAAGGTTGATGCAGCTGGTCCTTGCTCGACATCATCACAGTGATATCTGCTAACACTACCTCATGTCTGTCAGGTGTTCTGTCATTCATCCACTAAGTCATCCCTGGGCCCTGTTTGTTCCCACCTCAAGACCTCACGACACTCAGCTGTCTCTGCCACGCGTGCCTCTCTGATCCATGAGAAAGACTGTTCCTTCTTCTAAACACCAACTATGAGAAATTAGATGGGGCTAGCTCAGGCACTTTGCCTTTTATATTCCACTGTCCCCATTTCATGCCGGACCAGAGAAGCCTGGGACTTTGGGGGGTTGGGGGGAGGGTGCTTATCAGCCTCCTGGTGTTTCCCTGGGTCTATAAGGGATGGGCAGGAGGCTCAGGTCCTTTCGGTCTCACACCTGCAGATCCCTGCAGTACTTTCTTCCCTCTCTCCCATCAAGAGAACTTAAGGGAGGGGAAGCCAGCACCACAATTTCCAGTTCTATCTCCTCCAATGAGAAGATAAGCCCACCTGGCCCGGGGGTGAGATAAAATGGTATTCTTTCAAAGCCTTTGTTTATGCACAGAGCTTACTTTTTTTTTTTTTTTTCCTGTGTTCTATGCCCCCGGAAGATACTAAATCACTGAGATTTGAAGGAGGGCAAGGGTTGTACAGTTCAGGAAATACTGAGAACAACAACTAAATTCTTTAATATATCAAAATACTGTCCCACTATATGGTTATTATCGCTGTTCATATTTACTGTGAATTCACTGATTTCAAGAGGCTCTGTAGAGAAGTAATTAAGCACTTAGACTCTGGAGGCTGAAGGCTTGGGTTCAAATCCCAGCTCTGCTAATTGTGCGCTAATTGCTAGCGGTATGACTTTGGGTGATTGTTTTTAGTGCCTCAATTTCTTCATTTGTGTCCTGGAGATGATCATAATACCTCCCTCACAGTGTTGTTTTGGGAATTGAATGAGATCACTAATGTCAGAACATGTCAGAATAGTGCACATCTTGCCTGCAGTGTGTTTGCTTTATGACTACTAAGCCTGTCGGGCCCTTCTAACACTTGGCAGAAATCCATCACTGGTTCCCGTAATTGTTGGAGAAAACAAACCACTGTGTTGCTTCCAGAAGAAAATGTCGTATGTGAGCCCATAATATGACATTACAATCCCTACCCTTAACAGCATAAAAGGCAGATATGGAACATAAATTTAGAACTATGGAGCCATATACTGTTAGAAAAGACTCCCTATCTTCATTTATTCACTTATTTTCTTTTTATTCAATTAAGTATGTATCTACTAGCACGAGGCGCTGCTCTAGAAACTGGGGGCACAGTCTGGATTCCATGGCCCTCACACTCTGGTGGAGGAAGACAACAGAAATAAACTGAGAAAGAATAAACAGCTGCCCAAATGATACAAAGCCTGTGTTAAAATAATTAAGATTCATTCTCTGCTTGTTCTGGAAGACATTCAAGAATTTTTCGGCAATCCTGATAACAGTTACCAGGCAATGGAGAAAAATTCTCCAAACCCAGGAATATTATTCTGAGAACGCCCAGATTAAGGAGGGAGACACAGATAGATCATCATGCATATGTTGTCACAGTTTGCAATCCATGTTAAATGTTAAGCTAGCTGTGGGGGCACCTGGGTGGCTCAGTCAGTTAAGCGTCCGACTTCGGCTCAGGTCATGATCACACAGTTCGTGGGTTCGAGCCCCGTGTCAGGCTCTGTGCTGACAGGTCAGAGCCTGAAGCCTGCTTGGGATTCTGTGTCTCCCTCTCTCTCTGCCCCTACCTCGTTTGCTCTCTGTCTCTCTCTCTCAAAAAAAAAAAAAAAAAATGTTAAGCTATCTGTGGCTTAGTAGTATTGAGTCACATTAGGGCCAGCCCAGTTCATGTAAAATATCTGTGCTTAGTGTGTCGAGATTTAACATTAACTATGTGCCTTAGGAAGTCACTTAACCTCCTCTGAGCACTGGTGCTCATTTGTAAAATGGAAAAGGTCACGTCTATCTTATAGGACTCGATTAGAGGCAATGCCTATACAATATGTGGTAGGAACTCAAAAATTGTTGCTCTACAATGGATGCTTAAGGGGAACCAGACACTATCACATAGACCTCATTGAATCTGCAGCACGTTGCTGTGATGTAGGTGTTATTATCATTAGTTTGCCCTGGAAGAAACCAAGACTGAGTGAAGTGACCCACCCACCCCACAGACACTTCTAATTTCCCACTATAGCTCTGACATGCTCACAGGTAGCTGTAGGAAGCATATTGCTGTGTAAATGAAAACAGCTTCCAGTAGCCTTGTGGCCTGGATTTGCACAGCCTATTAACTAGTAGTCCTCTAAGAACTCCAAAAACCCTCACTTTGGGGTGCCTGGGTGGCTCAGTTAGTTAAGCGTCTGACTTCGGCTCAGGTCATGATCTCACGGTTTGGTGTTCGAGCCCCCCCTTGGGCTCTGTGCTGACAGCTCAAAACAGGGGCCTGCTTCCGATTCTGTGTCTCCCTCTCTCTCTGCCCCTCCTCCGCTCACTCCTGGTCTCTCTCTGTCTCTCAAAAACGAATAAACATTAAAAAAAATAATAAAATTAAAAAAACAAAAAACCAAAAATCCTCACTTGGTTTAACTCTTCCCTGGGCCCTAAGAAAATTAAAAAACCAGCTCCCAAACCAACTTCCTGATGAATGGGTCAAACCCAGTGAATCGGTCAAAACTCTCAGGCAGAGTTGGGGCAAAGACAATCCATTTTACCGGGGTTTTCGACTCACATTATTACTAATGAGTGCCTGGTGGTGCGTCAGGCACTGTTCTAAGTGCTGAGGATACAGCAGCAAATAAAATCGAAAGGAGTCTTTGCCTTTATGAAGCTTATATCCAGCAGAAGGCAAGAATAGATAATAAACAAAACAAATAAATAAAGGTTAGATCATGGGAAGTTCTGTGGGGAACCATAAAGTAGGGGAAGGGGAGAAATGTGGGTGAGAGCGAGCTGTTCCAAACAACCTCTCCAACTCTGCACAAGTCTGGGGGGTAAAACCAGAAAAGGCCACCTCGGTGCTAGATGCTTCACAGCAGGGCTGGTTTGCTTTGTCCCTACCACTGGAGATCACGGTTACGAGTTACTCTTCTTGGAGTTGCTTGGACGAAGGACGCGAACCTACCTGCTTTGAGAAAAACAGTGACATGGGGGCTTGTAGAAGTTCCAGGGAGGACTTCTCCTATGTGGGTTGGTGATATCCTGTTATTGCCAACGTTGTTTATCTTGGGAGGTTCAGGCAATTGGGCAAGCCCACCACTAGAAGGAGGAATTGGATGGCTCTCCCTTTGCAGAGGCACTACCAGTTCAACAAACACACCATGTTGCATGCCAGGCTCTGGGCTGTCCCTGGGAACTGTGCACCCATATAATTTCATTGCCATATCAAACTGAGTTTATAGGGGAGGAAAAGTCACGGGGTGAGAGCATTTTGTAGGGCAGATAAATCAGATCATTCTTTAGAGAGCATTTATTCTTTAACAGGCCTATATTCATGTATACCAAGCTTCAGAGATTTTATTTTATGGTTTGAAATAAAAAGCCACTTGCACATTGATTATCTCATGAGCATTTTTGTTAGAAAAGACATTTACAAAGCCTATTGTAAACGGATCCCTCAGTTGCCAACAACAGGTTGAATTTCTGTTTCTTATGACATTATGAAACTGGTCTTAAGTCATTTCCCTTTTATAGTGTGTGCTCTGCTCTCTTTGTATCTAGTAACCTTCACCTCCTCACCACTTAGCCCCTGTTCCCACAGCTACGCCCTGGACCCTGTCATCACCAGGAATTACTCCACCACTCGTATCTTAAATTCAAGCAATCCTGCTTTGGGACCTCCACCTCTTATATTTCCAGAACCCTGAACCTCCTATATTACTTTCGTAGGGCTGCCATAACAAATACCACAGATCAGGTGGCTAAAAACCCAGAAATTTATTTCTTCACAGCTCTGGAGGCTGGAAGTCCCAGATGAAGATGAGGATTTCTTCTGAGGCCTCTCCCTGCTGGATTAGTCAGGGTTCTCCAGAGAAACAGAACGAAGAGCCATTTGGAGACACATGTAACAGAGTATAGGAATTGGGTTCAGTAATTCTGGAGGCCACAAAGCCCCACTATCTGCCTTCTGCAAGCTGGAGAGCCAGGACTGAGAACCAGAATCTCCAATATTCAAGGGCAGAAGGGGTTGGATGTCCCAGCTCCAAAAGGAAGAGACCAGATATACCCTTCCCCCCTGTTTCTGTTCTGTTCAGGCCCCCAGTGGATTGGATGCTGCCCGGCCTCCTTGGTGAGGGGGATCTTCACTCACTTTACTGATGCAGTGCTAATCAGAAACTCTCACAGACACACCCAGAAACCATGTTTTACCAGCTCTCTGGGCATCACTTATGCCAGGCAAGTTGATGCCTAAAAATTGACCTACACGCCTGCTTTCTCTCTGTCTTCACACAGTCTTTCTTCTGCATATGTCTGTGCTACAGTCTCATACTGGATTAGAGCCTATCCTAATGACCTCATTTAACCATAATTATCTTTTTTTTTACGAAAAAGTTTTTTTTAATGTTTATTCATTTTTGAGAGAGACAGAGAGAGAGAGAGAGAGAGCACAAGCAGGAGAAGGGCAGAGAGAGAGACACACAGAATCCAAAGCAGGCTCCAGACTGAGCTGTCAGCACAGAGCCCGACACACAGGGCTCGAACCCACAGACCATGAGATCATGACCTAGGCTGAAGTCGGACACTCAACCGACTGAGCCACTCAGGTGCCCCCCCTCTTTTTTTTAAGTTTTATTTATTTATTTTTAAGAAAAAGAGTGCATGCATGTATGTGCACAAGTGGGGGGAGGAGGAGAGAGAGAGGGAGAGAGAGAGAGAGACAGAGAGAGAGAATCTCAAGCAGACTCCACCCTGTCAGTGCAGAGCCTGATACAAGGCTCGAACCCACAAATGGCAAGATCGTGACCTGAGCCGAAGTCAGACACTTAACCGACTGAGCCACCCAGGTGCCCCATAACCTTAATTGTCTTCAAATAGAGTCACATTCCGAGGTACCGGGGGTTAGGATTTTAACAAAGGAATTTGGGGGGGACATAGTTCACCCCATAACCGTCATTCCTACCACACCAGGTCTCCCAATCTGTTGGGACATTCAGACTCTTGAGACCATCCTCTCACATCATTTCCTTCTCTGCAAGGCCAAGGACTCTTGTTTTCCACTTCAGCAACCTTCCTAACAAAAGACACAATTCCACCACTCTTCTGCTGTCGACCCATCTAAAGAAAACACAAGTCTTGGATTAATTCACCTGTTGTGTAACTGAGCTAATTGTGAATTTGCTCCTCGGTGAGATACAGAAAGAGACCACAGTAGCTGGAATCGTCACACAAAGGATACTTTATTAGATGCAAATAAGGAATCATGGGTAATAACTTCCAAAGCTGTGATGCTCCGAGTGGGGGGTGAGTGGGTTTCTTTTATTTAGGGGTAGGATAAACATTCAAGAGGGGAGTTTGGTCACCACACGTAAAGGTGGGTATAAGGTTGCTCACGTGTACTTAGGAAACATGTTTATACATGCATCAGATGCTACATCATTCATAAGGAGATTTGTGTTCCCCTTTGGGCAGAGATTTCAACATTATAACTGGATAGATTTAACCACCGGACACTCCATAATTCCTCTTTTTAATTTTTTTCCTTCAAAGACATGATTTTTTTTTATTCACTTTTCAACTTTTTTCTGTTTTGACAGTCTGGCTAAAAACGAAAGAACATTTCAGAAATTAAAATTTTTAGTGGTGAGCCTACCTACTTTTTATAATCCAACTTCATGAGCAAATTGGATCTGAATCAGGCTCTCCCCCTTCTCTGAAATAAGACATGTGATTCAGCGACCTCACACAATATTCTCCTGCCACTCATTGCTGACGGGGTAGCAAGTGTAGCCGCGTCCGCTAGTCTGCATATCCCGGGTCCAATCTATTAGATTTAGTCATGTTTCACCAAATTCACATGAATTTAAACTTATTGGTCCTTATTTTATCTACCAATATGTATCTTTTAAGATTATTTCCATTATTTAAATGCTTTTCAAATATGTAAATGCTTTTCAAATTAAATGATTAAATAAACATTATTTAAATGCTTTTTAAATATGTAAATGCTTTTCAAATTAAATGATTAAATAAACAAAGTTTGAAAGATGAAGATAGGACTTTGCAGAAGCCACAACCCAACTGTTGGAAGAGATTAAATACCCCCAACACCAGCACTACTCTGCATCTGATGCACTAAACTCTACTCGCCACAAACTCCTGCCTCTCCTCTCTGTCACTCTTTTTAGGATTTTGTCCTACATCAATTAACACTTTTACTGAGTACTCTTTGTTTCAAGATTCTGTGCTAGGCATTGAGTATATCATCATGAGTATATGTATTCCCTTCCTTTGAAGATTTTAAAGGGTAATTACAAAAACAAGACAAACAGGAAATTAAATAATAATGCAAAAGATAGTAATAACAGTGCAAAATAATAAGCAAGGCAGAACATAAAAGGTTGTCACAAGAAGGGTGCCTGGGTGGCTCAGGTGGCCGAGCGTCCCACTCTTGATTTGGGCTCAGGTCATGATCCCAGGGTCATGGGATGAAGTCCCATGTTGGGCTCTGCACTCAGTGTGGAGTCTGCTTAAGATTCTCTCTCTTTCTCCCTCTGCCACTCTCCCTGACTCCCTCTCTCCCTCTCTCTCTCTCTCATATAAAAAAATTTTTAAAAGTTGCTACAAGTTGGGGAAAGAGAGTCAGAGAGGGAACTGGTACTTTTGAGAACCTGTTGGGGCGCCTGGGTGGCTCGGTCGGTTAAGCGTCCGACTTCGGCTCAGGTCATGATCTCAGGGTCTGTGAGTTCGAGCCTCGCGTCGGGCTCTGTGCTGACAGCTCAGAGCCTGGAGTCTGTTTCATATTCTGTGTCTCCCTCTCTCTCTGCCCCTCCCCTGTTCATGGTCTGTCTCTCTCTGTCTCAAAAATAAATAAACATTAAAAAATAAATAAATAAAAATAAAAGAACCTGTTTTATGCCAGGCTCTGTACCAGGTGGTTTTACAGCCTAAGCATTTCTAGATGGCAACAAGCTTTGTTAATTAGCATTATGTAACTACTGCTGTTCCCCTGAGTTTCGTCTGAGCCTTCAGAATCTTGATCATAATAGAAAATAGCCATTTAATGTAGGAATTTACTACGAAAACACAATTCTATCAAGTTTGCTGCTATTAATATCCCCATTCTATAAAAGAGAAAACAGAAGCTTGTAAACATTAAGTAATTTGCCCAAGGTCAAACATCCAGTAGCTAGAAGAAACAATTTTTTAATTCTAGACTTTATGCAAGTCACTCAAGAACTTCCGAGTATCTCAAACCCACACTCTGGAATAAGAACCAGATGGCCTTCCCTTAGCTAAGTTAAGCATAAATACAAGTAGCACTACCTTAAAAGACAGGAAGCAGGGTCTTTATGTGAATGGGCAGTTGCTCCCTGCTGAGGAGCTGGTCAAAGTAGCCTGTGTAACCAAGGGACCAAATCTAGTTTGGTCTGGTCTGGTTTGTATGATCCTTAAAGTCAGCAGTTCTCATGCCCCGGGAAGAGTTTTGCTTTCTTTCCTTTCAGAGCCAGTGGGGGAGTAAGGCGTTACAAGGCGTGTGATTCATTCTTGGACTTCACCCTTTGCTTCTGACCCAGTAGGTTTGGGATGAAGCCTGGGCATGGGAATCTGCTTTCTTTTGTAATCCCTTCAAGTTCATTTTGGTGTTCACACATGTTTAAGAACCTTTAATGCCCTAAAGCATGTTTCAGGGCAAAACGGATTAGGTTTAGCTTCGGTGTAAGTGATGAAATAAAGGCCACTTTCAGCGATTCATCACTTGATTTCTCAAGCTGTTTGCTCATTTCCACTAAGACCTACAAAATGCACTGCTTTAACCAAAGAAAGCTCCTCTTAAACAGAAGAGTGTATTTTTTGGTGCCTATATTTTCATTACCAGCTGTGCTTTCTTCCAGAAAGATGCTTTGCTGCTCAATGAGTATGTGTGCAAAAATACTGTCTGCCAAGTAGCATATGCCTCTGTTTCATATACATCAGCTAATTTATCCCTGTGGCCACTTTTTGCAGTAGTGTCCGTTCTTACTTTACTGATTTAAAAAAAAGAAAAAGATTTGGGAAAGAAATAACTTTCTCAAGGTCATGCAGCTAATATACGCTGGAGCTGAGTTTCAAACCAGATCTGTGTGATTCTAAATCACTCTCCTTTGATGTTTTCCTCTTGGTCTTCATTTTCTTTCCTGCCCATATTTTGAGCCCCATCATATTGCCCACAGGCGTCTCTGAGTCTTATTCCTGGTTCTGAAGACTAGGGAAGTTGAACCTTGGTGCAAGGTAGATTCCTACCTAGAATTTTCAGCTTATATATGAGCCTTTGGAGAATTCATTGGTTTGATGCACACTAAAAAGACGAACAAGTTTGCTGTTTGGTAACTTTGCCTTTCATTTTAGAGACGACGCATAAATATTATCTAATGTTTATTCATTCACCTTCTTCCTACCTAATTATGGCTCTGAGACCAATTCCCGCATTTGTTGGGGGGAGGGGGTGCCCTACACCACCAAGCAATTCTCTGGACACCATCTGGGTGTCCTACAATCCAATTCAATTCTGATACTATCTCCCCAGAGATGGCCATCAGATCACACAGGTTATGAATTCAGTCCTACAAGACTGCCACCTCCCCACTTCGGAGGCTGGTCACAAGCCCAGGTTGTTACCTGTGCTTCTGTCCAACCGGCTACAGATTGGAGGTTCCCATGACTCCCCCCTTGGGTTCAATGTTTTACTAGAGCAGCCCACAAAACTGAGAGAAATGTTTTTCATACTAAATTACCAAAGAAGACTAAATTATAAAAGAATATAACCCAGGCAGACAGAAGAGATGCATCAGGCAAGATAGGGGACAGAGTGTGGAACTTTCATGCCACTCTTCACAATCTCCACTTATTTGCCAACCCAAAACTCTCTGAGCCAGTCTTTTTGGCTTTTTATGGAGGCTTCATTATATCATCGTAATTGATTAAGTCATTAGCCTTTGACAGGGGGCTCCAGCCCCTCTCCCCTCCCAGGAGGTAAGAGAACAAGAATTCCGACCCTCTAAGCACACGGTTGGCTCCTCCGGCAACTTGCTGCCATTTTTAGGTGGCCAAGGGGTTTCCAAAAATCACTTCCTTAACATGACAAAAGACACTACCACTCTCACCTCTTAGCAAGTTCCAAGGGTCTTAGGAACTCTGTGCCAAGAATGAGGATGAAAATTAAATTATATATTTCTTATTATAAATCATAAATTTAAATGCTTGCTTTTTATTATAAACATTGATGTATTTCCCAGGAATACAAGGTCTCCAATTAGAAAGAAAATCTTTCTGTTACTGGACTTTTTTTTTTTCCAGGTCCAATCAAACCCCCTAGCAATAATGTCACCATGGATGATATTATCAAGAGAGAGAAGGACAGTGAGAAGTACAATAATATTTATCAAAGTTTCATAACTTTAAATGGGCTTGACTGTAAGGCAGACTGCTAAAGACCATAGTCTCTTCTGCTGTCCTGGGCTTCTGATTCTAAAATTGGACCTCATTTCTAAAACCTCAGACCATTCAGACCTGGTGAGAATATACTATGCATTGGACATTGGGCTAAGAGTTGTGCTAAGATGAATCCAAGGAAGAATAGAAAACATGACTCCCACATTCTGCAATGAATTTTTAGAAATGAAATATCATTATGCAATGACAATGATAATGGTAACTAAGGCATAATTGTGTCAAAATAAAATAAGATGAAGGTCAGGCTTGAAGATCCCCTGAGCAGACAAAAACAGCTAAGCACTTAAGCAAAACTTAACCTAGCTTACTTCATGAATGTAAGGGCAACTGAACTTGGATTATTTCTTGTAAATGTCTCTACTAATCATAAATGAAACCTGTCATCTTCCTAAAATGGTATGTCAATCACTTTTTTTTTTAATTTTTTTTCAACGTTTATTTATTTTTGGGACAGAGAGAGACAGAGCATGAACGGGGGAGGGGCAGAGAGAGAGGGAGACACAGAATCGGAAACAGGCTCCAGGCTCTGAGCCATCAGCCCAGAGCCTGACGCGGGGCTCGAACTCACGGACTGCGAGATCGTGACCTGGCTGAAGTCGGACGCTTAACCGACTGCGCCACCCAGGCGCCCCTGTCAATCACTTTTAACCAATCCCCTGCCATCTGGAAACTTCTATTGTAATAATCATTGTAATAATCACTACCATCATCATCACTGTAAAGGTTAAACAACTTCCTTGCTCGCACTTTATAAATCACCCTGTAACAGCATGTCTCTAAGCTTCAGGCCACTTTTGGGTTTGAAGTCTCCCTGCTCCAAGACTATTTTGTTTCTCACTCAATAAGATATTCATATCAGGTAAGGCTCTCTAGATTTTCTTTTGACAGTAGATAATCAGTACAGCGAAAGTTGAGATGTCAAAATAAGCAGGTGCTTCTTTGAGCCTAAGTAAGTCCTTGCAAAGAAAAGGAAAAAAATCATTCTACTATCAAATAGCTGTACTATAACAACTTTGACTTTTATCATGCCAGAAAGTGCTAAATTATGTGCTTAAACAGGGTTCTTTTTGTTGTCTGCTGATAAGATCAAAGATGGTTTGGATCTCTTGTAGAACCTTCAGAAGTTCAGCCAGCAAAACTAGTTTACAAGTACACTAGGTTTTGTGTAAGTAAATGCATGCTAATCTTCAAACCAACTTGATCCACAGATAAAATCCACAGTAATCACCACTATAACATTTTCATCACTATATGTAACATTTTCATAATCTTCAAGCTTTCAAAAGCAATTTCAATTTCTTTTTTTGTTTGTTTTCACATGATGACTTCTGGGAAAGTGGCTTCTGTGTTGCTTATGGGCCAGTAAGTGTTGGGTCTCGTCTTGATGTGACTGGGTTTGGGAGGGATAGGGAAATGGAAGAGTATTTATTTGAAAACTTACCAATGATATCTTAAATTTTAAAGATATACCACTGACGGCAGTCAGTTAGGAGTAGAACTGGAAAGTAGCCACAAAGAAGATCACTTGAATAAAAATTGCATGAGGGAATGGATCCTTGATGCTCAGAACATTAGCTGGCGCACAGTAGGCGTTCATTTACTAGATTAATGACTGTGAAAAGTACACATGACTGTAGTTCAAGATACAAATGAAAGGCATCATTCTCCTTGGTTATAAGTTCCAACCAGCTCTGTGAACCTTACCTATTTGCTCTTCTGCCTATGTAATGTCATCCGACTCTGCACACTGAACAGTGTGCATGTGTGTGTGTGTGTGTGTGTGTGTGTATGTAAAAGTGAAATTACCTACTTATGTGTCTGCCTCCTCTGCTAGATTCTGTACCTGGTGGCATATAAATCTTTATATCTTTGGGGCACCTGGGTGGCTCTGTCTGTTAAGCATCCTACTCTGTATTTCGGCTCAGGTCATGATGTCATGGTTTGTGAAACTGAGCCCCGCATCAGACTCTGAGCTGACAGTGCAGAACCTGCTTGAGATTCTCTGTCTCTCCCTATTTCTCTGCCCCTCCCTGGCTCATGCTGTCTCTCTTTCTCCAAAATAAATAAATAAATATTAAAAACAAACAAACAAATAAATAAATCTTTATATCTTTAGCAACTAGCTCAGTGCCTGACATATAAGAGTCATGAATATTTGTTGAACTAGTCAACGACAGTTTGAATAAATCTTTTAACATCGTTCACATTTTTTTGGTCCAAAAATAAGGTAAGTGGGTTGATCTATAAGTGGTTCTCAGTGAACCACTATGTGGTAGGAGCATCTAGAAATGTACAGAGACAGCTTTTTTGTTTTCCTAATGCCACAGAGGTGTCACTGGCCCTTCTGACCAGGTCGCAGGCAGGTTAAATACACTGCAATCACTAGGCTAGTCCCACACACTAAAGAATTGCTCTGCCCAAAATATCATAATGAGGCCATTCAGAATTTCATTCCCTAAAGTCTTTTCTAGTTCTGAAACTCTATGATTGTAATATTTTAAACGTTACTGTTTCAAAATGCAGACACGAATATCCAGTTAACATCAGCTAATAAGGCTCCTGATTTGTTTCCTATTTGCCTTCAGGTATGTTCCCGCCTGGCACATTGCTCTCAGATACAGTATGTGGACTACATGAATGAAAAGGCCAGTTTTTCTAGTGTGAAACTGAACTACTGCCCCTGCTCCTCAGGGATCCCAGACTAGCCTGGGAAATCTTTTCTCGCCCTTGTATACTAACCTCATTCCAGTAGATAGGATCTGGGAAATGCAATAGGGCCAAAAGGATCTCTAATCCCTTCACCCCCAAATGTCGATCAAAGCCCCCAAGACAAGGAATCTTCCTCTCACGAGCCATAAAACTGATCTTCCTTATTCTCTAAGCCTCCTGCTCTAGAAGGCTCTGGTATTGCTGCCATTTTCCTGGTGATTTAACTTATTTGTAATTTGTGTAAGATAAGCTCTTCCTCACGTAATCACAGCCCTTTGATTGTCCGGCTCCTAGGATAATAGTAGTTGCAGAATAATGACCTTGCCCTTTTGTAAAGGCAAACACCAGGGGGAGGGATCAACCCCTCAGAGCCTGTGGGTAGATCTGACTTTTAAGTCAGTGTTTCTCAACAGTTCATCCAAGAGTCAAAAATCACAGTGATTCACAGCCAAACTCCGTTTCACCCTCCTGTTCCAATGTTCACTTGCTCGTTAGCTCCAGGATGAAATGTACAGTCTTTTTCCTAAGTTGCAGAACACTTAATTTTTTTTCCTGATCAGAATATTTTCACTTTAGTTTTCTTTATTTTTTAAATTTCGTCTATCGATTGATTGACTTGGTCCTAGCTCTTTCATCCATTCACATATGATTACCTCACACGAAAAAGAATATTACCAACTTGATATATATCCATTCATATTTCTCTCCCTAATCAAAATTCATTACAGATTACATGAGTGATTGTGTGTGTGTGTGTGTGTGTGTGTCCATACATATACAGAATTGTTAAAAATCATGGTTTATCTTTCAAATTAGGACCATGTCATAAGCACTTTTCTATGTTTGGTTTTTGGGTTTTTTTGTTTGTTTGCTTTGCTCTCTAACACTTTATGGGGTGTTTCTCTAAGTCATCTGTTATAGCTCTAACTCACACTTTTTAGTACCTGCAAAAAATTTCATGGAAGGGATAAAATAACTTATCCACTTCTCTAACAATAAGCATGTATTTTGTCCTCAGTTTTTTGACACTTTGACAATACAGAAATAAACTTCTTCATACAATATGTAGAAACGTGCTTGTGTTTTCACTTCTCTAAGATAGATGCCCAAGAATAAAATTGCTAGATCAAACACGATGTATCTTTTTTTAAAAAAAAGAAAAACTGGGAGCACTTTACCATCATGATTGAAGTTAACAAATGATAAACCCAATAAAGGAAATGTTTTATATAATTTTACATCACTGATCCAAGACCTACAGATACAGGAAACAGATAGAAAACAGAGGAAAACACATACATCTTTGGAAATGAACACAGCATTCCTGTGGAGGTGAAACTTAAAATACAGAACACCTCTTAAGTTTGTAGCTCAAGTGCAATGGATTGCCTCAGCCTAACTTCACACTGCCTGCACAAGATGTCCCTTCCTGACTTGAGATGTTAGCTTCAGAATACGTACACTGAAGAGGCTGCTATCTCTGGAATGTTCCACAGGAGCACTAGGGATCCAGTCTGAATTTTTAAAGGCCATTGTCATTTCATACAAGCCTTTCATCCATTAAGGACGACGTGGCGTCACCAGACTTACCCACCACATCTCTTGTGAGTCATTTTGAAGGCAAAAACAAAATGTCTTTGAAATACAGAGCAAATCCTGCTTCTCTCTGAGGAAGTGTTAGAGAGATTGATGGGACCAGATATGCATCTCTGTGTACCAGTTGGCAGATGTAGATTTGATGATGGTATCTGCAACTCCAATGGAGCAGACAGCGCTCTCAGTATCCAGCTGACCCTCAGCAAGTTACGGCTCGGGGCAAGCAGGTCAAGCCAGCCTGCGTGCTCCCCCCAGCACTGTGTCAGAAGACTTTAACGCCTGAAGACATAAGCCACTGTAGTTTTTAGTAGGGCACTCCAGGGTCGTCATCCAAGTAGCAGTGTGTAACATCATTCGGTAGGGAAAATGTGTAGGACAATTTAACACAGTCTGACCCACTCATACAATCCTATCTACTCTCAGCAAACAAAGACATGTTTTAGCTCGAATCTGTTCTGTCCTAATCTTAGCCACTACGCTGAGACTTCATACATCCAAACAGCAAAGCATCATATGATGACCTCTAAGTCAATGCTTATTCTGGATTCTAGTAGCAGACTTCTTAAAACTAACGTGAATTGGAGGTCAACCTGTTGAGCATCCCTTTATTATTATTGGCCAACTAGCCGCAATCTACATCTTCTTCTTATCCTTGTGACTATACTGCTTACAAGCTTAACTGGATGTAACCTTCTTAAATTACGAGTCCTTGTATATTTATTACTCCAGTCTTCCAAACCAGAAATGGAGACAAATTTCTCCCCACGGCCATCAAGGAAGGAGCCCTCAGCTCCACCATCAGCACCCGGAGTTGAAATTCTACTTAAACTATTCCTTGTATGGTTATATGTAAACAAGAATCATTATTGTCATATTCTATGTTGATATTGAGGAAAAATATTAAAAATTCACCCACTATGTACATCATGCATTATGTGATCCACCACATACTATTTTATCAGCATATACATGTTTAATTATACATAATACTATATGTAATTGTACATTAAACTACCTGCCCCATTCACATAAGCATGTACATTAAACTATTTATCTTACATAATACACATCATACATAAGACCCCAGACAACATGAATAGCATATGCTACATATCACCATTCACATCACATAGGATATCACATCATTGAGCATCCAGGGCCAATTGAGTCAAATTAATCCTCGCCACCATGTTTATCATAGCCATTGTCTTAATCACCAAGTGTTGAGGAACTAGCAACCTACTCACATTATACCCATTCCCTCTCTGGCCCCATAATATGTTGGGGTTTTTAATGGGAAACTATACCTGGCATCTGGTTCTTACTTCAGGACAATTCCACCCCGAATCGTCCATTCATTGCCTTAAATAAGACATCCCAATGAACCAGTGACTAATCATCTCATGCTCACATAACCGTGGTGCCATACATTTGGTATTTTTTAATTTGGGGAGGCTGTCAAAGGCCTCAACACAGTCAAGCAACTTGTAGCTGAGCTTAAATTGAATATTACTTACCAACATCATAACCCTATGGTATCAATTAGTTAATGCTTGTAGGATATATAAAAACTTAATTATAAATTTGTACACATATTATCATCAAACAAAATTAGCTTAGCAAACCTCCTCGTCCCCCAATAGACTTTTAACTGTAAATAATATATAAGTTTATCTTGCCAAACTCCCAAAATAAAACTCTCTAACATACAAGGCCCAAATAATCTTAATTATTCCATAATTTGTATATTTTCTCCAATTACAGTCTCAACCAAAACATATTCTAGCCCAACTCCTAATTAAATAAAATTTTAAGACACTAAAAATTTTCCAAATATTAGGCTTAATGAGCTAATTATTTTTTATTCTTTATTAAGTTTAATCTCACCCCTTTGAAAAACTGATACAGCAGTTAGTATTTTGAAAATAAAATATTTGGAAAGGAATTTTTCTAGATATGATTTAGTTAACGAATCTTAACAATTAAAGCCAGGCACTGAAAATGCCTAGATGAGTTTATAAAACTCCATAAACTCATAGGCTTTGTCCCACTATTTCTACTAATTTTGTATCAAATTACACAGGCAGGTATATGCATCCCAGTAAGAATGCCTTCCAGATCTGTGAAGATAAAGGAACAGGCCTCAAGGTCAATAACAAGGAGTTCATTATGCCTTGCTTAACCACACACCCATGAAACACAGTAGTGATAAAAATTGTTATAAGTGAAAGTTTGACTAATTTATATTAGCTTACTATTAGAGTTGGTAAATTTTGTGCCAGCCACCACAGTCATACAATTAACCCAAATTAATAAAATTTGGGGGTAAAGCATGTTTAAGAAAATTTAATAATAAAGTTAAATTCTGATTAAACTACAAGAAGCTGCGACTAAAATCAAAACAACCTGCAGAAATGACTTTGATATTTCTGGTTACACAATAGCTAACTGAGATCTGAACTGGGATTAGATACTCCACAATGCTCAACCCTACACCCAGATAATTAATATAACAAATTACTCGCCAGAGCACTACTGGCAATGTCTTAAAACTCTAAGAACTTGGAAGCCTGTTCTATAATTTATAAACCCAGATAAACCTCACCACCTCTTGTTAATCCAGACCATGAACCACCTTCCTCAGCAAACCCTAAAAGGGAATGATAGTAGGCAAAAATATCAGCATAGAAATATAGGTCAAGCCATAGCTTACGAGGTGGAAAGAATGGGCCATTTACTCCACTTCGAGAAGATTAAATACCGTGCAAAAGCCTGTATGAAACTGAAGACTAAGGAGGAGTTAGTAGTAAATTAAGAACAGAGAGCTTCATTGAATTAGGCCATGAAGCAGGCGCACAATCATCCATCACCTTCCTCAAATGTTAATTTCATTTTTTAAGACTATTTATAATTATCTAACACATGAAAAAAGACAAGTGTGTTTGGACAAACCAAGGTGTAAATAAAGCACTTGGTTTACCCTCCGGAGATTTCATCTTAAAATGACCGCTTTGAACTAAAGCCAGCCAAAACTTAACTAAACCTAACAATTATATTTAAATGCAACAAGACATTTATTTACAAAGGCGAATATAGGGGAGAGGAATCTTAATGGGTGCTATGGAGAAGATAGCACAAGAGAATGATGAAATAAGTATTTAAAGTAGTAAAGAGCAAAGTTTGCCCGTTTATCTTTTCCATCATGAATTGACTAGAACAATTTTGACAAAGAGAGCTTAAGTCAAAACATCAGACTGCTACTTGCAGACACTTTAAGGAACAAACTCATCTATTTGGCAAAACAGTGACAAGATCTATAAACACAGGTAAAAAGCCTGATGAGCTGGGAGATAGCTGACTCTCCAGTTCAACTTCAATGTTACCCAGGGGCTTCTGGGTGGCTCGGTCAATAGAGCATCCGACTTCTGCTCGGGTCATGATCTCACAGTTTGAGAGTTTGAGCCCCATGTCGGGCTCTCTGCTGTCAGCGCAGAGCCCACTGTGGATCCTCTGTCCCCCTCTCTATCTCTGCTCACGCTCTCTCTCTCTCTCTCAAAAATAAAAAAATAAAATAAAATTACCCAAATTAGTTCAACTTTACAATTACCCAAAAAAGTATGGGGCGCCTGGGTGACTCAGTCAGTTAAGTGTCCCACTTCAGCTCAGGTCATGATTTCATGGTTCATGAGTTCAAGTCCCTGGAGCCTGCTTTGGATTCTGTGTCTCCCTCTCTATCTCCCACTCCTTCACTCATGGTCTGTCTCTCTCTCTCAAAAATAAACATTTAAAATAAAATAATAAAATAAAATAAAATAAAATAAAATAACCCAAAAAAGTATTAAGTCCTACATAAATTTAAATGTTAATTTAAAAAGGTACAGCTCTTAGGACATGGGAAATAACCTTCTTTAGAGGTTTTTACAATATTTACAATATTTTACAATATTTACAAATCCACAGTTGCCTTAAAAGGCAAATATTTAGAGTTCTTATTGACAATAAGGTGCCAATAAGGTGACAACCTCAATGCCAGACCAGAATATCCCAATGTTGTAACTACTATCAATGGTCCTTCTGTTCAATGATTAAAGTTTCATATGATTTGAGTTCAAACTAGAGCAATCCAGATTGATTTCTATTTCATATTTTCCCCCCAGGAAAAGACAAGAGAAATGAGGCCAACCTGAGAAAAGTGCCTTTGACCGAATATATGATATACTCTTCATCTAATTAATTTCTATCAGCCCTGCTCTTGGTCTGGGTAAGTGGAAGTCCGGTAACCTCATAAAACTTGAACCTTTATAACTAGGGGTTCAAATCTTCTTCTTAACAGTACATTCATGGGGTGCCCGTGTGGCTCAGTCAGTTAAGCCTCCGAATGCAGCTCAGGTTATCATCTCACAGTTTGTGAGTTTGAGCCCCAAATCTGGCTCTGTACTGACAGTGTGGAACCTACTTGGATTCTCTCTCCCTCTCTCTCTGCCCCTTCCTGTCTCGCTCTCCCTCTCTCTCTCTCTCTCCCTCAAAATAAATAAAATTTTTAAAAGGTATATTCATAATTAATCTTTTGTTAATTATTCTCCCCCCCACTTTTTTTAATCTAAATTCAAAGTAGTTAACTTACAGTGCAGTCTTGGCTTTAGGAGTGATTCATCTCTTACATATGACACCGAGTGCTCATTCTGAAAAGTGCCCTCCTTAATGCCCATCACCCATTTAGTCCATCATCCCATCCACCCTCCCTCCAGCAATCCTAAGTTTGTTCTCTATATTTGAAAGTCTTTTATGGTTTGCCTCCCTCTCTGTTTCTATCTTATTTTTCCTTCCCTTCCTCTATGTTCATTGGTTGAGTTTCTCAAATTCCACATATGAAGACCTAAATGTGAGATAGGAAACCATCAAAATTCTAGAGCAAAAAACAGGGAGCGACCTCTTTGACCTAGGCTGCAGCAACTTCTTACTTGACATGTCTCCAGAGGCAAGGGAAATAAAAGCAAAAATGAACTATTGGTACTTCATCAAGATAAAAAGCCTCTGCACTGCAAAGGAAAATCAACAAAACTAAAAGGCAACCGATGGAATGGGAAAAGATACTTGCAAATGACGTATTAGATAAAGGGATAGTATCCAAAATCTATAAAGAACTTACCAAACTCAACACCCAAAAAACAAATAATCCAGTGAAGAAGTGAGCAAAAGACATGAATAGACACTTTTCCAAAGAAGACATCTAGATGGCAAACAGACACATGAAAAGATGCTCGACATCACTCATCATCAGGGAAAAACAAATCAAAACCACAATGAGATACCACCTCACCCCTGTCAGAATGGCTAACATTAACAACTCAGGAAACAACAGATATTGGCAAGGATGTGGAGAAAAGGGAACTCTTTTGCACTGCCAGTGGGAATGCAAACTGGTGCGGCCACTCTGGGAAACAGTATGTATGTTCCTCAAAAAATTAATAGTAGAACTACCTTATGACCCAGCAATTGCACTACTAGGAATTTATCCAAAGGATTAAAAAATTCAGTTTTGAAGGGGCACAAACACCCCAATGTTTATAGCAGCACTACCAACAACAGCCAAAGTATGGAAAGAAACCAAATGTCCATCAACTGATGAATGGATAAAGAAGATGTGGTATACATGTATATCATAGAATATTACTCAGTGATGAAAAAGAATGAAATCTTGCCATTTTGCAACAATGTGATGGAACCACAGGGTGTTATACTCAAGAAATAAGTTAGCCTTCTGTTAACTATCCTTATTTTACTTGCTATAGTTCTTTTCATATTAACTGAATGAAAAGTATTAAGTTATGTAGAACTTCATAAAGGACGAAATATTGTTGGTCCTCATCATCTATTTAAACCCATCACCAGTGCCTTCAAATTCTTTATCAAAGAATATTTACAATCATTGACATCATCAATAATTATATCATAGCACCAATCCTAGCCCTTACAGTAGTCTTAACAATATGTATTTCGCTACCCATACTATATCCACTAATCAACATAAATCTAGGTGTATTATTCATATTAGCTGTAGCAAGTCTACCTGTTTATTCTATTCTCTGATTGGAATGAGCTTCAAATGCAAAATATGCCCTAATTGGTGTAGGCTGAGCAGTAGCACAATTTCATATGAAGTAACACCAGCAATTATTCTATTATCAGCACTACTAGTAAATGTATCATTTACATCATCAACCTTAATTATTACTCAAGAGTATTTTCTTTTTTTTGAGAAAGAAAGAGAGAATGAGGGAGGGGCAGAGAGAGAGAGGGAGGCAGAAGATCCAAAGCAGGCTCTGTGCTGACAGCAGAGAACCCAATGAGGGGCTCAAACTCACAAACCATGAGATCTTAACCTGAACTGAGGTCAGAAGCTTAACCGACTGAGCCACCCAAGGGCCCTTCAAGAGTGTTTATGATTAATTTTTTTCTTATCATGACCACTAGACGTAATATGATTCATTTCAACTCTAGCAGAAACCAGCTGGGCCCCCTTTGCCTTAAGAGAGAGAATCAGAATTTGTCTCTGGTTTCAGTGTAAATATGTAGCAGGCCCATTTGCTCTATTTTTTTTTCTAGCAGAAATATGCCACCATTATCATAATAAATACTTTAACAATTCTTTTGCTAGCAGCATTTCACAATCCTTATATACCAGAAATGTATACAATTAACTTCGTTATCGAAACCTTTCTTCTTTCTGATATGACCAACTTACACATCTCATATGAAAAAAAATTTCTTATACTAATGTTAGCATTATGCATATGATATGTATCAACTCCCATTATTATAGCAAATGTCCCACCACAAACATTAAAAATATGTCTGAGGGGCATCTTGGTGGCTCGGTCAACTGAGCGTCCGACTCGATTTCGGCTCAGTCATGATCTCAAGACCATGGGATTGAACCCCATATCAGGCTCCACGCTGAGCATGGAGCCTGCTTGGGATTCTGTCTCTCTCTCTTCTCTGCCCCCAACCCCCCTCTTGTGCTCTGTCTCTAAAAATATATAATAATGATAAAATAAAATAAAATAAAATAAAATAAAATAAAACTTTTTTAAATAATAAAATGTCTGATAAAAGAATTGCTTTGATAGAGTAAATAACAGAGGCTTAAACCCCCTTATTTCTAGCATTATAGGGGTTGAACATAATCCTAAGAATTCAAAACTCTCCATGTTACCATAATACATCATATTCTATGTTAAGGTCAGCTGAATAAACTATAGGGCCAATACCCCCAAAATTGTTTATATTCTTCCCATACTAATAAACTCTCTTATCTTTAGTATTATATTATTTACCATTATTACAAATACCATAATCATTATATTAAGCTCACACTAATTAATAATCTAAATTTGTTTCAAGATAAATATAATAAACCACATTCCAATTCTAATTAAAACTTATAGTCCATGATTCATAGAAGTATCCATTAAATATTTCCTAATAACAAACAAGCTACCACATCTCTACTTCTCATAATAGTTATCATTATTAAATTAATATATTCTGGTCAATGGACAATTACTAAAATTTTTATTCCACAGCTTCCTTTATTATTACAGTAGCCTTTATTATAAAACTTGAACTTTCCCCATTCCACCCTTGAGTACCAGAACTTACACAAAGTATTCCATTAATAATCAGACTTAATCATCTTATCAGCATGACAAAAACTTACCTATCAGTTTTATATCACATTTCACCATCAATTAATCTATTATTAACAGATCATAAGTTTACTATATTACTATATAGTATTACTATATTATTAACAGATCGTAAGTACCACTTCCTTTGATCCTGAAGGAGGAGGCGACCCAATTTTATCTCAATATCTATTCTGATTCTTCAGTTACCTGAAGTATATATTCTTATTTTACCTGGATTTGGGATAATTTCACATATTGTTGTATATTACTCAGGAAAAAAAAGGCTTTTGGATATGTAGGGATAGTATGAGTCATGTTATATTGGAGAATCAGAAGTTACTAAAGGATTTTCAACTGCACAAGAGGTCAATGCCCTCGACCCCAACATCGTTCAAGGGTCAACTATACTTGCAACACTGGTATTACACGTGGTACTTTGGCGAGAACAGTACACTCAAGTACCACACACAAGTTAAGCAATAAAAGCAATATGTAGACATTTTATTCAGTAGTATTAATTTCTGAGAACCTCTCCCTTTCCTGATGGGCCCTTTCTGTTCTGTTTCATTTACATCTAGCTCAGAATCCTTGATTTTCCTCCTGTTGGGGCCCATTCCTGCCTTTAGATTTGGTGGCTCATTTTGGCTTTGTTATCTTGATCTTTACTGATTTATACAGAGTTTGACTTGATTCTCTTTACTTCTTGACACATTAGGTAGGAACTCTTCCTTAGTTCTGACCCTTGTGACTGCAATCCCTTTTAGGCTAGGTGCTAGCCATATGTCACCTTGGTTTCCTCCTCAGGGTAACTCTGATAATTTACCATCTATGAGATGCACTTTTCTGTGTATGTGAAGTGTCAAACATTCATTTATTCAAGAAAAATTTTTTTTTCTACATTTGATCTTCAACAAACACTCTGACTCAGATCTAAATGTATCTAGAAACATAAATTTTTCTTTGCTCTTCTGTTTATTCACACGTTTAAATAAGAATACTCAGTGTTAGAAATCAATGATCTCTCATGAAGTAGGATTTCGTTTTCGGGTGTAAAACTCTTTTGAAGGAAATTTATGTAACTGTGGGACTGGTTAGTTAAGGAGTTGCTTGACTTAGATTTGTCAGTATTTTGTTGGACTTTTAAACTTTCATTTTACATCATTCTTGGTCATTATTGTACCTCACTGGGATTTATGATCTCTGTATGTGAGCAGATGAATAAACAGATGGAAATGATAACTAAATGGTAGCCCTGGAGAATGGGTGTAGTTCTCAGACAAGCCTCCACTCACTGATGGTTAATTCTGGCTTTCCTGAGTTCTGAGGTGGGTGGGAATGTGGTGAGAACTTACTAGAGGGGGGATCCATCAGGGTGGGCAAATTGAATTTGCAAGAGGCATGTTCACTTGGAAATTCTCTTCCCTAGAAAATTCCTTAAAAACAGAACTATCTGTTCATACTTTGAAGCTTTTTAATAAGACCACCTCACAGAAGACCTGCAATACCTTGAACAATGATTCGCTAGAATAATGTTTCTCCAAAGAAGGGGCAGGCCTGTGGCCAAATCTGGCCCCATTTGTTTTTGTATGACTTGCAAGCCAAGACAAGCTTTTACATTTTCAAACAGTTGGGGGGAAAAATCAAAAGAAGACTAATATTTCATAAGATGTGAAAATTACATGAAACTCAAACTTCAGAGTCTACACATAAGTTTTATTAGAACCCATCTGGGGTGCCTGGATGGCTCAGTCACTTAAACTTCCAACTCTTCATATCAGCTCAGGTCATGATCTCATGGTTCATGAGTTTGAGCTCCTCTGCCCTGACAGGGGCTCTGCACAGACAGTAAAGAGCCTGCTAGGGATTCTCTCTCTCGCTCTCCCTCTGTCCCACCCCCCGCCTCTTTCTCTCTCTCTCAAAAATAAATAAACATTAAAAACACACATACAAACACACACACATCCTTGCCCATTGATTTACGTATTGTCTATGGCTATTTTCAGCTACAACGGCAGAATTAAGTAGTTCCAACAGAGACTGACTATATGGTTCACAAACCTAAAACATCTGCTATTTGGCCCCTCGCAGATAAAGTTTGTCAGCCCCAACTCTAGACCTTATGTGAGGAAAGCAGGCACTGAATCCCCCTGGGTACATACAAAATGAACATCTCTATGCAGTTAAGGAGACTGAACAAGTCAGGAAATAGAGAAAAGACGGTGAGCTGGTAGTCTCAGTGCTTAACTCGAACATTCCTTCAGGAAATCTCGGTTGTCAATCCTCTTCACTGAAGCACTCACATTCAAACTGCCACCTGGAAACCTGAAACTGTGGGTCTATAACAGCCGTCAAAGCTAGTGCATTGGGAATGGAGCCAGGAATTAAGAGTAAACTGGGGACATACCTAATATGCGTCCCTCCGTGGAGTGCCATACCCTGAGCTAAATTGCTCTATCAAATATTCTCTCTAGCTGGCCCCATTCCAGAGAACAGGAAGGAAACAGCATTAAAAGTTTGGAAAAGAGGAGGCAACGAAGCAAGAAAAGCTAGGATGAGGTGCCCAGGAGAGACAGGGGGCAATAAACATGTCCTCCACCGACAGAATATACACTCCTGTGAAGGGCAGAGAGGGGAAGAGTGGCCTTTTTCACCTCCTGGAGAAAGAAAACAACATCAGAGGCCAAGGTGGAATTGGGTGTGTCCCGCCCTTCCTTAGATGAATAAGGCTACAGGAGTGTTCCTGAGAAAGTGATCCACAGTCTTTTCTCGCACTATAGTTTATGTGGCATGAAAACTGAAAAGAGCTTATGAGAAATGAGATAAAACCACGCGGTCCGAACTGTAGCCCTAAAAAATTTAGTGAACCCCATGATTTAAAGAAAAAAAAAACTTACCAACAATCCACATTTACCATTTAGTAATTGCTAACTACATGCCACATATGTGTATATGTACAGATATATATATACATCTATAAATATATATATATATATACATAAATATACTATAATCCTTGCAACAACTGAGCAATACAGATGGTAGTAGTGAAGTATCCCTATTTCATTAATGAAGAAACCAAGAATTAGAGGGGTTAAATGACTTGCTCAAAGCCAAACAGCTGTAAGAGACAGAATGAAGATCTGAAGTCTCTCCGTCCAGTTAACCACGTTTACTTTACAGATGAGCACTGCTACCATCTTCAAAAGACATAAAAAAGCAGCTCCTCAAAAAATTAGATATATGCCAGTTTCTGCTAAGTATCACCTGCTCAATTAAGGGATTACCTGGGTAGAATAATTGAGGCGTCATAATTTTAGTTGATATAAGAAAATGCTCGATGGGGAACCAATTTTTAGCAATTTCACTGTATTTCATGAGTGGGAGTTAGCTTGCTTGGTCCTAGCCAATATAATTTTACCTGGTAGTAATGGATCAATTTATTAAACTTGATCTTTTCCAGGATGGCACACTGTCCCAGAATCAAAGAAATACAAATTTGTGAAATCCAAGCCTTTGACCACAAAGGTCAAAAGAGAGAACGGGAGGAAGGAGCAGAGAACACCCATTTTCACTGCTGGGATATCTCAATTAAGCAGCTAAGTTTCTACAGTGTTAGGGGGCGCTAGTATGAGATACCCCCCCACTAAAATTAGGACCGAGTAAAATAAAGTAAACACAATAAAATAGAGCAGAAAACTGCGGTCACCTGGGAAAAAGTGTCTGACTCCCAGCAGAGTATCCAGGAGTGTAAGCGGTGGATTATATTTACCTTGACTAAAGGGAAAGCAGGTGCCAGGTGGCCAGGAGACTGGGCAGAGCCCAGCCCACCCAGGGAATTGATAAGAGGGCCATTAAGTGAGTTCCTCTTTAAAAGCAGTTCCTCCCCCAAATTAAAAAAAAAATTAAATAAATAAAAGCAGTTCCTCCCATTTGCCAATAGCTTCCATGGAGTGCTAGTTCAGGGAAAACATTTTTCCTTCCAAACTGCCCAAACACCTGGGACAGGACTGAAACATAGAGGAGAAGGGAAGATAAAGAAAAAGGTAGAAAAGGGGAAAAGGAAGATACTATAATGGGCAGAGAGGGAGGTGGGAGGGATGGGTAAATGGAGAAGGGAATCTATAGTTCATACCAAATGTGGCCAGAATGAGAATGACATCTAATCTGTGTAGATCTTTTTTTCCTAAGAATTAAGAATCATGATTCTTGTCATCCAAGTCTATGTCACTGCATATCTATGTGATTTTGTCTAAAAAGAAAAAAAAATAGAAGTAATAGTAAGACCTAAAGATAGTGTCAGAATCAGGAAAAGATTAGGAAATCTAATTTTTAAAAAAGAGAATGGAGGTTTGGGGTGGCAGTTAATGGAAGGAAGTTGTTGTTAGATAAGAGACCAGACTTTTTTTTTTTTAATTGAGAAGGTGAAGAACATTGTAGGGGGGAATGAGGTGACTGCCTGGCATACTAAAATATAAATATGCCCTGACTTTCTTCCTCATTCAGTCTTATGTCAAAGTAGAAAGAAATTAATGTGTGTGTGTGTGCACATACACGTGCATATTTGTTTCTTCCTTCATATATACATACATGTTTGTGGGTATTGATGTGTGCATATGTGTTTTAGTTGTGAATCTCCTTATCTTTCTCATGTTCACTGTCTCTGGTAGAAAATCAATGACAAAAGGGCAAAAGCAAAAAGGATAAATACATATACTACACCATCAGTCTCTTAATTTGGGGGAGTTGACTAAAAGCAAAGCGCTTCTTTTTTTGGAACAAAACATTGTCTTTAAAAATCGGAGAGAAATGCAAAATGTAGTTAGATTACTTAAAAAGGTTCTGATCTATTTTTTTTAATATTGCTTTCTTAGTGCAAAACAAAGGTTCTTATTAGGCCAAAGAGTGATTAAAAAAAAAAGTTTTCAGCAATACTGTTGCTAGAAATGTTCCCTGGGTCTTTGCAGAGGCAACCATGGGAAAGAGAGTGGCCATCATCGGAGCTGGTGTCAGTGGCTTGGCCACCATCAGAAGCTGTCTGGAAGAAGGACTGGAGCCCACCTGCTTTGAGAAGAGTGAAGATATTGGGGGCTTGTGGAAATTCTCGGTGAGTGGGACATCACTGCAGCAGACCAGGAAGTGGGGTGGGAAGTGTGTGACAACACAATTCTGGAGCACAGGCCTCCAAACCAACTGCCCCACAGTTAGAATCCCTCTTAGGTTGGAATCTACAAAACACAGCATCAGAAGCAGGTTAAAAAGTTTCTTGCTTACTTCAGAAGTAAATGAGATAATGGGCTAGCTTTGAAGATCTCTGTGTACAGAATTGACCCCTGATAAACCATTAATAACTGAGCCACTCAGAAATAAAATCTGAGGGCAAATATTGGTTAGATTTATGTAATATAATCACATGAGTTCCTCACTTAAAAAACAATGACTGTTCCCATTCTTTTGTTGAGGTTACCAAAGGTCCACTTAGTGATTCAGACCACAGATTTTAAGGTTTCAGGTGCCAACTCTGGCTTTGCCAAAACCGTATAATTAATGAGACAGTTATAGGAGAACCAAGAAAAGGATACACTGATTTGAAGTTCTTCAATATCCTTTTGTCTCTGTGCATTCATAATAAGGACTCTGCCAGCAGACATGCCTCTATGCAGCCATTAAATCACTTTCTGTGTCACCTAGCAACCATAACAGCAGGTATGAGGGCCTTCCTGTGCCCCAGCTCCTTCACTGTCTCCAACTTAGGAACACTCACTAAGCCTACTCCATCTATCTTCTCCTTCTTCTCCTTCTCCTTCTCCTTCTTCTTCTTCTTCTCCTTCTTCTTCTCCTTCTCCTCCTCCTCCTCCTTTTTCTTCTTCTTCTTCTTCTTCTTCTTCTTCTTCTTCTTCTTCTTCTTTTTCTCCTTCTTCTTCTTCTTCCTCTTTTTCTCCTCCTCCTCCTCCTCCTTTTTCTTCTTCTTCTTCTTCGTCTTCGTCTTCTTCTTCTAATAAACCATTCATATATGCAAATTTAAGAAGAGCAATAACCCTTTTTAAGCTACTATTTTCTCCTCAAGTGCAAAATTGGTATTATATTTTATACCTCAATAAAAAAGTTTGCATTTAAGGAGACAGTGTCTATGACAACTCTTTAAATATTATAAGGATATGAAAATTATTCTTATTAATACAGATATTTTCTGGGCTGTAAAGAATTACTGAAACTGCTTAATCTTGTATAACGTTGTGGCGCCTAATATATGTTGATGAAATGTGCTGACAGGGCTTCAGATTAGCATATCGTTGACTCTTAGGGCTATTTTATTGAGGACTCTCTATATGCCAAATGCTTTTTCCCATTTAATTCAATCTTTGCAATAACGCTATAAGGTAGGTATGAGTTTTTCCCTTTTATAAATGAATCTGAAGCTTAAAAAAAGGAAAGAAAAGAAAGGAAATGGCAAATGGCTGGTAAATGGCAAAGACAAGATCCTGATTCAAGCTGGCTGTCTCTCCAGCCTGAGTGCTTAACCCCTCGGTAAACTGCGTGGCACAATTGCAGCATGTGGCCTATTGAGCTGGCAGGATTTCTACAGGAATCTTAACCAATCCTTGTATTCCAACTTACTTTGCAAAACATCGCTAAAGATAGACACTGATGATACAGCCTTTGAGAGCAGCCACATCTCTTGCTGCTCAAGAAAGCCTTTAAAATTTTATCCTGCCATCATAGAATGATAAACTACTCAGCTGCAAACATATGTTTCTCTTCAAGAAAAAGATGAAAATAACATTTAAAAAAATTAAAAAAAAAAGGGGGGGGCACCTGGGTGGCTCAGTCGGTTAAGCATCCGACTTCGGCTCAGGTCATGATCTCACGGTTTGTGGGTTCAAGCCCCGCATCTGGCTCTGTGCTGACAGCTCAGAGCCTGGAACCTATTTCAGATTCTGTGTCTCCCTCTCTCTCTGCCCCTCCCCTACTCACGCTCTGTCTCCCTCTGTCTCAAAAATAAATAAACATTAAAAGAAATTTTTTTTAAAAAAAGTAAAAGATGAAAACCCCAGAGGGTGACACTGCAGGCCCAGAGGTTGGAATCTTGAAACATAGAGGGTTATTCCCAGGTCTTGAAACCCAATAACATTGACCCTACTGGACTTCATAATTGGAACTGGTAACTCCTTTCCTCCTCCCATTCTCTCCTTTTTGGAATGGGAACATCTATAACTGGTACCCAATGCCTGTTTCACTGCTGTACATTAGTAGAAGAGAACTTGTTTTCTAGTTCACAGGTCCACAGAGGGAAAGGCATTTTGCAGATGGATCATACCCGGAGTCTCATCCATATCTGATTGAGATAATTTAGATGATGCGATTTGGGACTTTTGAGCTGATGACATATAGATAAGATTCAGGACTTGATTTAGTGCTGCAATGGATTGACACTTTGGGGTGATGAGATGGGGTGAATGAATTTTGCATGTGGGATATATATGAATCTTTATGGGCCAGTGGACTGTGGTAGGCTGAACAAGTGAACAATGGTGCCCCCAAAGACACCAGATCCTAATCCCTGGAACTTGCAAATGTCCCTAATAAGGAAAACTAAGATATGATTAAGTTAAGAATCTTGAGATGGTGATATTATTCTGGATTATCTGGGTGAGCTGAAAATGCCATAACATATATGCTGATAAGGGAGAAGCAGAGGAGATTTGACACCCAGAGACAGAAGGGAAAAGGTAATGTGACCACCTTGGCAGAAAGAGAGCTTTCAAGATGTTATGCTGTGACTTCCACCTTCAAGATGGAGGAAGGGGCCATTAGCCAAGGAATTCAGGTGGCCTCTAGGCCCTGAAAAGGCCAAGGAAGGCTGGAATCTGCCAGAAGCTGGAAGGGGCAAGGAATGAGTCCTCCCCTAGAGCCCCTGGAATGAACACAGCCCTATGGACACCTTGATTTCAGCCCCGTGATACTGATTTCTGACACCTGGCCTCTAGAATTGTGAGAGAATAGATTCCTGCTATTGTAAGCCATCGAGTTTGTGGTAATTTATAACAGTACACAGGAAACTAATACACTGGTTATTCAGAGTTCCCTAATTACCTCTGTGAGAGGGCCCACATTACAGATGACAGCATCGCTTACCATGTTTCTCAAATACCACTAAAAGCCTTACAGCTGTATGCCTTGAACTCATATTATGGAATTATATCATAAAGTCATTTTAATTTTGTATTTTCATTACCTTTAGTTTCTTTTTTTTTTTAATTTTTTTAACATTTTATTTCTTTTTGAGACAGAGAGAGACAGAGCATAAATGGGGGAGGGGCAGAGAGAGAGGGAGACACAGAATCGGAAGCAGGCTCCAGGCTCTGAGCCGTCAGCCCAGAGCCCGACGCGGGTCTCGAACTCAAGGACCGCGAGATCGTGACCTGGCTGAAGTCGGACGCTTAACCGACTGCGCCACCCAGGCGCCCCCATTACCTTTAGTTTCTAAAGTCAGCATTATATATTCTCTCAGCATTTTGTCTTCCTTTGAGAGGTATCCAAACATTCGTTAAGTGTGAAAAAATCATGGTACAGATCAGTCAAACTTTTGTAGCTGTTTCCTGGATCACTTCCCTAGGTCCTTCTAAAGCCAGAGTAGTGTCTTTCCCTCACCTGTTTTGATCACTGAGAGAATTAAGTACTTTAGGACTAGGCCACAGGTCTAGGGGAAATCTCTTTCTGTCTTGGGAGATACCCAAACAATACATCAGTAAATTGTCTGGATTTGGACCTGAGGTTTCATGAATAAAGGCTCTTTCTTTCTGGTCACACAACCCTTTGTTCACTTCCCCTGAATTTATTCTACTCTGGATCTTTTTTTTTTTTAATGTTTAGTCTCTCCTTGTGTTGAGACTACCCAGCTTTCTAACCTCACCAAAAGCTACAAATCACAAAATTACTAGACAAAAATCAATCATTTTTATATATTTTAGAGTTAGCAAACTGGCTGCTTTTATACTGCAGCTGATCTATTTTATTTTAGCTATACAGTTTTTAAGATTTTAATCTAATATTTTACATAAAAATCTAGAAATCTGTCTTCTTTTGAACAAATCAGAAAATCAGGCAACACTGAATCTTCCCTTACTCATAGTAATAACTGGCCTCTTTTAGCCTAAATTTAAATTCTCTGTTTCACCATATTCATTTTTGCCCATTTCACTCATCTCTTGTAACTTCCTCTACACCTATAAAATTTGTCATGGCTTGATGCTATGTACAAACAGCAATCCTTTAAATTATGTGGAACAAAAGTCACCCCCATTTACAAAATTTTTCATCTCCTTCTTCATATAGTTTCATGATCCTTTTTGTTTAAGCAAACCTTCATGTGTATACTGTTATAATGGAAACATTGGTCATTGCTGAGCCACTTAGTGGATTCTGATTACATTTTATTTCTTGAACACTTTTTGTTTTCACTGGAGTTAATAATCACCTGTATCCCTTGTTTAATTTTACAAATACTATCTCTAATTCATCGCCCACACTCTCCCACAGAATTATGATTCTCCTTCCAGTATGTTTAAACATATCAGCGAGTCCATCAGCTTAATTCTTCTCTCAACTATCAAGGATAGTTCTTCTGGCCATCTTCTTTCCCTCATCAAGGCCACCTTGCCATTACCTGGGCAACCCTGTTTCCCTTGTTGTGTTACTATTTAATTTATTCTCTCCTTTTAGTAGAGTACATCCTCCAGTAGTTCTTTGAGAAATCATACATGTGAAATAAAAGACTACCTTGAATGTCTTATAATATCATTATTGGACCTGGGTTCCCATTTGATTTGACCAAGGCTTAGCTTTTGGCTTTCTTAGGTTTCTTAAGTCAGTTGTCATCATTCATCTACGTTGTATCTTCCAAGATGTGATTGCTGGGTTTTGTTTGTTCTTAATTTTCTCTCTCTCTCTCTCTCTTTCCACCCCCCCCCACCCCCATGAGTTCAGACCTCTGATACTTCTACAGTCCTTTTAGTAAAGTTTTGGGTGAAAGAAAAGTTAAATGTATCTACATAATCTGTCATGTTTAATCAGAAGCTTGAATTACTTTTGTAATAAGAAAAGAACAAATCTACTTCCATAAATAAGCAGGGTTTGGCTCGTTGTTGACCACTCCCTCAAAACAACCCTAGTATATTTAAATATGCAATTATTGACTCTGGAGCCATAAGAACTCTGGAAAGTTCTCATGAACTTTCTACCTGATCAACTTAAAATAATCAGTCTGTAAACAGGAGCTCTGAGATGCACTTTATAACACTGAGTGGGAACAGTAAGGTATCCATCATTAAGTTTAAAAAAAAAGAGCAAGTCACAAATCACGTATTTAATTGATGTTGCAACTTCTTTCTCAGTAATCGGGGCTTTGGGGGAACCTAAGAAAAACTGAAGACCAACCAGCTAAACATTTCCAGGAAGACTGATTATCTTAGGGCAGCCAAAGTTGCAAAAGCACCCCCAACCTGTCTCAAAGGTTTGCATTATTTTTATTCTATGAAACTCCTCCCTTAGTGTAACATTACCTAATGTTTCCCAACATTGGCTTGCTCCAGTACCTCACCTTTACCCTTGTATTAGCTTTCTATTGCTGTGTAACAAATTACTGCAAACTCATCAACTCAAAACAACACCCATTTATTATCCTCAATGATGTAGGTCAGAAGCACAGTACCGCTGGATTCTCAGCTTAAGGTTTCACAAGGCCAAAACCAAGGTGTTGACTGGGCTGGGCTCTTATCTAGAGGCACTGGAAAAGAACCTGCTTCCAAGTTCATACACGTTTGTGACTGAACTCAGGTTCGTGCTGATGTTAAGCAAAGGTCTTTGTTTCCTTGCTGGCTACGAATTGGGGATTCCTCTCAGCCCCTAAAGGCTGTCAGGCTCTTTGGTATGTGGCTACTTCCATCTTCAAAGGCAAGAACAGCAAGCTGAATTCTTTTCATGATCTGAACTGGCTTCTGCTACCAGCCAAATAAAATGTTCTGCTTTTAAAGAGATTATGTGTTTAGATGAAGCCCGCATGACAACGTAGTCATGGGAGTGATAAGATATTTATAGGTGTCACCCACACTCAAAGAGGAGAGGACTACACAGGGATGAGGGACAGTGAGGGTCATTCTTAAAATTCTGCCTACCACATGACTTAGAAGTTGAGGGAACAATCGTAAGACTGTTGAGTGAAGCATATCACCAACCCTAAACCCCTTGCTCTGTCCTAGAAGATCTTCTCTCATCTTGGGAGTTTTTGATATTTTGCATGTTTTATCCATAAGCACTAGTGGAGGTTATTAATGTTCGTTAATAGCCTAGACCATAAGCATTAACTAGACTATTAATGCTCAGGTTACTTTTTTATATCTAGCATAAATAGGACAACAAACAAATATCCAAAATTTCATAGGGAGAAGCATAAAAGCATTCCAAGACAAAAGGAGTACCCCAAGTTTTCACAGCTCAATCTCCAGGTCTCTTTTGGATCATACTCAGTCTTTCAGATCATCCAAAACCTCTGGCTTTTTCCAAGATTGGATCTGGACTTATGGAGAAAGAGGACTTATGTGACTTGGGGCGGAGGAAAGCCAAACTTTCTCAAATTCAAACACAGGTCCTGGGACTGTTCTCTGGCCCTTCTAGTCTCTTGGTGTTCCTGTTTTGCTTGGTTATCATTCATGCTTATCCTTTAGGAATCTTAAATTGAACACAGTAGTTAATGAACTTGGTGACTGGCCTCTCGCAGCTTAGTCAGGCCAGTGGCCCTCCTTGCTGATTAAACCCCACTTGCCTATTATGAGCACATCAGATGATCCTCCCTGAGGTCCAGTCTTCCCGTTGAGTTCCTGACCCAAAGAGTCCACTCTATAGCTGTCTATTCATATTCCACTTAGCCCCCTCCATGGCAACTCTCTGGTAGACTATCTGCTAAGAGTCTCAGATAAATTCTGCATCTCTTTGGGAGCAAGTGGGAACTCCTATGTTCTGTTCAAACTGAATGGGCTTAAGAGCACGAAATTAAGATCCTACCTCTTCCTAATCACTGCTACTTGACTACTGTGTCAACCTCCCCTTATCAGATTGGTGCAGGCAGAGCCTTTAAACTAAGTGAAATCTCACCAAAATTTCAAATGTGAAAACAAAAGCCACTCTGCCCTCAGTGTTCCCCTCAATTTTATTTGAGGTATATTAATCTTGGAATTTCAGCCCACAGAATAAACTTTAAGACCTAGGTGATTTACATAAACCTCTTTCCTGCCTCTATTCTCTTTTCTTCTACCCAATCCTCCAAATATCACCCTTCCATTTTTTTTAAACCACTGTTTTTCAAACTGGAAACTATGACCCGTTGGTGTGGTATGAAATAAAGATGAATCAAACTACATTTCTAAATGGAATGACTAGAAAATATCAGAATGCAATTCAAGTAGTTGGATATGATTTATTCATAAAACGTTTGGGGTGTGTGTGTGTGTGTGTGCTGTGTTGCAATATAAAATATATTACTAATTACAGGTTGTGGTTAAAAACATTTGAAAACACTATTATAAACATAACCTAAGTTTTCTATGCCCTATGTACATGAGAAAATATTATGATCTAATTAACCAGAACTATCTCATCAAATGTTAAAGTGATATGTATTTTGATATGCATAGTTCTGTGGCATTAAGTTTTTGCACATTGTTGTACGATCATACCATCACCCATGTTCAGAACTTTTTTTAATCTTCCCAAACTAAAACTCTGTACCAGTTAAACAATCACTCCCCATTCTTCCTTCTTCCCAGCCCCAGGCAACCATTATTCTTTCTGTCTTTATGAATTTGATAACTCTGGATATCTCATATAAGTGGAATCATACAGTATTTATCCTTTTGTGACTGACTCATTTCACTTAGTATAATGTCCTCAAAGTTAATGCATATCATAATGTATCAGAAATTCTCCTTCTTTGATTCTAGTTATATATTCCTAAAAAGACATAATTAAATTTAAAATTTGTTTCCCTTAGAAAAGATGTTAAGAAATATATATTCTCCACATTCTAAGTTCCTTTGATTGATGTCAAATTGTTTAAATAAAGTTAATTTATTCCTCATCTTCCTAATTTACTTGTGGGTAAAGGTGACTTAAAGGAGTGATAATTATTTGGAACTGGCCATGACCATGGTAAGTGTACCTATTTACAAACTCTCTTTCATTTGAAACTATACATTTACAGGACCATGCAGAGGAAGGCAGGGCCAGTATTTACCAGTCTGTCTTTACCAACTCTTCCAAAGAGATGATGTGTTTCCCAGACTTCCCATATCCCGATCACTTCCCTAACTTTATGCACAACAACAAGATCCAGGAATATATCACTGTATTTGCCAAGGAAAAGAACCTCCTGAAATATATACAATTTAAGGTAAGATGCTATCAAAAGATTACATCGGGGCATAACTGTGAGGAATTCTATATTTATTATCAGATTCTTACTTGTTCTTTTCAGTATCTCTTTCTTAGATGTCAACATTTAAAAAAAATTTTATTTATTTTTGAGAGAGAGAGAGACAAAGCATGAGCAGGGGAGGGGCAGAGAGAGAGGGAGACACAGAATCTGAAGCAGACTCCAGGCTCTGAGCTGTCAGCACAGAGCCTGATGCAGGACTCGAACTCACCATGAGATCATGACCATCTCGAACCATGAGATCATGACCTGAGCTGAAGTCAGACTCTTAACCTACTGAGCCACCCAGGTGCCCCTTGGTTGTCAACATTTTTAAGAGTGTGGCCTCTCTGACCCCAGATTTAGAGAATACATTGGAAATTTACAAAATACCACATACCACATTTAGACTAAAATGCCATTAACTTAGATATCAATAAAGGGAAAAATAAATGTAAAACAGCCGTGAATTTATAAATGAAAAACTCCTTTTTTTCTAAACAATTATGGGTCAAAGAAGAAACTAAAATAGAAATTTCAGATATTTAGAAAATTTAGATATTTAGAAAATTCAGATATTTAGATCTGAATGATAACTTAAATTCTACATATCAACACTGTGGGAAGCATAGAGACCAAAACTTTAATGAAAATTATAAGCTTAAATGCTTATATTAGAAAATAAGAAAGTTGAAAAACTAACAAGATAAAGAAATTAGGAAAAGAAAAACAGAATAAGCCCAAAAGGACATAGAATGAACAAGGTAGTAAAGAGAACTTAATGAAATTTTAAAAACATCTTATGATGATTGAAAATTCATCCTTCAAAAAGCCAAAAAAACAAACAAAATAAACAAACAAACAAAAACAAATAGCTGACAGTTTGAGGAAAAAGGAACAAAGATACAAACAAATAATATTAGAAACAAAAACAATGGATAAAACTGATGCAGATGAAAAAAATATATAATAAGAAAACTATAAAAGCATTGCCAAATGTTTAAATTGGTTAAATTTTAAAATCTTTTTTATTTTAAACTTTCCAAAACTCGCATAAAAAGAAGTAGAAAGTCTGAATAGTCCTTTGGTAACTTAGAGTTCTTTTGACTCAGAAACTAAAATTTTACCCATTAAAAAAATATTCTATAGGTAGTTCCAAATTTACAATGAACAAACTATTTCAATATTTTATAAACTCTTCCAGAGACTAAAAAATAAAGTATGACTTCCAAACTTATCCCATGACATTATAACCATGACATCAAAAGCAGACAAGATTAATAGGAAATAGGAAAATTATAGGCATAGCTCCTCATGAAAATTGGTGGGAAAAAAACCTTCAAAAATGAATTCAGCAAAATATTTTTAAAAATTAACTATCTTCATTGAGATAAGTTTGGGCTAAGGATACAGAGAATTTTAATATCATGCAACATAAACATGTAATTCAGTATAAAACCCTGTTACAGGAAGAAAACCATACATTTACCAAATTCTGAAAAGTAAAATTTAACATCTATTTCTACCTAAAAGAAAGAAAAAGAGAAAAGCAAAGAAAAAAAGTTTCACCAGACTAAGATTAGAAAGGAATTTTCTTGACCCATGGAAACATACAAACATCTTAAATCTGCACTGTTCAGTATAGTAATCACTAGCCCAAAATTGAGATGTACTAGAAGCATAAAATAACACCCTGGATATCAAAGTCTTATTATGGAAAAGAATATAATATACCTATTAACAATGTTTATGTAGGTTACTTATTAAAACAACAAAACATCAGATAGATTGGATTAAATTATACATTTTTTTCTATTTTAATGTGACTACTAGAAAATGTTTAATTACATATGTTGTTCGTGTTATATTGCTACTGGACAGTGCTGTGCTAAAGAGTGCAGAGTTGGAATCACTTCCTTTAAAATCCAGAACAAAACAAGGATTCTTATTATTACTACTTCTTTTCAATAGTCTTAAGAAATTTAAGAAACAGTACAGCAAGTAAAGAAAAATAAGTAAAAGGAATGACAACTAGAAAAAAAACAGCATTCATCACAGATGATATGACTTTCTATATGGAAAACCCAAAAAGAATCTAGAGACGAATTACTAGGTTTAATAGCAATTAATATAAAAATATTGGGCAAGGTGGTAGTATATAAGATCAATATATACAAATCAGTTGCAATTCTGTAAACCAGCTGCAACAAACAGAAGATATAATCCAAAAAGGAACCATAAATAAATTCATAATCCCAGAGTTATTCTAAACAAATGATATGCAAGACCTCATGAATTTATAAGTGCTTGTTTTGTTATATTTCATAAATAACAAAGATATTATACACATATGTGTAGACATATTGTTTAATATGAATGAGATGCTATACATAATAAAGTTGATAAGAACAATTCAACTCTTGATCTCAGGGTCATGAATTCTAGCCCCACAGTGGATGTGGAGCCTACTTTAAAAAAAAGAAAGAAAAAAGAACAATTCATATCAAATAGAGATTCTCTTTCCAATATAACCAGAAGAATTGAAAAAAAAATTTGAAGAGGAAACATACCAACCAACAGGCAGCCATTCAGCTGTGAATAAATATTTACTGATAATCTAATCCAGTGCGACTGAATGTATGGGCCAAATAGCATTAAGATCACCTGGGAACTTGTCAGAACATCAAATTTTCATGTCCTGTGCCAGAGCTACTAATTCAGAATATCTAGGAATGTGGCCCAGGAGTCTGTACTTCGACAAGCTTTCCAGGGAATCTTTGTGCACACTAAAATTGAGAACTTATGCTATGAATATAGACAGTATCTTTCACTCCAAGACAACAATGATATTAAAAAATAAAATGGAAGAGGTATATTAGGAGGTAGTTGTTACTACAAAAACTATCATCCTGGGGCGCCTGGGTGGCTCAGTCGGTTAAGCGTCCAACTTCAGCTCAGGTCACGATCTCGCGGTCTGTGAGTTCGAGCCCCGTGTCGGGCTCTGGGCTGATGGCTCAGAGCCTGGAGCCTGCTTCTGATTCTGTGTCTCCCTCTCTCTCTGCCTCTCCCCCGTTCATGCTCTGTCTCTCTCTGTCTCAAAAATAAATAAAAAACGTTAAAAAAATAAAAACAAAAAAACAAAAACTATCATCCACTAGATTACTCAGTATGTGTGATACATGCCAGTTGTAAGCTGTGATTAAATTCACATCATATCTCCAAGAGGGGAGTCACTCTGGTCTGCAGAACATATTGGTTATGCACAAGAAGCCATGTGAGGACAAAAATATGTATTTACCATTTAATGTTTGATTTTCTTGAATTTTAAATTCATAATATGTACCTTAAGAATGAATTAAGTATTTTTCCTAATCCAATGTTAACGATTTTTTTCCATACTATTCTATCAAGTTGGTGCCAAATCTAACTGTTAGCATAGAAAAGAAGTCTGTCTTTATTTCTTTTAGACACTCGTATCTAGTGTAAATAAACGTCCCGATTTCTCAGTCACCGGCCAATGGGATGTTACCACTGAAAAGGATGGTAAAAAAGAATCCACTGTCTTTGATGCTGTATTAATTTGTTCTGGACACCACGTGTACCCCAACCTACCAAAAGAGTCCTTTCCAGGTAAGGGTGAAATTTAGGCTGCCATCTATACATTTGGCACGAATGACTATCTTGATCATGTTTTTTAATATATATATATATTTAAATAAATATATATATATATTAAATTAACATATGCTTCTATTATATGTAATATTCCTGGAGTGTTGAAGTTCCATATCATTCTGACTGCATTCACCTACAAGCCTTTTATAGCTGATTTTTAAATGGAAACCAAATGACTCATATGTTTGCCACTTTTCACTCAGGACTAAGACTTTTTAAAGGCAAATGCTTCCACAGCCGGGAATACAAGGAACCAGGAATATTCAAGGGGAAGCGAGTCCTGGTGATTGGCCTGGGAAACTCGGGCTGTGATATTGCCACAGAACTCAGCCGCACAGCTAAACAGGTACTATTTCTCAGGTACTCGGGGAACTATCTTTAAAGGAACAGAAATAGTTACCACTGGAAAGACGTGTTAGGAAACCGGGGGCAGGGGAAGCAGCAGTGCACAGGGTTCTTGACAGAAAGACTAAGTAGTGTTTCTTTTATCTCAGCTTCCCTCCAAACAGGTGAGGTTTTCAATAGTTTGGTCTGACAAAGGCAGATCATCAGCAGGGAGTGAGGTCATTCAACAGTCGTCTTCTTCAGGACGTTTGGTGTCTAACAGGTGTCTAATCAATTCCTCCAAAGCTAGTGTGGATGTAGGGTTAAGGTCATGACTCTGATACTCTTGGGTCAAGTCCTTCAATCCCTCCAAGTGTCAGTTTTCTCATAAAGATAGATAAAACAGATAAAAAGAGAATCTACTTTGCGATTTTGGTAAGGAGTCAAAGAATTTAATTCTTTAAAAGTGTTTATTTTTGAAAGAGAGACAGAGTGCCAGTGGGGGCAGGGGAAGAGAGAGGGAGACACAGAATTTGAAGCAGACTCCAGACTCTGAGCTGTCAGCACAGAGCCCGACACGGGGCTCGAACCCACGAACCGTGAGATCATGACCTGAGCGAACTCAGATGCCTAACTGCCTGAGCCACCCAAGTGCCGCAGGAGTTAAAGCATTTAAACATGATTTCAGCAATACCGAGTTCTATAGTCATTCATGCATACAGTCATCCCCATAGTTATTTGTTGAGGGCCTACTATGTGCCAAGCACTGGCTTGGGTGCTGGAGAGAAAGTGGTGAACAAAACAGGCATGACACCCACCCCAGAACTGAGTCTAGGGTGGAAAACAGACATTAAAGAAGTAAATGCACAAATAATTTGAAAATTGTGAAAAGTGCTAGTAAAGAAAGAAAAAGCATGCTGTAAGAGTGGATAATCAGGGTGAGCTGCCTCAGACAAGAGTGGAAAGGCTCTTTTCAGCTGATGACATTGAAGCTGAGGACTAAAAGTTGAGGAAGGGGCTCAGTGTCAGAAGAGGACTCCAGGAACAGAAGACCAGGGGGGAGGGGAAGGGGAAAAAAAAAAAAGAAAGTTACAGAGAGGGAAGGAGGCAAACCATAAGAGACCCTTAAATAGTGAGAACAAACTGAGGGTTGATGGGGGGTGGGAGGGAGGGGAGGTGGGTGATGGGCATTGAGGAGGGCACCTGTTGGGATGAGCACTGGGTGTTGTATGGAAACCAATCTGACAATAAATTTCACATAAAAAAAAAAGAAGAGGATTCCAGGAAGAAGGTCTTGAAGCAGGAAGAAGCTTAGAGTCTCAAGAAACTGAGGAAAGACCCCTTTGCTGCAACTCAGTGGGTCTGGAAAAGAATGGTAGGAGGAGAGGTTGGAGAGGAGATGGAGTAGAGGTGATACAGGGCCCATAAGGTCACGGGAAGGAGTTTGAACAAACATTGCCTACTAGCCTTGAAAGATTCTAGAAGCCCACAGACAAGAATCTTTTTCTTTTTTTTTAAATGTTTATTTATTTTTGACAGAGAGGGAGAGACAGAGCATGAGCGGGGGAGGGGCAGAGAAAGAGGGAGAGACAGAATCCGAAGCAGGCTCCAGGCTCTGAGCTGTCAGCACAGAGCCTGACGTGGGGCTCGAACTCACAGACTGCGAGATCATGACCTGAGCCAAGGTCGGACACTCAACCACCGAGCCACCCAGGCGCCCCCACAGACAGGAATCTTCTCTCTAGATGCTATGCCTACTGATGTGATAGCATCCTCAACATAAGTCTATTTTAAATGATGGTATTGCCATGAGTGAAGCAAGGAGGTCATGACAGGATAAATGGCATAAAAATATATTCCTATTTGCCTGCTCAAAGCACTATACTAGACAGCATAGAGACACAGAGAAGTCAACTTTGTGTCCCCTCTCCTCCAAGAACTTCAAATGTGCTTGGGAAAATAATACCTCGAGGGGATATAAATTAAACATAACCTCAAGAGTTAAGTGGAAAGCCTAACAACGTAACAACAGCACAAGAGGCCACCAGGACAAAGGCTGCCCCGGTGATTCAGGAACTAACTGCTCTGATCATGGAACTGGAGGCCTCACCAAGTGGGCAGACCTGCACCAGTCCTTGAAGGATATTTATGAGTCATACGGTTGACGAGGTAGCAAAGGGAGTTCTTGCAGGGCGCCTGGGTGGCTCGGTCAGTTAAGCAGCCAACTCTTAATTTCGGCTCAGGTCACAATCTCATGGTTCATGAGATCAAGCCGCCTGTCGGGTTCTGCGCTGACAGGGAGGAGCCTGCTTGGGATTCTCTCTCTCTGCCCCTCCCCCACTCACACTCTGTCTCTGTCTCTCTCTCTCAAAAATAAACAAACATTTAAAAAAAAATTTTTTACGCATTGGATGCTTAACCAACGGAGCCACGCAGGTGCCCCGATAAAAAAAATTCTGTAAAAATGCCTGAAAATCTATACCATTAGGGATGATCATGACAGAAGGGGAGGAAAGGAATACATCCTCCATGTCAGGCAGTGGTGGTCGTACTGCATGGCTAGCACACTGCATCAGCTCTCCCACAGATTTGATGTGGCGGGTACCTATTATCTCCATCTTACAAATAAGGAAACTGAATATTAGAGAAGTTAAAGGAATTTGCCACAAATCACGTTATTAGTAAGTAGGAGAGCCAAGATTTGAGCCTATGGTTTTCAGATGCCAGATGTCTTTCTTGCCTTCTTTCAGGATGGGGAAAGGCATTTTAAGTCGAAATGCCTATTCGGGGGTCATAATTGCTTGGTTGTAGACAATGGTTACCAGCTAAGCACTAGAGGAAATGGGATGAGAATTTAGGTATTGGGCACCTCCATCAGAGGAGATGACAGGGTGGTTGGTCCTGAGATGTAGATAAGACGCAGGAAATTTACTTGGGAGATGAGAGAGCCAAAGGAAGGATGCTTCCCTTTACACTACTCCAAAGCTACACTTCTGACTTGTCCCCAGTTGGGATGAGAGACCAGGTATCAAACAGTCACTGAAGGCAAGAAATACAGAAAGGGCATAAGACTTTGGGTGAGGGAGGCCCTCTTTTCAACCAAAGCAATTCTCAAAGAGGGCTGACAGCCGAAAGCCATGAGACAACACTCACACTAGCTGCTGTGACAACTCCCCAACTCCCCTCAGACCCGAGGGACACACCACAATACCCACTACAAACAGTCACTGCTCTAATGGTTAAAAATTGCTGTTTTTTTTAAGGTCATCATCAGTTCCAGAAGTGGCTCCTGGGTGATAAGCCGGGTCTGGGATGATGGTTATCCATGGGACATGGTGTTGGTCAATCGATTTGAAACCTTCCTCAAGAACAACTTGCCAAAAGCCATCTCTGACTGGTGGTACAAGAAGAAAATGAATGCAAAATTCAAGCACGAGAACTATGGTTTGATGCCTTTAAATGGGTAAAGCAGAGTTAAATATGATATGCCTGTTACTTGCATTTCAGTGTCAACAATTCACAATGTGTGTTGTTGTAACTCCCAAACCAACCAAAATAATATTAGTGAAGCAATCATGTCTCACATTTCAGAGGATGAAGAACTGCAAACCTTTGGAGTTATTTTCCATTTCACAATCCTCCCTCCCATATTTGCACAGCTGGAAAGTTATACACGTCCCTAGAGTCCCTAGAGAATTAGTCCCTAGAGTAACGATAATATTTGACATGTTTTAAGCTCTTAATGCAGCCCAGCAAGGCTCTCGCGTGCATTATCTCATTTTATCCTCACAACAATTACTACATCTCTATTATAATGCCCATTTTAAAGATGAGAAACTGAGGTTCAATGTAGTTACTAACTTTGCCAAAGTCCCATAGGCAGAAGGCAGAAGCAGTATTCAAAATGAGCCCAGATCTGCTGACTCCAGAGCTTCTCGCTCTCAGCCACCTTGCTCTCCTGCCTCTCACTTCATGGAAAAGTTCAGTTAAGCAAAGCAGGGCTTTCCCTGTGCTGCACTCTCATCACCCACCCTTAACAGAGTCCTCCCACTGCAATGTGGTCACAATGTCTGCCTCTTCAGCCTCCTCCTCACTCTTCCCTATCATATCCCCCTAGATATAACCCTCGGGCACATAAGAAATTACCTTGACATGGAGTGAAAAATCCAAATTATAAACTGTTTACATCAAAGTTAACTTATTCAACAAATATTTATTAAGCGTTTATTGTGTGTCAGGTCCTATATTGAGCCCCGTGACTGTAGTTGTGAAAAGACATTCAAAATCCCTGTCTTCACGAGCTTACCTTCTGGCAGTGGGAAACAGACAGGAGACAGATAGCAGAAGACCATATGCTGATGTTTACTATGAAGAAAAGAACAAAGAAGGCAGAGGTGATGGGGAGAGCTGCCAGCATTCCCAGAGGAGGCCTCACTGAGGAGGGGACTTTTAAGTAAATCCCTGAAGGAACTGAGGAACTGAGCCAGGGGAGTGTCTGGGGGAAAGTATTCCAGAGGAAATAGTTAGGGCATTGCCTCTTCAGGGCCATGACTGCCATGTTCAACAAACTGGCGTGTTCAATGGACTTCTCTCCATGGGGAAAAGAGGATGGGGAGAGTAAGAGTAGTAGGAGATAAAACCAAAAGACATCAAAATGGCCAGATGGCATTGCACCTTGTAAGCCATTGTAAGGACACTGGCTTCTACTCTAAATGCAATGGAAAGCCATAACAAGCATCTGACAAGATCCAAGTTAATTTGAAGAAATCACTCTGGACCTGTGGTCATCATTCAGTGTATAGAGGTAGGTCAAGGAAGGAAGCAAAAAGACTAGTTAAGAGGCTATTGTCAAAAACCCAGGTGACAGAGGCTGGTGGCTTAGACTAGGCTTGTTAGCAGCAAGTGCTCAGAAATGGTCAGATTTGGGATATACTTTTTTTTTTTAATTTTTTTTTCAACGTTTATTTATTTTGGGGACAGAGAGAGACAGAGCATGAACGGGGGAGGGGCAGAGAGAGAGGGAGACACAGAATCGGAAACAGGCTCCAGGCTCTGAGCCATCAGCCCAGAGCCCGACGCGGGGCTCGAACTCCCGGACCGCGAGATCGTGACCTGGCTGAAGTCGGACGCTTAACCGACTGCGCCACCCAGGCGCCCCATGGGATATACTTTAAAGGTAAAACCAAATAGGATTTTCTGTTAGGTTGGCTAACAGATGTGAGAACAAGAAAAGAGTTCGGAGATGTATTCCAAACTCTTGAACTGAGCAAGGATGCGAGGGTGGAGTTGACAGTTTTTATGGGATGTGGAAGACCGTGGGAGAAGCAAAGTTTAGTTTGAAACATCTCAAAATTGAAAGGCCTATGAGTCATTGTGAGTCATCATTGTAGAAGAATGTTGAGCAGGCTTGCGATACACAAGACAAGAAAGACTCAAACCATAAGAGTTAAAAATGCAGATTCACCAGAGTATAGATAGTACTTTAAGAAATGAAGCCAGATGACATCTCTTGAAAGGTGAATGTAGATGAAGAAGACAAAAGGTCTGAAGGCTGAGTCCTGGGGCATGTCATTGTTCAGAGAGAGGTCAGGAAAAGGAGAGTTCAGTGGGAGACAGTAATAAAGAATAGCAGGTGGATAGGAAGGGACTTGAGAGAGTGATGACCTGGAAGCAAAATGAAGGCAGTGTTTCAAGGAGGAAACCATCAACTGCGTCCAACACCGCTGATAGGTTGAGTAAGATGACAAGTGACAATGGATCATTGGATCTGGCAGTTTGAGGATCTTGGTGGCTTTGACAAGAGCAGGAGGCTCATACCTCACCCTCTATTAGCAACCCGGCCAGGATCTTTGTCTTATTTCCATCTCCCAATGACCCGAGGTGGGCATAACAGTTACTGCTGCTCCAGATGAGGAAGACGAAGCAAGATAAATTAAGAAACTTTCATTTGATCAAGGTTCACAGTTAATAAGAAGTGAAGAAAAAAATCCAAATACCCCTGGACTCTGATTTAGGATCTTTCCTGACAAAGCTTTCACAGGGGATAGGGCCCAGGTGATTAATTCTGAGATCTGGAGCTCTGTGGGAGAGAAAAGATCACAGGAAATAGAGAAAGGAGTGGCAAAGGCAACTTTTCTTAATTCACAACATTGCCTTACTTCAGTTTTGTTCTCCAGTCATATTGGTAACACTCCATGGCACAAGAAAAAGATCTTGGGTAGTTTTCTCCTTCCTTCTTAATTGATTATTAATTAATTATTATGGACCAATAAAACAAAGAGGAAATATTACCGTTCTAGTGGCTGTCTCTATCTTCCATACAGAACCCTGAGGAAAGAACCTGTGTTTAACGATGAGCTCCCAGCCTGCATTCTGTGTGGCACAGTGTCCATTAAGCCTAATGTCAAAGAATTCACAGAGACTTCGGCCATTTTTGAGGATGGGACAGTGTTTGAAGCCATCGACTGTGTCATTTTTGCAACAGGCTATGGTTATGCCTACCCCTTCTTTGATGAGTCTATCATTAAGAGCAGAAACAATGAGATCACCTTGTTTAAAGACATTTTCCCTCCTTCACTGGAGAAGCCAACCCTGGGAATAATTGGTTTGGTCCAGTCCCTTGGGGCTGCCATTCCCACAGTTGACCTGCAAGCTCGCTGGGCAGTAAAAGTAGTAAAAGGTAAGTAGACAGGGGCGCCTAGGTGGCTCAATTGGTTGAGCATCCGATTCTTGATATCAGCTCAGGTCTCAGTCTCATGGTCGTGAGTTCAGCCCCCATGTTGGGCTCTGTGCTGACAGAAGGAGCCTGCTTAGGATTCTCTCTCCCTCTCCCTCTGCCCCTACCTGGCTCATGCTCTCTCTCTCTGTCTCTGTCTCTCTCTCAAAAATAAACAAAGAAACTTTTTTTTTTTAAAAAAAGGTAAGTAGACAAACAAGGTCATTAATGGGGAAGATGGATGCCAATAAAAATGCCTTTGAGTCTTTGTGAAAACAATCATCCTAATAACAAGGGGAAAATTCTAGGTCCCATCTGGTTTTGAATCTATAATTCTATATTTTTAGTATTGTATTTTATAAGCAATTAAAAATATTACATTGGATTATCATATGCAATAGTACAAGATATTATTCAGGGAGTATTTTGTGATTTATTAACTCTTTAAAGTGGCTGACTTTCGTTAAACTTAAGAACATCGGAGCTTTTGGTCTTAAATGCATGACAATTTTATAAAATTATGATTTCAAAACTCAACAGAATGACATTGCTTAAAAGGTTCATAAGAGATGTTTCCAAGCCAATATCCAGCCAGCTTCCAATATCCACACTCATGGAAGAAATTATGATTGCTGGAAAGGCAGTGTTTTGTTTTGTTTTTTTTTGTTCTTTTTCCCTGCCGTGTGTCAGATAAGAACAAGCAATGGATCATTAGAAGCAGAAAGTCCTAGATGTATAGATGACCAGTCTCTGAGGTAGGGAAATACTGAGTTCCTGTATTAAAAAATAATAATAACAACAACAAACTTGATTGGGGTCAGGTATGGAAAGCAGTCAGCATCCTCCAGCAGAAGATATGAGGATCAGATTCCCACTAAGGTTTAAATGCAGTCGTGCGAAGATTCAAATCATAAAACCAAAAGTCCATGGTTAAAGAAATTGAATGTGCGAAGTTTGTTTGGTCCTAGAGGTATAAAACTTCTGGAAAGAGATTTTAGCAGGCCTACTTCCTTCGAAGCCCTATGTAAGGCTTCCAGTCCTACTTGACATGCTGGAATTTAAATGTTCTTTTATACAGGAGGTTGGAACCTTCCACTAGGTATACTGAGACACCTTTCATCCCCCAGGCTGTCATCCACATCATTACAGTCATGCATATCAGTGATCTCTTTAAATTTCCTTCACTCTTTCATCCAAGGCAGAAATATGTTGCAGTGTGAATGTTGCAGCAGTGAGGCAGCAGCCAGGAAGGTGATGACAAGAAATCCCACTAGGAATAAAGTGAGCTTAAGGTTCAAGGCTCAGGGAGACTGGCATTAGAGGGTAGGACACTTATTCTGTTAAGATAAGTTGTAATCTGGGCTCTGATGAAAGGAGGCAATGATCCAAGGCAAACACTCAGTCTAAGGGGAAATGAATGATAAAGCAAATAATTCAATTTGGGGGAACCCAAGTACCAGGACAGAGGGGCCAGTTACAGGCAACCCAATGATAGTAGCTGGTGGGCTACTGAGCAGAAGCTCTTCCTTCTTGATCTTCCTTCTGCCCAGGACAGAACAGGTTCCAAGTTTTGGAACAAGGTTATGACCTAAAGAGGCTGTTCAAGGGGCCCTATCTGTAAGGTTTGCAGGAACAGGAAGTTAGGCAATCATGGTATGTTTCTGAGCAATCAGATCTGGGCATTCTAGTCTTGTTCAAGGTGATCCCCAAATTACCAAAGAAACCACCCTAAATTTGAAGTATCTCTGGGCACGAAAGAATGTTTTGGTATGGGTTTCAGAGAAGTGTGCTAACTATTCCAGAATGAGCCTGAAATCCTAGAGTAGTCCCAACTCGGATCTGGTCTCTAGGGGCTTGCCCATGTTCTTGGTGACTTGTGCATAATCCATATCCTCCGTCTCACCTAGGAACTGTTGGCTCTTCAGAGAGAAACTTGGGGCTTGACTAAATTCTACATGTTATGTGTTGGAAATTCCTTTTTCTGACAAAGGAGGATAGTTTCCTATGAAGGTTTATTTTCTTATATCTTAAAAAAGAGATGCCAATTTACCTTTGGCTATAAACTATTAGATAACATTCTTTAAAAAATACTGCTGAGAGACTAGAATATAATCCTTGAAACTGATTTTAAACATCTTCTAACTTGTTTAACAGCAAAGATACAAAGATAAAATGCTATATGGCTCTTGGTTTTTAATTATGTGACACCTCAATTCTGAGAAGACTGGAAATGACTTGTGTATTTGTCTCAAAATGACCACCTGTTGATCGGCTCAAGATTTTACTTTGCTAGACAATGACCCCTCCAAAAATGGAAATACTGATGTGATTCATAACCCATTATTAAGAAGAAAACATTGCAGCCTGATCTTATGCCAGACTTATTTAACTATTATCATTTCTTTCCCTTTATCTTTTCTTTTGTTTTAGGAACTTGCACTTTGCCTTCTATAACAGACATGATGAATGATATTGATAAAAAAATGAGGGAAAGGCTCAAATGGTAAGAGCATCTATTGTAAAGAGGGTCTATGGTTTCCATAGAAAAAAATGTGAATAGTTGGAACTACTCTAGTCTTACATGGTCCAGAGTGAGGTCATTAGCGTGACAGCTATGAGTTAAATTCATCCATTCCACAAGTATTTATGGAAGATTTCCTTTGCACCTGACATGGTACTTGGTCCTAACCCATCCCTCCATGGCTCCTGCAATATATCACAGAAAGAAGACCCAGAAAGGATTAGAAATCAGAGGAGTCTGGGAGTGCATGAATGTGGGCTCCTATTTTCCAGTCTATAAATCCTGTAAGATACAGAGGATGCCCTCCAAATGGATGGCTCTAATGAACACGAGTCAGCAAATGAGAATAATCAGGGTAATTGAGCTCTAGTCCTATCTCTGTCACTAATTAGCTCAGTGGCCATGCATGAACTTCATGAGCAAGAGACAATTTCCACTTATGAACGGGGATAAAAATGCCTTTCAGTTGCTGTGCAGTCTTGGGAAATGTCCAGTTGAGGTCGGTATGCAAGTCTCTTGGAAAGCTACCAAAGCACAGAACAAATGAGCAAGGTCCCCTTACCAACACAAGGGATTGACATTGAGTCCCTCTGATAAAAAGCTGTAAGGAATTTTCCCCTGTTCTTGTTCCTGTGAGATATCCTACATAGAGCTTCAGTATCCACAGACCTGTTTCCTCTCCCACCTCTAGGTTTGGCACCAGCAACACCATGCTGACAGATTATATTAATTATATGGATGAGCTTGCCTCCTTTATTGGGGCAAAGCCCAACATCCCGTGGCTGTTTCTCACAGATCCCAAATTGGCTGTGGAGGTTTTCTTTGGCCCTTGCAGCCCATACCAGTTTAGGCTGGTGGGCCCAGGGAAGTGGCCAGGAGCCAGGAATGCCATCCTGACCCAGTGGGACCGGACCCTGAAACCCATGAAGACAAGAGCAGTTGGAACCCCCCTGAAGCCTTGCTTGCTTTGCCGTTGGGTCAGGCTTCTTGCTCTTCCCATTCTGGTTGTTGCTATTTTCCTGGCTTGGATCCAATGATCATTCTCCCCAAGATGTTGAAAGTTACTGAGAATACCTGGGGCGGGGCGGGGGGGGGGACTTTTCTATTTAAAAATTAAGAATTTCACACCTCCTACTTCCCTATTCAGCAGGCATTAGTCAGTAAAGCAGTACTATTTCTAGGCTTTTAAATAAGCCTCTTTAAGAAGCATGCCATGACCTAAAGAGAGCATTAATCATTTCTTTTTAGTTTCCACTAACATTTCATAATCAGAACTATGGTCTTCTTCTCTAACCTCAATCGTCTCCTGAAACATTTTGACATAGTTCCTCTTCTCCTTTACACAAGGTTTAAAATACGTACTTCAAATCTAAACAAAGAGCAAATTCAGCAGAGTAGTTGTGATATTCTCAGGCCACCTCTACAAACCATTTGCAGGAGGCTCAAGTAGGGAATTTGGCTATTAATTCTATTTTTGTGTTATGCCATATCCTCCAGGCAATATGTCCTGTTCCTGGGCCTCCATAGCATGGACACCTGGTTTATAATGAAAATTAACAAGAAGTAACTCATCATATTTATATTCTCAACAAGGACACAAACATAGAAGCAAAATAATACCAACAAGGAGTAGAACACCAAATATACCATTAGCTGAATGAAAAGTCTTCAAATATTTAGCCAAAGTCATGACAAAAATTTAATACTGCCTTTATAACATGAGCTTCTGGAGTATCAGCATAAATCTAAAGTTTTGCTTTTTAGGGGCACTGGGTGGCTTAGTTGGTTAAGCATATGACTTCAGCTCAGGTCATGATTTCATGGTTTGTGAGTTCGAGCCCTGCTTCGGGCTCTGTGCTGACAGCTGGGAGCCTGGAGCCTGCTTTGGATTCTGTGTTCCCCTCTCTCTCTGCCCCTCCCCCACTCATGCTTTATCTCTCAAAAATAAATAAGTGTTAAAGTTTTATTTTTAAAAGTATTATTAGATTTCATAGCTAAAATTTTAATAGTTAAAAGTTTTAAGTTTGACATTATAGAGTAGATAAAATAATCTGGCAGTGTCATCAGTTACCAGAGACCTCTATAGGTGGTTACACCACCTTTTTCTTACTACATGTTCACTTCTGAGGCCAGTGGAATGGCAAGATAGTAGATATATGTTAGATAGATAGATAATAGATAGATAGATAGATAGATAGATAGATAGATAGATGATAGATGATAGATTATAGATAAATGATAGATAATAGATGATAGATAGATGATAGATGATAGATAATTGATTAGATAGATAGATAGATAATAGATGATTGATAGATAGATGATAGATAATAGATAGATAATTGATTAGATAGATAGATAATAGATGATTGATAGATGATAGATAGATACACAGATGACAGATTGATGATAGATAGATAGATAGATGATAAACAATAGATAATTGATTAGGTAGATAGATAGATAGATAGATAGATAGATGATATATTGATGATAGATAGATAGGTGATAGATAATAGATGACTGATTAGATAGATAGATGATAGATTGATGATAGATAGATAGGTGATAGATAATAGATGATTGATTAGATAGATAGATGATAGATTGATGATAAATACATAGCTAGATGACAGATAATAGATGATAGATACATGATAGATAATAGATTATAGATAGATGATAGATAATAGATTATAGATATAGATAGATAAAGATAGAGATGATAGAGATAGAAATAGAGATAGTTAGAGATGATAGAGATAGACAGAGACAGAGATAGAGATCTGTAAGAAAGGGGCAGGAGACCACATTTTTCTGTAATACTTTGTTCTTTTTATTTTTAATTCTCTTTATATGTTTATCTTTGGATCTAAGATTTATCATGGATGTACACAATTTTTTTACAGTATAATTTTACTTTTTTTGAATTCTACCATTTATTTTTTTAATATGAAATTTATTGTCAAATTGGTTTCCATACAACACCCAGTGCTCATCCCAACAGGTGCCCTCCTCAATGCCCATCACCCACCCACCCCCTCCCTTTCACCCCCATCAACCCTCAGTTTATTCTCAGTTTTTAAGAGTCTCTTATGGTTTGGCTCTCTCCCTCTCTAACTTTTTTTTTCTTCCCCTCCCCTATGGTCTTCTGCTAAGTTTCTCAGGATCCACATAAAAGTGAAAACATATATCTATCTTTCTCTGTATGACTTATTTCACTTAGCATAACACTCTCCAGTTCCATCCACGTTGCTACAAAAGGCCATATTTCATTCTTTCTCATTGCCAAGTAGAAACTGATGAATGGATAAAGAAATTGTGGTTTATATACACAATGGAATACTACTTGGCAATGAGAAAGGAGGAAAACCATTTTAAATATATCCCTTTCCCTAATTGTTTAAGGTAGCAAAGTAACATTCTGCTGTTAAGGTCTTCTCACAAAGATGTGAAATATTCTCAAATGTTCCCAAGTGAAACAGAACTTTTCTTAAAACCGTGTGGCCTCAATAGAATCAAATAACTAAAAATTAAATATAGCCCATGGAGGGGTGCCTGGGTGGCTCAGTTGGTTAAGCATCTGACTTAGGCTCAGGTCATGAACTCCAGGTATGGTGAGCCCGAGCCCCACATCGGTCTGTCTGCTGTCAGCGCAGAGCCTGCTTCAGTCCTGTTTCCCTCCTCTGCCCCTGCTCCACCTCTCACATGCTCTCTCTCTCTCTCTTGCTCTCTCAAAAATAAGTAACCATTTTTAAAAAATGAAATATAGCCCATAGAATTTATGTTATTTGGTGTTATCAATGCTATTACATGAAATAAATTGAAGATAAAATTGATATAATCCAACTTCTGTTATTCTTCCTCGTATGATTATTTAAATTTATGTAAACATCGGGGCACCTGGGTGGCTCAGTCAGTTAAGCGTCCAACTTTGGCTCAGGACAAGGTCTCGTGGTCTGTGAGTTTGAGCCCGGCGTTGGGCTCTGTGCTGACAGCTCAGAGCCTGGAGCCTGCTTCGGATTCTGTGTTTCCCTCTCTCTCTGTCCCTCCCCCACTCACAGTCTGTCCCTCTCTGTCTCTCAGAAATGAATAAACGTTAAAAAAATTTTTTTTAATTTATGTAAACATCAAGGGCTCATAAAGAATACAATATTCTTCCTAAGCTAATGTAGCCAACATGTTCCCTAAATGATGGTATTAACGTCAATCAACTTCCGTACTAAATGGGACTATTGCCAATGTCTTACTTCTATACATAACAGTAAGGATTTTCAATCATTCATTTTTGCATGCTTTACTGATAAAATTAAATATATATTTATACCTCAACAGACATACAATCTGAACATATGGAGCCAAAAGATCTTTTACTCCCAGTTGTATCTCAAATTTCTTACCAGGACTTAAAAGTGCATAGTCAGATATTAAAAATACAACCAGGGGTGCATGGGTGGCTCAGTTGGTTAAGCGTCTGACTTGATTTTGGCTCAGGTCATGGTTTCTGGGTTCATGGGACTGAGCCCCACATCAGGCTCTGTGCTGACAGCATGGAGCCTGCTTGGGATATTTCTCTCTCTCTCTCTCTCTCTCTCTCTCAAAAACAAATGCACTTAAAAAAATACAACCAGCTAAAAATTGTCTTTGTGCAGCTATGCTGCTCAGATCTGAAGCTAATCTGCATGATCACACCCAGTTTTCAGGATGGGAGGAAGGACTTTGAAGCGGACTTTTGGCTCTTCAGCCTTCTAGAGATTTCAAGCTTAGCCAAATACCGAGGCCAAAGCCAAACTTCAGTGTATACATCTGCCAATCTTCTCCTCATTCCTCTGTTCCTTCCTTGCTCTTTCCTCTGTATCTTCCTCTTCTTTCTTGTTATTATTCTTACTTCTCTCTCCCTTTTTCTTTCTCTAACTTCTTTGTCTTCTTTTGTCCTCTTTGTTCTTTCTTTTGCCTTCTCCTCTAGCAGGAATGATCAGAGGTGGGAATATTCGCTTTGAAGGGCTCTTGGATCTTCTGGGATGGTGTCCCAGATGCTACCCCAAGTGGTCTTTCAAAAAGTGAGCATATTCCCCCAGATGCAACTATCTAACCAAATTCAACATTACATGAGACCTAACCTCACCATTCATTCTAGTCACTGCTCAAATGCCAATCTGTATAAAAATACAATCCTTTGTCACTCTCTGCCTCCTGTCCTGCGTTTTTCCTTGTGGCATCTGACACAGTCGCTTTGTGTTTGTGAGTGGTCTGTCCCCTCACTAGAAGCCAGCTCTGTGAGGGCAGAAACATTTTGTCCATGGCTGTTCCCCCAGTGCTTAGAACAGTATCTGGCACCTAGAAAGCAGCCAATAAATATTAGCTATTCTCTTTGAAAACAGGTGTTATTCAGTCTCAGTCAAAAGTTCCAGACACAAAGCATTTAAGGGTAAGGGGATAAGAAAGTGTTTTGCTAGGGGTTGTTCCTTTAAAATGTTATTGTTCAGGTATGGCAAAGCCAACAGATCAGGAGATTATGGGTTGTTAATACTCACAGATTCCAAGAACAGGAGGCATGCCACACTACATGAGTCTACACAGGAGTCACCAGGGTCAGACAGGAGGCAGAGGGAAGGGAAAACATGGGTAAAAGGCTTAATTGGGGTTTTTTTGTTTCCTTAGGTTTGTTTTTTTAACAAACATAAGTATTATTATTTCTGTGAGTATAGTTTTTTCTGTGAGAAGGAGCAGGGGAGGCAAGGTAAGCAGGTTTAGGACTGGCTGGTTTGAGTAATGTGAACAGACTCTAGGCTGTAGGGGATACCCCCAGTTGTCTGGTACCTGGAGTGTGAGAGCCAGCAGAAGAAGGGTTGTGGGCATGGGCTCTGGATTGGTTGCTTTGCTTATGAAAGTCACACTCCCTGGGCCAGGTGAGTTTTTGCTCTCTCTAAAGATTAGCTTGCCCTGGGAAAAGCAAGCTAGCCTGACACAGCTAGCAATCTCCAAGATTAAAAGCATCAGAGATGCTGAGCATCTCTGCTCAGAATGGGGAGCAACTGGATGGCTCAGTTGGTTAAGCATCCAACTTCACCTCAGGTCATGATCTCACAGTTCATGAGTTCGAGCCTCACGTCGGGTCTCTGCTGTCAGCACAGAGACCGCTTTGGATCCGCTGTCTCCCTCTCTCTCTCTCTGCCCCTACCCCGATTACACTCTCTCTCTCTCAAAAATAAACAATTTTTTTAAAATACAAAGTAAATAAATATTTTTTTAAAAATTTAAAAAGGGGCATCTGGGTGGCTCAGTTGGTTATACTCAGGTCATGATCTCATGGCTTCTGAGTTCAAGCCCCATGTGCTGACAGCTCAGAGCCTGGAGTCTGCTTCAGATTCTGTGTCTCCTTCTCTCTTGGCTCTCCCCTGCTTGTGCTGTCTCTCTTTCTCTCTCTCTCTCTCTCTCTCTCTCTCTCTCTCTCTCTCTCTTAAAAAGAAATAAACATTAAATTTTTTAATAAAAAATAAAAATGAAAAAAAATACAGACTAAAAAGACGTGATTAATACAATGGTCAAATCTGCCCTGGGTTGGAGCTGGAAGGGGGAGGCAAGAGTCAGACCTAGAGAAGGGAGACCTAGAGAAGGAAAGACCTAGCAGAGGGAGAACTAGAGAAGGGAGAGCTAGAGAAGGAAAGACCTAGAGAAGGGAGAGCTAGAGAAGGGGAGACCTAGAGAAGGAAAGACCTAGAGAAGGAAAGACCTAGAGAAGGGAGAACTAGAGAAGGGAGACCTAAAGAAGGAAAGACCTAGAAAAGGGAGACCTAGACAAGGGAGACCTAGACAAGGGAGAGCTAGAGAAGGGGAGACCTAGAGAAGGGAGACCAGGAGAAAGGAGACCCAGAGAAAGAAAGATCTAGAGAAAGAAAGACCTAGAGAAGGGAGACCTAGGGAAGGGAGACCTAGAGAAGGAAAGACCTAGAGAAGGGAGAACTAGAGAAGGAACACCTAAAGAAGGAAAGACCTAAAGAAGGGAGAGCTAGAGAAGGGGAGACCTAGAGAAGGGAGACCAGGAGAAGGGAGACCCAGAGAAGGAAAGACCTGGAGAAGGGAGACCTAGGAAAGGGAGACCTAGAGAAGTAAAGACCTAGAGAATGGAGAACTAGAGAAGGCAGACCTAAAGAAGGAAAGATGTAGAGAAGGGAGACCTAGAGAAGGGAGAGCTACAGAAGGGGAGAGCTAGACAAGGGAGACCAGGAGAAGGGAGGCCCAGAGAAGGAAAGACCTAGAGAAGGGAGAACAAGAGAAGGGAGACCTAGAGAAGGGAGACCAGGAGAAGGGAGACACAGAGAAGGAAAGATCTAGAGAAAGAAAGACCTAGGGAAGGAAGACCCAGGGAAGGGAGACCTAAAGAAGGAAAGGATTCCTTTTAGCCAAATGACAGGGATTGAAGTGGAATGGCAGAGTCAGCTCCCTGGAGCCTAGGGTGGTGGCAGAGGCCATCAGAGGGCTGGAGCAGTTGACAACAAGAGTCTGGGAAACCCCTGATGTCTGTCTTAAAACTAGGAGATTTAGTAGAAATCCATCTGCTCTCAAGACAATTAGTTAAAAGGTAAACATCTAACACTGGCCTTTCACACATGGGTTATTTTGTTACTCCAAGTGAAAGGTCTTGCAAAACTATGTGTATTTAAGCATTTGTATCTATAAAATTAATTTTCATCTATTTGAATAAAATATATATACACAATATATATATATTGGATGCTTAACTGACTGAAACACCCAGGTGACCCTATTCTGTAGGGCTTACTAACAAATTGGAAACATCTCAATCGTCTATAATAAGGAATTAAGTGTCCTCTATGTCCCCCACATCTCTGGGATACTGCATTCTGCCCTCCAAGTGACCACTTTATTACCATTGTTGCCTGCCGAGGCCAAAAAGAAGCCTCTGGTGGCCAAGGTTTGTACTTTAAAAAAACATAAAAGTAATTTTTTTCAAGTCATGTGTGCCACATACACTTAGGAAGCTCTTTGTGGGATAAACGCTTTCTTGTTTTCATGGAATTTATAGCTGGGAGATGAGAACAGACATTGACAAGTTTATATTTACATTTACTCCTTTTCAGGAGGCTTACACTTTTGAGCAATAAACAGTTGTTATTTTTAGCTATTGTTTTATTTCTCTTTGAATAAATCTTCTGATTCTGCAGGCCTGTGCATTACTATGTGATAATCTAAAGATAGTCTTAATCAGATGTGACATTTTATTAAAATTTTTGAAAAGTCAGCTAGCTGTCATTCCTAGCAACAATGGCAGCAACAAGATTAACAATGTTTTGGTGCACCTGGGTGGCTCAGTTGGTTAAGTGTCCGACTTCTGCTCAGGGCATGATCTCGTGGTTCATGAGTTCGAGCTTCACGTCAGGCTCTGTGCTGACAGCTCAGAGTCTGGAGCCTGCTTCGGATTCTATATCTCCCTCTCTCTCTGCCCCTCCCTCATTCACACTGTGTCTCTCTCTTTTTCAAAAAGAAATAAATGTTAATTTTTTTTTAAATGACAATGTTTCATTAATAAATTCTCTTTTCCGGCCTCTTAGACCAGTTCCCCGAACATTAATTGGTAGCCTATTATGGCTGAGTCACCATGCTAGACATTAGGACAAAAAAGCAGAGTTAAGAATGGTCCCTGTTGGCTCAGTGGGTTGAGTGTCCCACTGTTGATTTTGGCTCAAGTCATGATCCCAGGGTCGTGGGATTGAGCCCCACCTTGGGCTCCATGCTGAGCATGGAGCCTACTTGGGATTTTCTCTCTCTCTCTTTCCTTTTGTCTGTCTCCCCCACTCATGTGGTCTCTTTCTCTCTCTCTAATAAATAAAGTTCAATTAAAAAAAACAAAAACAAAAGAAAGAATGGTCCCTATCTTCAGTCAGTTACAGTCTGCAGTGTAACAGGGAACTGAAAAATATCTAACTTTGCTTTGAGTAAGCAATAACTTTTTCATAAAAATCCAGTCTCTGTACCCTCAATTACCCAAGATTTTTAGAAATTACTTGTACCTATTACCATCTTCGATTTAATTAAAGTATTAAAACTTAATTAATCCTCAGAATAATACCCTGACATGGGTCTTATCACCAGGCCCTCTCAGAGGTCATGAGAAGCTGGAGACTTTTTTTTCTATCAGAATATTTTTTTAATGAAGAAAGGTCAGAAAATTATAAAAATTACAATTTATTTTAAATATTTATGTAGGACAAAGTAAAACTTTGAAACAAAAAATATGATGCAATATTGCATCATATTGTATGTATATTTGCAAGATGACCTTTGGTTCTATTACAGTGAATCTGTGGCTGCACGTTTCATCTTGTCTGGAGAGGAGATCCAAAGTAGAAATGCAAGGCCCTTTAGGGAATACGAGTCTGGGCCAAGTGGCGTCTCTGCTCAAGATGTTAGAATCAGCACAATTCAATGCAATGCCCCATTTCAACAGCAAGAATCTTGCAAAAGGTTATCTTGCATGTATACAAAACAATAGAAAGTCCAACTCACTGACATTGATAAATAACACTAGATCCATAAGTCCACCTCTTTGCATTGGTATCCAGAAGTGACTGGGAATAGACAGGAGACTCTCCTTTCCTTTTCTGAATCATTTATGAAACAATTTGTGAATTCACTAGGTTTATACCTACCACTGCCTAAATGGTATCTTTTCTTGGGTGTGGATAGGCATCGAAACATAAAAACTATCTAGTCAAACTCCCCACCACCACGCACACACATGTGTACACAAACTTGTGTCTTCCTTAGCCTTATTCATTCTGGTAATGAGACCTCTAGATACACAGCTTCTCAAGCCCAAACCCCAGGCATACTCCTTCATTTCTTTCTTTGCCTCATGTATTAGTTTGCTAGCATGGCCATAACAAAATGCCACAGACTAAGTGACTTAAACAACAGAAATGTATTTTCTCACAATCCTGGAAGTTTCAGGTCCAATATCTAGGTATCAGCAGGGTTGTTTTCTTCTGAGACCTCTCTCTCCTTGGCTTGTGGATGATGACTTTTTCTGTCCTGTGTCTTCACATGGTCCTTCTGCTGTGTGTGTTTGTATCCAGATTGCCTCTCCTTATAAGGACATCAGTCATATTGAATTAGGCCCACCCTAAGATGCCATTTTAAGTCAATCACTTCTTTACATACCCTATTTCCAAATACAGTCACATTCTGAATACTACAGGTTAGAGCATCAATACAGAAATTTGGGTGGGGGAAACACAGTTCATCCCATAACACCTCACCACCTTTCTCAAGCACAAATAGGATCTTGTCACCACCATGATAAACCCTTACAATGGTTAACCATTGCAATTAGCATAAAATACAAAGTCCACCATGTCCTATAAGATCCCACTTTACCTTTAACCCCATTGGATACCTTTCTCCTCCTTTTCCATATTGCCATGAGACTGGCCCTCTTTCACACTAAACTCACTCCTCATTGAGAGCAATTACATTTGTTCTCTCTCTCTCTCTGCTTGAAATGCTTTAACCCAAGATCTCTGCACAGCTAGCGCTTTCTTATATGCAAATCTCAATTTACACAGGACAACCCCAAAAATGAGACAAAGGAGATGCCTTCCTGGCCACCCAGTTTACAACAGCACAACCCTCTCTCAAATCATCCTATTTTTGTCCTTCATGGAACTTTTGTTTCTATTCATTTTTTTCACTGTTGTTATCTATCATCCCCTTTCTCACCCCTAACTGGGATATAAACATAAATATTGCCTATTTTGTGCTTCACTATATCTTCAGTGATATATCCTCAATGTGCCTTGCATAGTGGACACTTACTGAATATTTATTAAAGTAATCAACAAATCTGCATGTATACTGACATTTCATGTAAGCATACATTTAATATATGTTCTTAACTCATATTAACTTTTAAAAAGTTATTTAATATGTTCCTTTTAACGTCATTTTATTCAGTAAAATAAATAATATTGTTCATTACTTACCTTCAAATTGTGAAATATTCATTATATAAAATGATACATCCATTGGAGTCTGGGTAAACAATATAAATTTACTTTTATTGCTCCTAAGTATTATGGTTGCCTTGTATCAAGACTAGTATCAAAACCAACCTATCATAACAACTTATATCAATAATTAATATTAAATCAATAAATCTTATGTCTTTTGAAGCACCTTCTTCTAATATCCAATCTACTATTCTTTTTTTTTGTTTGTTTATTTATTCTTGAGAGAAATAAAGCATGAGTGGGGGAGGGGGAGAAAGAGTAAGACAGAGAATGCCAAGCAGGCTTTGTGCTCTCAGCACAGAGCCCAATGTGGGGTTCAAACCCATGAACTGTGAGATGATGACCTGAGCTGAAACCAAGTGTCGGGCATTTAACCAACTGAGCCATCCAGGTGCTCCCAATCTACTATTCTTGAAAAAAAGACTTAAAATATGCCAGGTGAAAGACCAGGTTAAAGTCAAATTTGCACTGTACTTAATACATTCACATTTATAAGAGTAATTGGGGGGGGGGGGTATCTGGGTGGCTCAGTTGCTTAAGTGTCTGACTCGATTTCAGCTCAGGTCATGATCTCATAGTTCATGAGTTTGAGCCCTGCATCAGGCTCTGTGCTGACAACATGGGGCCTGCTTGGGATTCTCTCTCATCCTCTCTCTCTGCCCCTACTCTACTCACTCTCTCTCTCAAAATAAATAATTAAAACTAAAACAAAATTTTTTAATAAATTAAAACTAATGGGAATACTTAAAAGACATAAGCAGTTATATTCTTGAAAACAATGCTTTTTGTTACAGTTATTCCAGTCAAAGATATTACTCATTTTGAAATTTCAAAATCCTTGGGGATTAAAAGTCAACTAATGAAAAGAAACACATGCTACTAAGTCATGTGGCAAATTGACTTGCCACATGAAGTCCAGAAGTACATGGTTAACCTGCTTCGCTATTATCACCATCTCTAGAAGATAACATGTTCTTGAAGGCCACACACTGCTCTCCAAGCACCTTCTTCTTGACCTTATCATCCTTTTGTCAAGAACAGCATATAGACTTCAAGCTGTATTACAAACTGTAATCATCAAGAGAGAATGGTACTGGCACAAAAACAGACACTCAGATCAATGAAACAGAATAGAGAACCCAGAAATGGACCCACAAACGTATGGCCAACTAATCTCGGACAAAGCAGGAAAGAATATCCAACGAAATAAAGACAGTCTCTTCAGCAAGTGGTGCTGGGAAAACTGGACAGCCACATGCAGAAAAATGAACCTGGACCACTTTCTTACACCATACGCAAAAATAAACTCAAAATGAATGAAAGACCTAAATGTAAGACAGGAAGCCATCAAAATCCTCAAGGAGAAAGCAGGCAAAAACCTCTTTGATCTTGGCCACGCAACTTCTTACTCAACACGTCTCTGGAGGCAAGGGAAACAAAAGCAAAAATGAACTATTTGGACCTCATCAAAATAAAAACTTTTGCACGGTGAAGGAAACAATCAGCAAAACTAAAGGCAATTGATGGAATGGAAGAAGATATTTGCAAATGATCAGATAAAGGGTTAGTATCAGATAAAGGGCTAGTATCTAAAATCTATAAAGAACTTATCAAACTCAACACTCAAAAAATAAATAATCCAGTGAAGAAATGGGCAAAAGACATGAATAAACACTTCTCCAAAGAAGACATCCAGATGGCCGACACATGAAAAAATGCTCAACATTACTCATCATCAGGGAAATACAAATCAAAACCACGGAGGGGAGTCAAGATGGCGGAACAGCATGGAAGTTTTTTGTGTGTCTCATGTTCATGAAATACAGCCAGACCAACACTAAACCATCCTGCACACCTAGAAAACTGATTTGAATATTAACACAACAGTCTGCACAACCTGAACCACAGAACTCAGCAGATACACAGTGCAGAGAGGTGAACTTGGGGAGCGAGAAGCCGTGAAGGGCAAGGAGCCACTTTTGTGGGCAGAGAGAATAGAGACTCGGGGGAGAATATGGGAAAAGCACCCCACCCCAAAAGCAGCTGGAGAGAAAGTGGAAAATTGGAAACAACCACAGGGACTAAACTAAAAAGGGAGAAAGAACAAAGGAGAGGGTTTAAATTCCATTAAGACTGTAAACAAGGAGAGTGCAGAGTCTGTAACTCTGCAGCTCGATACCTGGCAGTGCTCTGGTGGGAAGGGCAAATCCCCAGAAGAAGAGTGGGATCCGGGAGGCTCTTGGGCCACACAGGGAAAAGCGGTTCCACTCCTGGAAGGACATTTGCTAGACACTGTTGAGACCACCTGGTCCCAGCAGACCCTAGAGAACGGCCACATTCGCTGGTGCTGGAACAAGGTTGTTAAGGGTGAAGCCTGGTGCCAGATGTGCGTTGATTTTCCATAATCCCTGAAATGCTGCTGCTACACTATCTTGTGAACTTTTTCTGGGGTGGGCTGGCACCTGGCCACAGTCTCAGGGCACCGGCAGCAGCAGAGTCCAGGAAGAGTTCCTGGGTGCAACGGGCATTTGGCCATTGCTCAGTGAGACACCTCCCACAGAGGGGCGGAACAGGTCAAAGCCACAGTCCTTCAGAAGTAAGGGGCTGGGAAAAACAGCCGTATCTGAGACAAAACTCAGGAGAGAAGTACTGCCTGGAGCTTGGTCAGGGATAGTGAAAAAGCAGGCAATGGACAAAAGCTGAAGACACAGGACGGTGCGCAATTGCTGACTGAGAAGAACAGAGTTTCGATACTAGAGACTGGGTAGCTGGGTGACGCCATTTTCACTGCTCCCATGCATGCGCATACGCACCTACAAGTGCTACTAAAATCCATCCCAGTAGGCTAAGCAGTGCCGTCTAGTGGAGAATGGAACCATTACACTGAGCTCTGCCCAACTGGGCCAACCTCTCTCTTCAAGAACACAAGTCTCACCACCTGGTTAGTTTATGGACTATAAAGCACTTCATAGTCTGACTTCTAGGGCAAAATGAAGTAATTTCAGTCCTATTTCAATCTCTTAGCAGGTCCATCTATTCAATTTTCTTTCTTTTTTCCCCTCTTTTTCACTTTTCTTTTTCTTGAATATGGAAAGGGAAAAAAATTCATTTTTATTTTCAATTTTTATGAAAATATTTTTCTTTAATGTTTTTAAATATATTTTTACTTTTGTGTAATTTTTTCAAATTCTATTTTACTTCCATCATTTTATTTTAGTCTACTTCAGTGTATTCATTTTTTCAAACTTTCAAACGATTTCCTTTTTTTTCTTTTTTCTTTTTCATTTCTTTTCTTTTTCTTGAATACAGAAAGAGAAAAACGTCATTTTTATTTTCAATTTCTATTAAAAGTATTTTTCTTTAATTTTTTTCTATTATATTCTTTACTTTTGTGTAATTTTTTTTAAATTCTATTTTACTCCCATCATTTCATTTTAGTCTACTTCAGTGTATTCATTTTCTCAAATTCTCAAATGATTTCCTTGCTGCCCCCCTTTTTTTCTCTAATCTATCAAACCACTTTCAACACCGAGACCAAAACACACCTAGGATCTAGCATCATTTATTCAATTTTGTGTGTGTGTGTTTTTAATTTTTAATTTTAATTTTTTAATTTTAATTTTTTTATTTTAATTTTTCTACCTCATTTAATCCTTTTCTCCCTTCAAAATGAGGAAATGAAGGAATTCATCCCAAAAGAAAGAGCCAGAAGAAATGAAAGCCAGGGACTTAAACAACACAGACACAAAGAAGATGTCTGAACCAGAATTTAGCATCATGATAGTAAGAATACTAGCTGGAGTCGAAAATAGATTAGATTCCCTTCTTCAGAGAAAAAAAGAAGTAAAAACTACTCAGAATGAAATAAAAAATGCTATAACTGACCTGCAATCATGGATGGATGCCACAGCGGCAAGGATGGATGAGGCACAACACAAAATCAGTGATATAAAGGACAAACTTACAGAGAATAATGAAGCAAAAAAAAAAAAAAGAGGGAGATTAAGGCAAAAGAGCACGATTTAAGAATTAGAGAGAATTTAAGAATCAGTGACTCATTAAAAAGGAAAAACATCAGAATCATAGGGGTCCCAGAAGAGGAAGAGAGAGAAATAGTGGTAGAAGGGTTATGTGAGCAAATCATAGCAGAAAACTTTCCTAACCTGGGGAAAGACACAGACATCAAATCCAGGAAGTACAGAGGACCCCCATTAGATTCAACAAAAACTGACCACCAACAAGGCATACCATACTCAAATTCACAAAATACTCAGGCAAGGAGAGAATCATGAAAGCAGCAAGGGAAAAAAATCCTTAACCTACCAGGGAAGACAGATCAGGTTTGCAGCAGACCTATCCACAGAAACTTGGCAGGCCAGAAAGGAGTGGCAGGATATCTTCAGTGTGCTGAATCAGAAAAATATGCAGCCAAGAATTCTTTACCCAGCAGGCTGTCATTCAAAATAGAAGGAGAGATAAAAAGTTTCCCAGACAAACAAAAATTAAAGGAGTTTGTGACCACTAAACCAGCCCTGCAAGAAATTTTAAGGGGGACTCTCTGAGGGGAGAAAAGAGGAAAAAATAAATAAATACATACATAGGTAATACATACATACATCAATACATACATACAAAAAGCAACAAAGATTACAAAGGACCAAAGAACACCACCAGAAACTCCAACTCTACAAGGATCATAATGGCAATAAATTCATATCTTTCAGTGCTCACTCTAAACGTCAATGGACTCAATGCTCCAATAAAAAGAGATAGGGTAACAGAATGGATAAGAAAACAAGATCCATCTATATGCTGTTTACAAGACACCCACTTTAGACTTAAAGACACCTTCAGATTGAAAATAAGGGGATGGAGAACCATCTATCATGCTAATGGTCAACGAAAGAAAGCCGGAGTAGCCATACTAATATCAAACAACCTAGACTTTAAGATAAAGACTATATCAAGAGATGCAGAAGATATCATAATCAAGGAGTCTATCCACCAAGAAGACCTAACAACTGTAAACATTTATGCGCCAAATGTGAGAGCACCCAAATATATAAATCAATTAATCACAAACATAGAGAAACTCATTGATAGTAATACCATAATAGTAGGAGACTTCAACACCCCACTCACAGCAATGGACAGATTATCTAATCAAAAAATCAACAAGGAAACAATGGCTTTGAATGACACACTGGACCAGATGGACTTAACAGATATATTCAGAACATTTCTTCCTAAAGCAGTGGAATATACATTCTTCTCCAGTGCACATGGAACAGTCTTCAGAATACTGGGACACAAATCAGCCTTCAGCAAGTACAAAAAGATCGAGATCATACCATGCATATTTTCAGACCACAATGCTATGAAACTCACAAGCAACCACAAGAAAAAATTTGGAAAGGTAACAAATACTTGGAGACTAAGAACATCCTACTAAAGAATGAATGGGCTAACCAAGGAGTTAAAGAGGAAATTAAAAAGTATATGGAAACCAATGAAAATGATTACACCACAACCCAAAACCTCTGGGATGCAGCAAAGGAGTTCATAAGAGGAAAGTATATAACAATCTGGCCTTCCTAAAGAAGGAAGAAAGATCTCAGATACACAACCTAACCTTATGCCTTAAGGAGCTAGAAAAACAACAGCAAATAAAACCCAAAACCAGCAGGAGACAGGAAATAATAAAGATTAGAGCAGAAATTAATGCTATTGAAACCAAAAAAAAGTAGAACAGATCAATGAAACCAGAAGCTGGTTCTTTGAAAGGATTTACAAAATTGATAAACCACTACTAGCCAGTTTGATCAAAAAGAAAAAGGAAAGGACCCAAATAAATAAAATCGAGAATGAAAGAGGAGAGATCACAACCAACACGGCAGAAATAAAAACAATAACAGGAGAATATTATGAGCAATTATATGACAATAAAATGGGCAATCTGGAAAAATGGAAAAATTCCTAGAGACATATACACTACCAAAACTGAAACGGGAAGAAATAGAAAATTTGAACAGACCCATAACCAGTAAGAAAATCAAATTAGTAATTAAAATATCCCGAAAAACAAGAGTCCAGGGCCAGATGGGTTTCCAGGAGAATTCTACCAAACACTTAAGGAAGAGTTAACACCTACTTTCTTGAAGCTGTTCCAAAAAATAGAAATGGAAGGAAAACTTCCAAACTCTTTCCATGAAGCCAGCATTACCTTGATTCCAAAACCAGACAGAGACCACACTAAAAAGGAGAACTATAGACCAATTTCCCTGATGAACATGGATGCAAAAATCCTCAACAAAATATTAGCCAACCAGATCCAACAATACATTAAAAAAATTATTCACCACGACCAAGTGGGATTTATTCCTGGGATGCAGAGCTGGTTCAATATCTGGAAAACAATTAATGTGATTCATCGCATCAATAAAAGAAAGGACAAGAACCATATGATCCTCTCAATAGATGCAGAGAAAGCATTTGGCAAAATACAACATCCTTTCTTGATAAAAACCCTCCAGAAAGTAGGGATGGAAGGATCATACCTCGAGATCACAAAAGCCATATATGAATGACCCAATGCTAATATCATCTTCAATGGGGAAAAACTGAGAGCTTTCCCCCTAAGGTCAGGAACAAGACAGGGATGTCCACCCTCGCCACTGTTATTCAACGTAGTATTGGAACTCTTAGCCTCTGCAATCAGACAACACAAAGAAATAAAAGGCATCCAAATCAGCCAGGAGGAGATCAAACTTTCACTCTTTGCAGATGACATGACATTCTATATGGAAAACCCAAAAGATTCCACCAAAAAACTGCTAGAATTGATTCATGAATTCAGCAAAGTTGCAGGATATAAAATCAACCCACAGAAATGGGTTGCATTTCTATACACCAACAATGAAGTGACAAAAAGAGAAATCAAGGAATCTATCCCATTTACAGTTGCATCAAAAACCATAAAATACCTAGGAATAAATCTAACCAAAGAGGTCGAAAATCTATACACTGAAAATTATAGAAAGCTTATGAAAGACATTAAAGAAGACACCAAAAAATGGAAAAAGATTCCATGCTCCTGGATAGGAAGAACAAATATTGTTAAAATGTCAATACTACCCAAAGCAATCTACATATTCAATGCAATCCCTATCAAAATAGCACCATCATTCTTCACAGCGCTAGAACAAATAATCCTAAAATTTTTAGGGAACCATAAAAGACCCCAAATAGCCAAAGCAATCTTGAAAAAGAAAACCAAAGCAGGAGGCATCACAATCCCGGACTTCAAGCTATACTACAAAGTTGTAATCATCAAGACAGTATGGTACTGGCACAAAAACACTCAGATCAATGGAACAGAATAGAGAACCCAGAAATGGACCCACAAACGTATGGCCAACTAATCTTGGACAAAGCAGGAAAGAATATCCAATGGAATAAAGACAGTCTCTTCGGTAAGTGGTGTTGGGAAAACTGGACAGCAACATGCAGAAGAATGAAATTAGACCACTTTCTTACACCAGTCACAAAAATAAACTCAAAATGGATGAAAGATCTAAACCTAAGACAGGAAGCCATCAAAATCCTGGAGGAGAAAGCAGGCAAAAGTCTCTTTCACCTCACCAGCAGCAACTTCTCACTCAACATGTCTCCAGAGGCAAGGGAAACAATAGCAAAAATGAACTACTGGGACCTCATCAAAATAAAAAGCTTTTGCACAGTGAAAGAAACAATCAGCAAAACTAAAAAGCAACCGACAGAATGGGAGAAGATATTTGCAAATGACATATCAGATAAAGGGTTAGTATCCAAAATCTATAAAGAACTTATCAAACTCAACACCCAAAAAACAAATAATCCAGTGAAGAAATGGGCAAAAGACATGAATAGACACTTCTCCAAAGAAGACATCCAGATGGCCAACTGACACATGAAAAGATGCTCAACTTCACTCATCATCAGGGAAATAGAAATCAAAACCACAATGAGCTGCCACCTTACACCTGTCAGAATGGCTAACATTAACAACTCAGGCAACAACAGATGTTGGTGAGGATGCGGAGAAAGAGGATCTCTTTTGCATTGCTGGCAGGAATGCAAACTGGTGCGGCCACTCTGGAAAACAGTATGGAGGTTCCTCAAAAAACTAGAAATAGAACTACCCTACGACCCAGCAATTGCACTACTAGGTATTTATCCAAGGGATACAGGTACATGCACCCCCATGTTTATAGCAGCACTATCAACAATGGCCAAAGTATGGAAAGAGCCCAAATGTCCATCAGTGGATGAATGGATAAAGAATATGCGGGGTGTGTGTGTGTATTACACACACACACACACACACACACACAATGGAGTATTACTCGGCAATCAAAAAGAATGAAATCTTGCCATTTGCAACCACGTGGATGGAACTGGAGGGGATTATGCTAAGTGAAACTAGTCAGTCAGAGAAAGACAAAAATCATATGACTTCTCTCATATGAGGACTTTAAGAGACAAAACAGATGAACATAAGGGAAGGGAAACAAAAATAATATAAAAACAGGGAAGGGGACAAAACAAAAGAGACTCATAAATATGGAGGACAAACTGAGGGTTACTGGAGGGGTTGTAGGAGAGGGGATGGGCTAAATGGGTCAGGGACATTAAGGAATCTACTCCTGAAATCATTGTTGAACTATATGCTAACTAATTTGGATGTAAATAAAAAAAAGAATATGTTGATACCATAATCTGATCACATTCCTCATTTTAAAAACTATATGACTTGTTAATTAATCTGAATTGATATGAATGGATTAACAGCTTCCAACTGGAGATATTTCTGTGCTTTATACAAGGTGATGAATTCATTCTAACTTTTTAAAGTCAAAAGAAATAACTCATAGTGCAATTAATAAAATGTGTGTCCCTATCATTTCTTTTATAAGAGCCTTAACATCCCTAACTATGTCAGGTTTTAAGACTGTAGTCTTTCCTGGGAACAGAGGAAACGGAGTGAAGAAATTAATATTCATAGAATACCTATTGTGTATCAAACACTATGACAGGCACTTCCATTTTCTCATTGAATCTTCCTAACGGCTCTCCAAGTCAAGTATTATTATCCCCACTTGAAAGATGGGAAAATTGCCGAAAAGAGATTAAGCAATTTTTCGAAGGTTTCATAGCAAGTGTTTGGGATCATGATGTAAACTCAGATCTGCAGTTTCCATTCAGCTCTAGCTCTCCACTGATGGCATGGCGACACTGATTTTGAGGCTTGCTTTGTAATTGCACTTGTCAACAGAGATAATAAATCTTTGATCTTAAAAAAAAAAAAAAAGAACAGCATGTAAACCGGTCAGAACATTCTCCCCGCCCAGATTACAGACAAGGAAATATATACACAAAGAAGCAGCGGTATTTCCAGAGATCTTCCAATTCCCTGGCTAATTCTTATGGCAAAGCATAGAAGGGAAGCACGTATAATCTAGAAAAACATCTCTCTGTTGACAGTTCTCTCAGGTTAGGATAACACTATTTACCAAAGGAAATCCTGACTATGCTTTCTAATCCTTAGAGGGTACCTACACTGCTCCAACCTTTTCCTACCATATTTCCTACTGTATTCACAACTGCTTCTCACAGACTTGGTTATCAGTTTAAGTATGATTGAGACCCTGAAAATAAAGAGCTTTTTAAGTTGTAGACATAGATTGGTCGGGGTAATTACCCACTTCTGATTACCAAAAGGATTAAGCTGTAATAATATAATGTTACCACATGGAAATATATAGCCTCCTGTGTGTTATATAACAGGGTGGATGTCTGACAAATAGAGCTTTCAATTCTGTCTGTGTTGAGTTCATGACACAGGTATATAGAAAGCCCATGGCACTCCCTGACACTGGAAAAAAAAAACTATGGCAGTAATGAGGTTTTATTTGGAAGTTCCTGGCTTTCCCTTTCTGCTTTTGTGCTCCTTAGAGTATTTTCCATGTCACACGAATATCCACTGCCTTCATATTTCTTCTGTTGTTCCATTAATCTCAATAAATGGATTGAGATTATAATTCACGCTTAATAAGGATTACTGAAAACAGCTGAAAATGTAACCTCTCCTAGGGGGATCATATTTCAATATCTCTTTGAGATTATTGGTACTCTAGCTTTTGATACATGGGAAGGTAGGACATCGGCTACGGGCTGGTGTGAAGGGAACAAAGCCCCAAACCACGCAGGCCACAGGCTTATGTAACCAATCTGTTCATTCTGGGACTAAGACCCCAGAAAGGGGGCCAGCAGTAAAAATTCCCGTGTCCAACTTAGACCAACTCATAGTTGATATCCAAGAGGAGGACAAGTTGAGTGTTTGGTCTTAGCAACAATGATGACAAGGCAGTGAGTTTCTCACTGGTAGCGACAGTCACATTCTTTTTTTTTTTCTTTTTTGAGAGAGAGAGAGAGAGAGAGAGAGAGATACGAGAGGGGGAGGGGCAGAAACAGAGGAGGAGACACAGAATCTGAAGCAGACTCCAGGCTCAAAGCTGTCAGCACAGAACCTGACACAGGACTCGAACCCACAAACTATGAGATCATGACCTGAATCATGACACAAGAATGAAGAGTTTCTATCCGATGGTAATATTACCGAAGCGAGACTCATAACCCGCAGCTGGCCAGCGTGCACTTTCCACCCTGGGCGTATTAGCTCAAAGACTGGCAGCAAATTTAACAGACTGAAAATTCTCTGTGTGGAGGTGAACAGGTGCCTCTGTGTGAGAGCATAACTGCTCATTATTAATCCTCCTTTCCCAAATGTATGTAAATTAAGGAGGGACTCTAAACTATCAATGTAAGACCCGGAGCTTTCAAATAAGAAAATTATAACTTCTTGAAAAGTTTCCAGTAAGATAGTGGCAAACCCCTATCTAAATGCCACTGCGTCCCTTGCCTGCTCTCAGATAACACTACTCCTGTCCAGTGTTTCACGCTATTCCCCTGACCTCTTCTCAGTCTTCTTCCTGCAGAACAATAAACAGATAATACTGGGGGCAACGTAATCGGCTTCTTTCCCAGACTGCTGCTGTGCTGCAAAAATCATTTCAGTGCCAATGCTTCCAGCTCCAAAATCGGGTTCTCCAGTCCAAAAGGTTCAGTAAAAATGATAATAGTTAAGAACAAATAGAATTCGTACTTTCCATCAACAGTTATTCAATGTTTATCACATGCTAGAGTCTATCCCAGGCCCTGGGGGTCTAACAGTGAATTGAATAGACATTGTCCCTACTCTTAAAAAGTTACCTTCTACTGGGTGAAAACAATCAATAAACAAATATGCATATTAATTTTTTAAATGTCGTAGCATAACAGAAAATAAAGAATATAACAAAGAGTTAAATATTTTATTATAGTTAATGTTACTATACGTGCAAGAGTTGTAATTACATATTATATTTAATGTTATTTTAAATATAAATATAGTGGGGTGCCTGGGTGGCTCAGTCGGTAGAGCCTGGGTGGCTCAGTGGGGTGCCTGGGGGGCTCATCCAACTCTTGATCTCAGGGTTGTGAGTTCAAACCCCACACTGGGTGTGGAGCCTACTTAAAAAATAACAATAATTAATAAAGAATAAAAGGGGCACGTGAGCGGCTCAGTTGTTTGAGTGTCCGACTTCAGCTCAGGTCATGATCTCGCCGTTCACGAGTTCAAGCCCCACATCAGGCTCAGCCTGCTTCGGATCCTCTGTCCCCTTCTCTCTGCCCCTGCCTCACTTGCACACTCTCTCTCTCTCTCAAAAATAAACATTAAAAATTTTTTTAAAAGAATGAAAGGAAGACTGGAAATCAAGAATGAAGGGCTTAAAAAGTGATCTGGTCCAGTCCTCTAACTTTACACCAAAGTGACCCAGGAAACATATAGTGTTGATAGTTACCAACCTTGACAACCTTGACAACATGCAGTGTTGATAGTTACCAACCTTACCAACCTTGACAACCTGCTAGGGTGATGCCTGTACTCATCTCAGTCTCTCCCTCCCCACTATCATCCTCCTACACACACACACACACACACACACACACACACACACACACATAGAGGGGAGAGGATCCATGAATGCTGGAGCAGTGCCTCATGTATCCATATCTCCTGCGATTTCTCAATAGAGAAATCATTGTCAAATTTATTCACTACTGGATCCCCAGTGCCTACCCCTGGACCTCGCACATAGTAGGCATATATATTTTTTAAGCTTATTTATTTATTTTAAGAGCCAGAGAAAGAGAGGGTCCCAAGCTGGCTCTGTGCTGGCAGTGCAGAGCCCCATGCAAGGTTTGATCCCACGACCCTGGGATTGTGACCTGAGCCAAAATCAAGAGGCGGATGCTTAACCCACTGAGCCACACAGGTACCCTGGCACATATATTTTAATGAATGGCTGAGTTAATGAGTGAATTTAACTGAATTGAATAGCAGGCTGGGGAAACCAGGCTTGCCTGACACCGGGGGTTTCTGAATCTGGGAATGCCTTGGTTAAGCAGTAAGCCACCTTTGTGGAGTGACTCACCTAATCTCAAAACTCAGGAAACTTCTCAGCATCTAAATCACCACCTTCCCCACTGCTCCCCTGACCATGTCAGAAAGGAGACGTATGCCAAAATCTCACGGCTTTAACTGGATCCAAAACCCGAAGCTAGTTTCACATAACACAATGAATGTAGAGAATGTGTTTTGCAACCAATTCTAATGACCAAAAAACCAACTTATGTGGCACAGACTTGCTTCGAAAGATAAATATAGCATATTTTATTCAAACCAAAGGAAGAATGGCTCCAAGCATTCCTGTGGAAAGAGGTGAAGTCTGTTCCAAATCCTGCGGTGCCAGATAATACCCCGGCAGACGAAGTTAATCACTGTTCTGTGTCACTAATAAGAAAACTTAGACCGGGGTCATCAGGTGAAATCAACATTTACTTATGGAGCTCCTACTGGATACCCAGCTCTCCGCTAGGTGTTGAGGAAGATAAAATTTTTTTTTCAAATTTTTTTAACATTTATTTATTTTTGAGACAGAGAGAGAGAGAGCATGAACAGGGGAGGGTCAGAGAAAGAGGGAGACACAGAATCTGAAACAGGCTCCAGGCTCTGAGCTGTCAGCACAGAGCCCGACGCGGGGCTTGAACCCACGGACCATGAGATCATGACCTGAGCGGAAGTCGGCCGCTTAACCGACTGAGCCACCCAGGCGCCCCGAGGAAGATAAAATTTTAAAGTATACATGACAGTCTCTGATAGGAAATATGAAATCTGTCGACAGAGGTAATTAACATTCATGAGACAATTAGCAAACAATCCGGGGAAGTCTGCGGTGGGAAGCAGCGTGGGACACAGTGATTGACCTCTGGAACTCAGCAGCAAAGTGTGCAGGTGCTAGGAAGCCTTCCTGGGGAGAGTGAAGTCGGTTCAGGGTCTTGGCCCCATCTGTAGGATTTGCACAGACAAAGTGAAAGTGGAAGGGCCCCTGCTCCCAGTACCAGAGGCCTGTGGCAGGCAGAAAAAGGAGAAGGAATGTGGTGTGCCTGGTGGGCATTAGGGTGCCAGACAGGCTGACGGGCAGCGTATGTGCAGGGCAGTGATGACAGTGGTAAAAAGCAAGGCCGTGTGAATGCCAGCGGGGCACGACTGTCAACCCCTAAAGAGGGGCTTGACATCACGGTGGATTAGGAAGATCGAGTTCCCGACACCCTTTGAAGCTCCAGCTTTAGAAGAAGGATCCCTAAGAAAGAGAAAGAGAAAGACACTTACTGCTACAAGCAAAAGATCGCCACAGCTAGAACGGGGTTGAGCTAAAGTTCATTTGACAGGGCAGGGTGGTGTCAGGAAGAGGAAGCAGTCACTGGAGAAAGGAAGGGGGAGCCTGCCCTTCTGGCCCTTTGGCCTTCCTGGCCCTTTGGCCTTCCTCACGTGGCCCAGGGCACCCTCCTGGCCAACGTGAGGGGTCACCGCAAGGTGATGTGCTGTAATATCTTGTTATTGAAGGAGACCTCAGGAAAGGGAAGGCCAAATTTCCCCCCCCCCCCCCGTCTCCCTCCTTCAATTCCTAGGATAACACAGAACCAGCTAGGCCTGGGCCCAGACAAGGGTGCATAGGAGTATCTCTGTGGTAAGAACAGGCCTGCAGACGCGATTGGATAAAGCCAGGGATCTAGAAATTATAACAAATCAAGGCCTCCGGATACATTTGTAGATACCCCCAAACTCCCTTAAATCCAGCAAAATACGATAATGAGAATTACAGGTTGTAACATGATCTAGAAAATCTCCCCAGGGGCACCTGGGTGGCTCAGCCAGTTAAGAGGCCGACTTCGGCTCAGGTCTCCATCTCACGGTTCGTGGGTGCCAGCCCCGCATCCACTCTATGCTGACAGCTTGGAGCCTGGAGCCTGCTTTGAATTTTAGGTCTCCCTTTCTCTCTGCCCCTCCCCGACTCACGCTCTGCCTCTGTCTCTCTCAAAAATAAATAAGACAAAAAAAATTTTTTTTAATCTCCCCAACTCCTCTCACATTCTGCAACAATCAGCTTTTGCGACAAGCACCAGGCTTCCCACACTCTCCAAATTCTCTCGTCCCCTCCAAAATCCTAATCTGTTGCCCAGAGAAGCCAAATAATAGGCATACTGTGTAAACCGCTCCTGCCGGCTTGCTATTCAAACCATAAACCACTTACGGAATTTGAGAAATAGAGAACTGAAGTCAATACAAAATCCAAGAGCCTGACCAGGTAATTGTGCTGCCCCATCTTGTCGTGATATAGTCACTGTGAAGCAAAGGACAGATTTTACAACCCTCTTAAATTCCTTCCAACCCCTATGAAGAGATAGGGGTTTACTTCCAAAGCACATTTTGTTAATTAGCCAGTTGATAAAAACACACTTACTGAACCCCTACTATGTGCTTAGCAGTGCCCTAGGAAGAGCAATGAGAAGACGAGTCAGTCACGGTCTTTGAGATAAAAAAGCTCACCACCTAATGGTCGAAACAGTGCACAAAGAACAGAAAGAAAACTAACAGATGATCAACAGCTACTGAAAAGATGCTCCACGTCACCCACCATCAAGGAAACGCAAATGGTTTCCACAGTAAGATATTACATCACACCTGTCAGAATGGTTTATCAAAAAGTATTGGCAAGACTGTAGAGAAAAGGGAGCCCCTGTGCACTGTTGGTGAGCATTTACATTTGTGGCCACTATGGATAATGGTAGGGAGGTTCCTCAAAAAATGAAAAATAGAACTACTATATGATCTAGCAATGCATTTCTGGGTATTTCCCCAAAGAAAATGAAAACAGTAATTCCAAAAGATACATGAACCCCCGTGTTCATTACAGCAGCATCTACAATAGCCAAGATATGGAAACAACCAAAAGTCCACTGACAAGTGAATGGATAAATATATATATGGAGAGAGAGGGAGAGACATACACACACTGGCATATTACTCAGTTACGAAAAAGAATGAAATTTTGCCATTCGTGACAACATGGATTGAAACTGAGGGCATTATACTAAGTGACATAAGTCGGACAAAGAAAGACCAATAGCATGATCTATCTCACTTATATGCGGAATCTTAAAAGAAAAAAAAAAAACAAAAAACAAAAAACTCATAGATACAGAGAATAGATTGGTGTTTGCCAGAAATGAGGAATCAGGAGCAGGGAAAATGAGTGAAGGGGTCAAAAGGTACAAATTTCCAGTTATAAAATAAATAAGGTGGGGTGACTGGGTGGCTCAGTGGTTGGGGGTTTGACTGTTGATTTCATCTCAGGTCATGATACCAGGGTCATGGGATTGAACCTGTGTTGGATTCTGCTCTGAGTGTGAAGTCTGCTTAAGATTCTCTCTCTCCCTCTGCCCCCTCCATGCTCATGTTCTCTTTCTCTCTCTAAAATAAAAAAATAATAATAAAAATAAAATAAAATAAATAAGTTTTGAGTATGTAATATACAGCATGGTGACTTTGGTTAATAATACTGTATTGTATATATGAAAGTGGCTGAAAGAGTAAATCTTACAAGTTCTCATTAAAAGAAAAAATTCTTGTAACTATATGTGGTGACAGATGTCAATCAGACTTATTATGGTGATCCTTTTGCAATATATAAAAAGATTAAATCACATCATACACCTGAAACCAATATAATGTTGTATTTCCTTTTTTTAATATGAAATTTGTCAAACTGGTTTCCATACAACACCCAGTGCTCATCCCAACGGGTGCCCTCCTCAATGCCCATCACCCACTCCCCTCCCTCCCACCCCCCATGAACCCTCAGTTTATTCTCAGTTTTTAAGAGTCCTATAATATTGTATTTCAATTATACCTCCATTTAAAAAAGGAATAAAGTATACTTCTTACAGTAAATGAAAAACAATAGTTCGGAATGCTGTGAAACAGACTAGAGAAACAGAAAAGGGAAAGCCTGGTGGAAACTGGAGTTTTGGGGACAGCCACTCACAGTGCATCACCACCTAGATGAGTGGAAACCCTAAACGCACTGGGAAACAAGCCCATTTGGAAGCATTTGCTCTGAGTCAGAGCCTTGGGGAAACAATCAAGGGAAGATGTTCGCATTATTTAAGAAAAGGGTTCTCCTCGATAGACGTGTCTTCTTATAAAGGAGAACAGCTCAATAAGTAAGAGTCTTACAGAAGACTATCTTTCATTTACATTAAGAGGGTTCCAGAAAATAGACTCATGCCACACATCTAATCCAAGACAGTAGCCACCAGAGAGAGAGAGAGAGTTTGTGGTGTTTGTAGAGGCTGCAATGCGCATCGCTTTCCAATCAAACTAGACCACTTTTGAGAGTGAGAGAGGGCTCTATTCATAAAGATGCCAGCACAGCTGATGTTCTGAGACCGTGTGAAGTAAACCAGGATGTACGGCCACTTGCTTATGAAAAAAACCATCCTCTCTACCAACCTGACCTTTTCCTAGTGGTTGATCTTCCACCGTTAGAAATATATTTCCTTGGTTTAAGACATTGCTCTCTCTTAAAAGCCAAATTCCCTGTTCATGATTTGCCACGTGACTGTCAGATCCCTTGCAAAGTGTCAGATCCCTTGCAAAGAGGTGTGGCTACCTGGAGATATCCCTCCCTGGGACACACGCATTCCGCACCAGGCTCACCCTCCCTGTGCAGTCTCCCAGGTGTGTGCCTTGATCTTGTGGTCCCAGGGCTGACAGGTGTTTCCCCTCTCTCTAACCACACTTTTTTTCCTCCCATTCTTCAAGACCTCACTCAAACATTGATGCAACTGCAAATCTCTCTCTAGTCCCTTCCTGCAGGACAAACTCCTCGCTCTTGTGAGTTCGAATGACCCTTTTGTAAGCCTCTGGTATTGTGCTAATCATCATCAAAATTGTATCATCGTCGGCAACGTGTGTGGCTTCCTGCCATCTTCGTGTTCCACCGCAGGGCCTGACACTTAATAAATACTCGGTGCATGTTCATTCATGTCCCCCAACCTTTCTTCCACCACGTGTTAGCTGCGTGACCCTGTGCAGCTTAACCCCTCTGAATCTCAGTTTTTCACCTGTAAAATGGAGATAGTAATACTTGACGCCCAAGGCCCTTACAAAAATCACTGAGATAATGCATAAAATGCATGCCCGGTACACAGCGAGTGAGCAGTCGACCCAAACAACAATCGTTATCATGAATGCTGTCCCCCAATGCCACCACGTCACTTCCGGAGTGCCAGGCACAGTGTGAAGCATCCCACGTGCCGTATCCTGGAGTCCACACTAAACACATTTCTAGGGGACAGTACTCTGCTGTTGTGGCATTCCAAGATCTCAGACGATGCCTGGCACACTGTAAACGCTCAATCAATATTTGTATTCTCATTACTCCCATTTTATAAGATATCGGAAAAAAGCATACACCATAAAGTCATAAATTTTTACTGGTTTCATTATTTTGAACAGCTCATTGTCTTCGTTAGTAAACTGAGAATCCTGATCCTAATTATCTTGCAAGGGAGTTAGGAGATAGTAAATGCAAAACATGTTCTAAATATTTGTTAGTATTCAGGGTGCCTGGGTGGCTCAGTCGGTTAAGTGTCCGACTTCGGCTCAGGTCATGCTCTCGCAGTTTGCGACTGCGAGCCCATGGCGGGCTCTGTGCTGACAGGTCAGAGCCTGGAGCCTGTTTCAAATTCTGGGTCTCCCTCTCTCTATGCCCCTCCCCCACTCATATTTTCTTCTCTCTCTCTCTCAAAAATAAATATTAAAAAATAAATTTATAAATAAATAAATAAATAAATAAATATTTGTTAGTACTCTAGAATGTTCCTTAATCTCAATCTGATCTTCATCTGGCTCTTGGAAAAGCCTAGTGTGAACCCCAGGGTGCTGCCAGCCCCCATGGTTTGAGCTTGGAGAGCTCCGGGCTGCAAAAAAAATAGCATGGCACTTTGAGGACAGGGAGAGCTGGGACCAAGCGGGAGGTAGACTCCCAACTCATGGGGAGATGGAAGGAGCCTGGTAATGACCGCCCTTCTCCCTGGCCTTAACATGTCTCTGCCTCCTGGTCCTCCATCATGCCCAAGATCAAAGCTGAAGAGGCAGCTCCAGGGCATGGCGGAAAACGTTCTCCCATTGCTTCTCCGTCTTGCCTTCTTTAATCTACCAAGTAACTCCGGGGATGTTCTCGCTCATCTGATTAAGTACCTGGAGTACCTCCACTTATCTCTCTAAAGATACTGTCAAGCTGTGGGAACTTACAGGGAAAGACCCACAAGCTCATGGCTCTCCTGATCATTTTTGGGTAATAGACATTTCTGCAGTCTTGTTAAGTCACAACCACTGACTTAATTCAGAAAATGGAAGATTCAGTCTCTCGTGTAATAATCAAAGCCTTGGACTTTATTTAAAGTTCTAATCTTCTCTCTAGTACTTCGCCCTGGGCCTGCCACCAGGGGAGACCTAAGGTTTTGGAAGTGGGGCATGAAACCTTTCTTCTGTATCACCTGTGCGTCCACTCTTCCTCCCCATGATGTCGACGGGGAGGTTTCTGATTCTTTCAGAAAGTCCAGGAAGGGATCAGAAGAAGAGAAGAGAAAGAGAGGTTAAAAAAAGGCGGAGGTGGGGGAGACATCTAATTTAATTGGTATTATCACATTCTGGCTTCCAGATCTCTGAGCCTGGTAGATGTTTAAAACTAGTTCTTACTTGTATGGATGTCTTTGCACCCCAAAACCATGGTGACCTCTCCCCAACAGTTCTCTTGACTCAGAAGAATGGACCCTATTCTGGCAGACACTTCCATAGCCCTAGTGGACAGGACCTAATATAACCCCATATTAGTTCTCTTTCGATGGCTCACATCCGTCCCTCAGGAAACCCTAACACATGCTTTGTCTCAATAAACTCGGGGAGTGCTGGCCAAACACAACATAAACACAACTCCCCTTCACAGCTAGCCAGCCCAAATCCCATCCTCTAGATTTTCCAGGAAAGGTCAGGTAGACAAAAATTCCACAGAGCACCCAACTGCTCCCCAAATGGTGGGATCGAGCCCCTCCCCTTATGCTTATCTCAAGAACCAGGTCTTTTGATTCCATTTCTTTGATGGGAAAATGGCACACACGACACACCAACAGCTCTTTCCGAAGAGGTCTACCCCAGAGATTCTCTGTCATGCTCTATGTTCTTGACTCTCTTAGATTCTCAGTTCTATTAGCTGACACCTCCCATTGAACAAGTGGGTCTCAGCAACAAATTAAATCGACTTGTTGACAGTGGGATACATAGAACAAGAAAAATCCTCTTAAGTAATTTCCATGCATTTGTGTCATTGTTGGCTTACATTTTCTATTTCTGAAAAGGGTTGCTGAAGCCTAGTCAGTAAATTAAGAGATTCATGGAATGTTGAAAGGACTTTAGCAATTATCTAGTTCAATTTGCTCATTGTACAGTGGAGAGATCTGAAGTCCTGTAAGAATCATCAGAAAATATATAACCAAAAGGGTAAAGCACTGAGTGTTTACCATATTGGTATCAGAGAAGAATAGGAGTATGTTTAGGTATCCTAAGAATGCAGGAGTGGCTTCCACTTAATGCCATGTAACCCACGGTGCTAGATGCTGCCTAGGGACTCTTGGCATACCATCCCTCCCTCTTGGACTCCCTCCTGCATCACAAGGACTGGAAGCTAAAAACTACATTTCTAAGACTTCCTTGTTGTTAGGGCTTGAAGGCAATTTAGGTTTTTCCAGTGATTTAGATATCTGGGCTTGGAAGACAAAGGGAGGCAGAGGCTGAATTTTGGTGACTACATTGATCCATAAACATGTTCCAACAGGTATGTTTACATCAGCCAAACTCCGAGTCCCACCCTCTGGAAGTGTCTGTGGCAACCGCAGCAGTTCCTGCCCATTGGATGGTAGCTCTAGTCGTGTGTTCTTACAAGGCCCTGATTTTGGCAGAGAGAACCCTGGATGTTGCTTCTCCAGTCCTTCCCTCTATTACATGCACCTAATTCCTGTACTAAGTCCCTTTCTTTGTGAAACAGGATGGCCACTGCTTTCTATACTAAATCAAGAGTGATACAGCGGCGCCTGGGTGGCTCAGTTGGTTAAGCCTCCGACTTCAGCTCAGGTCATGATCCCATGGTTTACAAGTTCGAGCCCCATGTCAGGCTCTGTGCTGACAGCTCAGAGCCTGGAGCCTGCTTCAGATTCTGTGTCTCACTCTTTCTCTTCCCCTCCCCTGCTCGCACTCTGTCTCTCTCTGTCAAAAATAAACATAAAATTTTTTTTAATAAAAAAAGTGATATGCATACAAATCACAATATAAAATCTCAAAGACCTTCTCTGAGGCATCAAGTCTATAATCAGCCAACAAGTTCCTGAACATCTATGTCCTATATATCTCTTATGTCTCTCTATTCTCCATTCCCCTGACACTTCTCTATTTTAGTCCCTCAGCATCTCTGTTCTAGACTATTGAAATTGCATCCTGGTATCCCTGATCCTAGCCACTGTCCATATGAATCCAGCTGTCTGCCTAGCTTCCATATGAATCTGATCTTTTCTTACCTTGTCACTTCCTCGTTCAGAATTCTTGAATGGATAACCATAAACTAGAGGATGGTATCCAAACCCTTGAGTGTGGCATTTCAAAGTCCTTCATAATCAGGGCCCTGCATGTCTACCCTCTGCTATCCCCATCACCTCTGCTCAGCAACACTGAACTAATTGTAACTTGATCACTCAAGGCCTCTCTTCTGTGCATTTGCCCATTTTTTCCTCCATGCCCATCATGTGTTCCTTGCTCATTGACTACCTGGCAGGCATCTATTCTTCCTTCAACACTCAGTTTTTGGCTCCCTTCCTCTTGAATCCTCTTTTACTCTTCTCTCAGACAGACTCAGATGTTCCCACCTGAGGGCCGGCACTCACCGAGTCAAATTTCCACAGTGACATTGATGGATCATCTCTCTCTCCATTAGACTATACACTTCTGGATGGAAAGCACTGGATCTTTTCACCTTTGAATCCCCGAGACATAAGGTAGGCACTCAGACAAAAGGAAGGAAGGGTGGGAAGGAGGAAGGGGAAGAAGGAGGTGTATAGAAGCAGGAAAGGAAGGAGGAAGTGGGAAAGAGCCGGAGACAAGACTCAAGTGACTTCACAATTCTGTCCTTGAGTTCACTAGGTTTTACAAACCCATCATCTCCAAGGGTTAGCTCAGCTCCTCAAATCATACCCTCCTAAGTTTAAAAAAAAAATGAGGGTTTTTTTTTCACCATTGGCATAACAAGTAGTCCAGGTGCATAGTATTTGTTTATACATTCTGAAGTTCCAAAGCAAAAATAAATAAAAGAACCATTGTTCTGTTAATCTTCCAGAGGCTTCACTTTACAGCCTCCGTGACAGTATCAGTTACTATTTTATTTTTTGGAACCTGGGCCAGGGACCTCATTCTTACCCTTCCGCAATCCCTTTCTTCCTCTACCCCCTCTCCCCCCTTCTGCTATCTCCACCACACTCAGTCCTCCTCTTTAGCAGGGTTCTACGTCATGAAAAATTAAAAAAAAAAAGGAATTTCTACTTTAAGACTAATAACTCCTCCCCCTTCCTCAATTTTTACATGAAAAGACAATGTTAAAAGCCATTTTTTTCTACATTTAAAGCACTGCCCGCTCGCTGAGGAAAGGAAGGCAGTGCATTAAGACTAAACCCCGTAGAGCCAAGCACTCAAAGTGAGTAGGGGTGATTTGGAACAGTGGATTTCATGCAGAAGGCTTCAGTTCTGACTACAACTCCTTTGCTTGTTAGCTGCAAGATGTCAAAGAAACAATTTCTAATCTTCTAGGAGTGACTATTGCTGCATTTGTACTTGAGAGCATTAGACTGATGAACTTTAAGGTCCTTCCTGCTCCAGCATTCCCTGATTCTGCTATTTGGGGCATCTCGAATAAGCTGGAGAAGAAACCAGATTTGGTATCATACAATAGCAAGAGTGGTAAAAAATTAGTGAGTATAAATTGTTAATGTGCATTATGTCTTCTTGTCGTAAGGTGAGGATCCTGACCCATAAACCTTGGCTGGTTCTTCCTACCGAAAAATCCTAAGTATTCAGGGACACTCTTCTGAAGAAGCTATCTCCAGACCCTCCTCCTGGTGATCATGGGGAAGAGAGTGGCCATCGTCGGAGCTGGTGTCAGTGGCTTGGCCTCCATCCGGTGCTGCCTGGAAGAGGGGCTGGAACCCACCTGCTTTGAGAGGAGCAATGATATTGGAGGCCTGTGGAAATTCTTGGTGAGTGGGAAAGCCCTGGAATATCAACAGAAGGGAGATGGGTGGCTCTGCAAACCAAATCTGATCGGTTCTATTCAGACTTGGGAGGAAGGTCACAAAAGCTCCAGATCTGGAAAGTAAAATCTTCTCTCTCCCATCATGCTAGTGTCCAATCACTCAAAACTACTTCATACCAGCTCATAAAACAATGTTACCTGTGTAACAGAGCCCAGATCTCCAGGCTGTAAAGGGTGCTAATGTCGGTAATTTCTAACAAAAACAAAAACAAAAATGCACCACTGCCTCCCCCATGTAAATGAATGGAATCTATCCCTGTTCCCTATTGCTCAGAAATCCTAGGAACATAAAGGGGATTAAAAAAGAAAAGAAAAAGAAAAGGAGAAAGGTAGACCAAGATCAGAAGTTCTCAGTTAGTTTCAACTCTTAGGTTTTCTGGAAAGATTAATTTTCGGCAAGTCGCTTTTTTCTTTCTGGACCTCAAATGCTCATTTGTCAGATGTTGAGGCTGGAAATTAAGTTTCCTTTAATATGCCTTCCAACTGTAATGGGATGTGATTCTATAATTACCGCATGTCTATTAGGAAGACACTGTAAGTTATGATAAACAATGACTGTGTGTGTTGTGTGTGTGGTTATTGAATACTCCAACCAACTCCAAAACCAAAGAAAAAACTGATTTGTCTTTGCCATTCAGGCTCATGGTTGGACAAGTGATATAATTAGTAAATATTCACTATACAAAACATGTTTAAATTTTGAAAATCACATTGGGGAAACTTCTATTCTTTCTATCCTGAATGTCTCAGCCATTGTGATTGGATATAGATGATATATATTTGGCATGAAGACGTTATATCCATACCATTCACCTTATAGCCAAATTCCGTCTTGGTCTCAGTGCTTGCCCAACCTACAACAACAGGTTGCTCTAGTAGAATATACCAGTGCTAACTTAGGACATCTTTGTATTCATCTCAAGAGTCTTTTTTTTTTTTTTTAATTTGTGAGGTCCTATAATCCTGAAAGTATTATATGAGATATAAGATCATCTCCATTAGGAAATGATCAAGAATTATTTTTTAAAAAAGATGTTTATTTATTTATTTTTGAGAGGGTGGGTGCAAAGAGAGAGGGGGACAGAGAATCCCAAGCAGCCTCCATACCATCAGGGCAGAGACCAATACAGGGCTCGATCACAAGAACTGTGAAATCATGACCTGAGCGAAAATCGAGTCAGGTGCTTAACAGACTGAGCCACTCAGGCACCCCAAAAGTTATTTTTTTAAGGATTCAATTATCTTTATTTACATTTGCTCAGGGAGATGTGACCAGCTTAGCCTAAATCATGAAATGGTTCTCCATGATCCCATTAGCAACAATTAAATGCTGCTTGAATATCTATTTTGGCAGAGTTTTGTGCTAGGTACTGGGATGACAAATGCATGACATAATTACTTTACATAAATGGTTTCCAATCCATTTGGTGAAACAAGCCATAACACAGGTCCACAATCCTTTGATAGAAAGATCGGCAAAAATTCATTTGATGGCAAAACCTTTCCTGAAGTCATAAGACCAGAAAACATGAGCTGAATTGACATTGGGCTAGTTATAATCTTTATTTGTCCCACTTTGTGTTTCACTGCAGAAATTTTCTTGTGTCTGATGATAGGGTGCTGTCCCACTTCTCACTAGAAGTGTTATGGAGAAAAATCCAAAAATCTACAGATTCCAAAATATATCTGGCCCTATGAATTTCAAATAAGAGATTATAATACTTTACAACAATGAGACAGCCCTTGGTGATGGTCAACTTAATGAACAAGTGCTTTGAGATTTAGGAGATGGGGTGGGGGGTGGCTACTGAAATGTTCTCAGGTCAAGGGACACTTCCTGCAGGGAGAGTACTTGGCTGAGACTTGAAGGGTGTTCTCAGACAAGGAACGTAGAGGACCACTATGTGACATAACTCCAGAGTGCCATTTCCACTGTAGTCTGTGAATGGCACCCCATGGACATGCGGTCACCAACAGTGTGCCAGTACCCGGTGGGAGAGGTTTCTCGGTAGAAGGGACCAGCGTGAAAGGCATGGGGAGGCAGTGAACATGGTATATCCGGGAATTTGTAAGTTAACCAGTGCAGCCAGATCACAACATTTATTTAAGGAAGCAATATATGACAGATGAGTAAAATGCAAAATCAGTCTCCAGGTTATCCACAAGATGGGTATCTTTCTTCCATAGGTCACTGGTTATAAGAATTATACTCAAAGACCCCGTGGGGATGTAAATACATAAAAATACTCTAATTGTGAAAGACAGGTCGGGGAAACTTCTATCTTTCTGTCCTGAATTTCTCAGCCATTGTGATTGGATGTAGATGATACATACTTAGCATGAAGACATTATATCTGCACCATTCGCCTTATAGCCAAAAGGTGAACCCTTCTCTTCTTTTCCAAGAAAACCTGCTGGGTTCGATGCATGTTTAGAAAGGGATTTTTGAAGAATGTGTTACATAAGCTTTTATCTTGCAAGTCCTGTTAGGCAGAAGGTAATTTGGAAGAAAGACACCTGATAATTCTGAACTTTTCACCACGTGCTTTTTCTGCAAAATGGAAACCAAATGAGACTTAAACACTCGCAGGCTGAATGCGAGCATGTTTTAGTTTCATATCCTCCAATATTAAGGCCTTGTGTCCTCAAAAGATTAATTAACAAGTTGTTCAACAAGCCGTGTACAATAGGTGGGTATTATTTTGATTGCAAAAGGGGAAAACAATGGAACCAGAACTCCCTGGACTTTTGTTCCACTCATCCACTCATTTATTCAACAAATACATTCAGAATACACTATGGATAGGGTACAGTGTTAGGTACAGCTGCAGATAAGAGGTACAGCAGGCAGCCAGCTTTTTAAAATCAGAGAAAACAAGTCTCAGAATGACTGTAATATACGCGAATATGCGATTAGGGCAGTAAAGTCAATCAGAGCTTGGTAGAGGTAGGGATGACTTCAGGTTGGTGAGAGAGAGGCAAGGAAAGGCATGAACGAAGGGGGCAACTTTGGAGCTGGACCTTGAGGGTATCTTTAGACAAGCAGAAGTGGGATTGACAGGCAGAGTCTGAAAGAAGATCAAGCCAGACTGCTTGACATGCGTGCACAACATTCTTGAGTTAGCCTCTGACCTCGCCCCCCGGTTGGTTATGTTCTAGCGGGAAAGACGAGACACAGATGCAGTTATAACCCAACACAGGCTGTGACAACGTGACCGCAGCTGCTTGGATCTCTGGGTCTAGGGCAAGCCCTCTCAGCCAGAGGCAGAGTCTGAGCTTAACTTGCTCACTAGCCACTTAAACTACGCCACAAGCAGAAACTGGAAATACGAGCTCTCTGGAGCAATTGTCTGTTGTTATATAACACAAGCGTTTTCCTTTGTTTGTAGAACAGCCTGTCAGGGGAAATTCCAAGGAGCTGTCGGGTACATACTCTCCTCTCTGTTATGATCGGCTGGGGTCAGGAGGCGAAAGAGCAGAAATTCATTAATGATGGAAATAATCCAAGGTCTTATCCACTCTGTTTCCCAGAGCGGAGTCTTACATTTTTTTAACCAGACCCCTGCCTGAAGCCCGCCTTCCCTCCCCTCACTCCTTCTGCTCACTTCTCCTTCTCACAACAACCAACCAAAGGTACGGCTGTGGGTGAACGGGAAAGACTCAAACCTGAAAATCCACCAGGCACAAGCTGTCACCCTTTTTCTGATCGTCGCAGAAATTTCAAAGTGAGGCTTAAGAACGTTAACATCTCCGAGCCTGGCTATTTATGAAAAACACAGCAACTGCGAATAGAGGAAGTTTTCATCCCAACCTAAAGTCAAACAGGGGCCTCAGGCAGCCCCCGTCCTCACCCCCACCCCCACCCCAGCCCCAGACCCAAGCCTCTCAACCATTCCAGCACTTTTGGTCTGTATCTTCCAGAGGTCAGTTTGGGGCTAGAGGATGACAGATGTCCTGAATCCAGCAGGAACATGTCATTCCATCCCGTTCCCACATTTCATGAAGGTTCCTTTGGGTTTGGGGGAAGCGGAGGCTGCCAGCTTTTTAATGTACTTTCAAGGCAGCACATTGTGTGAATTTTTATCCTGCCCTTACAGCAGAGAGGAAATGTTTGTTTTCCATTTAGCCTTCAACTACTTCTCAAAAAGAAGCCAGTTTTCAATCACATAGCGGCTCCATAATGAAGTGGCAAGATTTGATACAAGTTCTGAGGCTCCTGGTTTCCTGTGTCTCTTCGGTGAGGAGCAAGTGCCACTAACTGGTGGTTAGGGAGGTCCGCCAGCACGGAGTTCATCTACAAGAGAGCAGCGGTTCTCAAAGTGCGGTTCCGGACCAGCGGCATCAGCATCGCCTGCAACTATCGGAAATGCCGATTCTCAGGCTCCCCACTAGACACACTGAATCAGAAATCCGGGGGGGGCGGGGAGGAGGTGAACGAGGTGGCACGCAGGAATCTAAGGGGGCCTTCAGCTGATTCTGATTATGCCAAATGAATAAACCCTCCACTTCAAGTGAAGTGTTCGAATCAAACAGCCGATCAAATAGACTAAAAACTGCACCCTCTTTTGGACCATTTAATTGTGTTCTTTTAACATGACCATGAGATCAGAACCAGCGCTGTGACTGGAAAAAGGAAGAAAACGCTACGGGACTATAAACACAGATGTAACATGGGGGTAATTCTAGGAAGAGAACTAAGGTGTAGGGTCCCAGCTCTGCGCCAGGTGCTATGCTAAAGGCTTTCTTTGTTGCATCTCACAGAGAAGTGTGAATTGTTTTCATGTCTTTTTTTTATACACATGAAAACGGTTTCAGTCGACCAAAACTTGAATTTTCACTGAGGGAAACATCATCCTTGGCCTCCTTTTTAAGCTTTCTTCCTCTTCCTAGGACCATGCCGAAGAGGGCAGAGCCAGCATTTACCAGTCGGTATTCACCAACTCTTCCAAAGAGATGATGTGCTTTCCAGACTTCCCTTATCCTGATGATTACCCCAACTACATGCACCACAGCAAACTCCAGGAATACATAAAGACATTTGCTCAAAAGAAGAATCTTTTAAGATATATACAGTTTGAGGTAAGGGTCTTACACCTTGTGCTGTTGATCCCAGTATGTTTATCGGTTGGAAGGGGGTGGGAAGCAAGGATACAGACTTCCGTTACAGAAATCAGAGCTCCATGTTTGGACAGCTCACCAATCAAATGTTGGTTCGGATTATAAAGTATTCATGCATTGTGCTTTCTCCCCCCTAAAAATGTCCTCCACTAGTGTCCGAGAACTTTTAGAATATCATCGCAAATACTGGAGAAGCCTATACTATCATAGCATATGTTCCACCCCATACACTGTCACGTGTTAGAAACAATCCCAGACTGTCTAGTCCATATTTAGATTTCTGTGGGTTCAAGGCCGATGAGTTGTGGTTCAAGAAAACATGCCATTCTTCAGAAGTTCTGCCATTATAAGGAGAGTAAAAAATGAATGAATAATACAGCCATTGCCCTCATCCTTCACCCACTTAGTTTCTTAGATGAGGAGACACAGCAGTTAAGGCAGAGATGCGCTCTCTGCAAATAATAATAATACTTCATATTTGCTCACAGGTCTTAACCTCGGTTCATGACTGTGAAATCCAAAGCACATATATGTAGTGAGAAAAATTATCAACCATATCATGAGTTGTGATTACATTTAATATAATGTCACTTATCTATGATTATTTTATTTATTATATTTAATATGATTTCACACTTATTTACATAGATAGTCATACTATGGAAGTGGCTAATATTTCCAAGGGAGAGGGTACGCCACCACGGAGAAATAAGGATTGAACCCTGAGACATTCCCACATTTATGGAATTGATAGAAAATGAGGTCAGAGAGAAAGAGGCCATGAATTTCAGTAGAGGATGGCAGGAAGCAAATGACATGGCCTCTTTCACCAGATTCAGTGTAATTTACCCCAAATCTATTAACTAGATGTCACAAAAGTAAATAGGCCCCAGTGAGTGATTTTCCTTGGAAGATTTGAAGATTCACTGTGACTCCTTGTTTTAATGTCCTCCCTATATTTCTCAACAATCAGGCAAGCTCATAACAATTACTTCCTCTGCAGAAACACTGCAAGAAAATTAAAACCCACAGAATTGTAAATAGAAGGAATTTCTTTCTGGTTTTCTTTAAGACCCTGGTTTCTAGCATAAAGAAATGTCCCAGCTTCTTAGTCACTGGACAATGGGAAGTTGTTTCAGAAAAGGATGGGAAACAGGAATCTACTATTTTTGACGCTATAATGATTTGTTCGGGACATCACGTATACCCCAATCTACCAACTGATTCCTTTCCTGGTAAGTTTGGGAAACGTATAATAGTCTGGGGATTTATTCACGAGCACCAAGGGTTGAGCTAGATCTTTCCATAGATTGTCCATAATGATTATTCTTAAGGTTCCAAAGATTTCAAAACCAAATTTTTAACTCTGATGATAAATACAGAAATCATTGTTCTCCTGAACCCTTATGCTAAAAGAATCAAGAAGCTGCAAGTCAGAGATCAGTTGACGATGCAGGTCCTTAGGGAGGAAGGGCTTTTAAATGTCATCTATATCCACATTTTGCAAATTCACTTTAGAAATTTCAGTGAGTAGGGGCGCCTGGGTGGCGCAGTCGGTTAAGCGTCCGACTTCAGCCAGGTCACGATCTCGCGGTCTGTGGGTTCGAGCCCCGCGTCAGGCTCTGGGCTGATGGCTCGGAGCCTGGAGCCTGTTTCCGATTCTGTGTCTCCCTCTCTCTCTGCCCCTCCCCCGTTCATGCTCTGTCTCTCTCTGTCCCAAAAATAAATTAAAAAACGTTGAAAAAAAATTAAAAAAAAAAAGAAATTTCAGTGAGTATGTGTGTGTGTGTGCGCGTGCGCGCGCGCGCGCGCGTGCGTGTGTGTGTGTGTGTGTGTGTGTAGTGGCACACTCCATCAGTATGCAAAAGCACCAAACATCAAATAAATATAATACACAGGTAACCTCACTTTCTCCTTCCTTCCTCCTTCATTACAATAGGAACACAGGTCTACTCTAAAATATTAGAGTTCTGATCTCAAGGCATGATGTTCACAGGCCGAGATAATTAAAAGAGGCACCCAGAGGCACCTGGCTGGCCCAGTCAGTGGAGTGTGTGACGCTTGATCTCGGGGTTGTGGGTTCAAGCCCCACATTGGGTGTAGAGATTACTTTAAAATAAAATCTAGAAAATATTTATAAATAAATACATGAATAAGTAGAGATTCAGGGAGAATAGAAGATGGAAAGCATGAAGGTTAAGAGGCAGTATATTTAGGCTTAGAACACTTGGGCTCAACCTCTTATTCCACTAGTTCCTTAGCATATGATCTTGGACAAGTCACTTAACTTCTTTGTCTCGACTTCCTTATCTTTTAAAAGATAATGATATCTGCCATACAGAGATGTTATCAAGATTAAGTGTTTGTTTAAGCATATAGATCCTAGCCCACAGTAAGCACTCAATAAATATTAGTTATCATTATTATCAAAATAGAAGTTCCCATATCATAGGTTTTTAAGGCACTGTAAGTACTTATTTGGGGGGTTAGTGTCAAAAAGGATAAATGCGTTTCAACTAGGAAACTGTTTTTCAAAATTAAGACTGATAACAGGAGTTAAAAAAAATTGAAAAAGTGAGTCTTCACCATGTCTTCTGAAAATCAGCTCAAATCCCTCCTCGTGTTCCACTTAGGCCTACACCAGTTTCAAGGCCACTATCTCCACAGCAGGGACTATAAAGACCCGGATGCCTTCAAGGGGAAGAGGGTCCTTGTCATCGGCCTGGGGAACTCAGGATCTGACATTGCTGTCGAGCTCAGCCGTCTGGCTACACAGGTACACTTCGGGAAACAAACTTAGGGTACGGGCGTGCTATTAAATCAACAGCTTGGGCGCTGAGGCTCGTGCTCACATGTCATACTACAAGGGATCCACCTGTGGCATATGTCCATTGAATCAAGGAGGACTAGAGACATGGTCCCTGTAAAGCAAGGTAACGTGGCCCATGCTAGCAAGGAAGCGCATTCTACCGGAACCAGAGGTAAGTGTACGTGTGTAGACATACATGAATGCATTGTTTTGTTTTAATTTTATGTTCTGCTCACCTCCAAGCAAACTGGTTGCTAATCAGGATCTGCGTTTATTTGTTTAGCAGTAGTTCTTATCATAGTTCTTACCATGCAAAAGGTGTTTTGCTTATCATTCTGGAGGTCTGAGATATAGAAGATTTTGTTCCCACCGTCTTCTATCCGTTTAATAGCCAGTGCTCAACAAATACTGGGCACATGTTATATGCCAGAACTATGTCAGACTAGCAATAAACACAGAAATAAGTCAGACTATTTCTGACTTCCAGGAGCTGTCAGTGGGTGGAGGTGGGAGGACAGGTACACAGACCTTCACGAACGGAGGTAATAAACCTTCCGTGACATTAGGTGTGGCCGCACCACGAAAAGAGAACCTAACTTAGCCTGGATGAAGTCAAGGGAGGCTTCCCAGAGGACTCTATGCTGAATCATCCATGACCAACAGACCTTAAAGAGCTTAACCTATTGTTAAGGAAATAGGGACTCAGTAAACAAATTCTTAAACAGAATAAAACCTAATGACATTTTTGGTGTCAAACTCCCTCGGGTTATCACAAAAGTGGCATAAGAGACAAGTAGCTCTCAGGGCTGAGGCAGCTGCCATGGTCTGAGTGCCCAGACGAGGTCATGAAGTGGGCACAGAAGGACTGGAAGAGAAAACTTCAGACAGAACAGAATTAACTTCTTGACATCTCCTCAGCCTAATTTCAGGTAGAGATTTAGCTATATTTCTCCCACCCAACCCAGCAACTACCCTCAACCACCCACCCCCACTGAGGCCCTGGATTGGCTGGTCCCCACCAGACCTACCATCTATGTCTCTGAGTCTGTGAAGATTAAACCTGTCACAACTGACTACACAGCTCTCTTGTTCCAGGCTGTCAGGTTCTCATTATTTCAAGAACTATGCACTCGCCCTCTTGGGTGGAGAGACAGAGTAGTTCCATCTCTACCTAGTTTCAGTCATAGGCGATTCATCCTGACCCAACTGTCTGAAATTGCTTCTTCCAGGGGTGGCTAGGAGTCTCAGTCAGTTAAGCAGCTGACTCTTGGTTTCAGCTCAGATCATGACCTCAAGGTTCATGGGGCTGGGCTCTGTGCTGACAGTGAGGAGACTGCTTGGGATTCTCCCTCCCTCTCTCTCTGTCCCTACCCTATGTGCCTTCTCTCTCTCTGTCTCTCTCTTTGTGTATGTGTATGTGTGTGAATATACATATCACACACACACACACACACACACACACACACATATATACTTTAAAAATATTTTTTTTAAATGTTTATTTATAAAAAAATAAATAAATGTTTATTTATTTTTGAGAAAGAGAGAAAGTGGGAGAGGGGCAGAGAGAGAGGGAGACACAAAATCCGAAGCAGGCTCCAGGCTCTGAGCTGTCAGCACAGAACCCGAGGCAGGGCTCGAACTCACGAACCGCGAGATCATGACCTGAGCCAAAGTTGGACACTTGACCGATTGAGCCACCCAGGTGCCCCCAAAAATATTAAAAAAAAAAATAAAAATGCTTCCGCCTGGATACTGAGGGCAATGCACGGAGATGTCCATAAAACATATCCATTGTGTCATATCTGCTTGCTTCCTACAGTGTGACATTGAAGTCTATGTTGCCTTCCCCACCAGGTCGTTATCAGTACCAGAAGTGGCTCCTGGGTCATGAGCCGGGTTTGGGACAATGGCTACCCTTGGGACATGGTGTATGTTACCCGCTTTGCGTCCTTTCTCCGGAATGCCCTGCCTTCATTTGTCTCTGACTGGTTATACGTGAAGAAGATGAACACGTGGTTTAAGCATGAGAACTTCGGCCTGATGCCTTTAAATGGGTACTACAAGTAACACGTATTTTATCACTTAAAAAAGCGGGGCACTAGCTTCAGTTGAATTCTTTCTCTCTAGATCTTACTTTAGCTGTCTCACTGAGGTTGTTGAGATGAAACCGAGGACTGCATGAGTGGCACAGTATACCCAGAGAGCACGTATGGGTTGAAAATCTTATTGAAATGTCTCTGGCGGGGAAAGAAATGTGGGAGAATACAAAAGGCCAAGGAGTGGGGCACTAGATCCCCCTGACATGACAGATTCATTTATGGTAGCTCCAAGCTAAAGCATAGAATTTTGAGGGCAGAACCGTCTCATGAATTGTTCTTTTGAGAAATACCTCATCCATGCTTGTAAGTGAATAGGGATCGCAATTTTTTTTTTAATTTTTTTTCAACGTTTTTTATTTATTTTTGGGACAGACAGAGACAGAGCATGAACGGGGGAGGGGCAGAGAGAGAGGGAGACACAGAATCGGAAACAGGCTCCAGGCTCCGAGCCATCAGCCCAGGGCCTGACGCGGGCTCGAACTCACGCACCACGAGATCGTGACCTGGCTGATGTCGGACGCTTAACCGACTGCGCCACCCAGGCGCCCCGGGGATCGCAATTTTAATACCTATTCCTCAAGACTATTGTGGTATGCAGCAAGATAAAAATATATAAGGCATTTTGTAAACTATAAAGCTTTACAGATATTGGTTCTTACTAGTCTCGGATGTTCTAATACGCTTGTAAGGAGCAATTAACCAAGTGGTATTAATCGACGTGTCTCAGAAAGTAGAAAATCTCAGAATGAAAGTACACACCTCTTCCACCATGGAAAGATTGGAATGTTAGCAGGACAGTCAGGAGGCATGGAACATGTAAAGCAGTGGAGATTCACAAAACTGATGTAGCCGGTAAAATTAACAAGCTTTGGTTTATTTATTTTTCTGTAGAGACAGAGCCTGACACCTGCTAATTAGAAAGGCACTCTAAGTAGAAGAATCAGTACGTCCATAGAAAAATATTAGAGTGGCTAAGACAAGAAAGGACTCACTAAGAAATTTCATCTTGGCCCATGCTAGCAAAAATGTTTCATTGTGGGGGGCGCCTGGCTGGTGCAGTCAGCGAGCATGCTACTCTTGATCTCGGGGTTGTGAGTGGGAGCCCCGTGTTGGGTATAGAGATTACTTGAAAATAAAATCCTTAAAAACGTTTCAAAGAAAGGTTTCATTGTGTTAGAGAATCAGGTAAGGCAAAGTAAGAGGAAACCGTAAATTGAAATAGGAAATGCCAGGTTTAAGAGTCAGACGCTCACTCCACAGCATTTATCCTACTTAGTCTGGCAGACTACTATATCCTTAAAGATAAAACCAACCAACCAACAAACAAACAAACAAAAAACATTGATTTCATGCATTTAAACTTATGTTTAATGTAATAGACACTCCAAAGCCTGAGCTGATGAAGACTTTTGGTCTTGTAAGAGTAACTGCAAATCACAGTCTGACTCTGCCCTTTAGACAACGAAACATAGGTTTGGAAATCCATTCATTCTAAGAATGAAGCTCCCTCTCAGAAAGGGTTCCAAGTACCCTAAGGTTTTGATAACACCTTCTCACTCCTTCCTCGAGTGGGGGGAATAAAAACAGGTTTTACTGAGAACTACTTTTTGTCACCTGGTAAGGTAAGAGACAAAGTTCCAGAATGATAGAGGCAGAGAAAGATATGGAAGTATACAGGCACATTCTAAGATTTATAAACTTTCTGAGTGTTTGAGATACTTGGAGTACATTCCAAAACGCCCCGAAAGGAAACGTGAGTCAAAATGAAGAATGTGGTCGCAAAGCACATCACTCCCAGAATTTTGGCAACCAAAGTGCAGTGTCAAAGTTGTTACACTTTCTTTTAGGACCACAGCTGTGGAAAGGAAGCCACACATGACAGTGTAACAGCTCGCCACAGCCAGTTTGATTTGCTCAAATCAAAGACCTTACTTATAATAATAGTTCACGTATAATAATGACGATTGCATGAGGCAGAGGCACTGTTTTAAGTGCTTTATGGGTAATTGTTCGTTTAGTTCTAACCATATGAGGTAGATTCTATCACTATCCCCATTTTACACATAAGGAAACAAATACAGAGTAGTCACTAGTGAGAGATGGAGATTGATTATAAACCTTTCTATTATTATTTTTTTATTTTTATTCATTTTTGAAAGACAGAGAGAGAGTGAGTGCAAGCGGAGGAAGAACAAAGAGAGAGAGGGAGACACAGAATCCAAAGCAGGCTCCAGGCTCCAAGCAAGCTGTCAGCACGCAGCCCGACAGAGGGCTCAAACTCCTGAACCGTGAGATCATGACCTGAGCCGAAGTCAGACACTTAACTGACTGAGCCACCCAGGTGTCTCCCAGAGTCTGCATTCTTAACCACTGATTATGTCTAGGAATTAGTTTGATTGTCATCTATTTGGCCAATCTCCAAATAGTATAAGTACCCATAAGGGAATCTTCAAGTTTCAAAAGACCCAAAGAGGCAGCTCAGACAGAATTCTTAAGGATTGTGGCAGGCGATAGTAAAAAAAAAAGTTGCCACAAGAGAAGAGTTCAGAGGTCCTCATGCTAATGTTTAGCTCCTCAAATCTGGTTCCAGTGCTATGGACTGTTGCAGATATTTCTTGGAATTGGTGCATTACAGCAAAAGTCTGTCTCTTGTCTCTGAACAGTTCCCTGCGAAAAGAGCCTGTGTTCAACGATGAGCTCCCATCCCGCATCCTGTGTGGCACTGTGTCCATCAAGCCCAATGTGAAGGAGTTCACAGAGACCTCGGCTGTGTTTGAGGATGGGACTGTGTTTGAGGCCATCGACTCCATCATCTTTGCAACAGGCTATGATTATGCCTACCCCTTCCTTGATGACTCCATCATCAAAAGCAGAAACAATGAGGTGACCTTGTTTAAAGGCATCTTCCCCCCACTAATGGAGAAGCCAACCTTGGCTGTGATTGGCCTTGTCCAGTCCCTTGGGGCTGCCATCCCCACAGCTGACCTCCAGGCTCGCTGGGCTGCTAAAGTGTTTGCAAGTAGGTCGACCATTCTGTCTTTTATCCATTTAGTCAGTGAACGTTTACTGAGCACCTTCTATATTCCACGTACTGTCCTAGGTGCTAAGGATCTAAAGGGAACAAGACACACTCCGTGACCTTAGATAGCCTAAAATAGAGCCAGGGGGATGCTAAAATAGGGGAAGTTTTAGGATGTTCTGTACAGGAATATAAATCAGAGGCAGGGAGTGGCAAGAAACAGAGAGATGGACTAGAACACGGACGGCCTTAAGACCTGTGTTAAAGAGCTCATAGGGAAATTGGAGGGACTATTGGAGGGAGTTTGCAAGGCTTTAAGCAAGAGAAAGACAGCAGTGGATAACTGCAATGTCAAGATACATTGTGAAGGTCAGAAGGGCCCTGGTGGATGTTGCGGGCACCCGACTGGCATCAAACTGTGTCAGAATAACAATGGCAGGCCACTCCTACTCTATGCACCATCTTGTCCTCCCCCTCCAATCCAGACCCCAGGGTCTACAAGTATGCTTATGTAAGGAAATCAAGAACATGAGGATTACATGGAGAAAGGCAATGTCTCAAATATATAGATTTAATTTACTTCAGTCATATTGATTACTATTAAAGTGTCTTTTTTTTCAAGGGTCCGAAAACCTTGGCCAACATAGGTATACCTTACCTAACATACTGTCCATAAAAACTTAGGTAATAAATTTACAGGTAATGAAGAAAACGTTACAATCCTAGAATGGATGTTTTCTAAAAATGTTGTGGGTAAGTAAGCTTCTATTTCAAATGTACACAAAGGATGATTGAAATAATCCCTGCTATGAAATCCTTTACAAGGTTGTTCCTCTGTAAAATACTTCCATTGTGTTTTCCTCTTAAAGGAACAACAGTGCCAAGTACCTGGGGTTTTACAAAAAAAAAAAAAAAAAAAAAAAAAATGGCTACAGTTCATAAGCCCAAGAAATGTATATGAAACAAAAGATGGTATTTATTCATTCAGCAAATATTTATTGAGCAACTACTATGTGCCAGGCTCCATCTTGGCACTTGGGACACAACATCAAAGCAGACAAAAATTCTAGCAAACATCTGACCACAACCGTACCAGGAGAGGTAAGGTGCTAACAATGACTAGGAAGTATTCATGCACTGTAAATGTCATAATAGCTTTCTGCCATGGTGACAAAGGCAAAAGAGCTACAGTCAGCGATCAGATGACCCCTCCACTGATAATGTATTGCAAAGCTCTGAAATTTTCTGATGCTTCCTGGCCGCAGGCTAATGCTGGAAAACCCATGCATCCTTCCACTGTTCCATGTTAATAGGTATGTACCTTAGAGTGAAGATTACTTCTGGAGAGAATTCTTAATAAGAGGATGCAAATAAGAAGTATGAAGAAGCTGTTATGATATTAATATACATAAAGTGTATCTAAGGCATGTTGGGGATTAGGTCCTCCAGGATGTCACAGAAATATGAGATTAGGTGATCTGAAACTACAAACTTCTTTGTTGCCACTGTCTCACTGCAGGCCAGCCCTGCTATTCATAGAGGGGGGTTCATTGACTTCTCAAGTCTTTATTTCTATAAATTGTTATTCTACTAAAGATACCAAAGGCAGCTCCTCTTGATACAAAATCTTTTAGGGATACAGTTCATAAATACTACAAAAAAATCAGGGGTGCCTGGATGGCTCAGTCAGTTGGGTGTCTGACTTCAGCTCAGGTCATGATCTCTCTGCTTGTGAGTTCGAGCCCCACATCAGGCTCTGTGCTGACAGTCAGAGACCGGAGCCTGCTTCGGATTCTGTGTCTCCCTCCCTCTGCTGGCCACCCCCACTCACTCTCTCTCTCTCTCTCTCAAAAATAAATAAAAACATTAAAAAAATAAAATAAAGAAATTTTAAAAAACATTATGAAAAAATCATGTGTCATTATATATTTCTGATTTTTTAAAATATTTTTTAATACTTCTTTCCCCATTTCTCTTCTAGACTCATGCACCTTGCCAACTACAAATGAAATGATGGATGACATTGATGAGAAAATGGGGAAAAAACTCAAGTGGTAAGAGATTGTACTTGCTAATGAAACAAACCATAAGATTTTCCTTTATATGTAGGAAAATGTTGATATATTTTACAATATTTTTACTAGTCAAAATTCACATTTTTGGAACACTTGCTATGATCAAGCAGTATGAGATAGGAAAATAATAGTCATTACATGTCACCTGTAGGATAGTACAAACTACACTCTAGAGTAGTTTCTCCCATGGGAGTGATTTTGATCCCCAGGGAACGTTTGGCAAAGTCCAGAGACATTTTTGGTTGTCACAAGTGGGGAGGGCATGCTATTGGCATCTAATGTGTAGAAACTAAGGATGCCACGAAGCATCCCACAATGCAGAGGACAGGCCTCCTAAACAAAATATTATCCAGCTCAAATGTCTCCAAGAAGTCCTTTCCCATCAGCCACATGTCTGCCAGCAAGTTAACTAGCTGGGAACTGAGCAGTGGCAGCACTGTAATCAGAAAACCAAATGAAGAACCAAACTGAGTTCACCTGCCCTAGTATTTTCTTCTAAAAAGATATTCATTTCGGGGCACCTGGGTGGTTCAGTCGGTTGGACGTCTGACTTTGGCTTAGGTCATGATCTCACAGTTCATGGGTTCGAGCCCCACATTGGGCTCTGCACTGACACATTGGAGCCTGGATCCTGCTTTGAATTGTCTGTCTGTCTGTATGTCTCTCTCTCTCTCTCTCTCTCTCTCTCTCTCTCTGTCCCTCCCCCATTTGTGCTCTCTCTCTCAAAAAATAAAAAAATAAATAAAAAATAAAAGAACATTCCTTTCTGATTCATCCAAACATGTGTTCTCAAGTACACCATAAATGGGATTTGTAGAAAGTCATTCAGATGGCTAGTCATCACGTATTTAAATGTATTTTTTATGTTAGCTACTTCCATATAAATCAATTCTTTTCCAATTTTATATTAAAATCTGTTGGAAGAATAATTAGATAATGAATCCCATTCGGATGAAGAGGTGACTGTGTAAGAAGATGCTTTCTTCTTTCAAGCTCTAACACATCATTCACTGAGTTCTGCCACACAGTTGCTGGCAAAGGACCTAGAGGAGAGTAGAGGTGGAAGCTTCAGACTCAACAAAATCTCTCCCGCATCTCATCCAGTTCACAGGGCGGCTCTGCCAAATGGACGTGCCTATTCACCATTCACGCAACTCACTCTCCTTACCAGCCTTTATATTACAGGCCAATAGGAAAAAGAAGCAAGGAAAGGAGAAGCCCCGAAGTCAACCGCATTTCTTAAATGGTAGCCTGCTCTTCAGGGTTCCTAAAAGTAAATGAGGCCATGCCCCAGAAATCTAACACTGGGGCAGATCCCAAGCAAGGTCATGTAAAGAATAATCATGTGTTAAAGAATAAACTAAGTTGATCCGTCACCTTGGCATCCTGGGGTCCTTTCACTCCAGGCCACAGAAGACCAAATGACATCAAATTTGGATAGAGGTTAGGAAGGAGGAAAAAAAATGAATCGACACATTTATAGCCACAGAACAAATGATAAACTCATTGTTGTGGAAAAAGGGAGGAATGGGATAATCCTGGAGCTGCCGACTAAAATGCTATTTTCTGAGCTAGAAAATAAGAAATTTGTGCTTTATTTACTGTGCCCCTCATTCCCATATGTTCTTTTCTTTCCTCAGGTTTGGCCAGAGCCAGACTTTGCAGACAGATTACATCACGTACATGGACGAGCTGGGCTCCTTCATAGGAGCCAAGCCTAACATACCATGGCTCTTCCTGACTGACCCCCAGCTGGCCTTGGAGGTGTACTTTGGTCCCTGCAGCCCATACCAGTTTCGACTGATGGGACCAGGGAAGTGGGATGGAGCCAGAAATGCCATCCTGACCCAATGGGACAGGACAGTAAAGCCAACCAGGATGAGAGCTGTAGGGAAAGCTCAGAGACCCCAACACTTTTATAATTTGGTCAGAATTCTTTCATTCCCAGTGCTTTTGCTAGCCGTTTGGCTTACATTTTATTAATGAGAAAGTCCTTTACATCTCAGAGTTTAGCCTAGAAGTTTAATTATTCAGATATGTATGTAGCTTAATTATAGGTATATACACATATGCATATATAAAATCTCAGAGCTGCTCTTTGCTTTCCTGCAGATGTAAAAATTAATTCTGGCCCATTTGATTCAAAGGCTAAAAAAAAAAAAAAAAAAAAAGGAAAATACTCGGGCTTTCCCTTTCTGATGAGAATCTATACTCTAAAAAGGCTTTTCACATGCTGAATGGGCAAATTTGGAGATGCTTGAGATAAGGAAGAAGGGGGATGAAGGAGAGTGAGCACAGGTTTGCAGGATGAACAAAGTTTAATAAATTTCTTAAGGGTGTTTCATCACAGGCAGAGATGACATCACAACAATGTTGAATCTTTCAACCCATGACATGGTATATCTTTCCATTTACTTAGATCTTTAATTGCACTCAGCAGTGTTTTGTAGTTTTTTGTATATAGATCTTACCCATCTTAGGTCAGATTTATCCTAGGTATTCCATATTTTTGGATGTTATGATAAATGGTAGTTTAACATTCTTTAATTTCCTGTTGTTTATTGCTAACATATAGAAATGCGATCATTTGTTCTTTTGTTGAATCATCTGTAACTTTTTTGTAGATTCCGTAATGCTTCCTACATAAAGAATCACGTTGTCTAAAAATAAAGATAGCTTTACTTCTCCAATTTCAACTTGGATGTCTTTTATCTTTTTCTTGACTTATTGCACTGAAACTCCAGTATAATATTGAATAGAAGTGGTGAGATGAGACATCCTTGCCTTGTTCCTGATCTTAGGAATAAAGCATTGAGTCTTTTACCACTAAGCATGATGTTAGCTATAGATATTTCATAAATACCCTTTATTAAGTTGAGGAAGCTTCCTTCTATTCCTAATTAGCCGACAGTCTTTATCAGGAATGGATGTTCGCTTTTGTTAGATGCTTTTTCTGCTTCTTTTGAGATGGTTTGGGTTAAAATATGGTAAATTACATTGACTATTAAACCAACCTTGCATTGCTGAAATAAACCCCACTTGGTCATGATATATTATCCATTTTATACACTGTGGGATTATATTTGTTAAGGATTTTTGCATGATGGATATTTATCTGTATTTTTTTTATAATATTTTGTCTTGGTTTGTATCAATGTAATGACAGTCCCATAGAATGAATAGGAGAGTATTCTTCCTCTTACATTTTCTGGAAGAGTTTGTCTATCATTTGCATTATTGCTTTCTTAAATATTTGGTAAAATTCACCAGTGAAGCCACCTTGACCAAAAGTTCTTTGTGTAAAAGTTTTTAAACTACAAATTCAAGTTCTTTAATAGATATAGGGCTACTCAGGTCATGTGTTTCTTCTTGAGAGATCTCTGGTAGTATGTGTCTTCTAAGTAATTAGTTCATTTTATCTAAGGGAATTCAATAAAGATACAAGGTCTTTTCAACAGATGGTACTAGAACAATTGGATATATATATATATACATATATATATATACATATATATATATATATATATATGAAAAAAAATCAATCAATACTTTGCATCCTATACAAAAATTAACTCAAAATGGATCCTAGAACTAAATGTAAAACCTAAAACTATTTGGGCACCTGAGTGGCTCAGTTGGTTAAGCATCCGACTCTTGATTTTGGCTCAGGTCATGATCTCATGGTTGTGAGATCGAACCCCATGTAAGGGTGTGAATGGAGCCTCCACACTCAGTGCAAAGCCTGCTTAAGACTCTCTTTCCCTCTCCTTCTGTCCCTCCCCGCCCCCAAAAGTAAAAATTAAAAATTAAATTAAATTTTAAAAACCTAAATCTTATGAAACTTCTGGAAGAAAACATAAGAGAAGATCTTTCAGTTAGGCAAAGAGGTCTTAGACAATATCAAATGCAAAATCCAAAAAAATGTATAAATTAGGCTTTATCAAAATTAAGAACTTCTATTCTTGAAAAGACAGCATTAAGAGAATGAAAAGACAAACTATGGGGTGAGTGGGTGGCTCAGTTTGTTAAGTGTCCAGGTCCTGATTTCAGGTCAGGTCATGATCTCACAGTTCCTGCCCTTGAGCCACACGTGGGGCTCTCTGCTGTCAACGTACAAGCTGCTTCAGATCCTCTGTCCCCTTCTCTCTCAGCCCCTCCCCCACTTGCATCCTCTCTCTCAAAAATAAATAAACATTAAAAAAATAAAATAAAATGGAGTCATGGAGTCTGGAACAGGGAGCTCTCACATCCTACCACTCATTGCAGCCCTTCACAGACCTAGTCCTTCACAGACCCAACAGGAAAAAGTCTACTTTGCAGGGTGCCTGGGTGGCTCAGTTGGTTAAGCGACCGACTTCGTTGGGCTCAGGTCATGATCTTACAGTCAGTGAGTTGGAGCCCCGCGTCGGGCCCTGTGCTGACAGCTCAGAGCCTGGAGCCTGCTTTGGGTTCTATGTCTCCCTCTCTCTCTGCTCCTCCCCCGCTCATGCTCTGTCTCTCTCTCTCTCTCTCCTTCAAAAATTAAATAAAAACATTTAAAAAGAAAAAGAAAAAGTCTACTTTGCTACTAGGGAAGAAGGAAGAAAGGCTTTCCTCCTCCCCCAGTAACAACCCAGCCAATGAGATACTCGCACAACTCAGCCAATGAAAAGCCACTACCCTTGGAACTCTCAGTTTGCTCCAATGGATTTCTTGTTTACAACAACTCCTCCCAACACCCCCCCTCACTCTAAAAGAGAATGTTCTCCTGCTTCCTTCTGCAGACTTGCCTTATGGCTTTTGCTATACTTGGCATGTTCCAAGCTGCAGATCCTCTGCTATCTCTGAATAAACCCATTCTTCTAGTAAACTGACTGTTTTACTTTTAAGGTCAACAGAGCCATAGATATGGATTAAATCAGCTAGGAAGGAGATGTAGGAGAATGAAAAGAAAATAAGGAGAGAACCCCAGCCAGAAAAGTAAAAGGAGACCAAAAAAAGAAATAACTGGAACCCTGGAAGAGAAAACCGGGAGACAATAATATGCTGGAATACAGGAAAAGGAGTGTCAAGGAGTTAGTAAACCCAAAAATTGCTCATTAACATGACAGTTTCAAAATCTATCTGTAAGAATTCGTGAGAAAAAGGAGTCTAGAAAATTTCGAGGAAGACAAAAGTAGGGGGGGAAATGCTTTGTCAGGTGTCTAAACATAGTATAAAGATACAATATTGTGAATGTGCTACGAGTATGAATGAACACACAGATTAATGGGTCAGAAGAAATGGTCCAGGAAAACATACAGTCCTCAGAAGAAAATCAGTAAAGGAAGTGAACAAAAAAAGGGTCACAGGAGGGAATAAAGGGAATCATCCCTACTGAGAGAGCCCTGTCTGCAAAGTTCTGGAGCTATGAACAAGCAGGGCACATTTGAAGAAGCGGCAGAAATCCTTCATGACTTCAGGGGGAGTTGGAGGGGAAAGGCAAGGGAGAGTCTGGAGAAGAAAACAGGACCCTCTAGTGGAAGAGAGATTCTCCTTCTGAAATCTAGCAAGTATCTGAGCTTTGAGTAGAAGATCTGGAACAAAGAGATCGAGTTACCAGCATGCTGCTACAGAGACCAAGAGCAGCCCTGTGTACATGACATGCTGGGATGTGTCTACCAATTTCTTTAAAGAGATAAGACCACAACCTGGTAATATGATACCTTGCAAATCAACAAAGAATGCAATGAATGCAATGAATGCAATGTCCTAATGTGGCTTTTAGTAAAAAGAAAATAGTTGATGGCACAATAAATACTAAGGGGGGCGTTTTTTTAAAGCCACAAGGAAGTGATAACTGAAATCCTTGTGCAATTTAAAGTTTACCTCTTACATTGAACTGCAGTGGCCCAAACTCATTCAACTGTCTTCTGCTTAGACTGACTACCCTTCCTTACCTTGTATAAAAAGAAGCATAACCAGATCCTTAATGTCTATGTTTGTGAATCACTCCATAGCAACTACCTTTGCACATTTCCACATGTCTCATAACTGTGTCCTGTCTGGGGAAATCAAAGGCAGTCTCAAAAGGTGAAAAGAGACCCCAAAGAAGCATTTTTCAACTAAGAGAAATGGCACAACAAAGAGGAAAATTGTAGTCGCTTTTCCTTCTTTCTAAAGCTTACTGCCAAGAAGACCATGGTTAAGCTTGGATTTTGTTCTAAAATTTAGGGGTTTTCTCCACATTTCTTTTCTGGATATAATTCTGGGTCTCTGTTTACCTTAAAGCTCATAACTTATGGAGGTGTTTGCATTCCTTTTAAATATCTGGTTGTGACAGGGGGTGCCTGGGTGGCTCAGGCAGTTAAGCATCTGACTTTTGATTTCAGCTCAGGTTAATGATCTCATGGTTCCTGAGTTTGAGCTCCCCACCCCCACGTCCACCCCTGGCATTGGGCTCTGTGCTGACAGTGTGGAGCCTGCTTGGGATTCTCTCCCTCTCCTTCTGCCCCTCCCCTGCTCTCTCTCTCTCTCTCAAAATAAATATATAAACATTAAAAAAATAAATATCTGGTTGTGACAGGGCTTATTTTTGGTCAGATTCACTGTTTCATTTACATGTATATAATATTCCTTTGTTCTATAAATATGTTACACTTGACAAAATGCAATGGATCTAAAATATTTTTTTTAAGACAGAGTGCATGCAAGTGGGAGAAAGGGACAGAGGGAGAGACAAACAGACAGAATCTCAAGCAGGCTCTATGCTCAGCACAGAGCCCAATGCGGGGCTCAATCCCATGACCCTGAGATCATGACCTGAGCCAAAATCAAGAGTTGAATGCTCAACTGACTAAGCCACCCAGGTGACCCAGATCTAAAATAGAAGACTCAAAATTTAACAAATATTAGAAGACTCAAAAAATTTAATGCCAGACCAGTGAGGGCTTTTAACCAGGGAAGTGGTATAAATTAAATTAACAATATGAGAAAATAATCTGGCATCAGGGTGGAGAATTTATTCTAAGTGGGCAAGAGTAGAAATACAAAGATGAGTTAAAAAGCATTGTGAAAATCTAGGCCTTATTTTCAACAGTTCTGAAGTTATGATAATTCCAAAAAAGTTATGGCTGAGGTGTCCCTTTATTTTATCTATAAAAGCAGAGTTTCATGAACTTTAATACTATCAACAAAATTATAACAGACAGCTTTAACTATTATAAAGTACAAAATGCTTTAATATTTGGAAGCAATCACTTTCCCATGACAATGTGCTATTATAAACAATTTCTTGTTTGTTTAAGTACATTCTTGAAAGACTTTGTGCAACAATTTGTCCAATGGTACAAGTATGTGCAATACATGGTCCACACTCTGTACTCAATAAATATTTACTAAGTAAATAGACATATCATTTTTTTTAAATCATTTTTTTAAAAATAGCTCCTCATTCAGATGTTATACCAGTGGACCAGCTTTATGCCCCACCTTAATTTCTACCCATGAAATATTCTTAAGTATTCTACCCATGAAATATTCTCATAGAATAAAGTACAAGCTATAATCCCGGCTATAATCTCAGAATATTTAAGAACAGGCCAAAAATTATCTTTGACTTTTAAAGTTAAACTATATAACTTTAAGTGACACAAATATAGTAGGATTAAGAGTTATGGATGTGTCTGCAGAAAAGATAACCAGCAAAAATTCAAGTATGTTTGTTTTCTTATTGGAGGTATTGTTGTTAACGTGAAGGATTCAGTTCAACATACTAAAGAACTTCCTGATCGTGAGGACAGCTAAAAGAATGAGCACCAAAAAGAAATTCAGTACCTGCTTTTCTGAGAGGTTTTATAAAGGTAATAGTCCTCCATAAATCTCACTCAATCTCCATGTAGAATGCACAATGTCACAGAGTGTGAGCTAACATTGATTTGTGCCAATGATGACTTTCGTTTTTAAGTTTGAAAAGCAAATGAATAAAGTGAACACTCCTTCAGTGAGGAACACTTACCCTAATTAAGAAAACAGACTAATCATGTGCTATTGCAACACAAAATCCTCAAAAATAAGAATTATGGCAATTATACATAATGATCTCTTTGCAAAGAAGTATCCCTGCTCCAAGGTTCTTGCCACCTATGGAAGTAATCATACTGCATTTATTTGAAAATTAATCATTATTCTAACTTTTCATTAGTTTTCACTGAGACTAATGAAAAGCAACTACTAGTCAGCCTCTTTGCCTTAAATTCAAAACTAGTAGGAATATATCAACAACCCTTAAGGCATCCTAGTAGTTAAGAGACCATTTCATTGACTTTGAATAAGAGAACCATTTAGCAACTAGTACATTGTGCTAGGAAGGAAAAAAATAACTAGATCCTGTCTCCCAAGAATTTATTATCTAAATGAATACATATACACAAGTACATATATCAGCAAAAACTCTAGACAACTTGGGGACAGTGATGGCTGTACCAGTGACCCATCCTGCTGGATCTCCTCATCAAATGATTTGAAACATGCTCCTCAGTATAACTTGAAGACAGAGTGCCAAAGCTGCAAAATAACTGGAGTTAAAGAGAAAACTCACCAAATTACAGTGTATCGTCTCTCACTTGGCCACCCACCTCATTCTATCGCAAGATCGGGTAGAGGTTGGCCAAGAAAAACCTCATGGAAGAAAAGACAGGGAAGCTAGCGAAAGGGGCTACATACACTTGAAAATACTTAAAAAAAAAAAAAAGGCATCAAGGCAGGTCAGAGCACAGACTACTGGGAAGGAATTTCAAATCTAGGAGTTTGAAGAACCAGACACCATTTAAAAGGATTGGCACAATATGAAGGGGGGGGGGGTGCGTGGCATAAACGTACTGACTGCAGTCAATGAGACAGTCCTTGAAATGCATAGCTCTAGGGGAGAAAAGAAAAGAAGATAGGCACTTTGGAAAGTCCGTTGTAAAATAAAAAGAAGAAAAAAAGAAAAGGTAAAATGGAAAGTCCTGTAAGACAGAAAAGAACCACAAAATTTGGAGGACTCCTAACCCCTCTACCATAATTAAACAAACAAGCAAACTGTTAAATACCTGAACTTTTCTATTCCTTCAGAAGAGGACACCATTAAATGAGGAATCTAATAAGACATCTCAATATCATAAAAATAAAGAAGATGAAGGTTATGCTATGTCTAGATAGATGGATAGATAGGTAGATAGCTAGATAGGTGTGAGGGAGGGATTGAGGGAGGGAGGGAAGGAAGGGAAAAAGAAGAAGGAAGGGAGGAAGGAAGGAAGGAACAGAGGGGAAGGAGGGAAGGAGAGGAAAAAGGAAGGAAGGAAGGAAGGGATGAAGGAAGGACAACAAAATCCTTTCCCAGAGATTCACTGGAAAAGTTCTATTTATGTCTCCTTGGCCAGAATTGAAAATGCATGGTGACTCCTAAGTGCAAGGGCATCTGAAATAATCATCTTTCCCAGCCAAGGCAGAATGGGAAAAATGAACTTGGAAGCTCTTGGATAGCCATTAAACAGTGTATGTCATATCTCTCATGTGTCATTCTCACACTTGATTAGTAAGTAGTTCAGCTAGATATAAAATCACAAGCCTAAAATCAAATGATCTTAGACTTTGAAGTCATTGCCTCATTGCCTTCAACTATTGTATTATAAAAGCCCATTGTCATTTCCATTCTTTGTCCTTTAAACGTGACTTGTATTTCTTTTTCTAGAAGCTGATGGGGCTTTCTTTTTAATCCCTGCAGTTTTGAAATTTCATGGTGAAATGCCTGGTTTGGGGTCTTTGCAAATTTCCAGGTCTGGAACTTCATCAATTCAATTTCTACAAAGATCAAACCTCCAGTTATCCATCCAAGATAAAGGAATGTCAGTCTGGTGGTTGTGCAACATGGAAGTATGAAATATCTGTTCCATAAACAAACTTTCAGCCACTCATGTTGTGTCTTTTTACTGATACCTTTGCAGTTCCTGATGTCTCCAGTCCCTAAACCACCACCCCCTGGCTTCATCTGGTGTAAATTCACCTTTACATGTTAGCATCCCCCTTGCAAGCTCAGTGTTAACTCTCATTTCTGATGACTCATCAGCTCACTTCCTGTCTTCAGAAAATGTGCTGACATTTCTTCTCTACTTTAATCTCTCTGATTTTCTATATCCTTTAAGTTTATGACTTGTTTATTTTTTATTCTCATTTGTGTGAGGTTTCAAAAGGTAGCAGAGAGAAAAAAATATATGTTTCAATCCACCATATTTAGCCTGGAGTTTTCTCAAGTACACCTGTAGTGTGAAGAATGAATCTGTAGGGGTGGGAGGTGGCTAAGGTGGTTGGTGGGATGGGCTAAGACGGAGAGTAGGGAGACAATCGAGACTTTCAGTTTGAAGTGATGACAATCCAACTTATGATAGTAGCAGGAATAACGGAGATAAGAGGACAAGCTTGAGACAAACTAAATTGATAGAAACAGCTGGGGTTGGTGATTAGTTGTAAAGGAGCAGCGTAACAGGTACTGTATATCAGGTTGTGCAGGTTACACTTCAACCGTAGCAACAGTAAGTTCCAGCCTCTGGCTGGGATGATCAGCAAAGACCCCAAAGATGGGTAGGAGTTTGATAGATGGAAATGGAGGCTGGGCATTCCAAATGAGGTGATCAATCATTACCATTTATTTGTAACAAGTGTTCTGCCAAGACTACAACTCGGACTATTTTGAAACTGAAAAAACTATCTATTTTGATAGATACAATCATCTTCTGTCTTCCTGAATGGGGACTATCATTTGCCTTTTGAGGCAAACACTCCCTCTCTGTTCCCTTTGGTTTTTACTTCATCACCCTATTGTTTCAGCAATGACCATGTAAGACAAGTGTTCACACCTTACTAAGGCAAGCCTGGAGGAAGTCACCCAAATGAAGATGTTGTTTTGATCATGGACTAATAACAAGTGTTGTGCTTGTGTGTGCTTATTTTGTTATAATAATTATATATTTTCATGGTTCAAAAACTTTAAAATAAAAAGTGAAAAATCTTATTTTCACCCATGACTTCTATTTGCCCAGGTCCCGATTCCCTTCTTTTTAGTTCCCACCTTCTCCCTGGTCCCCTCAGGTAGTCACTTGTATTAATGTCCTGAATAATTTTGCATAGTTTATTTATGAGAGTATGGGAAAATTAAAATGTACTTTCTTATTTGCCCTTGTTTTAGACAAAGTACAGCAAAATATATACACTGTTCTATACCTTGTTTTTGTACTTAATAATATACCTTGGCACTATGTATACAGAGAACCTTTTAAAAACTGCATACTATTCAATGTGATTTCTTGAATCAGTCTCCTATGGGCATTTTGATTGTTTTCAATGTTCTTCCATGCTTCTTCAATGAATAATTCTGTACACAAATCATTTCACCTACTATTCAACTGTATTTGTAGGATTAAATGTTTTGTTTAGAAATAAAAATTGGGTGTTTTAGCAAAGCTATGACCCTTTGGAACTAGTGGAATGTTTGGCATTGGGGTTTGCTTTGCTTTGTTTTGATTTTTTTCATAAATCTGGAGCTAGACCAACCTAGGCTTACAACCAGTTGTTGGGCGATTATGTGACCTTCTGTTTATTTATGATTTGGTTTCCAGCATACAAATGTAGAAATGAGAATACAGCAAAAAGGAACATTCAGGCAGTCCTTCCCTGGGAGGAAAGAGTAAAATAGAAAGATACTGGTCTCAGTGGCACAATACGCCCCAACTGTCAGGGTTGCCCACATGGTGTCGAACTCCATAACTCCAGCTTTGGGATAGCTCTACCGCCATTCTAACAGTCTACTGTTATTTACTATATGGTTATTCTAGTATTATGGTTTGTTCAGATCGTGAAGATAGAAGATACCCTTCTTTATGGGCATGAATTTTCCAAGAATAGTATTAAGTTCTTATTGTCAGTTGTACTGAGAAAGGGATAATTCTCAGGAAGCAAATGAGTTGGACAGTGGTGATTTTCTCTCCGGGTTTTGGAGGTGGCCAGTTCTGGACTCTGAGATTAGCCTCTGGTAGAAGCTAAGCAAAGAGTCAGTGTGGTGAGGGACTCCGAGATTGTTTGTCATAGAAAAAAATTGAAAAAGATATAAATATTCACCAGTGGAGAAGAATTAAATGAATTGCAATATATTTATATCAAGGAATTAAGTAAAGGTTTTTAGATTTAGAAAACATAGATCTCACAAAGATAGTGTTGAGCAGAAACACAAGTTCTCAAGCATTTACATGGCATGATACATTTTTCTGATAGTATAATGTTTGAGTTATGCATCTATAGCAAAAGTATAAAGAAATACACAAAAAAAGATAATAAATTCAAGACCCTTGGTACCTTTGACAGGCATGGAAAGGGATAAAATCAAGCAGGGCACAAAGAAGGCTTCAACTGGGAGGTAAGTACATGAGTGTACTCATATTATACTTTTTATATGTCTTAAATATTTTGTAATGTATTTATTAGCATTAAAAAATTACATCTCCATCTTTGCAGTACAATTTAGGATTTAGGGCAAAGTGGTCTCAGAGTGAGGGCACATACAAAGTTGGGCAAAGAGGAAGAATGCCAAGAAGGCATTCTCTCACAAGGCCTTCAGCAATAGAATGTTGGCAAGATGTAAAGAGCAGAAGAAACTAAATGATTTTTTTTTCTGGACCTATATGAAATTTAGGAAACTATCAGAAATAGCTGAAATTTACTGAAGTCTTCCAGCTATGACCGATTAGCTTATTCTAGGCCAGTCTTCCCACTAACAACTAGAAATACAGTATAAAACTTTTTTTAAAATATTTGTTTAAAAAGTATCAGGGAGCTACCAAGACAGCAAAAACCAAGACCTGGAAAAAAGGAGAGCTCACTGAGGGTGAGCCAGACAGTCAGCTTCACTGTGTGTTTGAGGCATGTACCATTTAGAAAGTAGAAACCAAGATGCTGGGGGCACCCGGGTGGCTCAGTAGGTTGAGCGTCCAACTCTGGATTTTGACTCAGGTGATGATCTCATGGTTCACAAGTTCAAACTCCGTATCAGTCTCCACAATGACAGTGCAGAGCCTGCTTAGGATTCTCTCTCCCTCTCTATGCCCCTCCCCCCCCTCAAAATAAATAAACAAATAAACTTTAAAAAAATAAAAAGAAATGAGAGGCTGGATTTTTTAAAACCCCAAGGAGCTAAGGAGGTAAAAATTAAAGTTCCAAGAGGAAGGGAGACTGAAAATATCCAGAGTCTTTGAGACTAATCAAAAGATTTTAGTGAGCCAAACCCAGCCTAACTGCCTTCCAGAGCACCCAGAGAGATAATCTATGGACCTGGAAATAAAACTGATGAAAACCAAATACAAATAGAATATTTTAAGATCATCAACAGGCGAATCAAAAGGAGACTTCCCAATCAAAATGATGGAATTCAGAAAGCAATAGAATAATTTTTTCTAAGTGCTGGGAGGATGCTGATACTGCCAACCCAGAATTCTATACCTTATGAAAATGTCCTTCAAAAACGAAAGTAAAATATGGGAATGCAAGCTGGTGCAGCCACTCTGAAAAACAGTATGGAGGTTCCTCAAAAAACTAAAAATAGAACTACCCGACGACCCAGAAATTGCACTATTAGGTATTTATCCATGGAATACAGGTGTGCTGTTTTGAAGGGACACATGAGCCCCCATGTTTATAGCAGCCTATCAACAATAGCCAAAGTATGGAAA